>NC_045773.1:82443172-83643172 GCF_008692025.1 Phocoena sinus
CCTCGTCACGATATTGCTAAGGCTTTAGGCTCATAAACTGGTTTGATTTTTGGCCCGCGCAGGGGCCATTTCTTTCTAAAGTTAACCAACGCAACAGGTTGTTGTGTGTGTGTGTGTGTTTTTTTTCCTTCTTATATTTCGACCTTAGTTTCTCAGTCACAATGTTTTCCCAAGTCCTGAAACTGATTTTTGTCTAGCCTGCTTAGGAGGTCTTAATCTAATTTTTAGAAGAAGACGGACGAGGACAAGGGGGAAGACAAAGAAGGGGAAGAGGAGAAACCGAAGACAGAGGAATCTGTCAAGCGGTCCAAACAGAAGAGGCGGAGGGAGCAGAGTGGTGAAGAGAAGAGTGCAGCGGCTCAGGGGATAAGGAGAGATTGTTTTCCACCGAAATAAAATCAACTCTAAGAAACCTCATGGTTTAATGGAAGGAAGGGAGTCTGCTCTGAGTATTAAGCCGAGTTTTGGGTAGAGAAGCCAGATTCCATATTTAGCTAAGCAGCCTATTATTTGAACTGTCTTTCCTTTCAAAATGAAAATCACATAAACATTCTTCAAAACTCATGGCAAGTTATAACATAACTAATTGCAAATTTAAAGTAAAATATAAGTTGTGATACAGATGTTACCATATTTAGTCATATCACAGCCCTTTTATTTGGTCTACACATTTTTAACAAGCCTATAACATTGTAGGTAAATTCCTTTGGGACTCTAGTTTGAAGGGAGTTAAACACTGAAGAAATGACAGAACGTTTCATGTTTTAAAAAAATCTGATCCTCCCCCCTCAAAAAAATTGACTGCAATCAAGATGAACTGAATTTAATCATTTTTTTCACTTACAATAAAATAAACAGAGATCCTTGTAAGTTTCAACCTTGTTTATTTTTCTCTCCATTAACATGTATGGACTGAAAAAAAAAAAAAAGATAGCCTGGCAGAATCGATTCAGATAAAAGAAGTGAATCTGAGTTCAGCTTCATGAAACAAAATCGTTCTACCCATTTTAGTCCCAAACTGGAAACAATCCAAAGTCCATCAGCAATAGAAAAGATAAATAATTGCTTTTTATACAAAGGAATAGTAGAGCAATGAGAATAAATGATTTCAACTGCACACAAATTGGGAGAATCTCACAACATATTATTGGAGTGATGCCAGACATAAAGGCATACATAGCTCATGATTTTATTTATATATAGTTCAAACCAGGCAAAACAAATCTTTGGTGTTAGAAATCAGAAAGGTGATTGTTGAAAGCAGAGAAAGGCCATGAGAGGGGCTGTTGGAGATGCTGGGAATGGTTCTGTTTCTCATTCTGGGTGCTGTCTACATAGGTGTGTTTACTTTGTGGAAATTTCTTGAGCCGTAAGTTATGGTTTATATACTTTTCCACATTAATATTGTGTTATATGTCAAAAAATTACTTAAGAAACAAAGACTCTCAAGCTATTTTAAGCAAAAGGGGAATTAATAAGAACACAGAAGCTTACAAAATTTTTGGCACAGAGGGATGAAGGGAGGTGCCAGCTCTAATTCACCCCTGCAGAAATTCCCAAAACAACCCTGAAGTAATAGTCTCCCAGAGAGGTTGCCATTGTCTACAAGGAAGAAAATAGGAAATCAAAATGCTGCTGCTGAAATCGTTGATTTCAGGGGTCTATTGCCTGAACTGTAGTGCAGATATCTGTAGGCTTCTGCAACAGCAGTGTTCTCTCTAGGAAAGTTGCTCTCAAAATTTAGTATGAAAGCTATCTATCACGACAGAAAGCAAGTCAGCCAGGTCTTAATTTACAAAGGTGAGTGAGAGAAGACAGGGAGAGGCCAATGCCACCAAAGAGAGGTTTGATGTTACTCACAGTTTCCCTAGAAACAATTCTCTAGAAACTACTCAGGGCCCCAGGGGGAAGTACCTGGTGTTGGTCAGGAGGCAGAAAAGAGCAAGAGGAAGGCACAAGTTACAGACTTTACTGGGATTTCCATAGGAAAGGAAAGGCAAGTCAGAGTAAACAGTTTAGGATTAGATCATTTTAATAATTTGGGGAGTTTGGGGGGCATAGGGCCTGTCCCTAGTTATCTGGTACCTGGCCCTGGGCTTATTTAGGGCAGGAGAAATATTGGCTTGACGTGTAAGAGCTAGATAAATGAGGTGGTAGCAGGAAATGTAAACAACTCTGGTGGTTAATTTGGACCTGTGGTTAATGGGTAACAAATAGACAAACACAGAACAGTCAGAAAGCAACTTACATTTCTAGGCAAGGTGCCAAATGTTGCTGCTGGTGTTGGTGTGGGGACCACACTTTGAGAATTCCATGTTCTGGAGTGTGCCATGCTCCTAGATGTGAATTAGCAAAACAACTGACATCCCTCACCTGTGTTCCTCTGCAGGAAATCCCCATTTTTCCATAACAATGCTTGTTAGCACAAAACAACTGAATTAGAAGGTGCCTTATTTCCACCTTAGAAAATTCCCAGAAAAAGCTTAAATCACACCTAGCTGCAAGGGAGCTAGGAAAATGTAGTGTTAACCTTCTAGCCTCTGTAGTACAGGAAGGTTCTCTTGGGAGAGATGGAAATAGATGATTACTGGCCATCTACTATACCCTGTACAGACACTGAAGCGGAAATGTTCTGTCAAAAATGGAGGTTCTTCCCAGAGAATTAAAAATAATGTGTCAGGGGCTTCCCTGGTGGCGCAGTGGTCCCTGGTGGCGCAGTGGTTGAGAGTCCGCCTGCCGATGCAGGGGACGCGGGTTCGTGCCCCGGTCCGGGAAGATCCCACATGCCGCGGAGCGGCTGGGCCCGTGAGCCATGGCCGCTGAGCTTGCGTGTCCGGAGCCTGTGCTCCGCAACGGGAGAGGCCACAACAGTGAGAGGCCTGCGTACCGCAAAAAAAAAAAAAAAATAATGTGTCAGTATTGTGCTGAGAGGGCTCGATTGACACTGTCCTTGAAAGAGGACCTCTACACTGACCAGCTCTTATCAGCCATCATCAGAAGAGATACTACCCAGATTCCCACCATCTGATTTATTACCTATTGTCTTTTTTCTTACTGATTTTAAGGAGTTCTGTATACAGTCTAGACATAAATCTTTTGTCAGATGTACTTATTAAAAACATCTCCCACTCTGTGCCTTTTCACATTGTTAATGGTGTCTTTGGATGTACTGAAATTCTTAAGTTTTAAAAAGTATAATTTACCTATCTTTTATGGTTATTGTTTTTGTGCTTATTATACAGGGAATCCTTGGCAACCCAAAGTTCATGAAGATAGTCTCCTGTTTTCCTCTGTAAATTTTATTATTTTACCTTGCACATTTAGGGTTTTAATTCATCTTGAATTAATTTAGGGAATAGTTTACAGAAGAGGCCAATGTCCACATTGTTTTCCTTTGTATATCCAGTTGACCCAGCACCATCTTTTGAAAAATCTATCATTTTCCCCTTTGAGTTGCAGTGACACTTTGTTATATGTATGTGGTTTTGTATCAGCATATCTATTTTGTTCCAATGATCTCTTTCTTTATCGTTACGTCAATAGTATATTTTATTAATCACCATAGCTTTAGAATAAGTCTTGTTATGTGGTGGTAAAATTCCTCCAGATTTGTTCTTCCTTTGAAAGATTTCCTTTACTATTCTAGGTCCTTTCCACCTGCACATATATTTTAGAGAGAGTTTGTCAATTCTATCAGAAGTAATCTTTGAGCATTTTATTTCAAATACATTGAATCTGAGCCTTTCAGTCAATGAATATGATGTATCTTTTCATTTATTTAGATATTACTAAAAATTCTCTGCACAGTGATTTGGAGTTTTTAATATAGCACTCTTGCACATTTTTATTACATTTATTATTGTATTTATTATTAGGATATTGGTAGTTTTCTTGCTATTGTAAATGACAAAACAGTTGTCTATTTTTGCCAGTATATATGAATACAATATATATTTGAATATGGGGTTTTGTATCTAGTAAATTTGCTATTTTTACTTATTAATTCTAATAGTTTGTATATCTGGGGGGATTTTCCAAGCACTTAATGATATCATCTGCAAATGATAACAGTCCTATTTCTTCATTTCCAATCTTAGTATCTTTTAATTCTTTGTCTTATTTTATTTCATGGCCTAAGACCCCCAATACAATGTTGAATAGCAGTGGCGATAGTGGTCCTGATTGTCCTGGTCCCAGTAACTGGGAGAAAGTGTCAAATATTTACCATAATTAGGATGATAGATGTAGGATTTTGTATATATGCATCATGGGATTAAGAAATCTCCTTTCTATTCATAGACTGCTGGAAATTTTTAATGATTGGCATTGAATTTTTTCAAATGTTTTTCCTGTACCTACTAATATGATCTTTTGTTTCTTCTCTTACATTTTGTAATAAATTTAAAGTGATTGATTTTTATATATAAAACAAATTTCATATTACTAAAACAAGCATTACGTTTTCACTTTGACTCTTCTCTCTATATATTACTGGATCTGATGGCTATTATTTTGTTTAATGGTTTTGCATCTAGAATGTTTAACACAAAGTTTGACCTGCACTTTCCTCTCTAGTAACATCCTTGTCAGATTTTAGTATGAAGATTTTGCCGGCCTCATAAAAAGAGTCGGGAATTAAGTTAATTTAAGTTAAAATGAGGCTGTTAAAATGGGCACTAATTTAACCTGACTAGTATCCTTATAAGAAGAGGAAATTTGGGCACACAAAGAGATGCCAGGGATAAGCAAGCACAGAGGAAAGACCAGGTGAGGATACAGAGAGAAGGTCACTATCTGCAAGCCAAGGGAAGAGGCCTCAGGAGAAACCAAACCTGTGGACACCTTGATCTTGGACTTCCAGCCTCCAGAACTGTGAGAAAATTAATTTCTGTTGCTTAAGCCACTTGATCTGTGGTATTCTGTCATGGCAACCATAGTAAACTAATATAGAAGGTAATTATGATTTTTAAGTTATTTAATGAACTTCAGACTATTTAAACTTTTCATTTCTTCTTGTGTCTGCTTTGGTAAGTTGTGTTTATATAGAAACCTGTAATTTATCTTCTATTGTCAAAGTTATTCCCCAAAACTACTCATTTTATCCTCTGACTCTAATTTGATATCAGTAAGATCTTTAATGTTGTCCTCTTTTTATCCTTGTTATTTTTTTCTTTGTTTCTTTAAAAAAAAATCAATTTGGGGTAGCAATTTTACTAACAAGCGAATTTTTGCTTTGTCTATTTTTCCTTTCTTTTTCAGTGATTACAGCTCTTATTATTTCTTTCCTTCTAACTTTTAGAGTTTAATTTTTTAAACTCTAAAACCTAGCTATATTTTAACCTAGGTTCTTAAGATGAAAGCTTAGATCATTAAATTTCAATTTTCCCTCTTTTTAGTATATGAATCTGGAGCTAAATATTCGACTTTAAGCACTGTTTTGGCTTCATGTCACAAGTTGTGATATGTCTTATTTTCATTATCATTCAGTTAAAAATATTTTATAGTTTTAAAAAACTTATTTGACCCATGGGTTTATTTAGCACTGTATTACTTAATATTGCAACATTTAGGAATTTTCTATTTATCTATGCTATTATTGATATTGATTTTTATTTAGTTGTACTGTGCTCAGAGAACATATTTTGTGTGATCTCAATCTTCTGAAATTTGTTGACACCTGCATTATGCTTACCATTTGGTGATTTTGTTAAATGTTTCATGTATACCTCAAAAACAGAGATATTCTTCACTTGGGTATAGTATTAATCCTATTGCTTAACATTTTCTGACTAAACTTTTGTCTGTTTGTTGCACTAGTTATTTCTATAGAAGTGTTAAAATATTCAACTATGATTATGGATTTTTGTATTTCTCCATTTAGCTCTGCCAATCTTTTGTTTTCTATACTTTGAAGCAGTTATTATGTGCATATAAAATTGTTATATCCTTTTACTAAATTGACCCTGCAGGTTATGAAATAGCCTCATTATTTCTAGTAATGCTACTTTCTCGAGAGTCTACAAATACCACATTATTATCACTAAAATGGTTCTGGTCTGCCTTTTTTGGTTACTTGTTCTGATATGTCTTGTACATTCTTTAACTTTAATCCTTTTTTTTTTAAAACAAATATATTAAACTGTATGCCATATAAAGAACATGTAGTTCAGGGTAAATTTTTTGCAGTATGGCAATCTTCGTTTTTTAATTGAAATAGTTAGTCTCCTTACATTCAAGATAATATTTATTTAGTTAAGTTTAAGTCTACCATCTTGCTCTTCTTTTAATTTTGCCAGTATGTTCTTGTTCTCTAATTTCTGCTTTCTTAACCCCTTTTAGATTGAAAGTATTTATATTATTTTACTTCTTCTCTTTGGATTGATTTTTACTTATATTTTTATTTTATTAAATTTACTTTTATTAGATTTACTCTTAAACAATTGTTGTTTTTGATGCTATTGAAATGGAAAGTTAAAATTTTTAATTTCCAATTGTTTGTTGTTGGTACGTATTAACACACTTGATATGTTGTATACTGACCATGAAACCAGCTACTATGTTAATTCACCTATTAATTCCAATTTTCAAATCTTTTATTTTTCTTTAACCCAAGAGTACCTTTTATTATGTCTTGTAATGCACAGCTGCAAGTGAGGAATTCTCCTTACTTTTGTTTGAGTTAAACCATCCTTACTTTGCTTTAATTTTTCTCATTTTCTAAATTTAGGTGTAATTTGCATACTGAAGAGACCAAAAATCTTAATTATACAGTTTGATGAATTTTTACTTATGCATATACTTGTGTAATAATCACCATGATCAAGATATAGAATATTTTCTATTCTCTGAAAGCGTTTCTGTAAGATTGATATTATTTATCTCTTATTTGTATAGAAGAATTCACAAGAGATTCTACCTAGGCCTGGAGGTTTATAGGAGTGACTTTTAAAATTATGGATTTGATTTTTTAATAGGCACAAGACAATTCAGATTTCCTATTGCTTTCTGTGTCCCTTGTGATATACTGTATTTTTCAAAGAATGCATCCATTTTATTAACTGCTTCATGTATATTGACATAAAGATGTTTATGATACCATTCTTGTTTTTAAAATATATCTAAAAAAATAAACAAATAAAATATATCTAGGAGGGCTTCCCTGGTGGCGCAGTGGTTGAGAGTCCGCCTGCCGAGTAGGGGACACGGGTTCGTGCCCTGGTCCGGGAGGATCCCGCGTGCCGCGGAGCGGCTGGGCCCGTGGGCCATGGCCGCTGGGCCTGCGCGTCTGGAGCCTGTGCTCCGCAGGGGGAGAGGCCGCAGCGGTGAGAGGCCTGCGTACCGCAAAAAAAAAAAAAAAAAAAAAAAATATATATATATCTAGGATATATATGAATATCAGCTATTTCCTTCCTGTTGTGGTATTTTGTGTTTTAACTTACTCTTTTTTTTATTAGTTATTCTTGTTTGGGATTTATCTATTTCATCAATTTTTTCAAAGGACCAACCTTTTACTTTGTTGATTTTCTCTGATGTATGTCTGCTTTCCATTTACTGATTTCTGCACTTATTTTAATAGTTCCTTCTACTTTTTGCATTTAAGTTCCCAGTTTTTTATAGCTTCTTGAGTTAGATCACTGATTTCCAACCTTTTCCTTGTTCTAATACTTGCAACTAAAGACAAAAATTTCCTTCTAAAAATAGCTTTAGCTACATTAGACAAATTATGATGTATCATATTTTCATTATCATTCAGCTCAAAGTATTTTAAAACTTCTGTTGTGTTTTCTTCATTGATCCATGGATTATATAGACATGTATTGCTTTCTTTCCAAACATTCAGAGTTTTCTGGTAGTCTTTCTGCAATATACAAAGATTGAGCCTTTGTTATGGTCGGTCTATTTAGTTTTTCTTTACTCTGAAGACATAGCCCTTGCTCTTCTTGTTTGGTCCTTACAGCTGGGTTTGTTGCTTACTGCTTAAGAGGTATGCTTCTGAAGTCTCAAATGACAGCTGATAGTGTTTATCGGGTTCCCTCCAACTGGGAGAGGTATGAACTTAGTTCTCCAGAACTAAGCAGCTGCTGAATCTCTACAGATCATTAGCCTTCCAGCTGCTCTTTCCTACAGAGTTTTGGAACATCTTCCTGTGTGTGTACAATTTAGGAATTAGCCGATGCTGTAAGGAGAATTTATACATGGAAATTTGAGCTCCTTCTCTGTGGTTCCCTCATCATCTGAATTTTGACCCTCAGCTCCTATGGATTTTGGTAGCCAAACACTGACGAGTGTCTCCTCAGTCCAGGGCAACTGCTTCTTTCCACTTGGAGTCTATTCTAAAATGCTGCAAAATAGAACATGTCCCTCGAGGGCAAGCTCTTGTGCAACTCATATCATGTGTTTCCCTTCTCTCAAGGATGTGGCCCTTCAGGCACTGCCTGTGTTGATTGCTCATCCATGCCCTTATAGTTCTTATCTATGATCAATCATTTTTTCCTCCATAAAAAATAAAAAAGAATATTTTGTCTATGATGAAAAGAATTAATAGTTAGAGACAAGTGAGATTCAATGTTAGTTGAAAAGGAATGGACTTTGATCACTCAACTGTGCAACAGAATTACTGAAGAAACAATCTGGTGTCTGGCAGTGCTGCATAATAATATTAACTTTTAAATTCGACTAAATTTGATAAAATGTTAAAAATTAATTCTAAATTAAAATTTCAAATTTATTCTTATATTTTGGAAGGATGTTCCTTCATTAAAAAGAAAAGCTGTTTGGCTTTGAACATGGCCCACAAAAATACTGATTTTAAGACTCATCCATTCAGCAATTGGTCCAAAGTATGTATCATGTTTTGAGTGAACATCTAATTCTGAACTTATTCATTATTATAAAGGAGCATAGAATAATTTGGATTATGGCCACACCTTCCCATCATACATGTTACTGCTTTTTTGAATTATAGTACCATCTTATTTTCATATCCCAAAATATAATCATTATTGAACAATACTGTTTTAGGCACGCACTCTCTATTTAGCTCTTCTCATGGTTATGAATTTTCTTGCTCACTGTAGCAGTTTGCATCCCATTCTTTCATCAATTCTAAACTCTTATTCATTAATTTACTTCTTATCTCTTTTATATCTACGGTTCAAATTGCATATCTGTGCTTTTAAGTGTCAATGAATATATTTTTCATTTATAGTTTTATTAGTCTTTTTTTCTTTTAACTTTTTATTTTAAAATAATTTAATTTTGAAATAATTTCAGAGTGACAGAAAAGTTACAAGAATACAGAGAATTCCTGGCTATCCCAGTCGCCAAATGTTAGCATATTTAGCATATTACTGCATTTTCTTTTCCTTTTCTCTCTGTCATATACATGAGAGAAAAGTACACACACACACATATATGCTTTTAAAATATATACTCTTAAATGTGTATATATGCATGTATTTTAAAGTACATATGTACACATAATAGTATATATTTACATCACATCAAGATGTAATCTTCACTTGTCACCAAACCGGCTGTATCACTTGGTATTTGTGGAGAGGCCATCCTCTCTTCATGTTACTTCCTGAACCCCAGTCCTTGGTGGTTAACTAGAAGAGAGACAATGGCCAACGTGTAGCGTAATTGAACTATGGTCTCCAGCATGACAGGTAGAGATATACACTACTGCACTAATGTGGAAAACACAGTATGCTACTCTGGAGGAATCTCCATACAGTTGCTCACTGTTGTCTTTATTACGTCACTGTGCAGGCTACGCTTCCTGCTATCAAGCATACATTATGCGATTCAGCGTCCGAGCCGAATCTGTCCAAGTCTAGCCTTGAGTCCACTCCAGTCCGTCCCTCACTTCCCAGAACAGGCAGCACAGAGGGGCGGCCGGCGATGGCGCTGTGTGACAACCTTACGGTAAAAGACAAAAAGGAACCAGTGCACCGGTTCCTATCTATACTCACAGCCATGATCTGAATCTACTGAACACGGAGGTAGTTGCTAAACCCTACCAGGGGCATCCGTTGACTCCAGAAATACTTTCAAGTTTCCAAGGCAGGAAGTGCACAGAGGCAAAGGAAAAATAGGTTGCCTGCAAACCTATGCAGTCAGGTAATAAGCCTCGTATTTTGCTCGCTAAAGCTAACGTAGTCAGCAGGATTCGAACCTGCGCGGGGAAACCCCAATGGATTTCTAGTCCATCGCCTTAACCACTCGGCCACGACTACACGAGGAATAATACCTGCTGTTAAATCCTTAAATAGAAATTTCACTAGCTGATGTAAGGTAAGGGCAAAAAGGGAAGAAAAGACAAAAATGAGCTGGAGTGCAAGAAAACGCACTCTGCAAATTGGATAGAAACCCTCAGGTGAAGTGCAAGTTTGGCAGGGAGGTCAACCTCGCTGGGTAACTGCGGGAGTCGAGAGCCCTAAAACGGGGTGTCCTCACCGCATCAGCAATAGGTTTTCCAGACAACTTGAGGCCTCTGTAATGTCCTCACCTGGAACCAAACTAACCTCCCAACGAAGTGGAATCAGACTGTCATCCTAGTTTTAGGCCTGATACGTGTAGCTTTTGTTTGGAACTTTCAGGCACTGAAGCTCCTTGAAGAGCTAGTGGCTAGTGGCTTTCAGAGAGGAACTTAGTTCGATGACTTGCGTCCTGAGTAAAGGGCGAGGGAAATGATGCAGAAAAGCCTCCTTGCATCCCCTTGCTCTGGTGTCCCCAAGTGCCGAGCCCACATCAATCCTAAGGGAACATCAATCCCATTGTGTTTGCACCGTGCTTTGCATTTCACAGTGTGTTTCCACGCTCTCGTCACGTTAAGAACAAAATTTATAGATGGTTCGTGAGTTCCTGTTGCCCCTGGAACCTGGCTACCTTCTAAAAGGAAGATCCTAGTTTGATTTTTGGCCAAGACAGGAGTTCATGTTCTCGAAATCTAACCAACGCAAATATGTTTCCTTTCCCCCTTCTTACTTTTCCATCTGAGTCAAAACTGCGGGTCACATGTTTTCCTGAGCCTGTCCAGTGCAAACATTACTGTAATTGGCTTTTGTCTACTTCTTGGTATTATTTACTAATGATTTAAGAAAAGAGGAAGACGATCACAAACAGAGAAACCACGTTGCCTAAACAGAGAAGTGAGGAAGAGGGACGAGAAGGGAGAGGGAGAAGGAGGGGTAGAGAAGAGAGTGAGACGAAGAGAGAGAGACGTAAGATGTCCAGTGGTTTTATGGGAGACGACCTGCTCTGACAGGATAGGCATGAAGCAGTTTTGATAGAAATTATGCTATAAAAGATTGCTGTCCATAATTTATACATATCACTTTATTTGATGTATAGATTTTTATCAAGCATATATATATATATATATTTTTCCTGAAGTCATTTGGAACGCTAGTTTTGCCTGAAGTTACATACCAAAGAAAACCTTGTGCTTAAAAAAAATATATGCAGGGGCTTCCCTGGTGGCGCAGTGGTTGGGACTCTGCCTGCTAGTGCAGAGAACACGGGTTCGAGCCCTGTTCCGGGCAGATCCCACATGCCACGGAGGAACTGGGCCCATGCGCCACAACTACTGGGCCTGCGCTCTGGAGCCTGTAAGCCACAACTACTGAGCCTGAGTGCCACAACTATTGAAGCCCACGCAGCCTGGAGCCCGTGCTCTTCTGCAGCAAGAGAGGCCACCCAATGAGAAGCCCGAGAACCTCAACGAAGAGTGGCCCCCGCTCACCGCAACTAGAGAAAAGCCCGCGCGCAGAAACAAAGACTCAAGGCAGCCAAAAATAAAAATAAATAAATAAAATTAAATATATATATATATATATATATATGCAAAACAGAAAGCAATTAGTGATGCATTTGGACCAAAATTATTTATCAACAGGAGTTTGTTTTAGGGTAACAGGGAACAAGGACGGGACACAGCTGCAATTTTTACTGCACTGAAAAAAAGTTTAAACATATCCGAATAGATCTCAGTAAAGGAAGAGCCAGGGTTGAGTTGTAAGAAACACAAAGTAGTCTAGTTATTATTTTAGGCCGAAACTGGAAACAACACAAATGTCCATCTACAGTAGAAAAGACATATTGAGAGGTTTTCCCAATGTAATACCACACCACAAGAGTGAATGAATTACAAGTACACACAACCACATGGACTAAATCTCACTAACTAATATTGAGTGGAAAAAGCCAGACAAAAAACACATATTATAGTGCATTCCAACTTTTGAAAGTTCAAAAACAGGTGAAATTAATGTTCCTTGTACAGTAGAAATCAGGGTAATGATTACCCTTGGTAGGTAGTGACTGGGAGGTCCCACTACCCTTGGAAGGAGTTTGTGGGATTCTGATAATGATTTTGGTTCTCAAATTGGGTGCTGGATACATGGGTATGTTTGCTTTGTGTAAATGCATTGAGTGGTTCGCTTTCATATGTTTTTTGTGTGTATCTGTTAAGCTGTGGTAAATATTTTTCTTTTAAAAAATTATTCATCAATATGATGCAATACTTTTGCTGCCATTAAAAGGCATTCAATGCATGAATATTTATTGATGACATACTAAGATATTCATTATGTATTTTTTGAGTAAAAAAATCTGGTTATTACCAAAATTATGGCCATTGTGCAAAAAGATACATTATTAAGGTAGGGTTGTATCTTAAATTATTAACCTATGCGTTTTCTGTGAATTTCCATCCTTTTCTGTTCTCTATTTGGTAACCTGAGTTAATTAAATGAGTTGATTCAAGTAAAGTACCTAGAGCTAGGAACCAAGTAAAAACTCAAGAAACTTTGACTTTTATTCACTAGATTATACCTTATATGCAGAGTGTTTCTTATTAGTGTTCGGCACATAGTAGGTACTCAATATTTTGCATATACACTAAGGGAGTATCTATATGCTGCTTGCTATGGTTGCTTACTTTTTTTATGTGTACACCCCGTTGCTAAAACTACAAAGAGAAGTCACTGAGGACAGAAATTTTACATATATACGTTTTTTCAATATATATGTATTTCAATTTGTATCGAAAGCCTCGTTTGTATAAGGTGTAGCTGAAAATTTTCCAAACGATCAAAAAATGGCTCCTTTTGCTTAACAGTTCTTTTCTCAATTTGTCTCTCTCCTCACATATTTTGCTATAAATAGCACACAGCAACCAGGATGCACTTTCCACTCTTTGCTTGGAAATCTCCTCAGCTAAATATTCAAGTTCATTGCTTACAAGTTGTTTTTCACCCAACTGTAGAACACAATTCAGCCAAGTTCTGCCACTTTACAACAAGAATCAGTTTTCTTCCAGTTTCTAACTACACATCCCTCATTTCCTGCTGAGACCTTAAGAGAAGCACCTTTAACATTTACATATTTTTTAAATTAATACACTTTTTAAAAAGTTTTAGGTTTACAGAAAAAGTCCATATGCTCTCACCACTGCCCCTCCCCCTAGTTTTCCCTATTAACATTCTTGCATTAGTACGGTGCATTTGTTACAACTGATGAGCAAATATTGATAAATTATTATTGACTAAACACCATAGTTTATATTAAGGGTTCACTCTGTGTATCTGACATTCTATGGGGTTTGACAAATGTATAATGACATAGAGCCACCATTACAATATCATACAAAATAATTTCACTGCCCTAAAAATCCCCTGTGCTACAACGATTCATCCCTCCTTCCCTTCCCCAAACCCCTAGCAACCACTGATCTTTGCTGTCTCCATAGTTTTGACTTTTCCAGAATGTTATATAGTTCGAATTGTACAGTATGTAGCCTTTTCACATTAGCTTCTTTCACTCAGCAATTTGCATTTAATGTTCCTTTGTGGAGTTTTTTGGTAGCTTGATTGTTCATTTCTTTTCATTGCTGAATAATATTACATTGTACGGATGTACCGCAGTTTAGCCATTCGCCTATTGAAGAACATCTTGGTTGCTTCCAAGTTTCGGCAATTAGGTTTTCATGTGCGCATGAGTTTTCAACTCATTTAGGTAAATACCAAGGAGTACAACTGCTGGATCACATTGTAGGAGTGTGCTTAGTTTTGAAACTAAGGACTGTCCTGCCAAACTGTCCTCTAAACTAGGACATCTTGCACTCCCACTAGCAGTGAATGAGAGATGCATTCTTTCTTAAACTTAGGAAGTTGTTCATCTCTTTACTAGGGATTCTAGTGTTAAAGATTAAAAGTGGGAGCTTGGGACCAAAGTACTACATTCAAGTCTTAGCTTCCCCATTTATTGGTTATGTCACCTTGGGCAGGTTACTCAACTCATCTGTGCCTTAGTTTCCTTTGTAGTAAAGAAAGAATAATAATGAACAACTTCATTAGATTGTTTTAAGAATTAAATAAGTCAGGTGTAAAGCACTTAGAACACTGTCTGGCACATAGAAAGTGTTAAATGATAGCTGATTTCAAGTGGTCTCTCCTTCCTGATGGGCAATCATCCACATGTTGGCTTTCCATCCTCTGTCCTTTACATCTATCACTTTCTTCTATTTCATTCACTTTTTTCTTTTGAACCACGCAGCTTTAAAAGAATATCCGATACATAACTGATTCACTTTTCCACAGCATCAATTCAGTTCTTCTCCAGTACGATTTTAGTTATGTTCCTGAATTTTAAATATGCTTGCATGTGTTTTAATCCCTTTTCATATAGTGTTTTTATTTCAGACTGTTCTCTCACAGCTTTCATTCCTGTTTCACTTAGGCCATGTCTTCCTGATTTCCAAGTTTAGTGTTTTGTCAGTCAACAGGCTGAGTGACTTGACCTTAGCCCCACTATACAAATATGGAGATGCACTGAAGCACAGTAAAGTGCTTGGGCCACACATTTAAAAATACAGAAACCTACCTACTTCTGTTGGATTCTTTTCTCCCAAGAACACACCGACAGACTGGCGTTGGGCTCCATTTGAGTCGTGGTTGAGCGTCAATATAATGGGTCACGACCAGAATTTTTTAAACAAAGGGATAGAACACTAAATACAATGCAGGACAGGTAATAAAGGCAAGTTATGCATTGTGAAACAATGCATAAGCGCAAACGCTTGTTTGCGTTTTTAAATTATATATGTGTGTAAATGTGTATTCTTAAAATCAGTCCGGTGACACACGCTTGAGAGTCACTGCTCTAACGCATACTTTTACCTGAGACGTGTACGAACAAACGACTAGTTGGTAGAACACTCGTCCCCGCTCCACTGGATTTCATACGTTGGCTTTCTTCTGGGAAATGGAGTTTAGCGTCGTGGAGCACTCTGGGAATCGTAGTCCTATGTGTCCGCGGGGCGCGGTTTAACGCTAGCGAGCGGGTCGGGGGTGGGTGTTCTCTTCTCCCACCAGCGGAAGTGGCCGTTGAAGCCGGCTGTAGGCGTGAAAAGAGCTTGGCGAGGGGGAGAGTCCAGCTGCTTCGGCTCCCTTCACTAGGTTTGGTGATTGTCCCAGAGCTTCTGGACCCGGGATCAGAGTGCGAAAATCGCTCTAGCGGGAGGGAAGCCCAGGTATCACTATGGCAACCGCCAGCCCCTCTGGCCGCGTGACGTCACCCCTCTCTCTCTCCGCTTGAAGCGGCCTCTGCGAGAGGGAGCTGGGGAGTCCTCGAAGGGGGCTCCCCTCTCCTCCTTTAGTGTGGGACTATTCCGCCCCGATCCCTGGGAGGGCTTTGTTCTTTTGTTCCGGCCTAGGAGGAAGGACGCGAGCCGAGCCCCGCCCTGTTTGTCCACCTTCCAGCTTTTCCGCTCCGCAACAGGTGTGTCTTCTTGAGCCCGCGGGGGTGTGAACCCACAAGTGTGCACCGAGGTAACCGTCCGAGTAGGTGGGCGCCTCTGCCCAGATTCTAGGGTAGGCGCCAGGGGTTTTTTGGAATCTGGGGCCGAACCTGCGTACTCGATCTCCATTCTGTTTTTGTTCAGCGGGAGTGCCACATGCCTCTTTACTGTTCTCTCCGGGCACTTCTCTTTTCCAAGGACCTCTTGGCCACTGTGCAAAACTCTTGAGGTGTAATTTTGTGACGGTTGCCGCTGACCCCATCTTGTGTCTTTTAGGGCAGCCAGCTTCACTGTGTGTAAGGGCACAGACTCGTGCCGGACATCTGGGCTCCAGAGAGAGGACCCCACTGGAGGGACGCTGCTTGGGAAACCCTGGTGTCCAGATTTCAAGAGGAACGGGATGAGCACCTGAGATGGAAGGTAGTGGGGACAACTTGGGAGAGAGTGGGATAATGGGGGCGAAAGAACAGCCATGACATGAAGATTAAATACTTGACAGAGCTGGAAGAAGTGGAAGGAGGGAACCTTACATATATGACGATCGAGAAAAGAAACAATTACATCATAGGGAGAGATTCTTATTTACATTATAGGGAGAGACTTGGAGGAAGAGTTAATTCTGCTTGGCTTTGGGATTGGGGAATGAAAAGGAGTAATGATTCAGAATGTCTGTGACCCTCACATGATTTCTATTTATTAAAAATTAGAATGATAATCTTACAGTCAGAAAAAATCTTGGTAATCATCTCTTCAATGTAAGAATCAGTTCTGAAATATCCTTGGCGGATGACCATCTGTTAAGCCTATGCCTGAACAATTGTGGCATTAAGCTCCATTTTGGGTGCAGACTATTCCCTTGTTGGTGTTTTCTTTTTTTAGTTCCTTATATGAGGCAGAAGTGCCTTTCCCTGTAACTTCTGTGTTGATCTTAGTTCTTAGTCCCCAAAAGCAAGAGACTGCTCTCTCTTTAACATTGCTGCCCTTCAGATATGTGAATTCAGCTGTTACAACTTCTACTCATAGATTCTTTTTCTTCTCAAAGCAAAATAGCCTCAGTTCCTTTGATGGGTCTCCATGCGATATATCTAGACCTCTTCTCTAAAAACTCTACTGCATGATAGCATGCTTCTTAAAATGCATTGCCTAAAACTAAACAGTCATTTAGATGTACTTTGAAAAATACCTTAAAGTGTGACGTACTATTTCTTTTGATTTGGATATTTCTGCTGTTTAGTATCAGATTGTATTTGCTTTTTAAAATAAGCGATATTATGCTGTTAGTCCTAGACCTTTTTTACATAAACTGCCGTGAACTAGATTTATGTCATCCTTGTATAATAGACTTGTTTTTTATCCTTAATGTCAGGACTTCACATTTATTATGATTGTTCACATTTTTTGGCCAAGTGTTCCAGCTTGTCAGAATAATTAATAATTAATATTAACTTGGTTATTCAGTGTTTTAACTGTTCTTTCCAACTTTATGTCACTAGCATATTTAATGAATATTCCTTCTCTTTCTTTCTATATGTCATTCAACAGGTCAGGGTAAGGACAGAGCCCTGTGATATGTCACTGTAGACTTCTTTCTGCATTGTCATTGTCTTTACATTCTGTAGGTATGGCTATGCAGTCAGGTTTGGTTTAACCTAGCTGCTATCATACAGTCCTTTTTCTCGGATTTGTTTAATATCATTAGAAATCTTAACATTATTTATTTAGGTTTGAGCTATACCTTTTATTTGTCCTCAGCTCTTTTTTTCTAAAGATACAAAGAATCTCTGTTTTATTTCTCACAACTGCATGTGTATCTACAATTATCTCAAAACAAAAAGTTTGATGAAAAAATCAACTGTTTCATTCTATCACCAATGAACAATTGGAAATTGTAATAAAAATAACAATTCCATTTATATTAGCATCCAAAATATGAAACAAGAATATAAACCAACAAAAATATGCAAGATCTCTACACTGAAAGCTACAAAATTTTGCTGAGAAGTTTTTTCCAGCTTTATTGAGATATAATTGACCCTGACATTGTGTAAGTTTAAGTTGTCCAGTGTTATGATTTGACCCACCTATATATTGCAAAATGATTACCACAATAAGATTAGTTAACCACATTGGTCACCACACATATTTGGTGGGGTGTGTGTGTGATGAGAATGTTTACGATTTATTCTCTTAGCAACTTGCAAGTGTATAATACCATATTGTTAACAATAATTACCATACTGTACATTAGATCTCCAGAACTTATTTGTAACTTAAAGTTTGTACCCTTTATCCAAAATCTCCCCATTTCCCCCACCCTCCAGCCCCTGAAAACCCTCATTCTACTCTTTGTTTCTGTGTTTGGACCTTTTAGATTCCACATATGAGATCATGCAGTATTTGTCTTCCTCTTTCTTATTTCACTTAGCATAATGCCTTCAGAGTCCATCCATGTTATCCCAAATGACAGGATTTCCTTCCGTTTTATGACTGAATAATATTGCATTATATATGTGTATGTGTGTGTACATTCCCACTGTTTGTGGGAATGTAAATTGGTTTACCCACTATAAAAAACAATATGGAGATTCCTTAAGAAATCAAAACTAGAACTACCATATGATTCAGCAATCCCACTTCTGGGTATGTATCCCAAGGAAATGAAATCACTATCTCAGATATCTGCACCTCCATGTTCATTGCAGCGTTATTTACAAGAGCCAAGACATGAAAGCAACCTAAATGTCCATCAGTGGATGAATGGATAAAGAAAATGTGGTATATATTTACATAGTGGCTATACCAATTTACATTCCCACCAACAGTGGACAAATGTTCCTTTTTCTCCACATGCTCACCAACACTTATCTCTTGTCTTTTTGATAATATTCATTCTAACAGGTCTGAGGTGATATCTCATTGTGGTTTTGATTTGCATTTCCCTGATGATTAGTGATATCAAGGACCTTTTCATATACACTGGCCATTTGTATGTCTTCCTTGGAAAAATATCTATTCAGGTTCTCTGCCCATTTTTAAACTGAATTATTTGTTTTTATGCCGTTGAGTTGTATGAGTTCCTTATACACTTTGGATATTAATCTCTTATCAGATATATGATTTGCAAATATTTTCTCCCATTCCATAGCTTATCTTTTCATTCTGTTGATGCTTTCTTTAGCTGTGAAGAAGGTTTTTCATTTGATGTAGTCCCATTTGTTGCTTGTGTTTTTTTGGTGTCATATTGAAAAGATCATTGCCAAGACCGATGTCAAGTAGCTTTTTCCTCCTGTTTTCTAGTTTTACAGTTTTAGGTCTTGTTTAAATCTTTAATCCATTTCAAGTTAATTTTCATGATTGGTGTAAGATAGGGATTCTGTTTCCTTCTTTTGTATGTAATTATCCAGTTTTCCCACCACCATTTGTTGAAGAGACTGTCCTTTCCCCATTAAGTATTTTTGGTCCCTTGTCAAATATTAGTTGATCATATATAGGAGACTTTATTTCTGGGCTCTCAATTCTGTTCCATTGGTATTTGTGTCTATTTTATGACAGTACCATATTGTTTTGATTGCTGTAGCTTTATAATATAGTTTGATGCCTCCAGCTTTGTTTTTCTTTGTCAGGATTGCTTTGGCTTTTAGGGGTCTTTTTTGATTCCATACAAATTTTAGAATTTTTTTTCTATTTCTGTGAAAATGCCATTGGAATTTTGATAGGGATTACATTTAATCTATAGATGACTTTGAGTAGTATGGACAGTTTAACAATAGAAATTCTTCTCATCCATGAACACAGGATGTCTTTCCATTTATTTGTGCCTTCTTCAAATTCTTTCATCAATGACTTATAGTTTTCATTCCACAGATCTTTCATCTCCTTGGTGAAGGTTATTTCTAAGTCTTTTATTGTTTTTGATGCTGTTCTAAATGGGATTATTTTCTTTATTTCTTTTTAGTGTGTAGAAACACCACTGATGAAATCACCTCCTCCTGTCTTTACTGATTGGCTTTGGGAGAGAAATATCCTCCATCAGCAATTCTGTTAGGGATTCTGAGGCTTTCTCAGATCTTCTTTGCATACATCTGCTCCATGCTTTTTGTTCCCTCTTGAGGGGGATTCTTAAGATTGTATGCCTTCTCTTAATCCTGCAAAGCCAGGCTGGGTGCTAATAGCTTCACCTTTGCTTTTCCTTGGTGGTGCTAATGCTCAGATGCTTTTGGTAGCTTTCTCCAAATCATGCAGAGTCAGGCTGGCTTTCTGTGTGTGTTCATAGCTATCTATAAAAGCTCCTCTTGCCACCATTAGGGTGTGCACAGAGAGCTGGCCATAGGTTGTGGGGAGGGTGTATAGGAGAGGTGCATGGAGCATTGCAGTTGGGAGGATCCACAAGTGAAGCATCCCCAGTGGCTCTTTGTCAGGCTTCCTGATTGAGTCTGTGAAGTGGTTAGTAGGATCCATGTTCCTTTGATATACCCTCCAAGTGCCGTGACTGCTGTTCTCCCAGCGGCTCTCTTCCCCTCATTCTCTTAGGACACCTCAGTATTCTGGATGAGGTGAGAAAGAAGTGGGTATCTTTGGTGGTGTCCCATACTGCTGGGGAACCTGGGCACTCACACGCTTTCACTTTCTCCCGTGAGAGAAATCACAGGCCAAGAAGGCCGCCTTGGCACTGAGCTGTACCTCTTTGGGGGTGATGCTGGTAAAATGAAACTGTTCCTCTTACCCTCTTCAATGCATCCATCTTGGATTTTTTGTTGTTGTTGTTCCAGTGGTGTGCTGGAACTTCTGTGCTAGACTCCTGGACTTCCACAAAGACACTCTCAACCATGGATGATTGTCTAAGTCAGTGTTTTTTGTGGGGAAGATGGTAGAAAATTCTTATTCCACCATGTTGATGACATCACTTCTCCCCTTCTCAGCTCTTTGCCCCTTATATCTTTCATAAATATTCTTTTTAATTCTAACTTCCTCAGAATTAAATCAGCCCAAATGGTTTCATTTTAAGGCTTTGCCTTTTTTTTCTTTTTGGGATTTTTCACAATTGTATTGTTAGGATTAACTTTCATGAGCCTCTGTCCCTTATAGTCAAGGTAATAGTTGTAACACTTACTGAGCATTTACTATTGCCAGGCACTTAGTTGGTTTCTATAGCTGTTACTGTTGTTGGTTTTGTTGGTTTCTGTTACTTGGAATCAAAATCATCTTACCTAAGACATTTCTCTTTATTCTATTTTCCTAAAGTCTTGGGTACATATCTGCCTATGTACAACATTTCCTCAACTTTCCTCCAACTAACATCTTCATTTTCTTCTCAAGATTTCTTTTACAAGACAGTTTTCCATTACTGGTCAAATTAAGTCTGGAATAATAGTTCCTTTTATTGCTTCCTCTACTTTCTGAGAATCGGACTTTCCCGTCAACCATTACTCTGAATAGACTTCCCCAAGAGCAAAGTTTGTTTCTGTTTTGTTTATTGATGTGTAAGTTACTACATTAAGTGCACAGATCTTAAGTGTACCAGTTGGTTAATTTTTATATATTATATGCCAGTGTAACCACTACCCACACTAAGATATGGAATGTTTCTAATGCCCCAGAGGTCTCTCTTGTGTGCCTGCTCAGTCAGTAACCCTCCAGAGGTAACCACTAGTCTAAGTTTTTGTACTTAATATACAGGCACACCTCAGAGATATTGTGGGTTCAGTTCCAACCACTGCAGTAAATCAGATATTGAAATAAACTGAATCTCATGAACTTCTTGGTTTCCCAGCGCATATAAAAGTTATGTTTACACTATTCTGTAGTCTATTAATTGTGCAATAGTACTATGTGTAAAAAAAAAGTATTTACCTTAATCTAAAACTATATATTATTGCTAAAAAATGCTAAACATCTTCTGAGCCTTCAGCAGTTTATAGTAGTAGCATCAAAAATTACTGATCATAGATCACCATTACAAATATAGTAATAATAAAAAGTTTGAAATATTGTGAGAATTACCGAAATGTGACACAGAGACATGAAGTGAGCAAATGCTGTTGGAAAAATGGTGCTGATAGCCTTGCTCGACATAGGGTTGCCACAAGCCTTCAATTTGTAAATAAAAACATGGTATCTGTGAAGTGCAAATAAAGTGAAGCACAATAAAACGAGGCATGCCTGTAAATGTACTCATACAGTATGCATTCTTTTCTTAAAAAATTTATTTATTTATTTTTGGCTCATTGGGTCTTCATCACTGTGCATGGGCTTTCTTTAGTTGTGGCGAGCAGAGGCTACTCTTTGTTGAGGTGCGCGGGCTTCTCATTGCGGTGGCTTCTCTTGTTGCGGCGCATGGGCATCAGTAGTTGTGGCGTGTGGGCTCTAGAACACAGGTTCAGTAGTTGTAGCCCACGGGCTTAGTTGCTCGGCGGCATGTAGGATCTTCCAGGACCAGGGCTCGAACCCATCTCCCCTGCATTGGCAGGCGGATTCTTAACCACTGCGCCACCAGGGAAGTCCCAGTATGCATTCTTTTGTGTTTGGCTTATTTTGCTCAGTATTGTTTATGAGATACATCCGTGTTGTTAGGTAAAGCAAGAGCTCATTCTTTTACACTGTGGGATAATATTCTATTGTATGACTATATCACAGTTTATCCATTCTGCTGAAAGACATTTGGATTGTTTCTAATCTGGGCATATTATAAATAAACCTGCTGTGAACAGTCTTGTACAAGCCTTTTGGTGGACATAACCCCTCATTTCTCTGGATATATGTGCAGGAGTGGGATTGCTGAGTCATAGGGCAGGTGTACGTATAGCTTTGGTATATACTGCCAAACAGTTTTTCTAAATGATTGGTAAATGTTTACTTCCACAGCAATGTACAAAAGTTCTAATCTCTCTGTATTCTTGCCAGTAGTTAGTATTGACCATGTGTATTTAAGTTTAGACACTGTGGTAGGTAGGTAATATAGATAAGTATATGTCGGTGTGATATGTAATTTATACTAATAGCAACGTTTCAAAGGGCATGGGAAGACTTTTGGAAAGTAATCTGATTATTAATTCATATTTTATATGTAGCAGAGAAGGCAGCAGAAATATTTTGCTTCACTTAATGAGGAATGTAGATTGAGTTGTATGATCCATGTGACTGTAAGTATCTAGGGGCAAAACTGTGAATCTTAAAGTAATGCTTTAATTCCTAAGCCTACCCATGAGAGTACGAGGGTCCTAGTCAGCAGTTACGTTGGGTTTTTTTTTTGGATTTTGAGAAGGAAATGGCTTCTCAAATGGCAGAAATAGTTCCTGCTGTTTTCATATAGAAAAATAAGTGGATTTTGTGGATTGCTGGGAACAGCTAACTCGGACAGGATTCATTGTGGTTTCTTTTTCCTCCCCTAGATCTGTCTTCTCCAGAGTCTGCCCTTCTCCAAGGGGGACATACTTCACTCCCATCAGCTAGTTTTCAGGTAAGTTGGGATTTCCTCAAATGTCATTTCAGTCGTTAGAGTGGGATTGTGTATTCTTTTGCTGTGGGTTATGTTTAGCTGAAAACCAATGTTGGCAGTTCATTCTGGGCTCCCATCTGCCAACCACTTTTTTCTTAGCTCTGCCTCTCCAGCTTAACTAATATATTCACCACTTAACTTCTTGCTTACGTCTTGCCATGTGCCACTGATGAGAGAGCAGAAGTACAAAACTTGATACTTTACCTGAATAGACCAAATAACTGCTAAATATTAAAAAGGTGAAATGAGTACCATGGAAAACAGAGACTCAACAAAAATGTATGTGGTCTGGAGGGATTAGGAGAGTTTCTGCAGTTCTTGCTTCTTTCCTCTGTAGCTCTCTTCCCTACAGTACTCTATGTGAACTCTAGTCGCCTTGACTTCCCCAAACTCTCAGCATTACCTCTTCAGTTCAAGGAGTCTGCTGGGTCCCTCCTGGGTTCCCCTTCCCTGCACCCCTGCCTGGACACTCTCAAGGTAGTAAGCTGGAGCAGTTGTAGGGCTCACTTCATTTGTTTACTGATTCTTGGGGATCACTGTTCTTTGTTATCTGAGATTCAGTGCCTTGGAAACTGTTGTTTCATATGTTTTGTCTGGAATTTGTTGGTTATTTTAATGCAGGAGGGTAAATTCAGTCCTTATTAATTCCATCTTGGCCACAGCTTGATCCTTTTGAGGTTTGGTTTTGAACTGTAAGCTTTGTTAGGGCTGACCTAGTGTAGCCTTATTCTAGGACTGTGTCATGGGGTCTGTGACTACACTTTAGTTCAGTGATTTGCTAGGATGACCCACCCAACCCAGCAGCATAACTCAGGGATAGGGATCATTACAACAAAGGATACAAAACACATAGAAGGAAAAAGATATTTATAAGAATCCAAAGAAATCAGGTACAGGCTTCCATGTCCTCCTTGTGTGATGATCACACAGATGTACTTTCTCTAGAGCTGTTGTCCATAGAGACAGAGAAATGTCTCTATCCAGGGAAGTCTTCTTGAGTCTCACAGTCCAGAGTTTTTAAAGGGAGCTGATCACATACATCAGCGTGTACTTGCTGTTGACCAGCCATGGTGCAGACCTCAAACTAGGCACCACATGTCCATCGTAAATCTTCATGTATACTTTAAACAATGCTGACAGTCTGGTACATCCTGTCCCAGTGCTCCAGGCACACAATAACATCGTCAATCGGTGACTATATAAACATTAGTTTTCAGAGCTTGTTTAAGGTTCAGAAACATGGATCCAAGTGTCCCTGGAGATTAGCAAGGATTGGGCAAGCCGGACTTGCTGCTTTAACTCTTTCCTCACAGGCTAAACTTGTGCTGCTCCTAAAGCGCGCTGGAACTGTTTGTGGGAACTGATTGTGTGTATGTCTTCTTAACTCTGGGTTCAGTTATGTCACATTGGTAACTTGATATGGCCTGTGGAGATAGTATTTACACCAGAGTTTTGGAGCTCCTCCTCTTTGTATCTCCCTTCTCTCTAGTACCTACCCTGCAAATTCCCTGCCTCTGTAGTCCTGAGCTGCCACCTTTGTTTCCTTAGTTCAGTGAGACCACTGTGTCTTGCTCAGTTTCTGCCTCCAGGCAGGAAACTGAAGGGTCTGTGGGGCTCACGTGATTGTCTCCCTTCTCTCAGGGATCACAGTTCTGTTCTGTCTGCTGTTCAAAAATACAAAAGCACTTGTTTCAGTTATATTGTTGAGTTTTACAGTTGTCTACTCTGGGAGAGCTAGTCCAGTAGCTCTGTCGTGGTTAGAAGTAGAAGTCCCAATAATTTATTTATCTATTTTGAAACAAAATTAACTCACTTGCCCAGTTTCAAATACATAATAAATAAAGAAAAAGTAGGAAGTTCCCCTGCATTGCCTCAAGAGTCCCACTAAACAGTCACACTGATAATATTCGGTAGTGTATTCTTTTAGCTTTTTCTCTGCATTTACATACAAACTTTCCTATTCATAAAAATAAAAATGGGGTAATACCATGTATGCTATTTTTAATATGATATATATTTCCTAATCAGTACATATAGAGACACTTTATTTTTAAATGTCTACATAAGCTGCTTTAGTATGGATGTACCATGAATTCTTTAACCACTATCCTATTAATAGACATTTAAGTTTGCTTTTTTTTTCCCCTCACAATGTTGCAAGGAAATTTTTACATATGTCTTTGCACCCTGAGGTGTTTCTAAAGAATAAATTCCTACAAGCTATAAATCTGGATTGAATGATATATGTATTTAAAGGTTTGATAGATCCTGGCAGAGTGCCCCCTGATAGATTGCATTAGGGCCCTGTTGCCGCTGTAATACACATGAGCACTTTAAGCAGTGTTCACTAATCTGGTATCTCATTGTTTTATTATGTTTTTCTTGGAGTGGAGCATCTTTTCATGGTTTGTTAACAATGGTTTGGGTGAATTGCCTGTTTGGGTTGTCGGCCTTTTTTGGTTATTGTTGTAGGTTGTTCATCTTTTCTGCTAATTAGTTGTAGCAACTCAGAATATTGCATTTTATTTATGGTTTTCTACAGAAGTTTTACATTTTTATGTGGTTTTATGTGTCAGTCTCCCTGTCTTATAATTTTTGCCTTCCACATATCAAGCTTATAAAACTATTTTTCTGTCTTTTATTCTATTTTATTTTTGCTCTTTCTTTAAAATTCAGTCTCTAATCCAGCAGATATTTTTGTGTATGCTGTGAAGTAGGGAACTCACCTTAATTTCTTTTCTCAAATAGACAGTCATTTGTTATGGCACCATTTAGTGAATAATCCAGCTTTTTAAAACTAATTTGAAAGTTGCTTAATCCCATTTAGTTCTTATAAACATGGCTATATTTTGGGTTTCTCACTGAGTTTTATTCCATACTAGACCATTCTGTTCTAATTTATCTTTTCTTTCGGTATATTTTGGTATATTACTTAGTATATTTTGAAATGTGGTAGGGTAAGTCTCCTCCTCAAATTCTTTCAAAAACATTTTTGTTTTTGCACTTACAGGTAGTAAAACATATTATTGATGTTAATAGGTATACTCTTAATACTTGATATATCTTGGAACACGGAGATCATGATGATTATGAAGATCAATAACAACAACAGTGGCCAACATTGACTGAGCACTTGTTATATTCTAGACCTTAAATTAAGCATTTAATATTGAACATTGCTTATTTAATTCTTGCAATAATCCTATGAGTCAGGTTTTGTTTTTATATTCATTTTACGAAGGAGGAAATATCAAAATCATTTTTCAGATAGCCCAGAGCTTGCCTTGCTTCTGTCAGTATTGCTAACTTTACCCCTTTCTGAGGTAAATCCTTTATGGCTAAGCAGAAATATGTTTGGTATTTCAGGAATCAGTGACCTTCAAGGATGTGATAGTGGACTTTACCCAGGAAGAATGGAAACAGCTGGATCCTGTACAGAGAGATTTATTCAGGGATGTGACACTGGAAAATTATACACATCTGGTCTCTATAGGTAAGGATGACTTCTCTGCGTTAATATCTGGGGGTGCGTAGGAGGAGGGTGCTCTTGTGCTTAGGTGAGTTTTGCCATTAAGGAACCAAAGATTCCTAAACTTTGAAAGGTCTTGAAAAGGTTTCTACTCTCTAGCAACTAGAAGGACAAACTAATAATTTTTCTGAACCCAGATCAGTTCCCAAGTTATACCACATCTGGGAATGTATAACATGGAAGCTATATGTGCTTTATATGCTTTACTCCATCTGATTTGTCCATGTATCCTTTCCTCTAAAGACAAAGTGATGAGACTGAACTCTGACACAGCACTTTTCTCTCAGTGCAGACAGGTAACTTTTTTTACCCCTATGAGCAGGACTCCAAGTTTCCAAACCTGATGTGATTTCCCAGTTAGAGCAAGGGACAGAGCCATGGATTGTGGAGCCCAGCATTCCAGTAGGTGCCCTTGGAGGTAAGTAATGGATACCCGGCAGATGAGTGTTATTGACACTAACCACCAGCCTGATGAGAGGATTTTACGTCTGAAATGTAGATGTACTTCTCTTTAAAGTGGCTCCTGTGGAGAATGGGAAGGCATCTGGACTCTCTTTTTTTTTTTGTGGTACGCGGGCCTCTCACTGTTGTGGCCTCTCCCATTGTGGAGCACAGGTTCTGGACGCGCAGGCCCAGCGGCCATGGCTCACGGGCCCAGACACTCCGCGGCATGTGGGATCCTCCCGGACCGGGACACGAACCCGTGTCCCCTGCATCAGCAGGCGGACTCTCAACCACTGCACCACCAGGGAAGCCCTGGACTCTCTTATGCTTTGTCAAAACAGTAAATGTCTCAACATGTATTCTATTTTTGTACTCCTTTCAAAGGAGTTATTATCCTTCTTGCTTTATTCTAAAGGCAACTTCTTGACATGGAATCTGGATTCCTCCTTTCCCAACCTCCTTTGGGGCCCTGGCCTCATAATTATTACCCCACTTTTCACCCTTACAGTTTTCTTTTTGGATCTACAGCCTCCAGCCCCAGTACCTTCAAACAGAAATAGGTAACCTAAATTCCAAATACTTCCACTCAACACTGTTAATCTTTCTGGCCACCATCCAGTCTGCCCTCTTGCTTTCCCAACCAAACTGTGCAAAAGTGAGTTCCATACCTGTAGCCGTCATTTCTTCATCACCTGTTCCTCTCTTAATCTCACTGTGTAGCTTCTGACCCTATCACTTATTGGACTGCCCTTGAAATTTTGAATAACTTTCTTGTAAACCATCAATTCCCAAACTGCACAGAGAGACTTCTTCAAAGATCTGACCCTGAAACAATGTACAAACTTAGTCACTCTAGGTAAGGAATATCTCCAGATTTAATGAGATAGGAGTAGGGGGTCCTTTTTATGGGGAGAAACAATGCATGCCATGTTCAAATTTAGCAAGTACTGGATTAGCTAAAATTTAGCAGGTTTCTTACTGGAGGACCACTCAGAAATTTTTTTTTTAATTGTAGTTGGGAATTATGAATTTCCAACAGAGTGCATAGAATGTAACATTTCTCTCCCCCATCCTCCTAACCGTGATTCCGTTTTTTTTTAATATTGCACCTTTAAAATCTTTCTTTTAAAAGATGGTTTCATGGGACTGCCCTTGCAGTCCAGTGGTTAAAACTACTCCCTTCCAATGCAGGGGGGGTGTGGATTTGATCCCTGGTCAGGGAACTAAGATCCCACGTGCTGTGCGGTGCATCCAAAAAAAAAAAAGATGGTTTCATGGAACACAATTTAGAAAACTAATTTTTAAAAAATAAGAACTTTATTAACTTGTGCTTATAGTTTGTTAACTTTTGGAAAGTTACACTGAGGTGGCCACTGGCCCTGGGCCTTGTCTGCGTCATTTTCCTATCCTCTTCTTTAGGCTGTCTTGGTGACTTGGCCCCTTGTATTCTGATATATATTCTGTCTTACTGGTCTATGTTGTTCTTTTACAACCTGGATGTCAGCACCTTCTATTATCTCTCCATGCACATGGGTGTCTGAATATTGTGGTCAGTGCCCTTCGACTTTGCATATAGTAGTGAGAATTGCTTCCTGCAGTAGGAATGGTGCTGTTCAGTCTGGCCTTCTGGAATTTTCTCCAATCCTTCATTCATTACCCCACCTCTGATATTCTGGTAACTCTTTTGGTTAGTACGTGGACAATATGACAATGTATATGATATTGGTCACAGTCTGTTGCATGTTTATTGCTTTCAACTGGAACTCCAACTTGAGCTAGAGATCAGTCACTCCCACACTCTTTTTGCCTTTAACAGCATCCGACTCCATGGTCTCCATATCCTTTTCCCTGTGAAGTACTTCCCAGGAGCTATTTTTTATGGCTATCTGCTGTACAAGTATATCCTTAGTGTCATTTTTGTTGATGAAAACATATCCATTTCTTATACTGATTGGCTGTTCCCCAAAACTTGTGTTACATTAATCGTCTTGTCCCTGCTGGAGAAGCACTGCTGTTGTGAGGCTGCCTGCACTTCTGCATGCTGATGCATGCTGTACCATTTCCCATGGTACCAGGTATGGAGAGGATGGTAGGCAGCTCTAGGTCCCTGCCCTGCTTCTTATGTTTGCAGTGATAATGGTGGTGACAATGACTGGGCTGGCAGCACAGGAGATTCAGGGTTTTCTGGGGGTCTGCTGTACCTTCCCGTTACCAGTGGAACCAAAGAAATGCTGTTTTATTTTATTTTATTTTTAATTAATAAAGTTGGCTGCATTGGGTCTCCACTGCTGCACACGGGCTTTCTCTAGTTGCGGCGAGTGGGTGCTACTCTTCGTTGTGGTGCACAGGCTTCTCATTGAGATGGCTTCTCTTGTTGTGGAGCACAGGTTCTAGGCACGTGGGCTTCAGTAGTTGTGGCACACGGGCTCAGTAGTTGTGGCTCATGGGCTCTAGAGCACAGGCTCAGTAGTTGTGGCACGTGGGCTCAGTAGTTGTGGTTCATGGGCTTAGTTGCTTCATGGCATGTGGGATCTTCCCAGACCAGGGCTAGAACCCGTGTCCCCTGCATTGGCAGGCGGATTCTTAACCACTGCGCCACCAGGGAAGTCCAAGAAATGCTGTTTTAAACACAGCCTTTTTTCTTTACTGAATCTGCCAGCGTTGACTACCCTGTCATCTTTCTTGTCTTGGCAAAAGACAAACTATCCCAGAGTAGACAGTAGAGTAGTGTAACTCTATGTCCTGATTATGTACTTTTCTGGTTCTTTTTTCTTTTTTTTTTTTTTTTTCTGAATCTGCCAGCATTGACTACCCTGTCATCTTTCTTGTCTTGGCAAAAGACAAACTATCCCAGAGTAGACAGTAGAGTACTGTAACTCTATGTCCTGATTATATACTTTTCTGGTTCTCGTTTTCTTTTTAACAACTTCGGTTCTGTGTTTCTTATATTCTTTTGTTTGCTTGCTGAAAAACTGCTTTCTTTCATTAGTATATTTTATTCATCCCATTACCCTAAACATCCTCAAGGATCTTCCTCCATTGCTGCTTTTTTTTCACATACAGTCTTATGGCTTTAGCTGTTCTTTTCCTTCTTCTTTTGAGCTGATATTTTCTGTCCTATATTTGAACATTTTAGTTATCCTGCTACTTTTGGCATCTTCCACCCCCACAAACACCATTATAGTCTAGTCTTCCATTTCTCTTCCTAATTCTCAAAATGCCTAGTGTTGAACTCGGTATCTTCCTCCACCTAAATTACTTCCTCTACTATTTACAACTTTCTCATTTCTAGCAGTGATATGACTATTTTGTCCGTTTTCTAGGCTAAAAATCATGGAGCCATAGTCATGTCTTGTGTTTATCCTGTCTTGAAATCATGGTTCTTAGACTTTTTGTTGCTGTTCACTGGCAAGGGATCCCAGTTCAGACTGCCTCCTTTAGATTCAGTCCATCTCTGTCTCCTCTTATCTATCTCTGTGGTCACTTTCTAAATTTACTATCAACTTAAATGGAGTTCCCTTACTGGTTCTTAGAGATTATCTATGAAGTTGAATTAGACATTTTCTTGCTACTCTCATATTTTATTTCTCGTTCTCCTTAGCTCTTTCCAAATTTCTCCCCAAATAATAGGGCTGTGTTTGAAAATCCTCAGAATTTGCTGAGGGCTTTATTTTTAGTTTCATTAGGTCATTCCCACAATAACACTTTTGTTGTTGTGTTTGGTTTTTTTCCCTCAATTCAGAGAATACTGACATTTTCTCTTTCAGACTGGGAGACAAGACCAGAAAATAGCGTATCAGTCTCAGAGCTGGACATTTCTGAAGAAGAGCCATCTCCAGAGGCAATAGTAGAAAAGCACAAAAGGGATGATCCTTGGGGTTCCAATGTCTTAGAAACTGGGAAATCTGAAGGCAGTCCAGAGAGGCAACAGGCAAATGAACAGGCCCTGCCAAGGGAAATAAAAATAACTGACAAGACAGTACCTACTTTGAAGAGAGACCATGTAAATAATGACTTTGAAAAAAGCATCAATGTGAGTTCAGACCTTTTAACACAAAAAGAAGTATCTCCAGAAGAGACCTCTACCAAAACAAGCGTCAAACAGAATTTAAAGCCGGTTAAAAAAGAGAAATCTTGTAAGTGCAATGAATGTGGGAAAGCTTTTAGTTATTGTTCAGCTCTTATTCGCCATCAGAGAACACATACTGGAGAGAAACCCTACAAATGTAATGAATGTGAAAAAGCCTTCAGCCGGAGTGAAAACCTTATAAACCATCAAAGAATTCATACTGGAGATAAACCATATAAATGTGATCAGTGTGGAAAAGGCTTCATTGAGGGTCCTTCTCTTACTCAACATCAAAGAATTCACACTGGAGAGAAACCCTATAAGTGTGATGAATGTGGGAAAGCCTTTAGTCAGAGGACCCATCTTGTTCAGCATCAGAGAATTCACACTGGTGAGAAACCATATACATGTAATGAGTGTGGAAAAGCCTTTAGCCAGAGAGGCCACTTTATGGAACATCAGAAAATTCATACAGGAGAAAAACCTTTTAAATGTGACGAATGTGATAAAACCTTTACCAGGAGCACACACCTTACTCAACATCAAAAAATTCATACTGGAGAGAAAACCTATAAATGTAATGAATGTGGGAAGGCTTTCAATGGACCCTCAACATTTATACGTCATCATATGATTCATACTGGTGAAAAACCATATGAATGCAATGAATGTGGGAAAGCCTTCAGTCAGCACTCAAACCTCACTCAACATCAGAAAACACATACTGGGGAGAAACCTTATGATTGTGCTGAATGTGGGAAATCCTTTAGTTACTGGTCATCCCTTGCTCAACATCTAAAAATTCATACTGGAGAAAAACCTTACAAATGCAATGAATGTGGAAAGGCCTTCAGTTATTGCTCATCCCTTACTCAGCATCGGAGAATTCACACCAGAGAAAAGCCCTTTGAATGCAATGAGTGTGGAAAGGCTTTCAGTTATCTCTCAAACCTTAATCAACATCAGAAGACTCATACCCAAGAGAAAGCTTATGAATGTAAGGAATGTGGGAAAGCCTTTATTCGGAGTTCATCTCTTGCTAAACATGAAAGAATTCATACTGGTGAGAAACCCTATCAGTGTCACGAATGTGGGAAAACCTTCAGTTATGGCTCATCCCTTATTCAGCATAGGAAAATACATACTGGAGAAAGACCTTACAAGTGTAATGAATGTGGGCGAGCCTTCAACCAGAACATACACCTTACGCAACATAAGAGAATTCACACAGGAGCAAAGCCTTATGAGTGTGCCAAGTGTGGCAAAGCCTTTCGACATTGTTCATCTCTGGCTCAACATCAAAAAACTCACACAGAAGAAAAACCCTACCAGTGTAATAAGTGTGAAAAGGCCTTTAGCCAGAGCTCCCATCTGGCTCAGCATCAACGAATTCACACTGGAGAGAAACCCTATAAATGTAATGAATGTGACAAATCCTTTAGCCGGAGCACTCATCTGACTGAACATCAGAATACTCATACTGGAGAGAAGCCTTACAACTGTAATGAATGCAGGAAGACTTTCAGCCAGAGCACTTACCTCATTCAGCATCAGAGAATTCATTCAGGAGAGAAGCCCTTTGGATGTAATGATTGTGGAAAAGCCTTCAGATATCGTTCTGCTCTCAACAAACATCAGAGACTGCACCCTGGCATATGACTCTTCTAGGAACATCATAAACATAGCAGATGCATTTACTCTAGTTTGTCCTTTCAAGTACAGAAGAATCAGGGTGGATTGAGAAACTGCAAAAATATTTTTATTTTTCACCGTCATGCTGTGGAATGGAAAGTACATTGGGCTGAAGTAAGCCAATTACGTTGTTAAGCACCTTTGTGACATTGGCAAATTCAGCCATTTTAAGCTTCAGTTTCCTCTGTGAAATGAGGGATTTGGAGTAGGTCATTTCAAAGGTCGTTTGGAGTTTTATATTCGGTTTTGTATATTCACAATATATTCTTGAATAGGATTATTGTACATCAACATTTTGCTATGTTGCATCTAGAATGTATGTATTTATGCATGTTTTGCCAATAGAAAGCATTTATGTTTCAGTAACTAGACTGGAGATCTATCATGCTCCTGTTCGAACACATTTAAGTTCTTTAAGTAACCGATTCCTAATAAAAAGAATTGTAAAGTACCCTCAAATTAATAATTCAGTAATATATAATGGCTTAAGTCAGTACAAGTATTAAACCTTCCTACTATTTTCTCTCCTAGTATGTTTTAACATTCTAGAAGTTTATCACAACTACATAGATCCTCTACTACAGCTTAAACCTGTGTTATTTAATCCCAGTTACATAGTGGAATCACTTGAGGAACTTTATAAAATTCTGTTGCCAAGACCCCACCCCCAGTGACTGATTGGCCTAGGGAGTGGGATCCTGGCTTCAGTGTCTTTTTTTAAACTCCTAATGTGTACCCTGGAAAGAACAACTGGATTAGATTTCAGTACTCATTTCCTTCATAGCTTCTTGTGACTCCTCCTAGAAGCTCACAGATTAGCTCTTCAGTACACATAATGTACTGAAGGGGATGTACACATAATGTAATTTTGACTGTTACCTTGTTTTGTAAATTGGTTTCTCATGAACTTTGAGAGGTAAGGTCAAATTTGTTTCCTTACCAAAGTACAGAAATTAAACGGCTGTATAAAATAATGGTCATTTTACTTGCTTTTCCTTGGCCACCTGATATCACAAGCAGATGACAGTGTGAGTGACACTTCTGAAGATGGGCAGCCCACGGCCTGCATGGCCATTTGTGGCAACCCTGGTCAAGATAACATTTGAGCCAGAAATAAATATGGGTCTAGCCATAAAGAGATGGGCCCTTATATTTTCTCTAGATACAGTCTAATTATCAGGTCTGCTCTTTTAAGAGTAACTGAAAATTTCCTAGCCTGGCCTTGAGAATAGGAGCTCTGAGAACAGGAGGTAGCACAGAAGTTGATCATTATTTATATAAAAGGAGTTCAAGACTCTTCCCACAAAGGAGGTTTGGGGGAGTGCGTGCTGCAGCTTTCTTCAAGTGAAAAAATAAATTCAGTCATTTTTGCTTATATAAATGCCAGTGACCTGCATCAGAATTTTGTCACCTCCTTAAAGAAGATGCCAGACAGTGAAGAACAGAGTTCAGGAGATAAAGTAGCCATTTAAATCTCAGGACTTTTTTCTGTCGTAGTTTTGAAATATCTATGAAGAAATGTCATCTTGGTATTTTTTAATTTCTCAAGGCTTCCATTATGTAGGAATTTTATTTATCCCATAGCAGAGAGGTGGACACTAGCAGAGAGGAATGGATCTCAGGTTATAGGATATGCTTTGGTTGGAATCTGAGCCACTCCCACAGTATAAGGAAAAGAAGTTTCTATATCCACGTGAAGCGTCCTCCTGTTTCAAAGGAGATCCCAAACTAGAGAACATCAGAGTCTGCCTGAAATGGACAAAAAGACTCTTGTCCTTTTGCCACTATGATTCCTATATGAGGGAACAGAATTTATTTGGGAATTTGTCATTAACCATGGAAGATCCTGCTTTGTTCCATTAATTTGATCTATTCATAGATACCGTCAGATCAAATGCAGAGCACCGAGAATGTGTGATCACTATCTGGAGGTTGCTTGGTAGTTCCGAGTTCCTTACCAGGACCTCCTGTTTTAAGATAACTCATGCAAGTGGTTACTATAGGGCCTGGCCAGCACGAGCGGTTTCGGTCAGTGGTTCCCCTAACAATATGACAAGAGGAAAGTCAAAGAAGTTTACCTCTCTCTGGATTTGTTTACATCTCAAGAGGATGGTGTGGAGAGGGGAGGGAAAGGGGGACTGATATGAATGACCTCACAGTGTGATGGAACCTGTATTCTAGACCCTGTCTTGGACACACCTCTGCCTCAGATGGGCTCAGACAGGTGCTTGGGCCATGGATGAACTCACCCTTGCACAGGGGCATTCATCTCGATCTTGGACTACTGAGAAAGCATGAAGGCTCAAGGTCCAGGTCCAAAATATGTATCATTACTGAGGCCTCTGAGCAATGTAGTTCTGAGCAGATTACTTTGGGGCCAGGAGAAATCTGGAACCACAGTTCTGGGAGGCTAATGGCCCAGCATTGCCCAAGAAGACCAGGAAACAAGGAATGGGTCTATTGGTGAAGGACAGTATTTTCAGGGGCCACTTTTTATTTGGTCCATATTTTTCTTCACTCCACCTCTAGGCAGAGTCCCAGGCAGAAACTAAGGGCCATATTCAAGCAGTTTAATTGAAGAAAATTTAGCCAAGAGAGGGAACCAGCAAAGGACAGTGGAACACTAGCGTCTAACAATTGCAGGAAAGCATTACCACCCCTGAGCCTGAAAGACCAAGAGCAAAAGAAGAATGTATTCATTTCCTATGGCTGCTATAATGAATTACCACAAACTTGGTGCCTTAAAACAACAGATTTCTTTTCACAGTTCTGGAATCCAGAAGTCTGAAATCAGTTTCACTAGGCCAAACTCAAGGTGTTGGCTGGTTCACACTCCTTCTGGAAGTTCTAGGGGAGAATTAGCTTGGTGGCTAAAGCAGTATGTGAATTTAATGAGGATGTTTTTAAATAGGAGAGACATACTAGACTTGTTTAAAGTGATAATGAAATGAGTCACTAGAAAAGGAGAGATTGAAAAGTGGAAACAGTGTGAGAGCAAAGTCCTAAAGGAGAAAGAAATGGTGTCTCTGACAATGTTGGGATGGATAGAAGCTAAGTGGTGGGCGTAGAAAGTGTGAAGGACAGAAGGTTGTGCGTGGGGAGCAGATGGCAGGCACCTTGTAAAAGCAGAGGCGGAGGAGGACTTCTGGAACAGGAATTAAAAAGGGAAGGATAAGATTCACCGGTGGGAGAGGAAAAGCACGGGCAGCAGATGCTGCATTACCCACAAGCGCGGGGATTCCTGCCTGCCAAGACCCCAGGGTTCCAGATAAAAGGCAGAATGTTTGCTGGATGACTCATCCACGTGGACATTAGTTGATTCAACAAATGTTTACTGAGCAGTTACTCTGTCATGATGTCACTCAGAATGAAATGAGACGTGAAATACAGCAGAAAACTATAAGCCAGATGCCAAAGTCATGTACATAGGAGATCAGGAGGAGACTAAGATGCAGGAGAGCATGAAGGTAAAAGGAGCGCTCTGTAAAGAGTTGAGACTTACTTTAGTTTCAGAGGTACTGTGAAAAAACTAGTCAGAAGATGGGTCCCAGGAAAAGGAATCAGTCAGCATCACAGAGATGACAATGGAAGTGAAAATTCTTCATTTGGGCAGTGGTCAAAGGATGACTTGAACATGAGGTTGGAAGGAATTAGCTGGCCACACTGCTCCAAGAGGAATGCTGGTATACATTTTAAAAAATTATTACAGAAAATTTCAAATAGACACAAAATAGAAAAGTGAACTTCAGTGTATTCTTCACCCAGATTAAACAATAATCAACATTTGCCAGTCTTGTTTAGCAATCCCTCCCTGACTCCCCTTTTATTTATTCCTGGAATACTTTAAAGTTAGACCCAGACATCATTTGTCTCGTCAGTATGTATCTTTTAGCCAGTAGGACTTTTTCTTCCTTTTAAACATAACCATAATATCATTATCACAACTAATAAAATTAACAGTAATTTTTTTTTTAACAGTAATTTTTAAAGTTGTTTTGACAACAGCAGACTGAAGCATTTGTTAGGGGTTCTAAATAAAATCACTGGTGTTTAGGAAGCCTGAAAAGAAATGCTTATACAGGGACAGGATTAGTTCTTTGACAGTACCATTAAAAATTATTTTGGAAAATATTAACATGGGGAAATTTCAAGATGAATGTATATAGTAAATCCTTTGTTACGTACAAACTATAACTTTTTGTTATGTATAAACGTGTACACACAATCCATATCTAGCATATGCAGATACACAGATAGAAGAAGAAGAAAAAAAGTCTGAAAGAACATTTACTAATATGTCCAGGGATTATCTGAGTGATGGGACCAGTGTTTATTTTTTGCTTTTCATCCCTTTATGCTTTTCAGCGTGTGTGCCTGTGTGTGTGTGTGTGTGTGTGTGTGTGTGTGTGTGTGTGTGTCAGGGTGAGGGGTTGGGCGGCAGGGAGAATGTTGAGGAAGGATCGTGGCCTCTTTAACGGAGCTGAATTAATATTTAGCGAAGAAAGTGACTCATCTTCAATCTCACAGTCCACAAATCAGAAAAGCGGATTAATACATAGTAGGCACGGAAAACACATGTTAAATGAATAAAATCTAACAGAAAAGGGTGGAAGCTTCACTCTGATTTATCAATTTTTTAGAAAAAGAAGTGTCAGAGATTCAGGCTAGGAGACCATCCAGAAACGAGGCCCAGTGGTATCGCCACATCACGTTGCGTGGCACCGCCCACCCCGACAGCCTTTGAATCTTCAGCAGAAAGTCGATAAGGTTTTCAGTGAGGATGGGAATTGGTCCTAAGACTTCTGGGAAATGGAGTCTGGGCGCTGTGACGACTGCGAGTCTCCGAGGTTTCTGGGAATTGTAGTTCTCAGATGTAGGATCAGCTCCGGCCGATCTTGCTTCAGAGCGCCCCCGGGGAAGCGGGAAGATGGCGTCTGGGGTGGTCGCGGGGCCCCATCCGGTGGTTCTAGGAGTGGCCATCGCAGCCTTGATGAGGGGAACTGGAGCACACAACGGTCACCATAAAATTCCGGGAGCACAGCCAAAGCGCAGAGCTCTGAGGCTCTTACCCCCGCGGTGGTCTTCGCACTCACGTGCCTCCTTCCCTACCCGGGTTCCCGAGGAATGGCCTAGGCGTCCGGACGTGCGAGGACAGGGACGGCAGCTGGCCTCCGCTGGAGCCACCTGCAGGGCTCGCAGAAGAGGGCCCACGCTGAGCGCCTAGATGTGGGCTCCGTGCAAGGACGGAGATTATTTTGAAGACATTGTTCAGTGTGAGCCCAGTCACAGTGCTTTTGGCTGCATTGGAAAACCCTCTGTTTCTCCTTAGAATAAAGCTCCCCACTCCAGATTGCTCTTATCTTCTGACCCAATTTCCCCACCAGAAATCCCAAAAGTTTTTGGTTCCAAATCGACTTTAAAGATGCAAGTTAATCATATCAGGCGTTCAGCTTTTTAATGTTTTGTATTCATGGCTAACTGCTGAGTGTGTATCAGAAATTCCTCCCTCCATACCCTAGGTAGCTTACAGGAAAGTTAACAACAGCAATTAAGGAAGTGCTGGTCTCTCTTCTTCCTTGCCCGTATCTAGTCACCAGTTTCATAGGATCCTTACTTTATACTGTCACCTCATCTGACCACTGCTCTTTTCCACAATACCACTATTCTAATACTTCAGCTTCTCACCTAGTTTCTGCATGCTGTCTCTCTCATTTCCAAACCACCTTGTCTCCTCTACCAAATTAATCTTCTCCCCGAAACAAAATTTGTATTACCATGATCAAAAACCTCCTGTAATTCCCTCATTGCCTAAATGATTAAATCCACACACAAGCTAGTACTCAGGGCAGCCACTGTCTAGTTATCCAATTCCAAATAAACTTTCTTATTTTTATTTCACTGAACTCCCTGCCACAGACAGTCCAGTTCATCTATTGGAACAAACAGAGCATTTTCCTACCTCTATACCTTTACTTACACAGTTCTTTCTTTCCCAGATCTTGCCAGGGCCCAGCTTAAGAGATCCAGTAGTGGGGTCAAATCCTGATCCTTGGGTAAGCTATTTAACATGTGTAAATTTCAGTTTCTTCATCCCATAATGTGGTAAGTTAAGAGACTCAAAAAGAGCTTTTCTTCTGGCACCCAGTAATTACTTGATTATCTCTACCCTCTGCTCCTTCTAACCCCACTCCACCCCAAGAAGAATCTTTATATTTGCCTTTCTGAGACTTCTACTATGAACTAAATATTTATTCACTGGAAAACATACTATATGCTAGGTGTTGTAGAGAACACATAATTTAATTTTAATTTTTTGTTATCAAGCACATTGTATAATTACATGAAGGCCAGTGGAGAAATTCATCTTAACTCTATTAGGCTTTCCTTGAAGAATGGACATTTTCTCCCCTTCCAAATACAATGTAAGCAAATGACCATCTCACTTTCATACCTGAATAACTATCTGGCATACCATAATTTGTCATGATCTTGATCTTCTAGGCATTTTCTTCTTTAATACCGATTTGTATTTTTTCAGTTTTGTATTTTATCATATCTTGTAAGCCGCCTTGAGTCATTTTTGACACACAATAGAGTTATAATAAAATAGATGACAATTGTCTGTGATGGCAGAAGAAATATCTTCTTCTTTGACTGTGATCCTAGTTTTCCATTCTGTGGAGTTACAGACCCTTTAGGGATGAAATGAAAGACTACAGGCAGGAATAGAATCATAACAATTAGCATTTATATGTCAGGTACTGTTTTCATCATTTTATATGAATAAACCCACATACTCCTTAAAACAGTCTCATGAAGTGGAAAGCCAAGAGGCCAGCATCCCAGGAGCTCTGAAGGAGTCAGTCCCAAGGCTTAATGTATATAATTCAAGGTAGGACAAAAAGGACAAAAATCTTTATGAGGTAATCTCACCATTCAAAAGAGTAAAGTGACTGCATTATTAAATTAAACCCTCCTGATTTAGATTAAAACTACAATCCAGGCCTGCATTGTACTATGTATTAGATGGGGCTTCTAAGAGATTTAAGACAATTTCTAACTTCAAAAAAGTTCATGGAAAAAAGCACATGACAGAACCAGAGAACAGAATAAGAAAGTATGTAATACAGGAGAATAAGGCAAACCATCACTGTAAAGGACTTCTAAGGGGGTGGTGCTGAAATTATCACAGAGGAGGCAGGACCTGACCAGGGCCTTTTATAAAGTATGCATAGATTTCTGGAGATACAGGGAGGAAAGCAGGGTATGTAAAAGGGTGCCACGGAATAGTGTGAAGCGGAGCCAAGTGTGAAGAGAAAGGGTGTCATAGAGACAAAGGACAGGGCTGCCCAGTTGTACTGGGGAGTAATGGAAAATAAGTAAATAGATCCAACTGTGCAAGGTCTTCAAGTTAAAGTACTTTGAACTTTTTCCTTGGGACAATGGGAAACTGTGGATTCTTTCTGAACCAAGTGGTAGTTTAGTCAGGCAGCTATATAAAGACAGGGAGACAAGAGCAGCAACAATGTGTTTACTCTGGTAATCTAGGCCCAAACTACTGAGGACTTGGCAGCAGCAGTAGGAATAGAGAGAAAGAAATCAATTATCAAGACATTTCAAATAAATCCTAGCAGACTGATTACCCAGGATAGATAAAGAGGAATCAGTAAGCAATAATTTTGGGGCATTTAGTGACTGCTCAGCACTGTGTGATGTTTTATAGGGATCTAAAACAAGATTTCTGTTTTCAAGAAGCTTACAATCTAATTGAATAACATGAAGTACTATAAGCCAATAAAATGAAATTATTCTGGTCCAACTCTTGCCCAAGTCACAGAGCTGATCATTGTTAATCAGAGAAGTGCTGGGAGGTAGGAAAAGTGTGGATCAGCACAGAATAATGGATCCCAGAAGCTCACGTTTTAAGGCATAGGAGTGGCCAAAAGTACCAATTCTGCAAATGTCAAGTAGGAAGAGGACTGAGAAAAAGGCACTGAGTTTGTCTTTGACAGATCAACTTAACAAGGCTGGTGAGAGTCAGAACCAGATAGTATATGTTTCTTGAAGTCTGTAAACAAAAGAAAAGTTTTTAAAATAGGACAGCAATTTTTTAAAAGATAATGGAGGAACTAAGATTTTTAGGACCTTCTTGGTAAGGATAAGATAAAATAACACTGGGATTAGTTAGGCACATTAGAACTACGGGCTATACTTTGAGGAAATTATGCTATAGCAAAAAAGGTAAGGGAGGAAGGAAGAGAAAAATTTGTCCATATAATTCGAGACTGAATTTTTTATCCCCAAACTGGTGGGAATTTTTTGTCCTAATCTGAAGCCAGCTCCTTCTCTTCTGCCACTGGAGCCAGCAAGCATGAAAATACACACACATGGGATTTCCTCTTTTAAGTGAAGGAGCTGATGTGGTTGGGAAAGAGAGGGTTCACTGGTTGTTCAGGGATCCAAGCTCCATGGAATAGATAAGGTGAGGAACTGCAAGGTGTTAGGTAGCTGTATATTCTAAGATTGGAGCCCTCCAGAATATTAGAGTGAATATGTTAGGTTTTAAAATTCATCCCCTTGTTGGATTGATCACTCATTTGAGCATTTAGTTTACAAAAAGGAAGGAAGGCTAGCTTGAAACTGGCTTAGCCCTAGCTAGTAGGAAGGAAAATTCAAACAAGTATATATGTTTCTTTTCAGCTGTGGGAGGTTATGCTGTGTGCTCTTGTGCTAACATTAAGGAAAGCACAGATACTACTCTTTAGTGTGAAGTTGCTGATGTCTGATGAGAGATGAACTCTGACTGAAGGCTTTTCCACAGTTATTGCACTTGTAAGGCTTCTCTCCGGTATGAGTTCTCTGGTGAATAATAAGGGAGGAGCTCCGACTGAAACCCTTTCCACACTCTCTACACTCGTGGGGCTTTTCTCCAGTGTGTATTCTCTGATGTTCAACAAGGGATGAGCTCCGACTGAATACCTTCCCACAGTCACTGCACTCATAGGGGTTCTCCCCAGTGTGTGTTCTCTGATGTTCAATAAGAGATGAGATCCAACTGAAAGCTTTTCCACATTCACTGCATTCATAGGGATTCTCTCCAGTGTGTATTCGTTGATGCTGAATTATGGTTGAATGGTCACTGAAGGCTTTCCCACATTCATTACATTTGTAAGGTTTTTCTTGAGTATGAGTTCGCTGATGCTGACTAAGGTTAGTGCTTCGGCTAAAGGCTTTTCCACATTCACTACATTCATATGGTTTTTCTCCAGTATGGATCCTCTGATGTAGACTAAGGTGTGTACTCCGGCTAAAAGCTTTTCCACATTCACTGCATTCATAAGGTTTCTCTCCGGTGTGAGTTCTTTGATGTTCAATAAGGTGTGTACTTCGGCTAAAAGTTTTACCACATTCATTGCATACAAAAGGCTTTTCTCCACCATGAATTCTACTGTGGACAATAAGGTCTGATTGGTAACTAAAGACTTTATCACATTCATTGCATTTACAAGGTTTCCTTTGCGGAAAGAGTTTTTGGTGTTTAATTAAGCCTGAATTATCTTTGGAGTTTTTCCTAGATATGGGGGACATAGCTCCCTTTGGAATTTTCTGCCGTGTATTAAGCTTTGAGTTTAGACTAAATTCACTGGATTCAGGGCCTCTCTCCCTAGTGAAAATTTCCTTGAGTGTCATTGACACTTTTCTGATTGCTGTTTTCTCAAAAGAAGATTTCTTCTGTGGAGGACATTTTGTCTGCCTTGATAACTGGCCCTCACTTTTACAGGCTTCTTCATTCATAGGAAGTTGGGCAGTATTCCTTCGGAGACTTTCCATTGCTGACCCTGGAAACTCTAGTTCTTCAGAAATAGCCTGATTGGTGTTGATGCTTTGGTTCAGTTCAAATATCCCTATCTGAAAGACATTTAAAGTGCAAATGTCACCTGTGTCTAGTGTGGAGAGCAAGGAAAATAAACCAACAGGAAAAAAAGACAAGTAATTTGCAATTCATGCACACTAGCAACTTTATATGGGCAGAAACTTAAAAGGGACAATGAAAGAGAAGTGAACAAGGCCAGAAGTGATAATAGAGTTTTCACAGTGGATGCACAGAGACATCAAGAAATACAGGTAGGGGCTTGGTTAAATGCTGAGCCCCCAAAATGGACATGAGCAGATATACCAATTGATGAGCAGAGAACAAGGGATTAGAAAGTAAAATGAGCTATTAGCTATTGTAGCCAATTAGTTATGGTAAATGAGAGACAGGAAAGGGATGAGAAAAGTAAAGACTCTCAAATGTAGAAAACATAACCACCACCACCCTGCCAAAATGCAAAAAGTGAGGAAGACTCTATCAAGCTTGTATGCAACCATTTTCTTGGCAAAGAGAGAAAACAGAATTTCAGAAATGCTAACTATTACCCTGCTATCCCCATTTGATCTCCCTTTGATCCCCCAACCCTTCTTCCAGCTAGTTTAGGTACTCTTCTAAACAAGTCTACAACCACAGACTTCAGAGGATTAACAGAGCTCATCATAACAGATCTTAACTTAGAGTTCATCAAGGCCACCTTGCTTATTTGACAGATAGAAAACAGAGTAACTTAAGCCACCCAGCAAATTGCAAGAGCTTAGACTAGAACTCACGTCTCCGAAATTTCAAATTAGTGGCCTTTTCATGATACTACTCACCTAGACAGATATTTTTGGTCACTCCCCTCTTCAGCTCCCTGAAGATCCAGTGTCTACAGTTGTTCTTTCTCCAACTGGGTGATCATGTCCAATTCACATGCTGGGATCCCTGCTGATTGTAAATGATTTAACACAAGGCTATTGGTGCTGGAGACACAGGGCTATTGAGAGCTCAACACTAATGCTTTGATCTATAGAAAAGATAGTGTGTGGGGATTCCCTGGCGGTCCAGTGGTTAGGACTCCACGCTTTCACTGCCGAGGGCCTAGGTTCAATCCCTGGTCGGGGAACTAAGATGCCACAAGCCACACGATGCGGCCAAAAAAAAAAACCCCAAACAAACAAACAAAAACCATAGTGTGCATTTTTAGAGGCTGTGGCAGGAGGGGCTGCAGAAAATGGGTATCTGAAAGTTCTGGGCTAAAACTGGTTCCAAAAGAAAGGTTATACACATACCCATCAGAATCACTTATGGAACTTGTTACTCTAGATACTGGGCATTACTTCAGACCTAGTTAAGTACAATGAGGCCCAGGCATTTGCAGTTATTAAGTTCGTATGACTGGACAAGTTGAATTGTCCAAAATGAACCTTAGAAACACTCTCTAGGTTGCCTGAAAAATGTGTTCACTGGGACCAGCCTTCCTACCAAACATTCTTCTCACAGCCAGAGGGTCTAAAACATAAACTCAGCTTCTTTTAGGACAGGTGACTTCTTCCTTCTGCTGGAAGGGCCAACACTGCCCAAGGATCTCAAGGTTTCCAGGTATTAGGCAGCTAGCTTTCCCAGACGATTCCTTTAAAAAGTTGGCACCCCACATTCAGACTGTACCAAGCAGTCTGTTTATCTCCCCACTCACGAGGTTGTTCTAACACTTGCCTTATAATGAGGAAGAGCAGCAAAGGCCCTCTCCTAGAATACTGACCTAAACTCGTGCACAGCAGAGCATCCTGGCTCTGGCAACCTTTCTGTTGGTAAAATGGGGAGGATATGGGAATCTGTGCCTACTCTTCCAGCCCTTCTCTGGACTCTATGTTTTCCCACTGAAGTTTTTTCTTTAACCCATTTTCTTGTAAATTCACTCAGAGCCCTTGGGCATGACAGTAGGCAACAAATTGTATAATAGTTCCCCTAATGTTTCTGCTCACAGCACAATTTAAGATCCACTAGGTTAAGAGTTGATCTGGTTTCACAAGTCTTGCCTTTCTCAGAGACTGGGAACCTCCCACATGTGGAAATGAATCCTGGAGGATGTTCACGAAGAAGCCATCCATGGAGAACCTCAAGAGCAACATGACGATGCTGTCTGTGTCCAGCTTTGCCAAGAACATGCCTTTCAACTGAAAGCAGGGAATGCAAAGCTCTACCACTAGGTTGACTGAGAAGTCAGAATTTCTAATTTATTTAGGACCTTGCAATAAAATCCAGTTGCATACTTTTTGGCGCTAACAATCCTTAGTAGGCATTTGTCTTACTGCTTAGGTTGGCTAGCCTACATCCTTGCAGCCCAGATCCTTAAGTTACTCCCTCATTATTCTGTTGGCAGTTCACTGTACTTCTCTCCTCTATTACAGTAATCCTCAAGGCAGCAATATCACCTCCTAGGGAGAGTTTTGGGAATTTGTGAGGGTTTGTGTGTGTGGTTTTATTGTTTTGTTTTGTTTTGGTTTTGGTTTTGTTGTCATGTTGATTGGATGGGGCTATTAGAATTTAGTGAGGGCCAGGGATTCCTGTAAAACAAAGAATGTCCCTTATCCTGCCAGACTTTCAAAAGAGTTGTTAATGGTTACCTGAGACTGGAACTACTTTACAAATAAATACAAAGTATTTTGCACAACTTTGCTATGTATTGGAAAATCAAGGAAATATACTTCTTTTTCTTTGAATGATATTCGAAATTGTTCGCCATTTTAGGAAAATCAAGCCACTCATGATATTAGATTCACAAATACGACATTCACATATCCATCTGCATTTGTAGCTGTTGTATTCACATAATTCTATGAATAGGTACAAGTGTCTATTTCATCCAATCATTTACATGCTGAAAAACTATTATTCTATTATAAATTACTTTCCTTTTCTTTCTCCTTTATATTACAGTTAAAGTAATGTAGTGATATTCTGGAAATTATATCTATAGGTAGTTAATATTATCTATAAATTTTATTTCAAGATAGTAAAGGGGATGGTAGGTTTGAAAGGTAGAAAATTACTTCTCTAGTGCAATAGAACTAAAGTATTAACAGTTACACAATAGATAAATAGTGACTGTCTCAGGCCGTAAATTGCAAAGCCTCTAAAGTCTTAAAGCAAAAGTCCTTGTCCCCAACAGAAGTCCTTGAAGATCTGAGAACACCCAGACTGCCATAAAGGTGACATAGGAGCAGTGGGAATTTTGTACATAGTGGAATATTATTACATTATTACATATTACATTCCATCTTGGAGAAGAGATATTGTTGAGAAGAGATTTTGTTCAGGTTTTTGGAGACAAAGGGAAACCAGGAAGATCTGAAATGTGAAGATCTTTATAAACTGACTCACTAGAACCATTAAAACATAGGACATCTAAAAGTAGGCAGGATCTCCTGAACAGAGAGAGAACTAGGACAGAGTTCAAAGGAGAGAGCCAATTTGAAGTTGAGGGTTTACTCTCATGCTTATTAATACCTTGATGATTGGTAAAATATGGCAATTTGATATAAGATAATTATAATTTAATGTGTATATAGTGTGCAGTACAAGAGTCCCAAGATGTAGTTGTTTTTGCATTTCAAATAAGCTCATGACATGTGTAACTGTATTATGCATTATGTGTTTGTATATGTGACACCTATGACAGACACACAAAAACCACATTGGAAAAAGTTTCTACATTAAAAAAAAGAAGAACCCAACTGTGAAAGGAACGTGAGTTGGAGGTGCAGCCTCTGGAAAGGCCTGTTTTTGGTCTTTTCTCTTGGGTCTGCCTATTCTAAGCATTTTATGAATACGGACTCATTTTTGTCTCACAACAATGAGAGGGTTACTATTATTATTTCCACAATACAAATGAAGAATTTGAGGTACAGAAAGGATAAGTAATTTAGCCCAAGTCCAAGTGATAAATCCTGGACTCAAACTCACTACACTACATCATACTTACTTCTTCTCAACAAGCAGGGAAAAAACACTTGAGTCATGCTTTCCATTCATATGGCCTCTAAAGGGCCAAGAAACTAAACCACTGATCCCAGGACACCAGCATGACCTTGACACAAGAGTGACTGACTACCTCTGAGAGATGACTATCCTGAGAGGCTGCAATAAGTCCCAACTACACTAAAAGCCCTATCTGGGTAAACTAAGGATTAAATTTCCTGGCTTCCACTAAAGTGCCACCACAAAGCAAGTGGCATCCTTGGCATAAATCAGTGAAACACCAGATAGAGGCCCCGTGGTATAAATGATTACTTGGTATTACATTTACCAAGTAATCTGGATTTTGATCATAGCTCTGTTGGTAGCTAAATAAAAACCAAGGAAAAATAACCAGTCTGGTTTTATGTATCCTCATCTGTAAAAGGAAGATGTTGGACTTGATTAGTCCAGAGCTGTCTGATTCCTGGAATTTAATTTTAGATTCCAAACTCTGAGGCACAGACCCATCTGCCTAGACTAAGGGGATAAGACTAGAACGAACAGACTCTTTTTCAAATCCCCAGAGACATGTGAGAGCCTAAGGTCCATGTTTCAGAGGAAACTGTTTGAGAAAGAGGCCAATTGCCTAATGCTGAAATAGAGCAAGGGGGTGCTGAGGAGGACATCAAAAGCAGTCAGCAGGCAACCAGGGACTAATCCCATACTGGGCAAAATTTGCCACACTCACCTAAGAAGGGACACTCTCTGAAAAGAGAAATACATGTGTCTCCATTTGGCGAGATGGCACAAACTTCCAGAAAAGAAGGAAGAATCCTTAACATATATGGTATACGATCTTATAGTGAGATAGAAAGTTGCCTTTCCCTCTTCCACCTCCTCTTCGTTTTCTTTCTGGTCAAGGGCAAACCTGGGGATAACACGGGCTTCCCTGGCGGTGCAGTGGTTGAGAGTCCGCCTGCTGATGCAGGGGACACGGGTTCGTGCCCCAGTCCGGGAAGATCCCACATGCCGCGGAGCGGCTAAGCCCGTGAGCCATGGCCGTTGAGCCTGCGCATCCGGAGCCTGTGTTCCGCAACGGGAGAGGCCACAACAGTGAGAGGCCCACAAACCCCAAAAAAAAAAAAAAAAAAAAAAAATCTGGGGATAACAGGTCTTATCCTAAGGTATCCAGAGTCACTGGTCTAGTAATGCCCACACTGGGCCAGGTGAATGCAACCCTAGGTATTAAGAGGTAAAACAAATGTCCCAAAGTAACCCCACCTCCTCCCAGACACAAAGAAAATGACAGTAGCCATTTATGTCTGGGTTTAAGTCCCTAGTTCTTTAATGAGAAAAGGTAAAGGGAATTGGTCTGGGCTGAGTCCAAACTCTCTCTAAACTCTCTAGGTGTTCCGAGGCATATAATCCAGTCTGCTTATCGATTTCCTCACATGGGATGTGAGTTCAAAGGGAGTAGGCAGTAGTCCCTTACTTCCTCCTGAGAGTCAAAACAGAAGGCAGATGATACTGCTCCACCACAGGGCTGTGCATCTCTGGGCAAGCCACTCACCTTTTTGAAAGGCTGGTCCCACACTATAAAATGGCATCACTAGTACTCGCTTGTCTTTTCTCACAAAGCTTCTGTGAATGCTACACGTTATAAATGGCAAAGCTTACTATAAAGAATATCATCTATGATATAAGGAGATATTACTGCTGTGCTTACCTCAAATGAATTAGTTTTTAAATTGTGATAGTATACCTTTAGGGAAAGATGCTCTCAGAGGATTTGTGCTGCTGTTCTAGAGTGTAGACAGATGCATTGTTTTTCCTGGCTTTGGAGGATGCACATGAAATGGGGAAGGCAGAGCTGGTGGATATGACAAAGTTGTCAGGAGGAGCCCCCAGATATATTTCAGAGAGGCTAGGAGGTCTCTGTCTCCACAAGGTTAGGACAATACCCTTATCCAGGTTTCATACAAGGGGTTCCTCCACCGTGATGTGGAATGTTGCCTCTCCTTTTCTCTTTTTCTCCTTTCTTCCTCATACTTTAGTTTTATCTGGATCACCTTACTGGTCTATAGATATTGTAACCTTACCAAATCATTATTCTCGAAAGTACAGTGGTCACAAAGTGCTGCAGCACCAGCAAAACCCATTCTCCTCTTTATATGACTAATTTTCCAGCCCTCACAGCCCTGACCCCCTCCTGTTACCCTAACCATCTGAAATTCTTTTGACCATGCCACTTTCTCTTATAATCAACTGCTGATCTTGGAATAATTTTCCCTTGTATATACTCTCTTGAATATTAAGAAATTATTCAGAAGGAAGCAGGTTCTGAAGGTTCTGGAATAGCTCTTCTTCTGGTGCTTTGCTTTCTGGTATCGGGCTGACTACTTCCTGGAGCCTTTGTGAATACACAAGAGTCAGCAGGAGGGCCTAGGCAGCCTCTGTTCAACTCTAAAACAGAGACAGTCAAGTCTCCAGGCTTACCAAAAGATGGTCTTCAGACAACAGTGTCCTTGAAGATTGGTTCAAAGTCACAACAAATTCACAGAATTGGATATACAGCATTTGTCAATACCCCTAACAACATCTACTATACTGAAGTACAACCGTCATCATCAGAACCATAAAATAAATACTACTACTCTCAAGCTCTGTAACTTTAAGGTACTTCATCTCTGTGTGCCTCAATTTTAAAATCTGTAACATGAGGATAATAACCGTACATCTCATGGGGTTAACGCGAGGATTAAATGAGTTGACGCAGGTAAAAACTCTTAGAACAGTGCCTGGTACACGGTAAGCATCTGGGAAACACCCCGAGTACAGAAGCCCTTCCTCGCCCAGCTAGAGCGGAGCGGAATGAAACCCTGAGCTTTTCTATCTCCCAGGGGTTCACCGGAGAATACCACCTGCTGTCACTGCAGCTGAGGAACTAGGTTGTGCCCACCCGCAAGGCGAGCGCTGGGCGCCGCGCAGAGACACCGTGCCGCGTCCCAGCCGCGGAGGCACCTCTCGGCCGGATCTGAGGCCAGACCACCCTTGGACCTCTCGCCGGTCTCCCCCCGAGAGGGTTGAGTGTTTCCGCACAACCAATTCCTAGAGCCTCCAGGCCCACCCGTCCAGGCCCCGGGCCCCGGAGCCCTACGTGCCCCACTCACCGGCCGCCTCGGGGCGAGCGCCGGGACACACCCTGGGCCGGACCCACGCTTAGACGGAACCTTAGTACGCGGGGCTTGAGGAAGCCGGAAGGATTAACGGGAAACCCTTGCGTCGACCCACTGCTCCCGCGCTCACCAAGGTTCCCGAGGTCACAGACACTCTTCCACTCAGACCCTTGGTCGTGTCCTTGTCAGTATGTGGGGCCAGTCATTGCCTGATCAACGGCCCTGACCTAATTCTCCTGGAGCAGATGATCTGTTAGAGAACAGAGACGATGAGGAGAATGGGCAGCACACCAGAGGCCGTGGCTCTGCGCCTGCGCTGCAGAGTCCGGGACCGCCAGGTTGTTTCCCGGAGATTTTTGCAAAGCACTTTCCCTGGTGTGTATGACGCCGAGATTGAGAAATTGATGCTAGAGGCCTGAGAAAGTTGATGCTGGAGACCCTAGAAAGGTCCTGAAGATCTTAATACATTCTATGCAGTATAGTCCAAACCAGTGGTTTAGTTTTAAACAGCATACCCGCAGATCTGGTTAAAATGCAGATTCCCAGGCTTCGCACTCGTTGGTCAGAGGAAAGTCCCAGAAACACTGCGTTTTCAGGGGGCATCCCAGGTAATTCTAACACAGGTGGTCCTCAGACCATCTCTGGGGAAACAGGCTTTTTTGCACAGTCTAGATGCTTAGATGCAATTAAATGCAGGACACTTCCCAAATTCCATCAAGAGAAGTAAAGGTAAATAAAATCAGGATCCTATTCTGGTCATGAAGATTTTTACCTATGTTTTATCCTAAGAGTTTTATAGTTTTACTCTTAAATTTAGATCTTTGAATTATTTTTTTGTATTTGGTGTAAAGTAAGGGTACAACTTCATTATTTTGCATGTGGATATCCAGTTTTCCCAGTACCATTTGTTGGAAAAGACTGTTACTTCCCAATTATATGGTCTTAGCACTGGTTGAAAATCAGTTGATATATACGTGGAATTTGTTTTTTCTGGGCTTTCTTTTCTATTCCATTGGTCTAGACGTATATCCCTATTCCGGCACCACACTGTTGAGATTACCACTGTGTAGCTTTGTGATAAGTTTTGAAATTAGGAAGTATGAGTCTTCCAACTTGTTCCTTTTCAAAATTTGGTTTGGTTTTGAGGGTCCCTTGAGATTCCATATGAATTTTAGGATGGGTTTTTCTATTTCTGTAAAAAACGTTGGGATTTTGACAGGGAATACATCAAATCTGCTTTGAGTAGTATTGCCATCTTAATATTGTCTTTAATTCATAAACATGGTATGTCTTTCCATTTACTTAGGTCTTCTTTAATTTCTTTCAGCAATGTTTTGTACTTTTTGAAGTACAAATCTTTTGCCTCCTTGGCTAAATTTCTTCTTAGGTATTTTATTATTTTTGATGCTATTGCAGATGGAATTCTTTAATGAATAGAGCAACAAGATTAGTTTTTAAAAAATAGAGGATTTGAGCAACAATATAAACCAGTTAGACCTAACAAAATATACATATAGAACATTTCACCCAACAACAGAACACACATTCTTCTCAAGTGAACATGAAACATTCTCTAGGATAGAGCATATGTAAAACCACAATAAAAGCATTAATAATTTTTAAAAGATTAATATCATACAAAGAATATTTTCTGATCAAAATGGAATGAAACTAGAAATCAATAACAGAAGAAAAATTAGAAAATTCGTAACCATGTGGAAATTAAATAACATAGTCTTAAACAAAAAGAACATAAAAGAAATCACAAAGGAAATTAGAAAATAACTTGAGAAGAATGAAAACAAAAGCACAACACACCAAAGCTTATGGGGTGAAGCACTGTTTTTTAAAATCCCCTAAGGGTTGGGAAGCCATTTCAGCTCTTTGGAGTTAAAACTATGGCTGGACTCTGTACTGGCTCCTCAGCAACCAAAAGCAGTGATAAGCAATCAAAACATTAAACCCCAATGTTTAGAGTGCAAGGTCTTTATTGCCTACCACAGCACCAGAAAGCTACACCAGGAGCAAGGCCCATAGTCCCCACTGGCTGCCTGCCATAGTGCTAGGAGATGGGGGATGGTAGCCATTGTATGAAACAGTGAGATTCACCAAAATTTATCAATCTCTTCATCAATCTCTCTTCTGGACTCTGCAAGTGTTTGACTAGACCCCAGATTTCCAAAAGTGTTGCTTCACACAGTCCTGCGAGCTCAATAGTTGTTTCTATGGAGGGACTGAGTCCTGGACATTCCTACTCATCCCTCTTCCATGACATAACTGTCATTTCCTTTCACAAATCATGGAATGAAGAGTGAAATGACACAGACAGATACAAGGCTAGAATTAAATCTTGTGTTCTTTAAGGGGGAAAGGGTCTCCTGAATATAAGGAGTTTAAGCAATATAAGGAGAGAAATTGGTTGGAAGAAGAGGGACAAGAAAAAAATTTTAATCTTAAAAACAGAAGAAATGCTGAGCATACTTAACTTACACCTTTCTATGTGACTTCTTGGACTTCGTGTCTTTACAATTTTTATACTGCAGAGAAATTTAAAATCCATTTGTAAACAATTGCTGTGAATTTTGAAATGGGACTTTTATGAACTTCTACCAAACTTACCTTTAAGATTTTCCCAATTTGTATATCTGTTGCTTCATGTGAAAGAAACTTCTTAAAATGAATTTAATAAAATAAAGCGTTCTTCCTACCATACGACCCAGCAATCCCACTACTGGACATATACCCTGAGAAAGCCATAATTCAAAAAGAGTCATGTACCACAATGCTCATTGCAGCACAATTTACAATAGCCAGGACATGGAAGCAACCTAAGTGTCCATCGACAGATGAATGGATAAAGAAGATGTGGCACATATATACAATGGAATATTACTCAGCCATAAAAAGAAGCAAAATTGAGTTATTTGTAGTGAGGTGGATGGACATAGAGTCTGTCATACAGAGTGAAGTAAGTCAGAAGGAGAAAAACAAATACCGTATGCTAACATATATATATGGAATCTAAAAAAAAAAAAAAGGTTATGAAAAACCTAGGGGCAGGACAGGAATAAAGACGCAGACGTAGAGAATGGACTTGAGGACATGGGGAGGGGGAAGGGTAAGCTGGGACAAAGTGAGAGAGTGGCATGGGCTTATATATACTACCAAATGTAAAATAGATAGCTAGTGGGAAGCAGCCACATAGCACAGGGAGATCAGCTTAGTGCTTTGTGATCACCTAGAGGGGTGGGATAGGGAGGGTGGGAGGGAGATTCAAGAGGGAGGAGATATGGGGATATATGTATATGTATAGCTGATTCACTTTTTTATAAAGCAGAAACTAACACACCATTGTAAAGCAATTATACTCCAATAAAGGTGTTAAAAAAAATAAAGCGTTCTTCAATCAGCTACAAGGGATGATAAATTGACAAATCTGGCTATACTGTCTATTGAAGGTGATTATACAAACAGGATAAATTTTGTCAGTCATTGAGAAATTTGCAGAAGACTCAAAAACAGAAACTATGAAGTGATTATTCATTACTGCAACACACTAATATGTAGGTGAGTTTTTTTCATCTTTTCCCAGAAATACATTCATGTAATTAAAAATACCAATCCATTATTTAAAAACTTTTTGGCCTATATTAAAAACTTCTTTAAAACTTTCATAATTATATGTGAAGTGAAATAAAGACTATTTCACTGGCCATTATTATTATTCATTCCATTTCAGGATTATTACTGAAAATAATTTTTCTTGTACAGAGGAGAGAAGTGTTAAAAAAAATTATCTGCTCTGGATGTTAAATAAGCCTTGGTAAGGGTACCCAGATTATATTCCTAAACAACATAAATGGAACCTGAGACTCTGGTTTTGCGCAGGCGTTATTCTCTGCCAAGAAGACGAAGACATGGGAGGATAAACAAAACTGGATTGCTAGCAGGAAGACAGGCGGACTTAGAGTGCTAAGCTTGACCCTTGGTTCCTAGGTTCAGATCAAAAACCGCTGCCTTGAGCGCTGGGACCAATCTGGCTGTTTCCATGGAGACGGCGGGAGCGGCTGATTGCACAGGATTCCCGGCGCCTCTGTTGCGTCATTTCCCACCGCTGGCCCTTGGCTCCATCGCCCCAGCCCGCGTTAATTGGGAGGGTGAGTGTCTAGTGGGAGCCTGAATAGTGTGTTCCGGAGTATTGGCTGACAGTACGCTTTGCCCTTTCGGAAAAGCTTTCTATGGAGATGCCCCACTGTCAGTTGTGAGGCTGCGGCACCACAACGCTCCGGACAGAGTCGTGGGAGTGTCTGGATGGATAGCTACGTATCCTGGCAACCGCCTGTCCTCCAGGTGAAGTCTCGAGTTTTATCGCCAATGCTGAGGTTTGTTCCAGGCAAGTGTGCACATCAAGGCCTTTCTTTAGCACTTGTCGGCCTTTTCCGTTCTGTTTTTCCTCGTAGGTTTCCCCATTGTGGGATCTGTGTTGCTCCCTGTTCAAGAGATCGGTTGGGACACACTCAGGATGACTGTTTCTGCCAGAGTGATTTTGGGGACTCATGCTTTTTCTTTAATAACAACGTCATGCACCTACTTTACATCCTTAAAATGGGCTTTATAAAAATCATTTGGCCATTCTTGTTACCTCCCGGAGTAAGTAGGACTTGGGGATGAAGGCTGCAGTATTCTTTCTCGAGCTGCAGAGTGAGGGTTCTCTCCACAGAGATTCATTTTTTTGTGTTGGACACTTCTCATTGTTTCTTTTAATCTCCAGGTCCCAGAGCCATAGAAATAAAGTGCTTCTTCAGAGTGAAAGCATTTTTTTACCCAAATGGAATAGAAAGTATCAGAGAGCAACCCGTATAGAAAGGGCAAGTATTTGTTTCGTGAAGCTTTTGTGTATTCAAGTGTGTGTAATGGGTTATAAAACGTATTACTCTGTGGTCAAAAGTAGACACTGACTTACAACGAACTATATGCCATATAGGAGGACAGAGGAGACGCGTGAGACACAGAGAACTCCCTTTGTCAGGAGATAACCTTTGACTCGAGATTTTCAGATGGACAAAGTCCTCTGCTGCTAAGGAATGCTCTGAATAGACTGCCGGGAAAGATTAGCATTTAGATGGTGGCACAGTATCTGAGGATCAGAAGCTGTAGTGACTAGTGTTTTTCAAACTTTGGGACCATTGTGAGTTATGAAATTGAGCCACTGGCTTGCAAACAGCGTTTTAAAAAAGAAAGAAAGAAATAGAATAGCAAATATGTATACCAGAGTAGCTTATACACACAATAAGAGTAACAGCAAACATGTATAGTAGGAATAATTGTTGTTTTGTGAAATTTTGGCTCAGACACACACCATACACACATAGAGGTAAGTTTGTAATAGTTGCAAAGTAAAATGTATTTCTGAATGGAAAGAAAGTACTTCACTAGTAGATGATTAAACTGAAATGCTTGAGGGTTATAGATGAGAATAAAGGGAAAGATGCTGGTATTCTCAGAATGAGTAAAACACAGCCATTTCAAGGATTGTAGTAGAAGTGAGGGACTCTGAAACTGAGATTCAAGGAAAGAAAAGTAACTCTATCCTTAGGGATTGAAGATAGGTACTGTTGGCTTGTGCCGGTAAGAGCGTATCATACTTTCTTTTTCAACTCTTCTGTGTTGGTCACCCAGCCACTAAACCAGGAAAGGGAAAATAACTTAGAATAATGTTAGAGATAATCATATATAATTTTTAGGGTTATTTTCCTTCTTCCTCCCCCCTCCCTTCTTTCTCTTTTTGTCCCCTTTGGTAGTATGTCTTAGGAGAAGGAAATTATCCTCCTTATTAACCTTATATTTTTAAAAAATTATGGAAAGATCCAACCACACAAAAGTACAGAACTTTGCACAATTAACCCCTTAATTTAAGTTGGTATGATGACTTTGGAAATAAGTTTGGTATTAACTAAATTGAAGATATATATGCTATGAGCCCATAATTCCCTTCCCAGGTAAATTCTCAACAGTGATACATACACAAGTGTCCTAAATCATGTACATGAATGTTCATAGCTGAATAATTTATAGTAGCAAAAACTGAAAATAACTCAAATATCAAAAAAAAAAAGTACAATGGATAAATAAATTGTGATATTGAATACTACATCCACCTTTTTGTGTTTTTTAACATCGACATTTTTAAAGAGTGAAGGTCAGTTGCTTTGTAGAATGTTCACAATTAAGATTTGGCTAAAAAAAAAAAAAAAGATTTGGCTAGTTATTTTCTTATGATTAGATTATGATTAAGCATTGTTGGCATGAGTACCACATATGTATCTCCCATTGCATCACATCAGAAGGTACTTTATGTCACTTTGTCCCACTATTGGTTAAGTTTGATCACTTAGGTTAAGGCGGTATCTGCATAATGTTAAGGTACATTTCTCCCCTCTTATCAATATTTTTATGTCCTCAAGCATTCTTTTAAAAATTCAACATGTTATATGCATTACTGTCATCATTCTTTTGATTCTCGAATTATCTAAAATTTTGCTAATGGAAAGACCTTTAAGTCAGCTTCTGTGTCTTTTTGCTGTATTTTCAGAGACCTTCCTTGTTTCCTGGCATAACTGCCTTTATGCTCACTATGTATTCCCCACCTGAGACTTGGATCAACTACTTCTTCAGGGAGGCCCCTCCACTTTTTTTCAGTTTGTTTGTTTGAATTAGTCCCAAATGAGGTGCACACATTGTGTTTAAGTCTTTCTCTTTTTAAAAGATGAACTTTTAATTCTAAATACTTTTAGATCTATTTAAATTTAAATCTACAGAAAAGTTGTAAAGGTAGTATAGAGAGTTCCTGAATACCCCTGACCTAGTTTCCCCTATTGTTAACATCTTATACTACTATGGTATGTTTATCGCAATTAAGAAACCAACATTGGTACATTACTATTAACTAAACACTACACTTTATTAGGATTTCACTGTTTTCCCCTCATGTTCTTTTTCTGTTCCAAGACTCTTTCCAGGATACAATGTTACATTTACATGTCATGTTTCCCTAGTCTCCTTTGATCTATGCATTTTCCTCAGGCTTTCCTTGTTTTTGATGACCTTGACCTGGTCAGGTATTTTGTGGAATGCCCCTCAGTTGGGATTTTTCTAATTTTTTTCCTCATGATTAGACTGGGGTTATAGGTTTGGGTACAAAAGACCACAGAAGAGAAGTCCCAATCTCATCACATCAAGGATACATCTCATATCAAGGATACATGCTATTAACATGACTTATCACTGATGATATTATTCTTGATCACCTGACTGAGGTATTATTTACCAGGTTTCCCCACTGTAAAGTTACCTCTCCTTCCATATTCTATTCTTTGAAGCAAGTCAATAAGCACAGCCCATAGAAGGAGTGGGAGAAGGGGAAATTTACCTCCCCATCCTGCAGGGGAGAGTAGCTATATAAATTATTTGGAATGCTCTGTAAGGGAGATTAGTTTTTTAATCCCCTATTTATTTATTCAATTATTTATATCAATATGAATCCATTGATATTTATTTTATACTTTGTGTTATAATACAAGAGCACACTATTTTATTGCTCAAATTATTTCAGCTTTGGCCATTGGGTGCTCTTAGGTTGGGTCCTATGTCACTTTGACATTCCCCCTACCCATTTCCCCATTATTTTTTTAAGCATTTTCTTACTTTCTGTCAATACAAGATGCTCCAGGTTCATCTTGTATTTTCTCTGTCCCAGTCCTGGAGTCAACAATATAGGGTGTGCTCATTGTCACTGAGGTGTCACTGCTTCTGGGCTCTCTCAGCTGCCAGTGTTAGACTATACTATATATGTATACTAACCAATATATCCATACATATCTATAATTATTTCTGTATCCATCCATATCTATATTAAGCTAAAGGTGAATACATGCTGATGTCTCTGACTCTAATCCAATACCACGTGTATCATTTTAACCTTCTCTCTAGCTTATTTGTAACTTCCCTGCCCAATAGTGAGAAACCTGGCACTCACAGTCAACCATCCATTTACTTATCTGTTCAACTCCAGTGTACATGTACAGCTGTTGCAGAATTTGTTTCTCATATTCCCAAGAGAAACAAATATACCAACTAGAGTGCTGTGTGAAGTTAATTCCTTTTGTCTGAGTCTTACAGTTTCCAGTCATTTCCAAAGATACTTAAATCATTCCCTTTATTCTCCATCCTCCTTAGTGAGGTCATGTCATACATTTGTAACATAATTAGAATCTTTTTTCACATCTTACAATCTATCCTAAGATCCCCCAATCTCCTGACTGGGTTTTTAAAAATTCTAATTTATTAAAGCTCATTCTTTATGTTGTAAAGTTGTTGGTTTAAAAAACTGCATAGTTTTATATATCCAAACTACAATATGATACAGGTTAGTTCCATCACCCTAAAAAATCTTCTGTGCTTCCCCTAGTCAAATACCTTCCTCTCCCCAAACTACTGGCAACCACTGATCTGTTTTCCATCCCTCTAGTTTTGCCTTTCTAATAGAACGTCATGAATGGAATCATGTAGTATGTAGCCTTTTCAGTTTGCTTCTTTCATTTAGCAAAAAGGATTTAAGATTCATCGATATTGTGTGAATTAATCTCTCATTCCTTTTTATTGTTGGATAGTATTGGATCCACAGTAGTTGGGCGTACACCATTTGTTTATTCATTTACCTGTTGAAGGACATCGTGATTGCTTTGAAGTTTTGAAGATTATGCATAAAGCATTTATAAACATTTGCATGCAAGTTTTTGTGTGGGTTATGCCTCTCTTGTTTTATTGGGGTAAAATTCACATAACATAAAATTTAACCATTTAAGTGTGTAATTCATTAGCTTTTAGTATATTCACAATGTTGTGCAACCATCACAGCTATCTAATTCCAGAACATTTTCATCACCCCCAAAGAAGCTTTGTACACACTGAGCAGTCACTCCTCATTCCACCCTTTCCCCAGCCCCTGACAAACACTGTTCTCTTTTGTCTATGAATTTGCCTGTTCTGAGCATTTCACATAGAGTCATACAATATGTGGCTGTTTGTGTTTGCCTTCTTTCACTTTCAAGGTTCACACATGTAACATTTATTAGCACTTCATTTCTTTTTAAGACTGAATAATATTCCATTGTGTGTATATAACACATTTTGTTTATCCATTAATCTGTTGATGGGCATTTGAATTTTTCCCACTTTTTCCTATTATGAATAATGCTGCTATGGAAATTCATGTATAAGACTTTGTGTGAATGTGTTTTTGTTTGTTTATTTGTTTGTTTTTGTTTTTCAGTTTTCTTGGGTTTATGCCTAGGAGTAGAACTGCTGGATCATATGGTACCTCTATATTTAAATTTTCAAGGAAATGTCAAACTTTTCCACAGCAGCTGCACCATTTTACATTTCCACCAGCAATGTGTAAGGGTTCCATTTCTCAATGTCCTTATCAATATTTGTTGAAAATCAAATTGTTTTGAGTACAGTTGTCCTAGTGGGTGTGAAATGGTATCTTGTGGTTTTTATTATTCACATTTGCCTAATGACTAATGGTATTGAGCATTATTTTATATGCTTATTGGCTATCTGCATGTCTTCCTCGACAATATGACTATTCAGATCCATTACCTGTTTTAAAAATTGGATTGTGTTTTTGTTGCTGGGTTATAAGAGTTCTTTGTGTATTCTATATACTAGATCCTTGTCAGATATATTATTTGCAGATATTTTCACCCATTATATGGGTTGTTTTCACACTTTTCATAGTGTCCTTTGATCCACAAATTTTTAAATTTTGATGAAGCCCAATTTATCTATTTTTTTTCTTTTGTTACTTGTGCTTTTGGTGCCATATTTAAGATAATTGCCTGATCCAGTGTCCCAAAGGTTTATAGTTACATTTCCTTTTAAGAGTTTTAGTTCTTACATTTAGGTCTTTGATCAATTTTGAGTTAATTTTTGAATACGTGGGCATAGGGATCCAAATTCATTCTTTTGGATGTGAATTTGTTGAAAAAGTGATTCCCCAAAGTGACTCCCCATTGAATGGTCTTGAAGCCCTTGTCGAAAATCAATTGACCATAGTCACATATGTTTATTGACTCTCACTTCTGTTCCACTGACTTGTGCTCATACCACACTATTTTGATTAATGTAGCTGTGTAGTAAGTTTTGAAACCAGGAAGTGTCAGTCTTATTTTGTTCTTTTCAAGATTGCTTTCCCTATTTGGTGTCCCTTGCAATTCCATATGAATTTTAGGATCAGCTTGTCCATATCTGCAAAGAAGGCAGCTAAGATTTTGAATCACTTAGTCTGTAGATCATCCAGGGAATATTGCCTTTAAAACAATATTAAGTGTTCCAGCGCATAAGCACCAGATATTTTCCCATTTACTTTGATCTTTTTCTTTTCTTTTCTTTTCTTTCTTTCTTTTTGGCCTCATTGGGTCTTCGTTGCTGCACAGGGGGCTTTTCTCTCGTTGCGGCAAGCGGGGGCTACTCTTCGTTGAGGTGCGTGGTCTTCTCCTTGCAGTGGCTTCTCTTGTTGCAGAGCACAGGCTCTAGTCACACAGACTTCAGTGCACACAGGCTTCAGTGCACACAGGCTTCAGTAGTTGTGCACGTGGGCTCAGTAGTTGTGGCCCGCAGGCTCTAGAGTGAAGGCTCAGTAGTTGCGGCACACGGGCTTAGTTGCTCCACGGCATGTGGGACCTTCCCTGACTAGGGCTCGAACCAATGTCTCCTGCATTGGCAGGCGGATTCTTAACCACTGAGCCACCAGGGAAGCCCTACTTTGATCTTCTTTAATTTCTTTCAATAGTGTTTTATAACTTTCATTTTAAATTTTGTGCACTTCTCTGGTTAAATTTATTCCTAAGTATTTTTTCTTTTTCATACTATTATAAATAGAATTATTTTCTCAATATTATTTTTGGATTATTCTTTGTTAGTATATAGAAATACAACGGAGTTTTGCAAATTGATCTTTCAATTTTATCTTATCCTGCAATTTTGTTGAACTCGTTTGTTGGAATAGTTTGTGTGTGTGTGTGTGTGTGTGTGTGTGTGTGTGTGTGTTGTGCGTGTGTGTATTCTTTAGGGTTTTAGATATAAGATTGTGTCATCTGTGAATAGAGATAGTTTTACTTGCTCCTTTCCAATCTGGATGCTTTTTTTTGTTTGTTTGTCTTTTCCTTTCTTTCTGCATTGCCTAAGCTAGAGCTTCCAGTACAGTGTTGAATAGAAGTGGCAAGAATGGACATCCTAGTCTTGTTCCTGATCTTAGGGGGAAAGCTTTCAGTCTTTCACTGTTAAGCATGATGTTAGTTGTGGTTTTTTTCATAGATGCCCTTAATTAGGCTAAGGAAGTTCCCTTCTTTCCCTAGTTTGTTGTGATATATATATATATTCATGAAAGGGTGTTGGATTTTTGTCAAATGCTTTTTCTACATCTATTAAGATGAACTAGTGGTTTCCCCCCTTCATTCTGTTAATAAGGTATATTACACTGATTTTTTATGTTGAATCATCCTGCATTCCTGGGATAACTTTCACTTGGCTGTGGTATATAATATTTTAAATATGCTACTGAATTCACATTACTAGTATTTTGTTGAAGATTTTAACATCTGGATTCATAAGGGATATTGTTAGGTAGTTTTGATTTTTTTGTGATGTCTTTTTCTGTCTTTATTATTAGGGTAATATTGGCCTCATACAATGAATTAGTAAGTGTTCAGTCTTCTTATATTTTCTTTGAGTCATTCCTCCATGAACCCACCTGACAGGTAAAACAAAAAAACCACAATTCTTTGTGGATGAGGTCTATTCTATTCCCTCTGGTACTAGTACCCGTGCTGAAAATGAGGGCTATTATCTTCAAGGCTACTGACCAACTAGGGAGTGTAGAATGGGACCAGTTAAAATGCCATAAAGCTCACTGTTCTTACTAAGATTCAGATGATTTTCCTTGATTATTAAGCATTCCAATGGCTGCTGCAAGTTTTGGTTAATTTCTAGAATTTTAAAACAGTTGATTCTGACAGTTTTTTTCCAGAATAACAATTGTTGCTTTTGTGGAGGGACAGACTTTTGGATTTCTTTACTCTGCCATTTTCTCACAATCTCCTTTCTTTTTTCCCCCATGCCATTTTTGTTGTTGCTGTTGTTGAAGAAACAGGGTCATTCATCATGTAGAATTTCCTACGTTTTGGATTTGGATAATTACATATTAGTGGTATCAATTAACAGTTCTTTTTTAAACAATTTCTGTCCTCTGTAATCTCTACAAGCTGGTGGTTATATCTAAAGACTATATTTAGATTTAGATTCAATTTTCTGACAAGAATACTGATACATGTGGCTTTGTCCTTCTTTTTGCAGGAGGCATATGATGGCTTGATGTCCCACTGTTTTGCTTGTCCATCTGATTTATATATAATAAAGGTTCCTGTCAACCTTCCCCCTAATAGTTTAACATCTTTTAAAAGTTTGGAATCCTGGTGTCCTCTACAGAGTACTGTTCAGTAAATGTTTGCAGTTGTGTTTCTGCCCACAGGTTTTCTGGATAGAGGCCTCAGCTTGGAACTTCAGAGGTTGAAAGTACAGCTCAAATGCCTGAGATGAAGGTGAGCCTCCAAAGAAATTGCATGTTGGAAGAGGATTTGCAGTCTGAAGAGAAGCTTTATCTTCCAGCTCCTTTCAGACATCTTCTGAACCCTTGTGTGGAGGAAAAGCTAGTTGTGCAGGACCAATCGACAGACAAACTTGACCCAGAGGTCTTTAGAGCATTGGCACTGGCAAGATCAAAGAAATGGTGAAATTACTTGTGCTGAAACAGTTTCAGATCCTCCTGAACAAGGAGTTTAAATTTTGTCTCAAAACTCTGAAAATAATGAAGATTGTGTCTCTGGAGGATTTAACCCAAATGAGGAAGAAATAAGTATGGCTTATAGAAAAAATGTACTAATGGAATAAGCTTAGAAGAAGGCAGTCTGCAAAGTAAAAGTAGGAAACATAAGTTTTCCTTACCCTTCTTTAGGCACAGAGTCAATCCTAGGTAATTTTATTTTCTATTACTGCACAAACTTTCCAACAAGAGTGAAAAGGGCAAAAATCAGCCAGAATCTTAAAACACATCAAGTGTATTTTCCATGTTTCTTTCCACTCCCTGACTAGATAAATGCATACTTTTTACTCAATTATAATTGTAGAATAGTCACAATAATTGTTTCAGACATTTTCATTCTATCACAAGCATTTTATATGTTGGCTGTGTAGTTTTCATAATTATTTTGATAGGGGTGGGCTGTTCCCTCAAGATGCCATTTTAATACTTTGTAAATTTTATTTCTTTTTATGGCATATTTAGATTGTTTGGAATTTTTGATATTTTAATGCTTTCTGCAGGGATCATCTTTTAACCTGTGATTGTTTTTGTTTTTAAAAGATTCTGTTTTGTAAAAAATGATTCTCTTATAACTAGTTGTTAAGAGTACTATTACTTCAACAAAATGCTGCATGATCCTGTGGTGTGAGGGGTCAAATTACTCTCCAAAAAGGATATAACACTTTATACTACATGAACACCTTACTGAGGTAAAGTTTCTCCTTAATATTTTCATCTTCCTTTTTTGTATCTGATTGTCACCTCCTAGTGTTCCCTGCCCAGGCATCCTATGTCCTCATGCTTCCCTCTCTGTTCCTGCCCCCGATAGCATCCAGATAACTGTTGCCTGAAACCCACTCTAATAACAGAGATAAGAATTCCTTTCTCTGAAACTTAGGAGTTGGGAGTTATATCTGTCCTTTTGCTTCTTTTGATAGCTTTCTTTGGAGAGAAGGTAGGGGCCACATCTGTTGTTCTGAGGGACTTGCTGGTCAGTAGTTTGTCTTCAGGACTGCATGTTCTTTTGACATCTCTGTCTTCCCAGGATTCTTCCTTCCCTCAAAATGGAGCCCAAAGGAGAGAGGCTGGCTACCATGCATCTAACTGCAGGACACCAGGTAAATATGAGTTTATTCCCATCAGAAATGCCATTCCAGTGTTCAGAGCATTAACACATTTTATCCTCTCACCTTAAAATTTATGTTCCCATATATACACTTCTGAAATCAAATCTAAAGTTATTTGACTTTTTGTAGTAAATGGTAGGTTCTGTAGAAAAAGCTCCCTTTCAACAGTACCATTCTCCAGTAATCACTTCTTCAAGTCCTTGGTTTATTTATCCATCCATTAAACATTTTGTGTTAGGTTCCTGTTGCTGCATAACAAATTACCACACATTTGGCAGCTGAAAACAACACCCATTTATTATGTCACATTTTTGTAGGTCAGAAGTCAGAACACGGCTCAACTGGGTTCTCTGTTCAGGGTTTAATACAGGCTGAAATCAGGATGTCAGCTGGACCCACAGTCTCATCTGAGGCTTGAGATCCTCTCTAAGCTCATTTAGTTTGTTAGTAGAATTCAGTTCCTTGTGTAGGACCCATTTTCTTTTTGGCTTTTGGCTGGGCATTGTTCTTAGCAACTAGAGGCTGTCCTTTGGTTTTAGCCAAATGGCCCTGTCACAGTGAGGCATCTTGCTTCTTCACAGCCAGAAGGAGAATCTGTCCAGTCTGCTACCATAGAGTCTTATATAATGTAACCTAATCAAGGAAATGACTACCCCACCATAGTCACAGGAACTATGCACACTCAAAGGGAGGAGATTATACAGAGTTAGTACCACAGGAGTGGGAATCTTGGAGCTATCTTAGAATTCTACTCAATAGAATATATGCAGAAGTGTCAGGTGGCAGCTTCTGGGAAACTTTCTGAAGAAATTGCTGATCTTTGCCCTTCTTTATCCCTTCTGTTCTCCTTATAATCTTGGAGTCTGAGGTCAAGTTTATACATGATGGACAAACAAGATAGAAGAGCCTGGGTTCCTGACACTTCGGAATGCCATGATTGCCCTCACCATCTACCTAGACTCTTGTGTGGTCCATGGTTATAAAACCCCACTGTGTGCAAAACAGTGTCACCTTGAAATTGTAGAGAACAGATTGGGAGAACGTAGATGGCTATGATGAGGAGAGACTGCCAGCCATGAAATTAGTCAGGAAACACATAATTTAGGCACGAAGACCTAGATTTTAAGTTCAGATACCTTCCCACTTATTATACATATGCATGTTTCAAATGGGCTAGGGATTGGGGGAAAGAGAGCCTCTTTACCAAATAAAAAGAAACCCTGAAAATTTCTAAACTAATTAGCCAACTGTCTTCAAGCTTGAAACTTAGGTGGTCCTACAGAGCAGGAACAGATGCAGCATATCTCACTGTGGCTCACCACATTCCTCAGAATCCCCCAACAAAAGCCAGGTACCTGAAGATGACATTGTTTTGCACATGGTGTACCACATAATTTTATAGTAGGGGCATTTGTCACTATTCAGGAAGCCTGCTACTTTCATTTAATGAAATGTTTACTCAGGGGGCTTCCCTGGTGGCGAAATGGTTGAGAGTCCGCCTGCCGATGCAGGGAATACGGGTTCGTGCCCCGGTCCGGGAAGACCCCACATGCCGCGGAGCGGCTGGGCCCATGAGCCATGGCCGCTGAGCCTGCGCGTCCGGAGCCTGTGTTCGCAACGGGAGAGGCCACAACAGTGAGAGGCCCGCGTACCGCAAAAAAAAAAAAAAGAAAGAAAGAAAGAAAAGAAATGTTTACTCAGATTGGACTTTCCTGATTCTGGTATTGAAAACACCAGCAGGAGGTGATATTCTCACTCGACTGTGAAAAGCGAAATAAGTGCCCAAACATCTCCGAGTAATTGCTTTGCCTCCAGCTTTCCAGTATTCTCTCCCCCACCCCACTACCCCCAACCCCAGTCATTTCCCTGCAAATGGCATGACCATTTTCCTTTTTTCTGGTCCATCTGTCTAACTTCTGATGATGCTTCCCACTAGATCACCTCCCTTCCTTCTCTCACATTTTGAATTATGTATATAGATTGATGTGGCCTCCTTTCATACCATTCTTGTCCTATGTATATCTTCGTTCCTCATCCCTCTGTGCTGTTAAATGCAAAGACATATTTCAGAGTGTAAGAGCCATATATATCCGTGGACATGTTTTCATGATATCACTTCACCTTCACCAGTTTCCTGTCACTCAGCACAAGACACATGCATTAAAAATTTTTCTTTCACGCTGAGAAAATAATCTTGGAGACCAAAAAGTCTATTGAAAATCAGGATGTTTCTGAATAAGACCGCCTTGGGAGCAATAATGAAAAGACTTACCAAAGATGGTCCCTGAAACCTAAACTTGAGAGAAGATAGGGAATGTAAAGAATAGGTTGGAGAGCCAAGAGAGGGAGACCAGCAGAGTATAGGATCAAATGTCAGTTGCCAGCAAAAAAATACTCAACAAAGAGAGGGGCCAGGCAAAAAGAAAATTTGCAAGAATATATCCTATTATACAACAAAAATTCCTATAGGAAAGAGAGCATATAAGTGTGATATGACTGAAGGTATTTTCAAACAGAATACAGAACTAATGAAACATAAAATGTGCAGTGTAGAGAAACAATACAATTGTAAGGAATGTGGGAAAATTTTCAGTTACTATTCTTAATCATCCAAAGAGTCACCCTTTATCTTCTCATTTTGGAGAGAAATCTTCTGAATGTAATAGTTGGAAAATCTTCAGTGAGAATGTAACCTTTACTCAGCATGAGAAAATCCACTGTGGAGAGAAACCCTTCAAATTCAATGACTGTGTGAAAACTTTCAGCAGGAGTTCTCTTATTAAACATCAGACAGTGACTCCTCTGGTGGGCCAGTGGTAAAGAATCTGCCTTACAATGCAGGGGATACAGGTTCCATCCCTGGTCAGGGAACTAAGATCCCACATGCCCCGGGGCAACTAAGCCTGTGTGCCACAACTACTGAGCTCTCGTGCCTCAACTAGGTCCCACATGCCACAAACTACTGAGCCCATGTGCCCTGGAGCCTGCGTGCCACAACTAAAGAAGAGAAAACCCGTACACCACAACTAGGGAGAAGCCCACGCACTGCAACGAAAGATCCCGCATGCCTCAGTGAAGATCCCGCATGCCACAACCAAGACCCAACACAGCCAAAAATAAATAAAATAAATAAACCTTTTTTAAAACACACACACACACATCAGAGAACTCACACTGGTGAGAAACCCTATGGACATAATGAGTGTGGGAAGTCCTTCAGCCAGAGCTCATCACTTATTAAACATAAAAGAATACACACTGGAGAGAAACCCTCTGAGTGCAAAGTTATAATGTAAAAAAGCCTTCTGAAATTGGTCAGCTCTTATTCAGCATCACAAATACACACTGGAGAGAAAACATATGAATGTAATGAGTATGGGAAAGGCTTTGGCCAAAGATCATCCCTGACTCATTATCAGAGGACTCATAATGGAGAAAACGTCTTTAAATGTGTTGATTGTGGGAAGGCTTGAAGAGACCACTCTGCTTTCAGAAGTCACTACAGAACTCACACTGGAGAGAACCCGTACAGGTGTAATGCATGTGAGAGAGCCTTCAGCCAGAGTTCACACCTTACCATACATCAAGTAATCCACACCAGAGAGAAGCCTTATAAATGTGGGAAAGCCTTTAGCCAGAGTGCAAATCTTGCCAAACATCAGAAAACACACTGGAGAGAGACTCTGTAAATGTAGCCAGTGTGGAAAAGCCTTCAGCCAGAGTTCACACCTTACCACACATCAGACAATACATACTGGAGAGAAACCCTATGAATGTGGTAAATGTGGTAAATGTGTTAGTCTTTAGCCAGAATGCAAGTCTCACCAAACACCAAAAGAATGCTCACTGGAGAAAGACCCTGTGAATGTAGTGAGTGTGAAAAGCCTTCAGCCATAGTTCAGTTCTTTTAAGCATCTGCCAACTCACACGCCTAGAAATTTCGTTAATGCGATGAGTACTAATGACTTCTGGTAAATATCAGTCATCACCAGATATCAAAGATTTTAACATAAGGAAAGTTTATGTAAGATCTGACATTTCATGAAAGGTCAGCAAGTTAATATTCTGAGCCAGAGAGCACTAAATAAGTTTTGTGAGATACTATACTTGAGGACAGGTATTGTGTGGTTCTGATATTCCTTAGCAGCTTTTTCTTAGGGCTTTGTACAGTGACTGTAGTAAATGCTTGTATCGTTAATAGATTTTTGGTCAGATTTGTTGTACTCCCATCCTCAGAAACTTTTTTAGGCTTTTAAAATAGGAATGCCCCAACTGGAAATAGAATCACCCAAATAAAATTGAGAAACTGCTTTTAATTAGGAAGAGCATCTCAAATTCTGTATCTACAATTTCTATTCAGAGAAGCCAGGAATCCAGGTATCTATCACATGGGTCTTCTCCACCATAACAGAGACAATAACAGAGGACCTGCAAGAGCAAGAGGATACCTTTTAAATAACTGATCCCTTTACCAGAGCAATTCCATCACTATGCTTCTCTTTACCTTCTCGTCCCCAACACCATGAGGTTTTATCTAAGGAAAGACACATGGACAGAGAGTGATTTTCAAGATTTATTTCACAAAAATACATTCTACAGGATGTAAGCATGTACTCTTTGAAGTCTATCTTCTCCCCTTTGAACATACCAGTGAGCAAGTAGAAGATTGGGAAAAACAAAGATACTAAATCTCCAAGCCTATTTCTTATTACTTTGTATTTGGTTTACAAAGCACATCATTTTAAGAGATTCGGCCTTAGGTAGAAAGGTAAGATGATAATAAATCAGATTTCCCCTGAAATACCCACAACATAGAAGAATAAAACCAGAAATCACCTAAACATGATGGAACTGGGGGACTTGGTTTACTCCTTCTGTTCCTTCTCAGAACTGCTCTGCTTCCTCCTTAAACTTTATTTCTATTTAGTTTTAGTTGACTGTTAATCAGTGTAAGTTCAAACACAACTTAAAATATACTCTAGATTGTATGGCACTGCAACAATTACAATACAGCCAAACATTGGCAACAGAAATAGCTTCAATATATTGTACAAAAATTATTTCTCTAAATCTTTAGGTCAATATTTAGTGATAATAAATGGAAAATACAAGTTAAATTTCAACTAACTTCAATTTAAGCTATCCATTGATGGGTTAATGACATTGTGGTTATTTTGGTACAGTTCTAACAACTGGTATTTTGGGCGGTTTGAGTATGTAAAAGTCAATAATGCTGATTTTCATTTGCAAAATCATTTAGTTAACAAATCCAAGAGACATAACTTCAAATAAAGTACTATATAAAATTTTCATTATAGAATCTATGATTCAACTGTATTTTTAATTTTAAAAATTCTGATTTCATATATTTAATGGGAAATTGTTAAAATGTTATATACAGGGATGCTGACTGCAAAAGTGTCTCTAGGAAGCTTTCTGTAGAGAGAGATGGGGGTGATGGTTACTGAAGTGTATACATTTGTCAAGTCATTTACCTGTATACTTAAAAATTATATGTCAACAAATATTTGAAATTTTTTAATTTTAATAGCCCATTCAATAATTTCTGTTGTTTCTCTTTCAGGTAATATATTTTTTCTTTAAGATCTGTAACATTCTGGGCTTCCCTGGTGGCGCAGTGGTTGAGAGTCCGCCTGCCGATGCAGGGGACACGGGTTCGTGCCCCGGTCTGGGAGGATCCCACATGCCGCGGAGCGGCTGGGCCCGTGAGCCTTGGCCGCTGAGCCTGCGCGTCCGGAGCCTGTGCTCCACAACGGGAGAGGCCACAACAGTGAGAGGCCCGCGTACCGCAAAAAAAAAAAAAAAAAAAAAAGATCTGTAACATTCTTAAAAAGTTTGTAAAACTGGGTCTTTATTTAAATTTGAAAATCTACAGGATCCAGATTCAAATTCAGCAGCATTCATTTCTCTTTTTCTCTCTATACACATATCACATGCACACATATATACATATTTCCATCTCTTGCTGCATCATTGAATATCATAAAATTTAATCATGCCTATTTTATTTTGACAATGATTTTCTAGTTTTTAATTTTCCCAGATAGTATTCCTTGTACTTTTCTTATTTTGCTTTATTTGAATGTCCATGGCAGTTTTTATCGAGGTCCTAGATACTTAATTATGAGTTCCATTTGACTCTCTCTTAACTGTTCCCAATTTCCTTGAGATGCTCCTGTGTCATTTGCCAGGCTGTGGTCTCAGCAACATTACATTACTAACTCGTTTAATCTTCACAACCGCCTTAGGAACCACTAAGGAACAATCTTCAAAATGTACCACGGGAGAACGCCATACCTTGTGAAGCCCTCAAATTCTGTCCATTATTAATCAAAATATATGAGAGACTTGCTTAGATATAAGAATCTAGAAATGTAGAGAGCCAATCCCCTAAATCCACTGATGGTGGTTTTCTCAGGCTTGTCCATTTAGGAAGGAACTGAAGACATTTTAAGTGATGCTGACAAAACAACACTTATTCAGTACTAGGCACTGTGCTTTTTTGTGCATTACTGATTTCTCACAATAACCGATATGCTTCTCAGTGTGAGGCCCCTTAACATTCATCACTGCTAGAATGAACAACAAAAAACATCAAGGTCATACCTTACCAAGGGATGGCACCTAATTTATTTTCCATTTTAAATATGAAGGTATTGGATCTCAGAGATATTGTCATGCATGGATAAATAGTATACAGAAGTCTATACAAAATCAGGCAGATGAGCTAGATTGTACACACATACATATCCAGAAAGTACAGTGACGTAGAGTAGGAAAGGAACTGGACTGGGATTAGATAAGGACTCTAATTGTAGTTTTGCCATTTGCTATTTGTGAAACGTTAAGCAAGTAACATCTTGGGGCTGTTTCTTTGCATTTGGAAAGTAGTTGGGTGCAAAACACAGCAATTAAGAATATGAGTTCTTGTAGCCAAACCATATGGGTGACTTTGGGTGAGTTACTTATCCTCTCTGAATCTGTTTCCTCATCTGTAATCTGTAAAATGAGGAAACAGATTACATAAATCATTAACTATTTGATTACAATGTGCCAGTCTCTGAGCTTATGTTCCGAAGTAAAATGTGTTAAAACATATCTGATAAGGGCTAACAGAGATAAACTTATAGTCCAACAAAATTAGATTTATTCACTTGCTACCACAAGGTCACCAGGAGAACCATGGAGCGTCTCACAAAGGATGAACCAGGGTTATTGTAGCATTTTAACAGGCTCATTGCAAGGCAGGTTTGGATTAAAAAGTGGACTCCAGGTCCTCTCTCTTTAGAAATCTCAAAGTTATGGTAAATGTGATACGTTGTGTCTGAAAATGCTGTATCTGAAGCTCTGCACCTGGCTTGGAAATAGAGATTGTTTTTCTTTCAAAGAGGGCTCTGATCTTCCAGGCAAGAGTGAGACGTTCATTTTTCCTGATAGGATGTCAAATAGTTTGACAGTCTGTGATTTTAGCAAGCAACACTTCTCAGTATTTTTTTTTGAAGTGGGAGTAGCAAGGCAAAGATGGGGATGTCGCATTGGTAAGAAAGTGGTATTTAAAGAGGACCATTATGACACTTTACAGCTGCAGTATGATTTGGGGGAAAGATTGTTTGCTATTAACTTTGCAGCAGGCTTTATCAGTGTCATCTGAGTCTGGTTAATGGCAGGGCTGATTTTTGCTTTTTCAGTTGAGATAATACATATAAAGTGTAAGAGTGCCTGGCACACAGTATGTGCTTAATAATCACTGGCTATTGTTATTATAAAATAAAGGAGACTGCTTTTCCTATGACACTAATTTTTAATTAGTGGTTTAATGTAAGTCGTAAAAAGTTAATAGGAATCTGCCTTTGTCCTTTGCTTACTATAGAACAGTGAATGCTGTAATTTGGAAGAACTTTGTTTCATGCAAATTATTCACATAAATCCCAGTCATCGTGGAGGTGTCACATAAATCAGGACCATACTGGGAAAACTCCAGGCGAGCGATGCTCTCCAGTGGCCACGCCTAGTTCTGCCCAATTAGGATTACAGGGGTCGAATCTAGACACGCCCCTGCCCCTGAATCAGAGCAGTCGCAGACTTGCTGGGAAATGTACTCGTTGGAGGGAGAACGGGTTCAAGGGACGGCTAGAGGCGCGCAAGCGTAGTTCTGGGACGGGGGAACACTGTCAGTGCTCCCAGCTGCGAGTTGTCTGGGGTTCTCCTACTCGGGACAAGTGGGTCAAGCCTCGCAGAGTCTGAAGCTTCGCTGGGGGTAGGCCTTGCTCTTTCAGAAGTGGGGGCGGAGGTTCACCTTTTTACCTGTGGCTGTCGCTAACCCTTGAAGGGCCCCGGGGGAAACCAGGACGCTCCCTCTTGGCCATCGAACTTGCGGTGTGACTCCGCGGAAACTCGAGCCAGCTCGGGGGCCGTGCAAGATCGGGGTTTCAGGAACCCCGGGATTGCGACGGCTTCTGAGCGTTGGAGCCTGGCGCTAAGGGGACCATCCAGAGAGTGACAGCAGCTGGCGGGCGCTGGTGATAAAATACAAGGCCCTGCCTGGCCTCCAGATGTCAGAAAGAGGTAGGTGCGCGAGAGGGAGGGGCAGAGGCGAATTCTCTAAGAGCCTCAAACTGGATAAGAGAAAGACCCCTAGCCCGGACCGGGGACTCATCTGGTGGAGGCCCAGGGTCACTAAGGAAACAGAGCCAACGATAATACAGAGAACAGAGCCTTCGTGATGTCACAGCAGCCAGAGCACTGCAAGGTGGAGGCGACGACTTTGCATTAAAAGAGAGGTAAGAAATCGATGAGATCGAGTGTGAGAGAGATCTGGAGACTGAATTTGAGGAAAGGTAGGTTTCCTTTTCCTCACCTTGATGGGTGAGAGAACACAGGGGCAGGAGCTTTTTGTGAGAAGGTGGGGAGAAAACTTCCGGGCCTGCGTGGTGGAGTCTGTATGAGAGGGGATGCTTGAAGCCTCGACCAAAATAAAATCACGCCTTGTGTTGCCTCGAGTAACCCCATTTTTCCACGCCAGTCTTTTATCCATCATGGCACAGAGAAAACGGCCTGGTTTAGTTAGTTTTGTAATTATCATACAGTAAAATCTATCTGAGAGGGGCGTACGGTTCTACACCATTAACCCCTGGAAGTCACTGATTATTCACCATCTCTGTAGTTTTATCTTTTCCAGAATGTCTTGAATGGAATCATACATTACATAACATTTTGAGACTGGCTTCCGTCATTCAGCACAATGCCTTTGCGGTTCATCTATCTTGTGTGTGTCAGCTCCTTCTTGTTGCTCAGTAATATTCCACTAAATAGATATACCACAGTTTTGTTTTTTTTTTAAATCAATTCACCTGTTGATGGACATTTGAATTTTTCCAGTTTTTGGTAATTAGGAATGATGCTGACCTAAGTGTTCATGCACAGGTTTTTGTGTGAAAATAGTTTTCATTAAGCCTGGTGTTTGAAGGCAAACAAGTCTGAATTTGAATCCTAGCTTTGAGACTTATTGACTGTGTGGTGACTTTGCACAAGTTACTTAACTTTGATGAGTACCTTCATCAGGATGTTGTGAGGTTAAATGATGCAATATATGTCAGTGGCTCTCAAATCTTTCAGACTGAACAGTCCCTTTTTATAAAAAATATTTTGTAATGCTTTCATTTCTATCCTGAAATAAAGTTTATTAAATTAGTAAAATTAACCTACACACTTTAAAAGCTATATAATGCTCCAACTCTAAAATAGAGGAGAAATAAAAAAGGAACACACTGCATCTCAGACTGATAAAATATCCAAATATTAGTAAAATTCAGAAAAAGTACCTTGATTTAGACTGTAGTTACCTTTAGAGAAAAATCATTGTATATTAGCACTGGAAAAACAAACACAAAACTCTGTAGTCGTGTGTAAAAAAGAGTTAGGTTCTAGGCTCTGCTAACTGTCAACAGATTTACACCCATGTGAATGTCCTGCAGGACATTTGAAAATTGTATGGGACTATCCCATGCTGAAGGGCATCTAGCACCCTGGCTCTTACACATTAAATGCTAGTAGGGGCCCTTTCCTCCAGTCATTATATGGGCCAGTTCCTGCTCATTGAGATCCTGAATTATGTGAAATATTCAGTATATTTACCAGCTCATGGCAGCTGCAAGCAGCAACGTTCTGAACCTCCAAGAGGAAATTCTCATTGCTTGGTAATTTGGGGACTGGCTCAACAATTTCACCTTCTTCTAAACCAGTGCTTCTCAAACTTGAGTGTGCATCAGAATCACCTGAAGGATTCGTTAAAACACAGATTACTAAGACCATTGCCAGTTTTTATTCAGTAGGTCTGGGGTGGGACTTAAGAGTTTGCATTCCTGGCAAGTTTCAAAGTGATTTCCAGATTGCTGGTCTAGGGACCACATTTTGAAAAGCAGTGTTCCAAACCTCTCCCTTCAAATGTTCAAATTTAGTGGGCCTTTAAAATTTTTTAATCTTGCTTAATCCCTACAAAATTCTGTAAAACAAGGGGAACAGTTACTGTTAACCCTATTATTTTGTTACTGAAGAAACCAAGACTCAAGTTGACTTGCTTAATACTTTTACAGCATTTTACTCAGATATTAGAATCCAGGGTCCTTTATCCCCAGCTGAGTGTTTTTTTTCCATTAAATAACACTGCCTATGATAATAAAGCCAGTATGTCCTATACTGTAAGAATTTAACAAGCAAGTTCTCCCATATCCTTGAAGAATAAGGGAGATGGCATTCCAGTTGTCCCTTGGTATCCACAAGGGACTGGTTCCATGACCCCCGTGTCTACCAAAATCTTGTTCAAGTCTTTTCTGTAAAATTGTTCAGTATAGTTGGCCCTCAGTAACCGTGGGTTCTGCACACATGGATTAAACCAACCTCAGATCCCGGGGGCTGGCTGTATTTTACACCACGTAATGATCCATTCCTCATTTCTTACACTCTCCTAGCTTACTACTCTCTCCAGGTACACTGGCCTCCCATTCTCCCCATAGCATCCTGAAGTTATTCCCACCTCAGGATTCTGATGTAGAGATCTTGTACTTGCTGTTCTCTGAGTCTGTCCTCAGATATCTTCATGGCTCACTCACTCTTTTTACTCAGGTCTGATCAAATGTTTCCTCCCATAAAAATTTTCCTTGGCCATCCTATCTACAATAAAGATCCTCTTTATTCCTTATCCCCTTACCTTACTCTTTTGATAGAATTTTTCACTACCTGTGCTTGTATATGTATCTTTATCTATCTATCTATCTGTCTGTCTGTCTATTTATGCTGCCCCTTTTTTTGTGTGTGAACATAAGTTTTCAATTCATTTGAGTAAATATCAAGGAGCACAATTGCTGGATCATATGGTAAGAGTATGTTTAGTTTTGTAAGAAACTGTCAAACTGTCTTCCAAAGTGGCTGTACGTTTTGCATTCCCACCAGCAGTGAATGGAGTTTCTATTACTCCACATCTTCCCCAGAATTTGTTTTTGTAAGTGTTCCAGATTTTGGCCATTCTGGTAGATGTGTAGTGTTATCTATTTGTTTTAATTTGCATTTCCCTGATGACATATCATTGTGGAACATTTTTCATATGCTTATTTGCCATTTGTGTATCTTTGGGGAGGTGTCTGTTAAAATCTTGGGTCCATTTTTTTAACAGAGTTGTTTTCTTATTGCTGAGGTCTGAGTTCTTTGTATATTTTGGATAACAATCTTTTATTAGATGTGTCTTTTGCAAATATTTTCTTCTAGTCTGTGGCTTGTCTTCTAATTCTCTTGATATTGTCTTTTGCAGAGCAGATGTTTTTAATTTTAATGAAGTCCAGCTTAATAATTATTTCTTTCATGGATCACTTTGTATCTAAAAAGGCATCATCATACCCAATATTATCTAGGTTTTCTCCGATGTTCCTTCATAAGAGTTTTATAGTTTTGTGTTTTACATTTGTGTCTATGATCCATTCTGAGTTTTTGTGAAGGATGTAAAGTCTGTGTCTAGGTTAATTTTTTTTCATGTGGCTATCCAGTTGTTCCAGTGCTATTTGTTGAGAATTCATCTCTACTCCATTGTGTTGCATTGGCTCCTTTGTCAAAGATCAGTTGACTATATTTATGTGGGTCTATTTTGGGCTCTTTATTCTGTTCCATCGATCTATTTGTCTATTCTTTTACCAATTATTTTACCATGCTGTCTTGATTACTGTAGTTCTATAGTAAGTCTTGAAGTTGGGTATTGTCAATCCTCCAACTTAGTTCTTCACTTTCAATATTGTGTTGGCTATTCTGAGTCTTGTCCCTTTCCATATAAGCTTTAGAACCAGTTTGTTTATATTCATAATATAAGTTGGGATTTTGATTAGGATTGCACTGAATCTATAAATCAAGTTGAAAAGAACTGACATCTTGACAATACTGAGTCTTCTTATCCATGAGTATGGTATATCTCTCCATTTATTTATTTCTTTGATTTCATTCACCAAAATTTTGTAGTTTTCCTCATATAGGTCTTATATATTTTTTGTTAGATTTATACCAAAGTATTTTATTCTTTTCAGTGCTAATATAAATGGTATTGTGTTTTTAATTTCAAACTCCACTTGTTCATTGTTTATATATAGGAAAGCAATTGGCTTTTGTGTATGAACTTTGTATCTTGCAATCCTGCTATAATCTCTTATGAGTTCTAAGAGTTTTTGTTGATTCTTTAGGATTTTTTACAAAGATGATCATGTTATCTGTGAATGAAGACAGTTTTATTTCTTCTTTTCCAGTCTGTATACCATTATTTCCTTTTCTTGTCTTATCGCATTACCAAAGACTTCTAGTACATTTTTGAAAAAGAGAGGTGAGAGTGGACATCCTGTCCTTGTAACTCATCATAGTGGAAAAGCTTCAAGCCTCTCACTATTAAGTATGATGTTAGCTGAAGATTTTTTAAAAATTGTCTTAGCAAGTTGAGAAGGTTCCCCGCCATTCCTAGTTTACTGAGAGTTTTTACCATGAATGTTGTTGGAGTTTTTTCAAGTGCTTTTTCTGCATCTATTGATGTGATCATATAATTTCTCTTTTTTAGTCTGTTGATGTAATGGATGACATTAATTGAAACTAGCCTCACATAGCTACTTTCTAAGTGTTCTAAGTGCTTTACATATTAACGTATTTACATATTTGTTACATATTAATTTATCTAATCCTTGTGATAAGCCTGAGTTGTAGAACTTGTTATTGTCCCTAAAATATGGGCTTCCTATTTATTTGTGTTTTGATTTTTGGATGAAAGTAATAAAGAAGTTTCAAATAAAAGATTGGACAGATATAAATAAAAATGAAGTTAAGCTGAAAGTTAATTTCAAACTAGGCTTTAGGTGGGGGGAGGGGGGGTTCCCTGGTGGCCTAGTGGTTAGGATTCTGGGCTTTCATTGCCATTCCCCAAGTTCAGTCCCTGGTCAGGGAACTGAGATCCCGCAAGCTGCCCAGTGCAGGGGGAAAAAAAATTATATATCTATGATATATAAAATTATTAAAAATGTAAGATATATTGACAAGCATGCAATGATCATATGCCTTTCATACTACTGGACAAAATCAAACAAGCAAAAAATAAAGATGAGGAATGTATGGATAATTCATTAAAGTTGATTTTTTACCTCTACAAATGGAAAATACATTTTCTACTATAAAGTCCAGTAAGAATTATGAAGTTAATCATGTATATTAGGCAACCAAGAAAACCCTAATAAAGTTGCAGATTTTCAAGTTCAGTTATCTGAATCTCATCCTCATTTTAGTCTTAGCCTCTTTATTTATGTACTTCCATCTACTGTGCATTCTTTCTCTTATACCAACCCTCATGGCAGGTATTTACACAGTTCCACAGGATAATACACAAAAGAACATTGTTTATGCTAATAGCTATATATTTAATTGAATTATTTGTAATATTAATGATCTTGATATAAAATTTCCTTTAAAATGCAAGTAATTTTTGAAGCAAGTCAATTAATATTAAAAGTGGTTGTTAATGTTGCTCTTTTAATGATCACACAATCACTTCTTGACTATAATTTCTGTTTATCTTTCACCACTGTGTTGCAAATATGCTTATGAAGGGCATTTCTACTTTTCTTTCAGAAAGAATCTGATTATCTTTTCCTAGCCCTCTTTTATTTTCTCCGATAAAATTGATTGAGTTCACTGTCCTTTATGAAACCATCTTTTCATGCTGTGCATGACAGTGTAAAGCTCTGACTCACCTAAACTTCCAGCTACTCCATGGGTTCCTTCATGGTTTCTGAAGGAAACTCTAGGAACTGAACTGTAAACTGAAATTTGTTTCAGTTTACAGGTTGAATATCCCTCTTAGCATTTATGCCTGTAATTATTTTAAAAGGAGATACACAATATCAAACATTATTCTTCCAAGTATTAGGATAGTGGCTTTATCTCAGCTTTTGCTTTAAGTAATTTCTAGGGCTTAGTTTAAAAAAAAAAGTGGACAAACTAATTTTTAAAAACTGCTATCATTGTGGCATTCTCATAAAAAAAAAATCACCAAACGTTCCTCATGCATATTCTATATGTCAGATACTGTGTTAGGAATTGACGATTCAAAGGTTAAAGACTTTAGTTTATGATTTCCAGAAGCTCAAAGTCTAGTAAAAAAGACTGATTAGTTCTGTGATGGAGAATATGCTGACACAACATGGGGACCAGTCGTGAAGAAGGTGGACTCTCTCACCCAGCTGATTGGGTTGGGTCCTGGTTCTGCCACTAACTAGCTCTGTAGCCTTGAGCAAATGTCTAATCTCTCTAAACGAGCACTGACCAATAGAACTATAATACAAGCCACATATATAATTTAAAATTTTCTAGTAGGTTTTTTGGTTTTGGTTTTGGTTTTGATGCACTGCACGGCATATGAGATCTTAGTTTTCTGACCAGGGATTGAACCTGTGCCCCCTGCATTGGAAGCACAGAGTCTTAACCACTGGACAACCAGGGAAGTCCTACTATAGAAGAGCATTGCCATGAATGTGGTACACATGGGAAAATGTTCAAACAAAACTCAGATTTAATTATACAAAGTAAATGTGATGTAAAGAAACCTTATAAATATAGTGAATGTGGGAAAACCTTCAGAGACTACACTACTCTCATTCAACATCAAACAAGTCATACTGGAGAATGACCCTTTAAATATAATGAATGTGAAAAGAGATTTAACCAGAGTTCCCATTTAACAAACCATGAGAAGACTCATACTGGAGAAAAGCCCTACAAATGCAATGAATGTAGGAAGGCCTTCAGTTATTGCTCAGTCCTTATTCAACATCAGAGAATTCATAGTGGGGAAAGACCTTACAAGTGTACTGAATGTGGCAAGACATTCAGTCGTAGTACATCACTTACTCAGCATCAAAGAATTCATACTAGTGATAAACCATATAAATGTCTTCAATGTGGAAAGGCTTTTAACCAGAGCACACATCTTACTCTACAACAAAGAAGTCATACTGGAGAGAAACCTTATGAATGCAATGAATGTGGTAAAACCTTTAGTCAGAGTGCACATCTTACTCAACATCAAAGAATTCATATAGGAGAAAAGCCCTATGAATGTAACGAATGTGGGAAAGCCTTCAGTGATCACCCAGCTCTTACCCGACATCATATTGTCCATACTGGAGAGAAACTTTTTGAATGTAATGACTGTGGGAAAGCTTTCAGTTACTGTTCAGACCTCGTTCAACATCAGAGAATGCATACTGGAGAGGAATTATACAAATGCAATGAATGTGGGAATGCCTTTAATGATTGTTCAGCCCTTATTCAGCACCAAAGTACTCACACTGGAGAGAAAGAAGCCTTATGAGTGTAATGAATGTGGGAAAACCTTTGGTAACTACTCAGCTCTTATTTGACATCAAAGAACTCATACTGGAGAGAAGCCATATGAAAGTAAGGAATGTGGGAAAGCCTTCAGCAGAAGTATGTACCTTACTCAACATCAGAGAAGTCATAGAGGACAGAAACCATATAAATGTAATGAATGTGGGAAAACTTTTACCCAGAGTTCATTTCTCACACAGCACTGAGGGTTCATACTGGAGAAAAACTTTACAAATGTAATGAATGTGGGAAAGCTTTTAGTGACCACTCAGGGCATATTCAGCATCAGAGAACCCACACTGGAGAGAAGTGCTATGAGTGTAACAATTGTGGGAAAGCTTTCAGTTTCTGTTCAGCCCTTATTCAGCACAAGAGAATTCATACTGGAGAGAAGCCCTTTAAATGCAATGACTGTGGAAAAGCCTTCAGTGATTGGTCAGCACTTATTCAATATCAGAGAACTCACACTGGAGATAAAGCTTATAAATGTAATGTATGTGGAAAAGCCTTCAGTCAGAGTACAAACCTCACAAATCACCAGAAAACTCATACCATTGAAAAATCTTATAAATGCAATGAATGTGGAAAAGCCATTAGTTACTGTTCAGGCCTTATTCAACATCAGATCATTCATACTGCAGTGAAACCTTATGAATGCAATAAATGTGGCAAAGCCTTCAGCCAGAAGACAGACCTTAAAAAACATCAGAAAACTCATACTAAAGAAAAACTCTACAAATGTAATGAATGTGGGAAAGCCTTTAGCCAGAACACATATCTTAAAAAACACCAGAAAATTCATAGTGGCGAGAAGGCAAATATACATACTGAGTGTAGGAAAACCTTTAGATAAAGCTCTTCTTTTGTTCAACATGAAAAGCTTCACACTGGAGAGAAATTCTCTGAATGCCTTGGGAACTTGGCTAGTATGGAGACCTTCCCCAGGAAAATAGAAAGAAGATCTTGAAAACTGTCAATTTCAGGACTTCCCTGGTGGTGCAGTGGTTAAGAATCCACCCGCCAATGCAGGAGACACAGGTTTGATCCCTGGTCCAGGAAGATTCCATATGCCATGGAGCAGCTGAGCCTGTGCACCACAACTACTGAGCCCATGTGCCACAACTACTGAAGCCTGCACACCTAGAGCCTGTGCTCCGCAGCAAGAGAAGCCACTGCAATGAGAAGCCCATGCACCACAACAAATAGTAGCCCCCACTCGCCGCAACTAGAGAAAGCCCAAGCACAGTAACGAAGACCCAACGCAGCCAGAAACAAAACAAACAAACAAAAAAACCTGTCAACTTCCTAGGGTGACCACATAGTTCAGTGGAAAGAGCACATGTCTGGGTTTTGGAAGTCCAGGATTCTAATCTCAGCTCTATTACTAACTAGGTCTATTCGTTATTTTGAGGTAAGTTGCTTTACCTCTTTAAACTTTGATTTACTTACCTGAAAATTTGGACGGCCTGATTAATTTATATTTAAGGTCCATATTTATTGTTTTTATTACTAATGCAGGCTTCTGTAGATGTGGTTCTTAAATTGTGACTTATTTACTCTACATCAAGTGTGATTCAGTGAGGATACAGACCATATGCCATATATGCTATATATTACCCTTGTATTTTTTCTCCAAAATGCAACATATTATGAATATTGAAGAATATTGAGATAAAATAGTATAAATTCCTTGATTTATTTCAGTAAGAACATTGGGATCTTTTCTTAAGGATATGATGTTGGATAAAACCCCAGCAAAGAATGAATCGAACTGTTGGTATATAAAGCTAGCTTTCGGGACTTTCCTGGTGGTGCAGTGGTTAAGAATATGCCTGCCAATGCAGGGGACACAGGTTCCATCCCTGGTCTTGGAAGTTCCCACATGCTGCAGAGCAACTAAGCCCGTGTGCCACAGCTACTGAGCCTGTGCTCTAGATCCTGAGGGCCATGACTACTGAAGCCCGGGTGCCTAGAGCTCGTGCTCTGAAACAAGAGAAGCCACCACAAAGAGAATCCTGAGCACCACAATGAAGAGTAGCCCTCATTCGCCACAACTAGAGAAAGCCCACGCGCAGCAACAAAGACCCAACACAGCCAAAAATAAATAAATACATTTATTTTAAAAATAATAAAATAAAGCTAGCTTTCCTAGAATTTATTCAAACTTAATCTTGCAATGTAACTTTCTCTACTAAATTGAGTAGTGTTGCCATCATCTCCCAGATGAAAAGGAACTAGAAATATGTCTTGGGCAGATTACCAAGGAAAGATGAAATTGGGAAGTTCATTTGTTATTTACACACCTATATATGTAAGGGTCATCTGAATGAGAATACATTTTGAGTTTCAGAACATCTAGAAAAGTCCGTTGGTCTGTTGTCTGACTTCTTCCTGTGGCTATAGAGACAATGGCCTGAAAATACGAAGATTTACCTCAGAATCCTGTGATTTTAAATTCACTACCTAGGGACAGAAAAAAATCCACTTATGGAACTTATCCAGTACGTGGTTTTGGAGAGTAGTCCAGACTTTCAAAGTTTGGTGTTTGTTTTGGTGTCCAAGAAGACTGTTCACACAAAGCATAAACTGTAATGGACTTGCTACAAAAGCTTTGGGAAAACCTGGACTTAAGGCGGCAGTGTTTAAGCTTTTCTGAATTTATGTATCCTTTTAAGAACCTATGAAAGTCGCAGACTTTCTCACCAGAAAAATGCATGACACGTTCACACAATTTTGTAAGCAGTTACAAAATAAAGTTAATAGTACTACAAATACATATACACTATACTAACAATAATTTGAAAATGTAATGCAAAAGAGATTTTATTCACAATAGCTATAGAAACAAAAAATATTTAGGAATGAATTTAGTAAGAAATAGGCAAAACCAAAAAAAATTTGAGCAGTCTGCACATTCTCTTGAGAAATAGCTCATTTGAGGGAATTGGTATGGAAAATGGTTAAGGGCACCAATTTCTCAACCTATCAGTTGTGTAACTTTTGGTCAGAGCATATAAATTCTCAGAGTTAGTTCCTTCATCTGTAAAATAATGACAAGGTTACCTGTCAAGAGTTACCTTAGGGATTAAATGAGATGATATATAAATGTGCCAGACACTTTGTGGGAAGTTTGCTATTGTAATTATATAACATATATAATATTATATGTTATTAATTATATAATATAACATACTGTAATATATAGTATACAATATACCATAATAGTTATTACAGTAAGCTATTATAGTATACTGTTCATATTATATCATAACTTATGTGAACTATTTTATTATGCTGTGACCTCAATGATGGCATAAATTATTTAGTCAGTCAAAAAATGGTAGACTCAGAAGGGGTAGGAGATATCCTTTCTATTGAACAATAATAATAGTACCTACTGGCCCTGAAATCAAAGTTGACTGGAAATGTAACTTGCCGAAGGACATTTTTTAAAGTCAGGTTTATTGGGGTATACTTGAATCAATAATTTAAAATCTTCCCACAAAAAAGGCTCTAGACACTGATAGATTTACCAGTGGATTCTGTCAAACAGTAAAGAAAGAACAGTTCCATGCTTCCAGAGAGTAAGAGAGTCTGCTCTTCCCAACTCATTCTGTGTCTAGCATAGCCTTCATACAGAAGTCTGAAAAGGACAATATTTAGAAAGGAAAATTCCAAGCCAGTCTCATTCATGATCATAGATACAAAACTCTTGAACAAACTATTGACCCACTGTCTATCAACGTAAGTGTGAAAGATAATACAGCACTGCCAAGTTGGATTTATCCAAAGAATGAAAGTTGGCTGAAGATTATAGAATCAATCCACATTAATTCATCCCACTGAAAGATCAAAGAAGGGAATTCCCTGGGGGTCCAGTGGTTAGGACTCCACACTTCCATTGCAGGCATCTCAGGTTCGATCCCTAGTAGGGGAACTAGGATCCCACAGGCTGCACAGCTATAAAAAAAATATAAAAAATAAAGGAATATTAACATTATTTTTTAAAATCAAAGGAGAAACACATATGATCATCTCAATGGATGCAGAAAAGGTTTTGATAAAATTCAACATACATTCACCAGTAATAATAATACTTCTAAGCAAACTACAAATAGAGAAGAACTTCTTTTGTTTGAAAAAGAACATGTATAAAAAGCTAAGGGCAGCATCACACTTATGGTGAAATTGTGAAAGCTATCTCAGCTATCTCAGAGTAGTAAGGCCACTACCACTCAATGCTGTACTGTAGGTCCTAGCCAGTGCTGCAAAGCAAGACAAACAAAAGAGAGAATTGTAATGAAGAGATAAAATTCTTATTATTTAGAGTTATTACTTCAGTATGCAGAAAATTTTAAATCCTCATAAATAACTAAAATCAGTAAGAGATTTAGCAAGATTGTGGGATACAAAATAAATTGTTTTTCTATGAATTCTAACATTAAACTTAAAATGACATTAATATCAAATACACAGGAATAAATTTAAGAAACAATGTAAAATTCTTCATAGGAAAAATAAAACTCTATTGAGTGGCATTAAATAAGACCTAGATAACTGAAGTTACATATTATGTTTATAGATTGTAAAATAATACAATATTGTAAAAATATTTACTCTTCTAAAATTGATTAATAGATTAATGTAATTCCAATTAAAATCTCAACATTTTGTTGAATTTAATAAGATCTTTCTAAATATTTGAGAATGCAAAGAGCCAAGAACAGCTAAAAACGTCAAGAAAAAGGAAGAAGAAGAGAAAGAGGAAGAAGGGGACACTTTCTCAACCATACACGAAAACTTCCTTTAAAGACTTATCAACTCAGACAGAGTGGTATTGGTGCAAGGATAGACAAATGGACCAATGGAACAGAAAAAATAAGAACACATCTGGTATGTAATAAACAGGACCCTGTAGAAGAGTAAGGAAAGGAAGGACTTTTCAATAAATTGTGCTGGCATAATTAGATCTCTATATGGAAAATATACACCAAACATAAAAATTAATTCAGCTGCATTAATTTGCTGAAATGTAAAAGGCAAAAGTATAAAGCATTTAGAAGAGAATATTTCAAAATCCTGGAGGACTTTGGGATAGGAGAGGGTTTCTAAAGGAATAAGACACAACAGCACTAAACATAAGAGGAAATTTGATAAATTTAAGTGAAATGAAGAACTCTGTTAATCCAAAAAAAAACACTATAAAATAATGAAACACAGAATGGGAGAAGATATTTCCAATATAAATTACAAACAGGAGTAGCATGAAAATATGGTATAAAGAACTTTTCTGAGTCCATGACTCTATGAAGTCTATGACTTCTTGAGAGAGTGAGACAGGCAGAAGACGTTTGTCTTTTATTTAGCTTGAGATGTCAAACACAGCGTCACTTCGGCTTCATTCTGTTTCTTAGAAGCGAGTCACTAAGTCCAGCCCATAGTCAAGGAGAAGGCAATCAGACTCCACCTTTTGATAAGAGGAGTGCCAAAGAATTTGTGGAAATATATATATTTTAAAACCACAGCAACCAACTTTATTAGAAATTAGGAAAATGCAGGTTATCCTATAATTAAATACTACTGATCTTCCACCAGAATTACTAAAATTAATATGACAAGAAGTACTATTTGGCAAGGATGTGACATAATAAGAACTTTCATCACCACTATTGTCTAAACTGATACAACTACTTTAGAAAACAGTTGGACTCTATCTAGTAAGTTGAAGATATACATACCCTATTATCCTAAACATACACCCAAGAGAAATATGTGCACAAGGAGATTCGTATAAGAATGTTCATAGTAGTATTGTTTGTATAGCCAAGAACTGGAAACAACCTGAATGAACCTTTACAGTAAATTGGACACATAATGTTGAATACTATTCAACAATTGACAATGAACAGATCAGAGCTACACACAAAAATATAGATGAATCTTACAAGCATAATTTTGTGAAAAGAAGACACAAAGGAAACACTTAGTATGATTATACTTATATAAATTTTAAAACCACAAAATTATGATACATTGTTTAGGGGTGTATGTGTAGATGGTAAAATGTATTAAGAATGTAAAAAATGATTACAATAAAAGTCAGGATTGTGGGGGGGATAAGAAGAGTGTGGAAGGCAGGGTGAGTGGAAGGGACATACTGAGGGCTTCTGGAGTGCAGCAATGTTCTGTTTTTTTGTTTGTTTGTTTTTTTTTTTTGCTCCTGAGTAATGGTTAAATAGGTGTTCAATTTATAATTAATTGTTAAGTTGTAGAAATAAGGTTTTATTTACTTCTCTGTATGTTTTATTTTGCAACAAAATGTAAAACTAAGCAAAGACAAACAAGGAAGCTTTCTATGTTATCAATGTGTAAAGTTTTCCAAAATATATTGTGAGGTGTCAAAAGCAACACCCAGAACATTTGAATCTATATATTTACATGCAAATGGATAAAGAAACTCCAGAAGGTTAAGTAACAAATTAATAATAGTAGAAACCTGTGGAAGGTGGAGAAAAGAGAAGGAACCAGGTAGGTGAGTAACAGGGATGGGAAGGAAACTTTTAACTGTATAACTATTTATACATTTTTGAACTCTATGAGTGTGTTACCTTTTCAAAGTACAAAACAACCAAATAAATAAAATTTCTTAAAAGCACTATTCAGAAGCCCTATAGGAAAATGTGTCCGCTTTAGAACAGATTCCCACTCCCTTGGAGCCTCATGTATTATCTTCATCCAACCTTAGCTCCAGTAGCTCAGGAGTCAGGGTTTATTCCTGGACAGTTGAAGGTCTGGAAAGTGGAACAACTACTGATTACACAGATCAACATCTGCAGCTCTCCAGATGGGATTAGAAGTATTAGGTGCTTAGTCCTAACTGCAGGGTCAAGCTTTAAGTCCTTGCACAAGCACTGACTAGCAATGGTGGGTCACATAATTAAACAGAAGACCCACTGTTAGCAACTCAGTCAGGCTTGTACACACACCCACAACAGGGAGCTATATGAATGGAATTCAGAACCTTTACCTATGAACAGACCATTCCTGTCCCCTTTCAAGGTTAAACACTTGAAATTTGCTTGTACATCCACCTGTGGAAAAACTCATTTATTGTACCCTGGTAGACCATTCATTCAACATGTATTCAACAAATTGTTAATGAGTAGCTGCTATTTAACATGTACTCCTTGAGATACAGGGACTAAACCTGTGAACAAAATGGGCAAAACTCTATCCTCATGGAGTTTGCATTGTAATGGGAAATGCAGACCAAAGAATAAGTAAAATGTATAGTGCAGTAGAGGGTGATAAGTATGAATGAAAAAGTATAGCAAAAACATAATAGGGATGGCTTCTTTTTTCTTTTTATTGTCTTCTAATTTTAAATATGTTGAACAGGTAAGCCTGCACTGAGAAAGTGATATCTGAGCAGACCTGAAGGATATGAGGAAATGAGTTAGGCACGTATTTGGGAAAGGGTGTTTCCAGGCAGAGGAAGCAGCCTGTGCTAAGGACTGCGGCAGGAGTATGTCTGACTTGTCTGAGGAAGAGCAAGGAACTAGAGAGGACGGTGGAGGGGAGGAGGGGAGGGCTCTTGCAGGCCACGAGAAGCACTTTGGTTTCTTTACTGAACAGGAGGGAAACTCTCGGAGAATTTCAAACCCTTGGAGAATTTTTCACTACTTCTGTGTGTAGAATAGACAGGAAAGGGGCAAGGTTAATACAAACCGGGGGACCAATGACGGGTCTATTGCAAAAATTGAGGTGATGGATCAGAGAAACGCCTCAGAATTTACGTATTGGAAATGTTCCCAATGGCCAGCTGTGGCCACAACCACTATTGGCCACAGGACAGGTTAAGATTCTTTTTTTTTTTTTAAGTGAAATGAGGACTGTTTGGACTTCACCTCAAATTGTATCTTGTTGCCAGGTAGAACTGGCCGAGAGGAAAAGACAGAAGCAAATTTCCAGAGTAAAGAACTCCCTGTTTATTCACAACAGGAGCAACTTCACATAAAACCTGTGGTGCTCAATCAGTAAAATGCCTTTAAAATGGTTTTGTAGAAAGGAAAAAAAATTAATGTAAAATTGCGTCAAATGAAAAAAAGGAGAGGAGAGGAGGTTGGGATTACCATATACACGCTACTATATATAAAATAAATAATCAACAAGGACTTACTGTATAGCACAGGGATCTCTACTCAGTACTCTGTAATAACCTATGTGGGAAAAGTATCTGAAAGAAGAATAGATATATGTATATGTATGACTGAACCACTTTGCTGTATACCTGAAACTAACACATTGTAAATCAACTATACTCTAATATAAAATTTTTTAAAAAGTTTAAATTAGGTGAGAGATTGATAGACCTTCTAGTATGATAGCAAAGGAAATTGTAAAACCTGGTTGAATTATGGATATATTTTGAAGGTGGAGCTGATGAGATGTAAGATCTGAGCAAAAGCAAAGATTCACTGATGACTGCACAGATGGAGTAGTTGTTTACTGAGATGGGGGAAGATTGGGGAGTAGAAACTTTGGGGAGAAGATTAGGAATTCAGTCTTTGGCAATGTTAAGTATAAAATACTTGTAGAGAAGGCAGCTGTATGTGTGAATTTGGAGTTTGAAGGAGCAGTCCAAGGTGGAAAGACATTTGCATATACGTGGTATTTAAGGACTGAGCCCTGAGTGTGCAAATGTAAGATTCATACAAGAGATAGTTATAATACAACATGTAATAAGGACTATTAATAGGATTGAAATAACTTCAGGGACCCTGGGTGTATTCCAGGAGTTTCTAAACCAGTCTTGAGGAGTCAGCAAAAGCTTCGGGGAAGAGGTAGTGGGTAAGGTCTGAACTGAGATCCAAAGGACAAGTAGGAACTGGCAAATGGGAAAGGGAGAAGGAATTCCAGGGGAAATGCAACCTCGACGTCCAAAAGCAAGAGAGGACTCGAAACAGTCAGGAATTCCCCTGCCCCTTTCCACTCCAACTTCTCTGTCACATTTACCCTCCTGCCAGAGGAGGGACTATAGACGTTTGGAGGGAAGTTACATTGGAGAGATTTAACATTTGGATTTGGTGGGCAATATTTTTGTGGCTTCTAGTTACTTCTGTGTGGAGTGAAGTTCTTATTCCGCACCTAGCAGTGCAGTTTCTGGAAGGTAGCACGCAGAGGCAGCCGCGAACAACAGGAGCCTTGGTGTGCAGAGGCTCCCAAAAGCCCTATTCCGAGACCAACTCCGAAAACAAAAATTCTGTTTTCAGACACAGGAATTCCTGTACCCTGTCGAAACGGATCCAAACGTTATCCAATCGGAAATGGAATTCTGAAAATCTGGCTCCCTTGCAGGCAAAGAAAAACCTCTTGAGATTTTTGACAGTTTCTTCTCAAGCGAGGGTTTCCTCAAGGCTTTGCCCCGCCGGCTCCTCCTAGGTTCCCCCTGCAGCTGCTGCTGTGAGCCCAGACGAGCTTCTGAGGAAGCGGGTTCAGAGACTGAATATTTGGCGGATTGGAAACGGGCAGACTTGGAGGCGCTACTGGAACCCTGTGGTTCTCATGGGGACCGAAAAGAGGCCGAGTAAAGGGAGGAGTGAGCTGAGCTAGGGGGGAGGAAGAAAAAGACGGGGGAAAACGAAAAGAGAAGAAGCCATTCTTGTGTTTGAAAACCCAGTTGTGATAACGGAGTTGAATATCGACGAGGGAACATCCGTTTATAAGCAGAGTGGACCAGCTGAAGTGTGTTGGACAGGAAACCCAGAGATCGATGCATCGGAACCAACCTTGGCTGCAAGTTTTGTAGCAACTCCATTGTTAAGCTGTATTCAAACAGTTGAACGAAATCTACTTCTAGATCTTACATCATATTTCACCTTTCCTAAGGTATTTACCTTTCAAAAGTCACCTCTCAGAGGATCAGCCTGCCATAGAAGTGTGGCACGTAAGTCCCACGTTCTCACCTTTCATGGAAAAGTCTCGCCCTTCTGCTTGATAAATTAAGACATTTCTGATAAATTAAGACTCATTTGGCTGTGGCACAGTGCCCCGGGGTGTAAATATGCTCTCCTCTCGGACTCCCATCACGGGAACAATGGGAAGAACTGAATCCTTCAGTAGACGTAGTCTCGTACACGATTTCATGGAGGAGGGAGGAGGACAAATTCCACATTTATTTCCATTATGTCCTCCATTAAAGGGTGTTTAAATTATTATGTGTTTATCATGCTTTGATTAATTATGTGCAAGTAGATGCAGATATAGCACAATCCACAAGAAGTATTTTTAATACAGATTTGGGTTCAAAAGAGAAACATCAGATTTCAATGTTTATACCTGGATTTGGTAGAGAGAAGCATGGTAGGAAAATCAAGAAGATACTAAATATAAAAAGATGTGGTATTGGAATAAAATTCTATGGGAGACACGGGATGGAAATAACGAATTCAAGGAAATAAAAGATCAAAGGAAAATCTTTCACAGAAGTTTTACAAGGGCTTTCTCTTCTCTCTCTTTCTCAAGAGATGTCGGTAAGTATTAAATTACTATAGTTTTAAGATTCCTTTGATATAAATTACTCTATCCTTCAGAAAAATTGAACCTTATGAAGAAGAATGTTACATGTCCACTGTAAAAAAATGTGAGGGGGAATATCGAATTTATCAAAATTCCGTTGGGGGTTAAGAATGCCCCCAAAGCAATTGAAACTAATAAAGCAAAGGAGACCTCATAAAACAGTGCATACAGAGCCTGGGTAGCTCAGTCGGTAGAGCATCAGACTTTTAATCTGAGGGTCCAGGGTTCAAGTCCCTGTCCAGGCACTATGGACCTCTGTTTCCTAGGACCATTAGTACTTTAGCTTTTCTCCCAAGGAAAATTTGGGTTAAACTTCGAGGACTTTTACCAACCTACCGTGAGAAAAAGCCAAGAAGTCAGCTACCTTCAGCCTTAACTAGTAGTTGAGGTTTGATATTCTGTTCCAAACAAAAGATGATTTTAGCAGTTTTGAATAATAGAGACTTCCTGAGGAACGCAGTACAAAACCCTTACAGCCCATGAAATATAAGAAGGCTATCCCTCTAGACTAGGGTGCTTTAGAAAAGGAACTGGAAACTATATTTGTTGGGTAAAGTATTCTCTGGGTCAGGACATTTAGATTTTCAGTTCTTCACTCTCACAACTGACCTACTTGGCAGATGGCAAAGCCCTCCACTAAACTGTGGTAATGTCACATTCTAATGGTAAACCCAAATGGTAGGGAGTTATTTCACAAATACTGCAGTATGATCTTTAGGTGAAATGCTCACCCTACCCAGAAATATTGGCATACTTTACCATATGTTTCTGCAGTTTTGTCCTGTTGTGTGTTGGTGGTGCAATTTCTTGCTCAGTGGATTGTATTTCTCTTTAGAAATATACATTTCCCCCCTCCCTCTCTGTGGAAGGATTGTATTTCCCATGCCATTTGAAGATTATGTGATGGTCTGCATAGAAAATGCTAAGGAACCTAAAAACAAACAAACAAACAAAATTCCTCCTAGAACTAATAAGTATGTTCAGCAAAGTCACAGAATACAAGATCAAGATAGAAAAATGAATTGTATTTCTATATACTAGCAATAAACATGTGAACACCAGAATTAAAATACAGTACTTTTTTTAAAAAAGGAAAAGAACACTTAGATGAAAATCTATCCAGACATGTGAACATGTATATGCTGGAAACAACAAAACTATAAAATTCTGATGAAATAAATCAAAGACCTAAATAAATGGAGAGAGATTCCGTGATTATAAAACTCAACATAGCTAAGATGTCAACTCTCCTGGAAATGATATAGAGGTTTAACATAATTTAATATAATTCTTATCAAGATCCAGGTAAGATTTTTTTGTAGCTATAGACATGACTATTCTAAAATTTATATGGGAAGAAAAATGAGTTAGAATAACTAAAATGATTCTTAAAAACAGGAATAAAGTGGAAGAAAATATTCTTATTATTTCAAGACTTATTATACAGCCACAGTAATAAAGAGTGTACATTTTTGGCAGAGGGATAGATATATGTTGATGAAACAGTATAGAGAATCCAGAAAGCACCACATGCAGGTACATCTAAATTAATTCTTACAGAAGTGCAGAGGCAATTCAGTAGAGGAATAAAAGTCTTTTCACAAGATTGTGGTGGAGCAATCCATAGGCAAAAGAAGACAACCGCCGCCTAAACCTCACACTTTACTTAAAAAGTAACTGAAACTGGTTCATAGATTTAAAATAAAACATAAAACTATAAAACTTTTAGAAAAAATATGAGAAAATTTGGGGGACCTGGGGCTTGGAGGAGAGTTCCTAGATGTAACACCAAACACACAATCCATAAAAGACAAATTTGACTGACTGGGTTTCATCAAAATTAAAAACTTTTGCTCTGCAAAGGACTCTGTTAAGAAAATAAACAAAGCAAGGTACAGACTGGGAGAAAATATTTGTAAATCACATATCTGGCAAAGACATATCTAGAATATACAAAGACCTCTCACAACTCCACATTATAACAACACTCAATCCAATTAGAAAATGGTCAAAAAACATGAAAAGACTTTTCACCAAAGAGGATATACAAATGAGAAATAAGCACATGAAAAGATGTTCAATATCACTAGTCATTTAGGAAATATATATTAAGACCATGGTGAGATATCACTACACACCTATTGCAAGAGATAGAATCACAAATGGTAACAGCTGCCAAACGCTGGTAAGAATACAGAGAAACTGGATCTGTTATACATTGCTCATAGGAATGTAGAACGGTGTAGCCACTCTGAAAAATAGTTTGTCAGTTTCTTAAAGGGCTAAACACACACTTACCATACAACTCAGCAATTCCACTCCTAGGCATTTATCCCAGAACAATGAAAACTTATATCCACACAAATCCTTGTGCATTATTATTTATAGGAGCTTTATTTGTAATAGCTCAAACCTGAAAACAACCAAAATGTTCCTTAATAGGTGAATAGGTTAAACAAGCTGTGGTCCACCTATACTATGGAAGTATACATCCATACTCAACAGTAAAAAAAAAAAGAACTATTGATACATGCAACCTTGATACATTATCTTTGCAACTTCATGTGAATTTATAACTATAATTACTTCATGTGAATTTATAATTATTTATGATTATTTCATTGAAATAATATATTTATTATATAATATACACACTTCCTCTTCCTCATGGACTTGGCCATGTGACTTGATTTGACTAATGAAATGTCAGTGGAAATGTCCAGTCTGACATATCAGAGAAGTAAAGAACCATTATGTGGGGATGAGGTAGAAGAGCCCTTGGTAATCAAATCACCTTGTTCATAGATAGGTGAGTTCTGTATGTTGCTGTGAGCTTTAAATGAACTGCTGTGACACAATCTCCCACTCAGAAGTAACCCTGCAAGATAATGGTGAAAAGAAATCCTCCCAGTGGCTAGAGCTTTAGATGGTTCATTTGATGTTCCTCTTTACATGGAGAGAGAAGTGGCCTAAGATAAAGCTGTATATGGGATCCTAGGCAAAAGGGAATGGTTGGCTGGAAGGTCAGGAATCTGAAAAGCATAAGATTTGAAGATTAGAGACCAGAGGTGTGGAGAAATGCATGTGGACTGACTGGTGGGAATTGTCACAGTGTTGAGGATCTTTTCTCATATATTAACACCTTCCAGATAAAATCTACTTCATAACAGCCACTGAACAATTAGCTGCACAGATCAACTCATCCAGTAGATGTCATCACCCTCAGGCATCAATAACAGGAATTTCTTATTTTAAAATATTATTAAAAGATTGAAGGAAGGTTTTTTACTCTCTTTTTTTTTCCTTCTTGGTGTGGGGCTGAACTTTAGTGAGTCATGTCTCCAAGTATCTCAAATGATCCCAAATACTTTAAGGTTGAAATTTCCAGTATACAAACATCTAACTGATGCTAGAGAGCCATAAACCACAGCTAGCAAGAGTAAATGCTGAATGGATGGGGTAACATTGCAACCAGTGTACTGTGACAACACAACAAAGGCAGGTGAGGATTATTCATCCTAGAAGAAATGATAGGAGAAGTTAATATACAAATCGTTTGAAGTAGTCACGGGAAATGGAGAGCAGACTGCATTTGTCCAAAACCTATGGATCCATTGATCCCAACATTTGAACAAAAGCTTGAAGGAGGCCAGGGAGTAAATCTTATAGATATCTGAGGTAAGAATTCTCTACACAGAGGGAACAGCATCAGAACAATATGTTGGACACGATAAAATAGAGGAATAAAAGCAAAATATTCTCTAAGAGGTGAAGACAAATACCTACTTAGTCACACAGGCAAGAATCCTTTGGCAGATGAGGAGAAAAAGAATCCATATCACAACTGTGGAGTAGAGGTGGGAAAAAATTAAAAAACGGAATCAGAGAGGACTGTTTAGAATAAGTGTGATTTCCCTTCACTAACTGCAGGAATAATCACAGATAGGGGCATGTGGAGTGTAGTCTCTGGGAGAGTTAACACTGTGTCCTGTTTGATACAAAAAAACCCTGATGGCATTAGAACCATTTCCTTAATTCTTTGACCACTGTGGAACGGTCACTGTCTTTCGCATCTTCCTTATCTGACTCTAAAAGGAAGAGACATTTCGAATACCATTATATAAGTGACAGTGTTTTTCAAATCACTCAGAAGTGAATGGGTGTAAAATCAATGTAAAAAAAAAAAAGGTCATGAATGGTATTTTAATAAATGGAATAGAAGATATAGGAATAGAAATAGGAAATATCAGAATAAACCCATGCAGTAAAATACTGTTTGGTAGAGTTTGGTCTCTCTGTCTCTCCAAATATCTATCATCTATCTATAGCTGTATCGATATTGGTATAGATGATAGACAGAGATAGATTCAGATAGTTATCTCTCTCATATATATATATATATATATATATATATAAATCTTTCTTACATATGTATAAATGTATATATATACATACATTAGTTTGCATATTGTACTGAGTTGTGACTTAAAATGTATTTCGACACTGAGTTGCAGTCAGAAAAGTTTTGAAAAAAGACTTTCTTGAGAGGGTACAATTTGAAGATGGCAGCATCTCCTTGAGATGACAAATATCTGGGGGTGGGGAGTCGGTGTATGAGCCCCAAAGGAATAATGGAGTTTCGCTTTCCTTGGCTGAGGTAGCTGTATAGCTGGGCTCAGGTGAGCGTAGCTGCAGACCCGAGGAGCTGCATAGCTGGGCTCAGTGCGCGTGGCTGCGGACCCGAGGAGGGTCCTCGGCGGGTGCGAGCTGCTAAGCTCGCCACTCCACCATCGTTCCTTAAGTTTTATTGTGGACGGGGACATGGAGTACAAGGAGAAAAAACAAACGAACAAAACAAACGAAAACACACTAGCATACAAGCCTCGACCTAGCCATGTGACTGAAGCAACACTCTATGCTCACTATCCAAAAGCTTCCAGTACTAAAGAGAAAAGATTTACAACCTTCCAGACGGGTCCCGTCTAGCGACATCGCAGAGGCAGCCGCAAATGAGAGCTGTGTTCGGGAACTTCCCAAAGGTTCTGCTCTCTAATATAAGCTTCGGGAAAAGGAAGGTCCTATCTTATTAAAAAATGTGTTTGTTTGTTTAGTCGAAACGGCCCCAAACAAGATAGAATCGAAATTGTGACCCCCGTGTAATAATTTGAGAAACAAACTGGGTGAACTCTATTTCAGGCGCACCGTACTGAAAATCTTGCGCCCTTGAGAGCAAGCAAAATGCCTCTCTTTTATTCAAAGTGTCATCTATAAGATTTTTCGACAGGTAACAGAGGAGATGGTTAACACGTTTCCTTTCCGGTGGCAGCAGAGTTGGCTGCACGACTTCCGATCTTCTCCCCGAGAAGGGTCCACCCAGAGTTTTGCTCCGCGGGCTCTTCCTCCGCTCCGAGAGGCTAGCGGCTCCAGGGAGTGGGGAGGGGTGCTGGGGAGGAGGTTCAATGCCGAGCTTTGGGCACTCTTGGGCAGGTTGGAAAATTGCAGACCCGAAGGTGATGACCCAAGGTCATGTGGTTGCGGAAGAGCTGATCTACGTGCCTCGAGAGAGAGGGGCGACAGAAAGAAAGGAAATCAGAAAGAAAGGAAATCGAAAAAAATGTTCAGCGCAGAAACGGAGACATAATCATTGAAGGGAATAACAGTGGCTTCTGTCAGCGGCTAAGCAGAGTGGCGCAGCGGTAGCGTGCGGGGCCCATAACCCAGTGGTCGATGGACCGAAGCCATCCTCTGCTAGAGAGCTTTTCCATCCCTTGCTATTAAAACTTTACTCCAACTCGGCTACAAGTACGCACAAACACCGAATCAATTCCTACCTCTTCCATGTTCACTCAGTTAACATTCTCGAGTTTGAGAATCCTCTAGTTTGCCTTCTTGCTTCCCACCTTACTTTGAAATCCCACCATTCTCTCACTAGGCAATTGCAAAACCCTTCTAGCTATCTGAAGTGACACACTGCCCCGAACTGTAAAATTGTAAAATTCCTTCCATCCCTGGTGTCCAGTAGAGGAGCAATGGAAATATTCCTTCAGCGGAGGCGGTCTTATATCAATATATTGTATGCGACCTCTCGGAGAAAGAGGTGATAAATTCCATATTTACTTCTGTTACAACTTCCAGTAAAGGCCCTTTCAAATTTGTTATCTACTTACGATGTTTTCATTGATTGCATTCTATTAGTAAATGAAAATATAAATGAAACCAAAAAAATTAATTATAACAGATTTGTGGTTCTGTCACATATCAAAATTTCAGATTTCAGTGTTTATACCCATATTTGGTGCAGACTAGTATAGTAGGACGATCGAATAAAGACTTTAAGCGTAAGCATACATTATATTGGCGTAAAATTCTGTGGAAATACAAATTCAAGGAGAAAGTGATCGGTGAAGTGGGAGATGTCTGGACCCATTTTTGGACAGTGTGGGTTTTGAATGGAACTCATTCTCCGAGTTCCTTAACTTAACAACCTTAAAATGACGTTTCTTGAAAGAATCGTATTCAATCCGTGCCATTTTTATTGTTATTGGAAGGAATGGTGTTACAAATCTTAAAACGTTATTCGTTTTTCAATTTCTCAGAATGTTAGTGCCCTAGTTCACTCAGGCTAAGCCTGAATATTCAGCCGCAAATTAAATCTCCCACTTCTTTGCTCCCCTCCTGGAGCTCCGACCCCACCGGGCTAGGTGAGGATCGCGATTGGAGAGGGTGGCCGGGCGCGGGGACGGGGAGGCGTGGCTGAGCGAGGGACAAAGCCGGCTGCCTGCGGAGGCGCTCAGGCTCTCTTGGTCGGTAGACAAGAAATCCCTTCGGCCCCCTCCGGAGCCTCGCGAACCCGCCAGAGTGCCATCGTACCTGCATACTCAAAGTGCGAACAATCGAGGGCGACACACATTCAGCCTCGGGGAGGCGTATGGAAAAGGAAGGAAGGAAAAGGCAAAGGCAAAGGAAAGGAAGAAGGGCGGGAATCCCCAGGCAGCAAATCCGGCCTCCGTTATTCCCCGCTGCTGGCGCCACGAACGCCGTCTGGGCTGCCCAGGTCCACGCGCCCGGGTCTCCGGTCCCGCGCTCCCGGCAGCGCCCCGCCCCTCGCCCCCAACCTCCACCGACTCACCCTGAGGGGCTCGGGCTGCCCTCCCTACTCCGACTCCGGGGACGGGCGGGCGGACTCGGTGCCGGGGCCGGGAGCCGGAGTCTGGAGACTCGGCGCCTGCTCGACTCTAGCTCTGGGACTCCGGCAGCGCGCTTCCTCTCCAATCCCTCTCCTCGTGCCGCGCGCCGCAACCCGGAGAGGAGAGAAGAGAGGCCAGAGCGGCCAGCTTAGGCCTCAACCTAGCAGAGCAGTCTACGGGGGCTGCTGAGGTCCCGCGTGTCCTCTGTTTCCACCGGCCGCTCACTTTCGGATGCAGGACCTGGAGGGTGAGGAGCTCCCCGAGACCCTTTCACTTTCCTCGCGCAGGGATCCTAACCGACACCGGAACACTTCGACTGCGGCTGAGTCACCAGGCGTCAGAAACCTCGGGAGCCCAAACCCGAAGTCAAAGTCACCGACCCCGCCTCACTGCTCCACATGGGCACTTACGTGGGCAAGCTGGGACTCTGGCCGTCATCCCAAGCAGGGGGGCGCACAGACTTGTCGGAGAGGCCCTTGAACCGCCGGCCAGCTCAGCCCCTTCATCAGGTTCCCCGGGTTCAGCAAGTCCATCGTGCCCACCCTGCCCCTCGGCACAGACCTGCGAGGAGCCTGCCGAACTGGGATCCTACCAGTCCCAACGCGTGCGTGGTCAATGAGGCTTGGAGGCGCTTTCCCATGAACAGGTCCCAGAATTCCATCGTGGGGCCTCTTCCCTCAGACTGGTGGGAAAGTTACTTCAAGGGGAGTATCTGGTCTCTTCAGCACCCCAGGGCAACATGGAGCCCGGTGACCAGGAGGCTCGCTCCTCGTGAGCCCCCCTCCACTGCCCCAGCAGAGGTAGCGAACTCTGCAGGGGTCTCACCTTCTGAGAAGCCCCAGACCCATGTGCGAAGGAGACAGTGCTGAGGGCCCTCGGAGAGTGCAAGAAGGGGAAAGTCAGATGGGAAGAACCACTTTTTCCATGAGAGCTTGGACAGTAAGAGAAGGATTCCAGAGACCAGACTATCTGCGTTTAAGCCTCTGACGAAAAATGGAGTCCTCACTTCTTTTGTGCCCAGGCCTGGGCCTCTGAAGAGAAGCCTCGACTGCTGGGGCTCAGGTCACAGCTTGAATAACAGGCCCAGCTGCTCCTCCATGGACTCCTTGGCCAGCACACACACAGGTGGCCCCCTTAGCTCCCAAAGAAATGCTATTACAAGCTCTTACAGCTCTTCTAGAGATTTCTCTGAGGCTTGGAAGAGAAGTATTCCCAGTACATAACTCCAGATACCAGAGTGGCCAATAAAAAGGAAAGAACATTGGTCATCCGTCTCAGTCTCCAGTCCCACTGGTATCAGATGAGTCCCCAGAAACATCTGGCAGCTCTGGGCAACAAAATCAGATTCCCCTGCTTCTGTCAAGCCCCTGGAGCCTGCTGTCCCTGACTCCGCCTCCTCAGCTGGGTTATGCAGTCCCCGAAGACCTGGCCTTAGGGAAGAAAGCTGGACTCCAACGGAGCAACAAAGCCAGAGAAGATACGACTGAGGTCACCACAGACTCTGTCCCTGACACTTGGTCTGCTATTCAGCCTCCCCTGTCCCAGGGCACTGATCCTCAGCTGGAAAGCTTACATAAAATGCAGAAGTCTCCAAGTCCACTGGCCTTCCCACAACCTACCGGAGAGGCAATCTGTGTGGCCCACTCGCCTCTGAAGACAGCGAGCCTGCTGGCCTCACGTGGGTGCTCCCAGTCAGAGCCCCTTTCAGGCACCTCTTCAGACTCAAAACCCACCACTACTTTCATCCTTCTGACCCTTGTTTCTCCCACAGCACCAGTCACTGACACCACGTGGCCACTTCAGCCTCTCAGGCTGCCATACCCCAGACTCACCTGCCATTTACCCTGCAGCACCCACTATGCAAAGCACTTTGTTTGGATTGACGAGCAGCCCAGCCCCCCATCTTCCTGCATCTGCACTCCTGTTGCAACTTCTGGTAAGTAATTCCTCCATAATTACGAGTGAGAAATGCTCAAGTAGGGAACCAAAGCTTCTACTTTTCTTTTAATTTGTACCTTATAAAATCACCCTCTACCTCACATCTCTCCCAGATAGGGTGGGTAGGGCAGGAAGACTCTTGGACCTGAGAACAAAGGGAGAAAGGGAGGAAGAGCAGATACCGAAGCTGACCTCTGTACTGTAACCAATGGGAGGTCTATGAGTAGCTACGACATATTCCTTAGCACGTATCATCCTGATGGAAAAAAAGAAAAGGCAAGAATGACTCCCTGAATACATCTATCTCCTGTTTTACGGATACCTTGGAAGAGACCTAACTGGAAATATAATCAATCTTAAGTTGGTCGATAAAATAAATTGTTGAAATGAGTTTATGATACAGGAATTGCTATAAAACTCATATCTATTCAGAGGCAGAAGGATATTAAGAAACTTGCCCAAGCTCAACCAGTTAGTAAAGGTTAGATTTGGGATTTCAACCCTATTGGCTCCAAAGTGTGTGTTCGCTTCTCCCTCACTACAGCAAGTCACCAAAGTCAGGACTCTAACCCAGGTATATACGACTCTAAATATCCATGCTGTTTTTACTTTGAAAGGCATTCCACAACCCAAGATTGCCATCTTACCGTGGGGGGGGGGGTGCAAGAGGAAAAGTATTAGACAATTTCTACAGCTCTTTACATGATAATTTAACATTTATACAGTGATGACTGTATATCTTGTATCGTGCTTGGCACCAGCCATTCAGAGGTGAAGGAAAACTTCTGCTTTGGAGATTACAATTTAGTGGGGAGACTGGTAAGTAAGCCAGTGATTCCATAACAAGCGACAGGTACTAAGGGAATGGAAGCAGGGCAGAAGGTCATCTTATCTAAGTCTTGAAACTTGAATTCTGTCTTACGGTGTGTGTTCTCCAGTTCTAGCAACTGGAGAAGGGTATTTCAGGCCAAAGACAAAACACGTGCACAGGAGGGTCTGGAAGACAGAACGCATCTATCTGGGTAACTTTCAAGGAGTCACACATGGTTTGGGAGAAGAAGGGGCAGATCATGGGTATGCTTATAAACCATATCGCGCAGTGTGCACAGGGTTCCAAATACAATGGAGAGTCATGGAAAGATTTTAAGTAGGAAAGAGACAAGCTTGGGTTTAGATTGCTCTAGCTGTCATGTGAGGGAGGAGTCAAACGGGGACAGGCTGGAGGCTTGGAAATGTGTGGGAGGCTGCGGAGACACCAACAAAGATGAAAGATACAATACATTCAAGCTAGGTAATTAATTACCTGGTTAACAGGGATTGTTAACCAGGTAGTTAACAGTGGGCATGGGGAGGCAGTAGAGAGAGGAGGGATTAAGAAGCAGGACTTGGTGACCGATTGTACCGTGTGGGCAGAGGAGATGGGCAGAATAAGGGTGAGGGGGAGTTGGAGAAGACCGACCCTTAGCCATTTGACTTGGAGGATGGAAAATGTAATTTTGGCAGAATACATGGAATGTTTATAGACTTGAGTGTGAAATGACTATGGAATATGAAGGAAATATTTGTCATATTCAATCATTCATTCACTGAAAAAATACTGGGCATCTGATACTGGTTACTAGGCACTCCTTCTAATATTTGGGATGTTCTCAGTGACATAAAATTCCTGTTCTTCTGGAGTTTATGTTCTAGTAGGGGGTGTGATTACAAAATAAACAATAAACATAATAGGAAATAACTCCCATGTGAAAGAGATTGCAAACGGCATGGCAAAAATATAGAGCAGGGTAGGTGGGTTAAGATGGCGCTACAGTTTCATCTGAGCTCTTATGAGAGGTTGACATCTGAGCAAAGACTTGAATTCACTGACAGACTCAGCCATGCCAGAGTATGAGGGAAGAGGATTCCAGGCAAAGAGAAAACCTGGTGGAAGTCCCCAGGAGTGAGATGTGGAGCAAGCAGAGGCTTTGGGACAAATAAATGACATGACTTGACTCACTTTTAGGATTGTTCTGGCTGCTGGCTGAGCTGGGACAGTAGAGGAGTGAAAGCGGGGAGACTGGGAGGAGGGTTCTCCGGGAATCCAGGTGGGATTCAATGGTGGCCCAGACGAGGACGCTTACAATGCAAGTGGAGAGAAGTGGTCAGATTTATATATATATTTAACCGATTTGCTCTTAGAGGGGTTGTGAGGTGTGAGACGAAGAGAGGAATCCGGGATAAAGCAAAGGTTTTTGGTTAGAGCAAATGAATGTATGGAGTGTCTGGTGAGGGCTAGGGAAAGATTGGAGCGTTGTCAATGTACCTTAGAATATCGAAATCTTGGGAAAAGGTGAGATCCCTTACGGGGAGGGTATAGAATATGAAAAAGAGGGCTAAATTCGTCACTTTAGATTGGCAGGAAGTTAATGAACTTTTCAAGTGCAGTTGGTACAAGTAGCTAAACTCTTCAAAAACATTTTTTTAAACTGCTTCATCTCATACAATTAAAAAAATGAATTCCAGATGGATTAAGGACTCTGATAGTATGAAATAAAATTATTTTAAAATAATTTATTTTTATAAATTATTTTAAATAGGTAGGAGGAAGGAAGCCTCCCTGGGTGAATCTGATCTTTTGGGGGGCTCAGAGTCGTCAGTCGGAGAGAGGCCCCCAAGAAGTAGAGTTCAATCAGGCCAAATGTTTTGTTCCCTTTTTCTTTTTCCTAACTCCGAGATGAGGCAGAGTGAAATAGGAAGAATGTAGAGATTTAAAAAATTAACCTTACTTTTCAGTTGTTTCAGTTCTTTGTGTTCCCTTTCCTTCTCCTCCCTCCCCGCCTCCCCCCGCCCCATCCCTCCGGACCCCCGGACCCCCGCCCCGAGAATTTGAAGAAACCATTTTGTTTCCCTTTTATGTAATTGCCGACAGGGGGGAACAGGCTACCGGTTAGCTCAGTTGGTTAGAGCGTGAGTGCTAATAACGGCAAGATCTGTGGGTTCGATCCCCATACAGGCCAATTTGTACGACGACGCTTACCTCTTACACTTCTACACAGATGAGAGTTCTTTCAGTCTCAGGTCCACTGCGATGTCACAATTAATGTCAGGGAGACAGACAAACCTCGCGCTGAGAACTCAAAAAAATTTAAACACACATCTCTGATTTACCCCAAGGTTGAAGTCCTCCTTTGAATCCCATCTACAGGGTGAAAGGATAGTAGTGAGTGACTAGCAAGGGAAATAGAGCCGCTTTGGGCATATTAGTTTTCCACTGGGTAACTGATTCTTGCAAAGAAACTGACCCTACTGGATTATTTTCGTCCTAAAATAAACTGGGAAACCATCCACACTTTCTACACTTCCACACTCGGGTCTTAACTAGTTCAGCGAAAGGTGAAACAAGATTTTTTTATACGATGTGTGAAAAAAATATTTATTAATATCAACACAGTAGGAAAGAAACAGCATTGCCAATTGTCTCTTTATAACAGGGAAAGAGCTCCCAATGACCAAAGCTGGAACAGTTTGAACAACAGATGGTGTGGGTTTGGATTATAATCCAAAGTATAAAATACATATTCATGAGTCCATACTGATGTAAATAAATCAATGAATACAAGAGAAGGGAAACATTTTCCTTACAGAAGAATTCCAACTAATATAAGTAAATGCTCCCCCCACCCCCCCAGGAGATGAAGCTTAATCCCCTCCCTTCCGGAATATGGGCCATACTGAGTGACTAACTTCTAAATAGTAGAGTAGAAAGTAGGAAAAAAATAGGAACTTCACAAGGGAGAAAAATGGCAAACACTACCTTAAAAATGATCAAGGTTGGCATCACCAGTGGTAAGCTATGCTCCTATCATGTAACATCCGATATGATGCGATGGGACAAGTACCTTATCTTTGTGGTCTCCCACAAAAACCTATAACCCCAAACCAATCATACAAAAAATATCCGACAAACCCAGATTGGAAAACAGTCAAGTATGCTACAGAAATACTTCATCAACACTGAGAAACTGTCACAGACTAGAGGAGGCTGAATACAATGTAGGATCCTGGAAACAAAAGGGACATTAGTGTAAAACCTGGTGTGATATAGTCAAAGTCAGGAGTTTAGTTATTAGTAAAGTACCCACATTGGCTTCTTAGTTTAAACAAAGGTACCATGATAATGGAAGAAGCTAATATTAAGGGAAACTAGGTAATGAGTATAAGGCAATTCTCTGTATTGTCTTTGCAACTTTTCTAAAATTATTCCAAAATAAATATTTAATTTAAAAAATTACAATAAGAAACATGTCTCTTTGCCACCACTGAAATCAGTGTTGAGGCAAACGCCTGGTTGACAGTAGTTCCATGATAGGTAGTTGTTCAAAGCTGAAGGAATGTGGTATTGATGTCTTATTTTGGTGAGGGACATGGCAGAGATATTTATATGGTTATCTGTGCTAGATGATGTATACTTGTCCTGCCAAATACTCTCCTAGAGTCCCATTCGCACACTGAAATGCAAACCAGACCAATGAGATTTGTCTTTAGCGTGTAAAAGACATCTGAAATGGAGCCATCTGGTTTATGTTGAACTTGAAGTTCGGTGGGTTTCTCTCACAAAGTTTCACATCACACCCAAAGGGTTCTCTTTCCTATCTTGGGCCTAAAATATTTCCATTTGGGCCAATAAACATCTGAACCCCTTCTCTTTGTTACATCCTGCCCCACAAAACTGGTAGGTTTATCTATCACACCAAGGTCCCATTATAGGATCCAAGTTTTTCAGAAAGAACAGTGGCCAGTTCAATGTTCTTTGGTGGGTTCTTCACAGAGCTCAGACTTCTCCCAGGTAGTATTAATCACGCCTTCTTTTTTGTTCTTAAATACTTCATAGATTACTTTAATGCTGGGTGGATTTGTGTGTGTGTGTCTGTGTCTGTGTGTGTTTTAAGTTTTAGGCATCTCTGATGTGCATAAATGCAGGTGGTTCCTAATTTAACTTAGTCTTCCCATTAATACACATAATACCTGATACTTAAAATACAATAGGAGAGGTGTATTGCATTGGGCAGAAAATTTTAAATCTTACCGATTTGATTACAACGAAGGAGTTCTTCAAGTAGAAATGAGTGGAAAGTGTGACCTACCTTTACAGAAGTACTCGAGCTGTTGAAATAAACAACAAAAGGAAACAAATTGCCTGCTATTGCAAGAGATACAGGCAGTTTCCTTACACTGTTCTCTATCAGCTCAGGAAGCAATGCTGTGTACCTGGGTCTTATAGACCCAGTCTTATAGATTGAGGCTAGTCATAACCCACACCATGTGCCAGCACTCCCCAAAGAATTTGAGTAAATGAAAACAAGAAATGGAGATTTGACATTATTTTCCCAAGGTCCCAAATATAATGACAGGTTTGGGACAAAGAACCAATGGAGCCTGACATCACAGTTTGTGCTCTTAAGCATCATTCCATACTGCCTCTCATTCTCAAAGGGGACGACTACTCTCTGATATTTATGCATTGATTGTTGATTTCAGGAACTAGGACCAGTTAAGAACTTTATGACATTTTAAAGTAAGACATGTCTACCTAAGTTTTATATTGTCTGTATCTCTGTGACAAACATCGTTCTTAACATGTATACATTTGCTGAATTCTTACCTTCTTTTTTCCTTTTGCATGCCTTTACCTGCCACATAGCTCCAAAATCAATATTGGGAAGCACGTTTCTCTCTTGTAAGATATTGCTTTTTCACAGTAAGAGTAGCAAATGGTGTGGTGAAGTTCTTCAAAGTGCTCCAGTTCATGTTATGTTTCAAGACCGATAAGCACCATCATTTCCCAATTGCAGATTTGAAACTGAGAAATGTCTCCTATAACGAAGTTGTAAAAGCTCCTAGAAGTGAAATGGCTTGGCTACCTATTTCAAGGGTCCAGAGGCTCAGAAAGTTTTTCTTGTCTTGGCACAGCATGTAAACTTCTGTGCATATTTCAGGCGAGAGAAAGTAAAAGAACTCGATAGAAATTCTGAGAAGTAGTCCCGAGACTCTATCATTAATCAAAAATTCTTGAGAAATGCATTGGTGAAACAGGAAAGTGACATCTCCCTCAAAAACTGTAAGCATGAGTTTGGTGTCATAGTTGGCTCCGTGGCTTAGTTGGTGAAAGCGCCTGTCTAGTAAACAGGAGATCCTGGGTTCGAATCCCAGTGGGGCCTTAGGTGGCAGTGTTTTAAACATGGCAAATAAAAATTGGAATTAACTGCAGTTGACATGCCTTCAAGTCCCAGGAGGAGATGGGGACAGCATTAGTCCCCTTGCTTACAAAATAAATATAATATCAACAACTCTCCCAAGAGCGTTACTTGCCCTGAAATCATGAGATGAAGATTAGAATTACCTAGAGTGATTGCTTCTCGGTCTTTCCTTTACCTTTTAGATCAGGTGTCAGACATTGCCAGTTCGGTTTTGTGTGATCTTTTCAATTATTTTTGCCTCCTAGAGCTTTTAACACAACGGAGACATTTGTTCTTCTTCATTGATTCATTGAATGGTCAACCTCTCCCCTCAGATTCCCCCAATTTTGTGCCAGATAGCTTTTTGGCACATTGAATAGCGCCTTAGAGCCATGCTTCTCAAAATTTTGTGAGCATATGAATGACCTGGTATGGTCCATTACAATGAGGGTTTTAGATGACTACATCTGCAACAGGGCCTGAAAGTCACCACTTCCACAGTCTCCCAGATGAGTGACGTCTACACTACCGTTACGTGGACCATCCAGTGTGAGGCAAGGCTACTGAATTAGTGATCTAGTTTCGATGGGCGTGCTTTCAAGTTCTGCACTTACATATGTTTACAGCTATTTTCCACACCCATTACTTAGTCTGGAGTTGTTTTTACCCATTTACCTTTAGTCAAATCTAATCCAAAACCAATAAAAGAACAAGGGAAAAGTTCTAATATAAATTAGAGTAGTGTAAATCAAGTAGTGTTATAACCATTTCCTCTTTTCTTTTTAGTTTATTTTTACTGGATTATAGCTGCTTTACAATGTTGTGTCTGTTTCCGCTGTACAGCAAAGTGAATCAGTTATACATACACATATATCCCCTCTTTTTTTTTTTTTTTTTTTTTTTTTTTTTTTGATTTCCTTCCCGTTTAGGTCACCACAAGCATTGAGTAGAGTTCCCTGTGCTATGTGGTAGATTCTCATTAGTTATCTCTTTTACACATAGCCGTGTATATATGTCAATCCCAATCTCCCAGTTCATCTCACTCCACCTTCCCCCCTTGGTATCCATAACTTTGTTCCCTACATCTTTGTCTCTATTTCTGCCTTGCAAATAAGTTCATCTGTACCAGAAAATGAATGAGCATTTATCTCTGTGGTTTCATTTGGCAACTTTAAAAAATAATTAACTGATTTCGTGCAATCTTGTTATAATACTCAGTGCATGTGCCCTTTGCTACCTCAGGCTTGCATGCTTTTTCAGGACAGCTGGTAGGGTCAGGATTGGCCACGTTGGGGGCCACTCATTGACTGCTTTACAGTAAACTTCTAATCAAATTATTGGAGAATAATAAATCATCACTTATGCTGCCAACTCGATATCAGGGAAAAAGCGGACTCCAATCTTGCTAGCTGGGAAATACTGTCTCACTTCTCTGTTTTCCTGCAACCTTGAGACCAATCCAAGTTGGAGTTGCTGAGAACAGGAGTTTTCAGCTTTGCTCTTGGTCAGACGTGCTGATGCAGAGCTGTCCTATCAGGAAATTCTCACAGAGAATTCGAGGAAAGACCATGGTTTTGCTGCTGAGCACCTCCCTGATCCTTGAGGTAAAAGCTGGGAAGTGGACAAATACAGTGACGAAGGTCAGGTGAAGTGAGGAGAAAAATAAAGTATAGTGTTGCACAGATTGACGTCGCTCAGAGCACAGGCGTTCCAGGCCAGTGTGAGTGACACTGGATAAGAAGTTGACTGACGACTCCCACCTCAACCTACTCGGCACAGAGTCCGGTCCCATGAATTCCCAAACACTACTCCTTTTGTCACTCCCTCCTGGGGCACAGCCCACCCCGCCCCTGCTCAGCAGTCTCCTCCGGACAAGCATGCCCTCTCGGAAGTTTGGGGGTCTTCAGGGCTCTGTGTGTTATGTCCTGGGTCCTACGATGAGCAAGAGACGTGGAAATGAAAGTCACAGGGCACTGTCGGGTAGTTCCTTGTAATCACATGCCCTAGGAGCCTGAGGTCACCCTGCGTGGTGTTGGGGAAGGAATTTGGACTCTGCTTTTGAGTTACGTTTGGTTATGAGTCGTAGAGTTCCTATATTCTTATTTTAACACGTTTTTAAAAAGGAGGGAAAGCAAAGTGAGTGAGTGATAATATACTAAAAGAGAAATACTCAAAATTATTAGACTTGGGGAGCACCAAGGAAATGCCGTTTTATTGGACTTGTAAAAATCCAACGTGTGTGTGACGTTTCCGTGGTGCAGCGGTCAGCACGTTCGCCTTACACGCGAAAGGTCCCCGGTTCGAAACCGGGCGGAAACAGTGCCCTTCCCAGGCTTTTGCCACTTTACCCACAAGTACAACTACTTCCTTACTACCTTGCTGCCCTCTCTAAGGTGCCCGACCTCAAAACAAAGGGTTTCCAACCTATCCTCACAGCAGCAGTGCTCAGAGCTACATCTTGTTAAAGTACTTACTGCATTTTAACATTTCTGTAGGTTCCTCGGACTCCAACATCTTTTACAATGTGTGAATTATGAGTGTGTCCTGCCAGTCTGTGCCTAGTGTTTTTCTCTCCGAATGGACTTTTGAGGAAAAACGTGCTCAGTTTTTGTTGTTTTGTTTTGCGGGGGGGTGGGGGGTGGGGGTGGGGGTGGGTACAGTGTAGCAATCTTTCTTGTATGCTTAGTGCTTATTATGTCCTGTCTAACATATAGTTGCTCATCTCAAAGGCATGGAGTATTTTGCTAAATTTTCTTCAACAGACTTTACTGTTTTCACTTTCACTGTAGAGGCAAATGATTTGAAATGCAAGCAAATGGCCAGGAAGCAGCCGAGGTATGCTTACCGCAATTAGAAATGAATAAGTGAATGAATGCCATCAGACAAACAAGGATGTAAATCAAACAAACGAACAACAAAAGGTGATGTTTCCAGATGTCTTCCATCTCTGGCATTTTCTTTTTTTCCTTGCCAGAAATATTTTCAAAAACCTTCAATATAAAATTTGTGTGTGGAGAAGGTGGAAAGCAATGGAGGAGGGGGTGGAGGAAATGAATCAGAAACGTTTCCCGTCCCCAGAAAGTACACGTGGATTTTGTGTCCGGCAGAGGCCGTTGCTTAACCTCACTGTCCTTTCCTTTTTCTCCTAGTTCCCGGGGTCCGCGTTGGTACCCCCGTCAATACCCTCGGGGACTCGGTCTGCAGTCCGCCTTGATCCGGGTCTCTCTGCTCAGGTGTTTCCACAACGCGGTCAAGGCCAAGCCGCCCCTTCTCCGGAAGCCCAGGCTGCGCGCCGGGATCCGTAGGCCGACTCGCCTCAGCCACCTAGGCTTGCCTGGGAGGGGTGGCCGCTCGCTGCCACGAGTTGTCCTTTGGGCGCAGAGACCTGTCGCTTACGTGGGTTCAAAGGGCGGTTGCCTTTAGGCACAGAACAGTCCCGGCCGGGCTCGGAAAGGGGTTAGGGTGGGTTTACCGGCGTGTGTGTTTAGAGACAAGTCTGTGGGACAGACGTACGCGGAATGGGGCGCGGGGGCCCTCGCAGGCAGGGTATCGAGGCCGGCAGGGGCTCCTCTCGGACACTTCAGGGGCTCGGCATCCCGCTCAACTCAAGGTGCGTGCCCGGCGGGCGGAGATGGTCCGCGTTGCCACCAGGAAGCCCGCCTCTTCCCGGAGTCAGGACCATGAACAGCGCACTCTGGATTTGCCGGGCTGTGTGAGGGATTTCTCAGAAGAGAGAAAGGAGAGGGGGAAATGTTCTGATATAGTATATTGAGCTGGTGGTGTGTGTGTTTTAGGCACCGATTTTTTTTTATTTACAAAAACACATGAAGTACCGCATACCGTATTTCTACTTGATGGTTATGGAAGAAATGTTCACATATATTAAGGTGTGGGGAAGTCATGGCTTACATATGATTTAACTAAAACTTAACCCTGACTAGAGCAGCCTGTTTTGCGACCTATTAAACATACCTTTTACATCAGCTTTAACCGTTAAAAAAACCCAAAAAACATAAAACAAAACCATACCGTTACATCTGCTTTAACCATTTAACTTTTACCATTACCAGAAGTAAAAATGTCTGTTTTAAAGATGAAGATTAAACGCCTCCCTTCCTGGGACGCCAGTGCCAGTAGTACTTCCTCTCTACAGGGACCCTGGCTCTTGTCCCTCGTGGACTAAGGGGAGTCACATGATCTGAATGCCTGGGAGTTTTCTCAAATGTTTGGGGGAATTTTAGCTGGCTTTTGCTTAGATTGGGTCAGACTAGATCTCAGATTCTGTGAACTTTGAGAGGACAAAAGTATGACAGACAGAAAGCAGTGTTTCTAAAAGAGTTGCCTATCACCTAAACATCTGATGGCTATTTTATTATGTGGCCCTGAAGATTATGGCCTGAAATCCTCTCCATGGCCACTCCTGTGTCTTCAGCTTCATTTCGTACCTCACTGCCCCCTCTCTCCCAACCAGCAGCCCTTTGTCCTACCTGCCAGCAGTTCCTCTTGTTTCCCAGGGATGTGTGCACATATCATTCGTTCTACCCCAAATACTCCTCTATACCTAGTGGACATCTCCTCAACCTTGAAACTTGACCTCCACCATTACTCCTTCAGACAAAACTTTCTAAGTAAATCTTCACATTTCTGCTAGCACTGTACACCTCTCTTTTATTGCAAAAGCCAGTTAGGTGAAAGATGGCAAAGCTGGGATGAGAACGCATTGCACTCTGGATTCCAAGTTTGGGCCGTCAAGAACATTACCATACCATGTCTGTCTCTCAACATCCAAGGTCCTTCTCTCGAAGCAGTTGTACATTTTGAGGCATCTCTTTTGCCCAATTTGAAAACTAAAATAAACATACAACCAAATTGTCTAAAAAGAGCATGTCTGTCTGTTTGAAATGTATGTGGTATTAAATCAGTTCCTAAATTCCCACATTCTATGTCAAATTTGATTTCTGGAATGTGTGTACCTTTACTGAATGACTGAATTCTTGCCTCATTTTGCCTTTACCGTTGACTTTTGCATGCTTTTATCCGATGCATGGTTTATCACAGAATTTGCCCATGATTCTCCCTCTTAGTGAGGCTTACTCTTTTAACAATAAGAGGAAAAGATGTGATTCTTACAGCCGAACGCATTTCCAAACCAAATAAATGTGCACTATTTTTTAACGCTTAATTAAAGAGAATACAGGGCAGTCATTAGTCATCCACGCACACATCATCAGGGTCCAATAGAAGTACATCAGAATATATGACGCGGGTGGAAGCATAGCAGATTAACAGATCGATTGCAAAAATTTGCAAAGAGCACTCGCAGGAGAAAACTTGCTTTCAGGGAATGACATTCTTGCTATCACGTATGGAATGTTCTAAGGGTTACAATTCTTATGATTTTAAATATAGAAATTGAAAACAACGTTGTAGTATATACACTCACCGCGAATTACATGAATCTGTCGGAGTCAATGGTTTTGCGGTTATTTCCATCCTCATTCCGGAACCAGCGACTTCGGAGGTTTCATTTAATTAAATAGGCATGCTTAAGGCCCTGCTTCACGCAGGGGCCAGTGGCGCAATGGATAACGCGTCTGACTACGGATCAGAAGAGTCTAGGTTCGACTCCTGGCTGGCTCGGGGCCCTTTTGACACCCTATCACCTTGCAATTGACACGCCGACCAATTCTTCAAACTTTCTCCGATCGCAAGGACGTGCTGGGAAAAGCTCCCTCACCTTCCTTCTTGTTGCCCCACAGGGCAATCAATCCCGCCTCTTGCGCAACTCGGAAGGACCCTTCAAAGGCGATCACAGGAACGTTCGCAATCTAACGCTTTCTGGTTTCAATCTCATACCGCAAATATGGAGAAAGGTTCAGTCTCACACGGCAAATATGGAGAAAGGATCGCACAGAGACACCTATACACAGATTCAAATCAAAGAGGCTTTAAGAAAAAAGAAGAGGAGGAGGAAGAACAAGAAGAAAGAAAGAAAGAATCAATGTGGATCTACGAGTGTCTTCACCAATATTAGCTTCACTGGGTTACCCCTCAACCCCTTCCGAATAGAGAGACGAGAGGCTTTGACTGAGGCAATGGTAAATCTAGGAAGGCCGGGCTTGTGCGGGCCGGATATTGGAGCTGGTCCTGACCACCACGCACTCCACATTCCATGCCGCAGCTTGCTTTCCAGGACCGCGACTTCCAGAAGAGCGCTGGTTAGACAGTTCCAAAATGCGGGGGGTAACGTGAGTGACGTGTATGCTTTTTTTTTTTTTTTTTTCCTTTAAGTAACCTGCGCCTTCCAACTCTCAGAGACGTGTAACCACCTTGGGTGGTAAGGAGTAAAACCAAGCGTGGCCCGTACGGGGATCGAACCCGCGACCTTGGCGTTATTAGCACCACGCTCTAACCAACTGAGCTAACCGGCCGTGACGTGACATACGTTTTCCCTTAAAACTTTTAACCACCATTTCCCGCAGTACCTCTTCGGCCAAAGACAAACGTTTACTTTTCACGGTCCTCGGACACCTAGCTGCTCCATGTGTAACCCACCAAAGATCTGCTGTGCCCTCTACACAGAGAGCCAAACTCGGACAGCAGCCCTTTGTCCAAAATGAAGCCTTGGGTTGCACGGCGCCGAGCCATTTACACAACAGCACATACTTCCATGGATTCCCCCGGCCGTTGACCGCAGCTTCCTCCAAAAACGTCGGCTTCCTCTTTCACGTCCAGGAGTACGACTGAAAACCGGTGTGCCTTCTTTCCGTTTGGCTTTCTTTCAGGAGACAGCGTCTCATTCTGTTTATTTTGGGTGGAAAGCAACAACAACCACCAAATTCTCCTGAGAGAAGCTACACTTAGAACTTAACCTTTGAAAGAGGTTGGGGGGTGGGGGCGGGGAAGGAGAGAGGGCGCAAGAGGAACGAAAGAGGAGAATAAGGGTTGGTTACCCAGGGGCCGGTTAGCTCAGTTGGTTAGAGCGTGGTGCTAATAACGCCAAGGTCGCGGGTTCGATCCCAGTACTGGCCACTCCTTTCGATCACCTCCGCAGGGAACTTCCCCTGCCGAGTCCGTCAGGAGGAAACTTGCTTCTTAACCTATACACACCTGCGAAGAGGGTGGAGTCCTCTCTATGACAACATGTTCCAAGTCCACCGTCCCTGGCGGACCTTTTATCCACTCCTTACCCAACTCGGCTCTCGGCCTACTACAACTTCAACGTTCTTCCCAGCAGGCAGTGTACTCTTTCCTCCGGGACCAGTGGCTGAGGACAGAGACACGTGCAGGGCCAGAGGACGCAAGAGTGGGAGCTCGACCTAACACGAAAAATGGGCGGGAAAAAGTGGAAAAGATTACTGGCAACCTTTGGTTACAAGCTTATTCGCTTTTCAATTCTCTTTCCAAAGTAGTTGCGCAAGCAACGTCCTTTCTCAAATCCTCAAGAGATACAAAGTAAATAGGCGTTCTTCAAAGGTCGTTCTTTCCACGTCTCTGACGACTCTTTCAGAGGAACTGACAGCCGAGATTGCCCTGTGAGGAAGGACCGCGCCAGGCAGACTGATTCAGGATACTTCCTCTTCCCTCCGTGTCAGCAGCTCTTTGAACACTTTGAGAAAGAAACACAAAACACAGACTTTTCTTTTCTTTTCTTTTCTTTTCTTTTCTTTTCTTTTCTTAAGGACAGGAATCGAATCTGGATTCCTTAGACAGACGTGCATCTCATATCGTTGCTTCTGACTTGAAAGGACAGTTTAGTATCATGGTAACTTCTCTGATCTTTGTGGGAAGTCCTTCCACAGACTTGTACAGTTTCCCTACCTGCGTGCGCTACCAGTGCTAAGCTCCACGTGGAGTGCTTTCTGGAAGTTTCTCTTCTCGCGGCTCTCTCCTTTCCGGTACTCTGTCCTGCCAGCTTTAGCTGCCTTGGTCTCCTGGACTATCTGCCCCGTCACTGCAACTCAGGGAGTTCACCAGCCTCCGCCTGGGTTCCTGTTCCACGCACTGGGGCCTGGAAACTCTCTCAAGGCTGCAATCCCAGGTCTCACCTCATGCCCAGAAAACTCGCTCACTCCTTTCTTTCTGTCAGGGAGCACCATCCTTCTTTGCCTGATGTTTGGTGTCTTGAAAACTGTTTCGTCTATTTTGTCAGGTTTTGCTTCTTTCAAGCAGGAGGGTGTATCTGATCCTTGAGATTTCGTCTTAACTGGAAACAGGACTTTCTGCCCTTTAGAAGACGAAGGGGGAAAGCTGAGGCCTCTTCGGTGTGTGCTGGGGGTTGCAGGCTCCGAGTGAGCAGAGGCAGACGGGCTGCTTAGTGCAGCGGCCTGTCTCAGGGCAGTTGGCATTGCCTTCCTGGGAAACGTGGGGCCTCATGTTGCGTGTGGCAAACAGTGTGCACAGGTATTGCACTGGGGCTCCAGGCTGCAACTGGGCCAACCTGTCTGGAGGGCTCAGGCTACAGGCCTCAGCGCCGGTCAGGTGGTCTCCTCTGGTGTGTGAGTGTGATGTGTGTGTGTGTGTTGGGGAGTGGGGGTGGGGTGGTGGTGGGGTTTGGGCCAGGGGTGTTTCCGGGACAGCAGGGCTCTTGTTTGAGAGCAGGGTTGAGTCCAGGAGTGCTGAGGGGCCGATGCCGCCAAAACGGGCATTCGGATCTCTGTCCGGCTGGCAGGCTGAAGGTGGGAGTTTTCTGATGAGGGGGTGGGAGCCTTGGAGGGCGTGGGATCTGGGCACTCTTTCCTTATCGCCGCCCCGCTGTCGCCCGCGGGGCATCGGAACACCTACGTGCTCCGTCAGTGCCTCACCGTGGGTGAATTCCGGTCGTCCTCTTGGTGGCCTGGTGATGACTGCCACTTAGCACAGCCTCAGAGGCTGAGATTGGATGAATCAGTGGGACCCGCCCAGCACCTGAGTCCACTGGAATGACCCCGCTCCGTCCTTCCTTCCCTTGCTGCCTCTAGTACCCTTTCTCTCTCTCTCCCCACACACACCCCCGTCTCTCCTTTCCATTAGGTTACTACTTCTCTGTGGTACCCTTTTCCCAATACTTTATTGAAGTACATTTTTAAATGAAAAGCGTTTATGTGTGGTTTGAGCTGATAAACTTTACCGATGTATCCTACTCCCATGTGACCACCACCCAGATGGAGACTGAGAACATTCCCATTAGTCCAGAAAATTGCCTTATGCCCCCTTACCAGTCAAGATTGCATCCTGCAAGCTAATCGCTGTCTGATTTCTAGCACCAGACAGTTTGCCTGCTCTTGAACTTCATAGAAGTGGAATCATATAGCATATCCTATCGTGAGGCATTTTGGGGGTCCAGCGTGGTATTTCTGAGAGTGATCTGAGTCCTTCCACGTGCAATAAGTCACAGAACTTTGTTCCTCTTATTGCTGGGAAGTTGATTCTTTCGATTTTATAAACAAACCAAAATTTGTCTGTATATACAAGGACACATGACATAGCTCATGATGTTCATAGTGGGGGAAAAAGGAGCTCAGCGCAACAGCCTGTCAGCAGAGTGGCGCAGCGGGAGCGTGCTGGGCCCATAACCCAGAGGTCGATGGATCGAAACCATCCTCTGCTAAGCTTCCTTCTTCTAACGCCCAGTTCTTTTCTCCTGGATCCGCAGGCACAACATAGCGAGAAGAAATTTCGTCAACTTACACATGCACCTTCTTCTTCGACCACCTCTATAGAATCCATTGCCAACCCCTACCTAACCACTGTAAACCAGTTAGCGTTTTCCTTTCCCCTCCTTTTCCTTTCCTTTCCTTTTCTTTTTTCCTTTTTTCTTTTGCCAGTTGGGAGGGGGGGACGGGGGTGGGGAACACAATCCACCCTCCTCACTCATGTCAAAAGAGAAGCGAATCTCTAGCCCTTCTCACTCGAGAATACTTTAAAAATTTACCGTTCATTTCCAATGGATCAGTATCATTTCTTCCAGGCAATAAAATACACACTTCACTCCAGTTAGGGTTTTATATTTTCTTTACACTCGAAAGAAAAACATTTTTTCTTGATTTCTGCCCGATGACTATGTCGCATTTTTACTTGGGCTCGAGTCTCCTACCCTTTGTCGCCTCTTTTTTCGCTCCTACGCATGATTTATCAAATTTAGATCAAGTTAATGCGAAAGCTTTGTGAATCCTTTTTGAAAGCAATACATGTTGCAATTACCATGAAGATGCCATTCGCGTGCACTCTATGGGAAAAACAGAAGCAAAGGAGTTAAATGTGAAATGGCAGGAGAAAATGAAATGAATGTGTTAAAATAAAAACATCTGTGCATCACTATCTAACTGTCAAACTCAGGGGGGAAGAACACACACATGGAAGTCTTAGGAAAAAAAAATTTTCCCCCGTTTTTTGAGGAAAACTTTTTAGTGAAAGTACTCTTTAATGAGTCCTTACATCATGACAAGGAAGTATAAATTCCTCCAAACAGGAAGCACCCTAAATAATGAGAATTTTTAAAAATCAAAGGGAAAACTAGAAATGAGCTGAAGATGGGGATAGAGGGACCTGTTCTCTTCCTCTACCTGTTGCTTTGAAGGTGTTCTTATCTGGACGTCCACTAAACCAACACCCTTCAACTTATTTTGCCTGCTTACCCTCTAAATTGTTCAGAGGAGCGAATAGCCAGGTTCTGACCAAAACTCTGGGTCCTTTGGCTCTGCAACGTGTGCCACCAATGTGACGGAAGGGAGGGTTTACGCCTTCAAGACACCTTTCCTATGGGTCCCCAAGAGGTCGACGCCACATCACTTCCGTGTGTGAGATGTGATGAGATAAGCAGTAAATCACGCTCTAAGAGTAGAGAGGAATTGCACTCAGCCAGCCAAGAAAGAACACTCGAGAGTCTGGGAAGGACATGAAATACCTGACCAAAGCGAGTGGGAGGTGGGAGGAACTGAGGCAGGAATGTTGCACGCGCCGCTTTTGGCGTTTGCACCTGGAACTTTGCCTGTTCTCGAAAAGCGGGCAAATGAACTGAATTATACAGACTTTTCCCTGTTGACGGCGGAGTTTACTCCACGCGACCCCAACATTTCCTAGCGAGGGTTCCCTGAGGACTTTGCTGGGCGCGCTGCTCCTCGGCTTTCTCTGCGGTTCCTGGTCTGGCCCAGAGCTCGGACCCTCTTCTGCCTGTTCGAAAAGAGTGGTCGTCCTAGGAATTGCTGGGGTCTTTTAGTTTTGGAGAGAGCCCGGGATGGAAGAGGCGAGGAGAAAAGAAATATGAACAGGAAAACTCAGCTCTAGTGTTTAAGGAAGATGGAAAAATCGAGAGCACTGTACCCCAGAGCAACTCAACTACATCGTTGCTACTCTGGAGATGGCCAGATCCAGTAGGAGACAGTGAAACATTTTCCTAAAATGTATCTTCCTGATCGCGCGCTGGCTCCCGATGGATGTGAACGGATTCTACTTTCACATTCCCTTGCAAATCATGCCATTCTATTACTTTTTATACAACATTTTACTGTAGCAGGTTACTTCAGGGGTAAAAATATTCCCTGTTGACAAAACACAAATGGGAATATTGGTGTCTCCAAAGTCTCACCTGTAAACAAGACACAGGGCTGCGTCTCCTTTGTGTATTTTATACAGTTTCACAGAGGAGAAAGTGACAAGTTCTTCATCTACTTCCAACTACGAACACTACAGTTTTAATGAAGGGAACATACATATATATCACAGAAAGTTAGTGCTTTAATATTTTTACACTTATTCAGATTCGTAAAAAAATTATTCTCCTTAACTCTGTCAAATAGAAATCCATATTTTGTAAAAATAATTTTTATGTAGTTACTAGACCCCTGCTCACTATCACTCCTACTTATTGCCACTGTTTTTTAAATTTAGATGAAAAGTGGAAATGTATTGAAGATTCTACTTTTAATAATGCACCTTAAATAATCATAAAAGCACCTTTTGTAAGCCACACACTTATTCAAAACTAATGGTCTTTTTGCTAATTTTCACCAAATTCTTCTTATTCCAGCCATAAGAAGTTTTCATCCACAAACGCATGAATTGATGGGAGAAAATATTCCCTGCCCTTTCACTAAAAAATGTCTTACCAATGCAATTCTACTTTACATATGTAACAACTTCCTTATCAAAATTAGCTATTAATATTTTTACTGAGTGCTCTTACTAAATGTGAAGGTAATTCAAGTCCGAGAAAAAAAAACACTTAAACACAGATTTATAGTCACTGGAAATAACTGAAATTTGGATTCCAGTTAATGTAGATAAATACTTTCTATTGCATAGTGACATGATTGGGTAATTGAGCATAAAAATACATAGTATTAGGATAAAATTCTGTGGCAGAAACGGAATGAGAATATGTTTTGAGAGAAAACGTATTCTCGAAATATTTTCAACTGTAAAAGCTCAGTAAGAAGGGCTTTTCGACGTAGGATGAGGGGTGGGGGGGAAGAGGAAGGGAAGGGGGAGAGGAGGGAGACGGGGAGGGGAGCTGTAAGGCCCAAACTGAGATCTGAGGAACGTGTAGAGAATGAAGACAGGGGAAGTGAGGGCACAGGTGGGGACTAGAGTGTTGCCGGTGAAGAATGAGAAGATTATGGAGCTTGGGGAGAATAGAAAAAATTTTATCTTGACTGGAAGGCAATGCGAGTACTGAGGAAGGATGACAATTAAGGCTGGAGACATGAGCAGGTTAAAAGATTATCAAAGTGTGAAAGGCTCCCAGGAGAAAGAGGGAAGGAACTGGTTCTGTGTGAAAATTCTCTTAAAATGACTGCACTTTGAGGAATGGTACTGTACAGAAAGATGAAAAGGTAAGGCTTTGCCAAAAGCCAGACTTTTAAAAAGTATTCAAAAGCACCTTTCTACTGTGGGACGAGGTGGCCGAGTGGTTAAGGTGATGGATTGCTAATCCATTGTGCTCTGCACGCGTGGGTTCGAATCCCATTCTCGTCGACTTTTCAAGTGGTGGGGATTGTGCCATTTGCTCTTTTACCTTCTACCTTGACAAAAGAATTGTGCATTGCACGTGTCCTTCCCAGACTCTCGAGTGTTCTTTCTTGGCTGGCTGAGTGCAATTCCTCTCTACTCTTAGAGCGTGATTTACTGCTTATCTCATCACATCTCACACACGGAAGTGATGTGGCGTCGACCTCTTGGGGACCCATAGGAAAGGTGTCTTGAAGGCGTAAACCCTCCCTTCCGTCACATTGGTGGCACACGTTGCAGAGCCAAAGGACCCAGAGTTTTGGTCAGAACCTGGCTATTCGCTCCTCTGAACAATTTAGAGGGTAAGCAGGCAAAATAAGTTGAAGGGTGTTGGTTTAGTGGACGTCCAGATAAGAACACCTTCAAAGCAACAGGTAGAGGAAGAGAACAGGTCCCTCTATCCCCATCTTCAGCTCATTTCTAGTTTTCCCTTTGATTTTTAAAAATTCTCATTATTTAGGGTGCTTCCTGTTTGGAGGAATTTATACTTCCTTGTCATGATGTAAGGACTCATTAAAGAGTACTTTCACTAAAAAGTTTTCCTCAAAAAACGGGGGAAAATTTTTTTTTCCTAAGACTTCCATGTGTGTGTTCTTCCCCCCTGAGTTTGACAGTTAGATAGTGATGCACAGATGTTTTTATTTTAACACATTCATTTCATTTTCTCCTGCCATTTCACATTTAACTCCTTTGCTTCTGTTTTTCCCATAGAGTGCACGCGAATGGCATCTTCATGGTAATTGCAACATGTATTGCTTTCAAAAAGGATTCACAAAGCTTTCGCATTAACTTGATCTAAATTTGATAAATCATGCGTAGGAGCGAAAAAAGAGGCGACAAAGGGTAGGAGACTCGAGCCCAAGTAAAAATGCGACATAGTCATCGGGCAGAAATCAAGAAAAAATGTTTTTCTTTCGAGTGTAAAGAAAATATAAAACCCTAACTGGAGTGAAGTGTGTATTTTATTGCCTGGAAGAAATGATACTGATCCATTGGAAATGAACGGTAAATTTTTAAAGTATTCTCGAGTGAGAAGGGCTAGAGATTCGCTTCTCTTTTGACATGAGTGAGGAGGGTGGATTGTGTTCCCCACCCCCGTCCCCCCCTCCCAACTGGCAAAAGAAAAAAGGAAAAAAGAAAAGGAAAGGAAAGGAAAAGGAGGGGAAAGGAAAACGCTAACTGGTTTACAGTGGTTAGGTAGGGGTTGGCAATGGATTCTATAGAGGTGGTCGAAGAAGAAGGTGCATGTGTAAGTTGACGAAATTTCTTCTCGCTATGTTGTGCCTGCGGATCCAGGAGAAAAGAACTGGGCGTTAGAAGAAGGAAGCTTAGCAGAGGATGGTTTCGATCCATCGACCTCTGGGTTATGGGCCCAGCACGCTCCCGCTGCGCCACTCTGCTGACAGGCTGTTGCGCTGAGCTCCTTTTTCCCCCACTATGAACATCATGAGCTATGTCATGTGTCCTTGTATATACAGACAAATTTTGGTTTGTTTATAAAATCGAAAGAATCAACTTCCCAGCAATAAGAGGAACAAAGTTCTGTGACTTATTGCACGTGGAAGGACTCAGATCACTCTCAGAAATACCACGCTGGACCCCCAAAATGCCTCACGATAGGATATGCTATATGATTCCACTTCTATGAAGTTCAAGAGCAGGCAAACTGTCTGGTGCTAGAAATCAGACAGCGATTAGCTTGCAGGATGCAATCTTGACTGGTAAGGGGGCATAAGGCAATTTTCTGGACTAATGGGAATGTTCTCAGTCTCCATCTGGGTGGTGGTCACATGGGAGTAGGATACATCGGTAAAGTTTATCAGCTCAAACCACACATAAACGCTTTTCATTTAAAAATGTACTTCAATAAAGTATTGGGAAAAGGGTACCACAGAGAAGTAGTAACCTAATGGAAAGGAGAGACGGGGGTGTGTGTGGGGAGAGAGAGAGAAAGGGTACTAGAGGCAGCAAGGGAAGGAAGGACGGAGCGGGGTCATTCCAGTGGACTCAGGTGCTGGGCGGGTCCCACTGATTCATCCAATCTCAGCCTCTGAGGCTGTGCTAAGTGGCAGTCATCACCAGGCCACCAAGAGGACGACCGGAATTCACCCACGGTGAGGCACTGACGGAGCACGTAGGTGTTCCGATGCCCCGCGGGCGACAGCGGGGCGGCGATAAGGAAAGAGTGCCCAGATCCCACGCCCTCCAAGGCTCCCACCCCCTCATCAGAAAACTCCCACCTTCAGCCTGCCAGCCGGACAGAGATCCGAATGCCCGTTTTGGCGGCATCGGCCCCTCAGCACTCCTGGACTCAACCCTGCTCTCAAACAAGAGCCCTGCTGTCCCGGAAACACCCCTGGCCCAAACCCCACCACCACCCCACCCCCACTCCCCAACACACACACACACATCACACTCACACACCAGAGGAGACCACCTGACCGGCGCTGAGGCCTGTAGCCTGAGCCCTCCAGACAGGTTGGCCCAGTTGCAGCCTGGAGCCCCAGTGCAATACCTGTGCACACTGTTTGCCACACGCAACATGAGGCCCCACGTTTCCCAGGAAGGCAATGCCAACTGCCCTGAGACAGGCCGCTGCACTAAGCAGCCCGTCTGCCTCTGCTCACTCGGAGCCTGCAACCCCCAGCACACACCGAAGAGGCCTCAGCTTTCCCCCTTCGTCTTCTAAAGGGCAGAAAGTCCTGTTTCCAGTTAAGACGAAATCTCAAGGATCAGATACACCCTCCTGCTTGAAAGAAGCAAAACCTGACAAAATAGACGAAACAGTTTTCAAGACACCAAACATCAGGCAAAGAAGGATGGTGCTCCCTGACAGAAAGAAAGGAGTGAGCGAGTTTTCTGGGCATGAGGTGAGACCTGGGATTGCAGCCTTGAGAGAGTTTCCAGGCCCCAGTGCGTGGAACAGGAACCCAGGCGGAGGCTGGTGAACTCCCTGAGTTGCAGTGACGGGGCAGATAGTCCAGGAGACCAAGGCAGCTAAAGCTGGCAGGACAGAGTACCGGAAAGGAGAGAGCCGCGAGAAGAGAAACTTCCAGAAAGCACTCCACGTGGAGCTTAGCACTGGTAGCGCACGCAGGTAGGGAAACTGTACAAGTCTGTGGAAGGACTTCCCACAAAGATCAGAGAAGTTACCATGATACTAAACTGTCCTTTCAAGTCAGAAGCAACGATATGAGATGCACGTCTGTCTAAGGAATCCAGATTCGATTCCTGTCCTTAAGAAAAGAAAAGAAAAGAAAAGAAAAGAAAAGAAAAGAAAAGTCTGTGTTTTGTGTTTCTTTCTCAAAGTGTTCAAAGAGCTGCTGACACGGAGGGAAGAGGAAGTATCCTGAATCAGTCTGCCTGGCGCGGTCCTTCCTCACAGGGCAATCTCGGCTGTCAGTTCCTCTGAAAGAGTCGTCAGAGACGTGGAAAGAACGACCTTTGAAGAACGCCTATTTACTTTGTATCTCTTGAGGATTTGAGAAAGGACGTTGCTTGCGCAACTACTTTGGAAAGAGAATTGAAAAGCGAATAAGCTTGTAACCAAAGGTTGCCAGTAATCTTTTCCACTTTTTCCCGCCCATTTTTCGTGTTAGGTCGAGCTCCCACTCTTGCGTCCTCTGGCCCTGCACGTGTCTCTGTCCTCAGCCACTGGTCCCGGAGGAAAGAGTACACTGCCTGCTGGGAAGAACGTTGAAGTTGTAGTAGGCCGAGAGCCGAGTTGGGTAAGGAGTGGATAAAAGGTCCGCCAGGGACGGTGGACTTGGAACATGTTGTCATAGAGAGGACTCCACCCTCTTCGCAGGTGTGTATAGGTTAAGAAGCAAGTTTCCTCCTGACGGACTCGGCAGGGGAAGTTCCCTGCGGAGGTGATCGAAAGGAGTGGCCAGTACTGGGATCGAACCCGCGACCTTGGCGTTATTAGCACCACGCTCTAACCAACTGAGCTAACCGGCCCCTGGGTAACCAACCCTTATTCTCCTCTTTCGTTCCTCTTGCGCCCTCTCTCCTTCCCCGCCCCCACCCCCCAACCTCTTTCAAAGGTTAAGTTCTAAGTGTAGCTTCTCTCAGGAGAATTTGGTGGTTGTTGTTGCTTTCCACCCAAAATAAACAGAATGAGACGCTGTCTCCTGAAAGAAAGCCAAACGGAAAGAAGGCACACCGGTTTTCAGTCGTACTCCTGGACGTGAAAGAGGAAGCCGACGTTTTTGGAGGAAGCTGCGGTCAACGGCCGGGGGAATCCATGGAAGTATGTGCTGTTGTGTAAATGGCTCGGCGCCGTGCAACCCAAGGCTTCATTTTGGACAAAGGGCTGCTGTCCGAGTTTGGCTCTCTGTGTAGAGGGCACAGCAGATCTTTGGTGGGTTACACATGGAGCAGCTAGGTGTCCGAGGACCGTGAAAAGTAAACGTTTGTCTTTGGCCGAAGAGGTACTGCGGGAAATGGTGGTTAAAAGTTTTAAGGGAAAACGTATGTCACGTCACGGCCGGTTAGCTCAGTTGGTTAGAGCGTGGTGCTAATAACGCCAAGGTCGCGGGTTCGATCCCCGTACGGGCCACGCTTGGTTTTACTCCTTACCACCCAAGGTGGTTACACGTCTCTGAGAGTTGGAAGGCGCAGGTTACTTAAAGGAAAAAAAAAAAAAAAAAGCATACACGTCACTCACGTTACCCCCCGCATTTTGGAACTGTCTAACCAGCGCTCTTCTGGAAGTCGCGGTCCTGGAAAGCAAGCTGCGGCATGGAATGTGGAGTGCGTGGTGGTCAGGACCAGCTCCAATATCCGGCCCGCACAAGCCCGGCCTTCCTAGATTTACCATTGCCTCAGTCAAAGCCTCTCGTCTCTCTATTCGGAAGGGGTTGAGGGGTAACCCAGTGAAGCTAATATTGGTGAAGACACTCGTAGATCCACATTGATTCTTTCTTTCTTTCTTCTTGTTCTTCCTCCTCCTCTTCTTTTTTCTTAAAGCCTCTTTGATTTGAATCTGTGTATAGGTGTCTCTGTGCGATCCTTTCTCCATATTTGCCGTGTGAGACTGAACCTTTCTCCATATTTGCGGTATGAGATTGAAACCAGAAAGCGTTAGATTGCGAACGTTCCTGTGATCGCCTTTGAAGGGTCCTTCCGAGTTGCGCAAGAGGCGGGATTGATTGCCCTGTGGGGCAACAAGAAGGAAGGTGAGGGAGCTTTTCCCAGCACGTCCTTGCGATCGGAGAAAGTTTGAAGAATTGGTCGGCGTGTCAATTGCAAGGTGATAGGGTGTCAAAAGGGCCCCGAGCCAGCCAGGAGTCGAACCTAGACTCTTCTGATCCGTAGTCAGACGCGTTATCCATTGCGCCACTGGCCCCTGCGTGAAGCAGGGCCTTAAGCATGCCTATTTAATTAAATGAAACCTCCGAAGTCGCTGGTTCCGGAATGAGGATGGAAATAACCGCAAAACCATTGACTCCGACAGATTCATGTAATTCGCGGTGAGTGTATATACTACAACGTTGTTTTCAATTTCTATATTTAAAATCATAAGAATTGTAACCCTTAGAACATTCCATACGTGATAGCAAGAATGTCATTCCCTGAAAGCAAGTTTTCTCCTGCGAGTGCTCTTTGCAAATTTTTGCAATCGATCTGTTAATCTGCTATGCTTCCACCCGCGTCATATATTCTGATGTACTTCTATTGGACCCTGATGATGTGTGCGTGGATGACTAATGACTGCCCTGTATTCTCTTTAATTAAGCGTTAAAAAATAGTGCACATTTATTTGGTTTGGAAATGCGTTCGGCTGTAAGAATCACATCTTTTCCTCTTATTGTTAAAAGAGTAAGCCTCACTAAGAGGGAGAATCATGGGCAAATTCTGTGATAAACCATGCATCGGATAAAAGCATGCAAAAGTCAACGGTAAAGGCAAAATGAGGCAAGAATTCAGTCATTCAGTAAAGGTACACACATTCCAGAAATCAAATTTGACATAGAATGTGGGAATTTAGGAACTGATTTAATACCACATACATTTCAAACAGACAGACATGCTCTTTTTAGACAATTTGGTTGTATGTTTATTTTAGTTTTCAAATTGGGCAAAAGAGATGCCTCAAAATGTACAACTGCTTCGAGAGAAGGACCTTGGATGTTGAGAGACAGACATGGTATGGTAATGTTCTTGACGGCCCAAACTTGGAATCCAGAGTGCAATGCGTTCTCATCCCAGCTTTGCCATCTTTCACCTAACTGGCTTTTGCAATAAAAGAGAGGTGTACAGTGCTAGCAGAAATGTGAAGATTTACTTAGAAAGTTTTGTCTGAAGGAGTAATGGTGGAGGTCAAGTTTCAAGGTTGAGGAGATGTCCACTAGGTATAGAGGAGTATTTGGGGTAGAACGAATGATATGTGCACACATCCCTGGGAAACAAGAGGAACTGCTGGCAGGTAGGACAAAGGGCTGCTGGTTGGGAGAGAGGGGGCAGTGAGGTACGAAATGAAGCTGAAGACACAGGAGTGGCCATGGAGAGGATTTCAGGCCATAATCTTCAGGGCCACATAATAAAATAGCCATCAGATGTTTAGGTGATAGGCAACTCTTTTAGAAACACTGCTTTCTGTCTGTCATACTTTTGTCCTCTCAAAGTTCACAGAATCTGAGATCTAGTCTGACCCAATCTAAGCAAAAGCCAGCTAAAATTCCCCCAAACATTTGAGAAAACTCCCAGGCATTCAGATCATGTGACTCCCCTTAGTCCACGAGGGACAAGAGCCAGGGTCCCTGTAGAGAGGAAGTACTACTGGCACTGGCGTCCCAGGAAGGGAGGCGTTTAATCTTCATCTTTAAAACAGACATTTTTACTTCTGGTAATGGTAAAAGTTAAATGGTTAAAGCAGATGTAACGGTATGGTTTTGTTTTATGTTTTTTGGGTTTTTTTAACGGTTAAAGCTGATGTAAAAGGTATGTTTAATAGGTCGCAAAACAGGCTGCTCTAGTCAGGGTTAAGTTTTAGTTAAATCATATGTAAGCCATGACTTCCCCACACCTTAATATATGTGAACATTTCTTCCATAACCATCAAGTAGAAATACGGTATGCGGTACTTCATGTGTTTTTGTAAATAAAAAAAAATCGGTGCCTAAAACACACACACCACCAGCTCAATATACTATATCAGAACATTTCCCCCTCTCCTTTCTCTCTTCTGAGAAATCCCTCACACAGCCCGGCAAATCCAGAGTGCGCTGTTCATGGTCCTGACTCCGGGAAGAGGCGGGCTTCCTGGTGGCAACGCGGACCATCTCCGCCCGCCGGGCACGCACCTTGAGTTGAGCGGGATGCCGAGCCCCTGAAGTGTCCGAGAGGAGCCCCTGCCGGCCTCGATACCCTGCCTGCGAGGGCCCCCGCGCCCCATTCCGCGTACGTCTGTCCCACAGACTTGTCTCTAAACACACACGCCGGTAAACCCACCCTAACCCCTTTCCGAGCCCGGCCGGGACTGTTCTGTGCCTAAAGGCAACCGCCCTTTGAACCCACGTAAGCGACAGGTCTCTGCGCCCAAAGGACAACTCGTGGCAGCGAGCGGCCACCCCTCCCAGGCAAGCCTAGGTGGCTGAGGCGAGTCGGCCTACGGATCCCGGCGCGCAGCCTGGGCTTCCGGAGAAGGGGCGGCTTGGCCTTGACCGCGTTGTGGAAACACCTGAGCAGAGAGACCCGGATCAAGGCGGACTGCAGACCGAGTCCCCGAGGGTATTGACGGGGGTACCAACGCGGACCCCGGGAACTAGGAGAAAAAGGAAAGGACAGTGAGGTTAAGCAACGGCCTCTGCCGGACACAAAATCCACGTGTACTTTCTGGGGACGGGAAACGTTTCTGATTCATTTCCTCCACCCCCTCCTCCATTGCTTTCCACCTTCTCCACACACAAATTTTATATTGAAGGTTTTTGAAAATATTTCTGGCAAGGAAAAAAAGAAAATGCCAGAGATGGAAGACATCTGGAAACATCACCTTTTGTTGTTCGTTTGTTTGATTTACATCCTTGTTTGTCTGATGGCATTCATTCACTTATTCATTTCTAATTGCGGTAAGCATACCTCGGCTGCTTCCTGGCCATTTGCTTGCATTTCAAATCATTTGCCTCTACAGTGAAAGTGAAAACAGTAAAGTCTGTTGAAGAAAATTTAGCAAAATACTCCATGCCTTTGAGATGAGCAACTATATGTTAGACAGGACATAATAAGCACTAAGCATACAAGAAAGATTGCTACACTGTACCCACCCCCACCCCCACCCCCCACCCCCCCGCAAAACAAAACAACAAAAACTGAGCACGTTTTTCCTCAAAAGTCCATTCGGAGAGAAAAACACTAGGCACAGACTGGCAGGACACACTCATAATTCACACATTGTAAAAGATGTTGGAGTCCGAGGAACCTACAGAAATGTTAAAATGCAGTAAGTACTTTAACAAGATGTAGCTCTGAGCACTGCTGCTGTGAGGATAGGTTGGAAACCCTTTGTTTTGAGGTCGGGCACCTTAGAGAGGGCAGCAAGGTAGTAAGGAAGTAGTTGTACTTGTGGGTAAAGTGGCAAAAGCCTGGGAAGGGCACTGTTTCCGCCCGGTTTCGAACCGGGGACCTTTCGCGTGTAAGGCGAACGTGCTGACCGCTGCACCACGGAAACGTCACACACACGTTGGATTTTTACAAGTCCAATAAAACGGCATTTCCTTGGTGCTCCCCAAGTCTAATAATTTTGAGTATTTCTCTTTTAGTATATTATCACTCACTCACTTTGCTTTCCCTCCTTTTTAAAAACGTGTTAAAATAAGAATATAGGAACTCTACGACTCATAACCAAACGTAACTCAAAAGCAGAGTCCAAATTCCTTCCCCAACACCACGCAGGGTGACCTCAGGCTCCTAGGGCATGTGATTACAAGGAACTACCCGACAGTGCCCTGTGACTTTCATTTCCACGTCTCTTGCTCATCGTAGGACCCAGGACATAACACACAGAGCCCTGAAGACCCCCAAACTTCCGAGAGGGCATGCTTGTCCGGAGGAGACTGCTGAGCAGGGGCGGGGTGGGCTGTGCCCCAGGAGGGAGTGACAAAAGGAGTAGTGTTTGGGAATTCATGGGACCGGACTCTGTGCCGAGTAGGTTGAGGTGGGAGTCGTCAGTCAACTTCTTATCCAGTGTCACTCACACTGGCCTGGAACGCCTGTGCTCTGAGCGACGTCAATCTGTGCAACACTATACTTTATTTTTCTCCTCACTTCACCTGACCTTCGTCACTGTATTTGTCCACTTCCCAGCTTTTACCTCAAGGATCAGGGAGGTGCTCAGCAGCAAAACCATGGTCTTTCCTCGAATTCTCTGTGAGAATTTCCTGATAGGACAGCTCTGCATCAGCACGTCTGACCAAGAGCAAAGCTGAAAACTCCTGTTCTCAGCAACTCCAACTTGGATTGGTCTCAAGGTTGCAGGAAAACAGAGAAGTGAGACAGTATTTCCCAGCTAGCAAGATTGGAGTCCGCTTTTTCCCTGATATCGAGTTGGCAGCATAAGTGATGATTTATTATTCTCCAATAATTTGATTAGAAGTTTACTGTAAAGCAGTCAATGAGTGGCCCCCAACGTGGCCAATCCTGACCCTACCAGCTGTCCTGAAAAAGCATGCAAGCCTGAGGTAGCAAAGGGCACATGCACTGAGTATTATAACAAGATTGCACGAAATCAGTTAATTATTTTTTAAAGTTGCCAAATGAAACCACAGAGATAAATGCTCATTCATTTTCTGGTACAGATGAACTTATTTGCAAGGCAGAAATAGAGACAAAGATGTAGGGAACAAAGTTATGGATACCAAGGGGGGAAGGTGGAGTGAGATGAACTGGGAGATTGGGATTGACATATATACACGGCTATGTGTAAAAGAGATAACTAATGAGAATCTACCACATAGCACAGGGAACTCTACTCAATGCTTGTGGTGACCTAAACGGGAAGGAAATCAAAAAAAAAAAAAAAAAAAAAAAAAAAAAAAAGAGGGGATATATGTGTATGTATAACTGATTCACTTTGCTGTACAGCGGAAACAGACACAACATTGTAAAGCAGCTATAATCCAGTAAAAATAAACTAAAAAGAAAAGAGGAAATGGTTATAACACTACTTGATTTACACTACTCTAATTTATATTAGAACTTTTCCCTTGTTCTTTTATTGGTTTTGGATTAGATTTGACTAAAGGTAAATGGGTAAAAACAACTCCAGACTAAGTAATGGGTGTGGAAAATAGCTGTAAACATATGTAAGTGCAGAACTTGAAAGCACGCCCATCGAAACTAGATCACTAATTCAGTAGCCTTGCCTCACACTGGATGGTCCACGTAACGGTAGTGTAGACGTCACTCATCTGGGAGACTGTGGAAGTGGTGACTTTCAGGCCCTGTTGCAGATGTAGTCATCTAAAACCCTCATTGTAATGGACCATACCAGGTCATTCATATGCTCACAAAATTTTGAGAAGCATGGCTCTAAGGCGCTATTCAATGTGCCAAAAAGCTATCTGGCACAAAATTGGGGGAATCTGAGGGGAGAGGTTGACCATTCAATGAATCAATGAAGAAGAACAAATGTCTCCGTTGTGTTAAAAGCTCTAGGAGGCAAAAATAATTGAAAAGATCACACAAAACCGAACTGGCAATGTCTGACACCTGATCTAAAAGGTAAAGGAAAGACCGAGAAGCAATCACTCTAGGTAATTCTAATCTTCATCTCATGATTTCAGGGCAAGTAACGCTCTTGGGAGAGTTGTTGATATTATATTTATTTTGTAAGCAAGGGGACTAATGCTGTCCCCATCTCCTCCTGGGACTTGAAGGCATGTCAACTGCAGTTAATTCCAATTTTTATTTGCCATGTTTAAAACACTGCCACCTAAGGCCCCACTGGGATTCGAACCCAGGATCTCCTGTTTACTAGACAGGCGCTTTCACCAACTAAGCCACGGAGCCAACTATGACACCAAACTCATGCTTACAGTTTTTGAGGGAGATGTCACTTTCCTGTTTCACCAATGCATTTCTCAAGAATTTTTGATTAATGATAGAGTCTCGGGACTACTTCTCAGAATTTCTATCGAGTTCTTTTACTTTCTCTCGCCTGAAATATGCACAGAAGTTTACATGCTGTGCCAAGACAAGAAAAACTTTCTGAGCCTCTGGACCCTTGAAATAGGTAGCCAAGCCATTTCACTTCTAGGAGCTTTTACAACTTCGTTATAGGAGACATTTCTCAGTTTCAAATCTGCAATTGGGAAATGATGGTGCTTATCGGTCTTGAAACATAACATGAACTGGAGCACTTTGAAGAACTTCACCACACCATTTGCTACTCTTACTGTGAAAAAGCAATATCTTACAAGAGAGAAACGTGCTTCCCAATATTGATTTTGGAGCTATGTGGCAGGTAAAGGCATGCAAAAGGAAAAAAGAAGGTAAGAATTCAGCAAATGTATACATGTTAAGAACGATGTTTGTCACAGAGATACAGACAATATAAAACTTAGGTAGACATGTCTTACTTTAAAATGTCATAAAGTTCTTAACTGGTCCTAGTTCCTGAAATCAACAATCAATGCATAAATATCAGAGAGTAGTCGTCCCCTTTGAGAATGAGAGGCAGTATGGAATGATGCTTAAGAGCACAAACTGTGATGTCAGGCTCCATTGGTTCTTTGTCCCAAACCTGTCATTATATTTGGGACCTTGGGAAAATAATGTCAAATCTCCATTTCTTGTTTTCATTTACTCAAATTCTTTGGGGAGTGCTGGCACATGGTGTGGGTTATGACTAGCCTCAATCTATAAGACTGGGTCTATAAGACCCAGGTACACAGCATTGCTTCCTGAGCTGATAGAGAACAGTGTAAGGAAACTGCCTGTATCTCTTGCAATAGCAGGCAATTTGTTTCCTTTTGTTGTTTATTTCAACAGCTCGAGTACTTCTGTAAAGGTAGGTCACACTTTCCACTCATTTCTACTTGAAGAACTCCTTCGTTGTAATCAAATCGGTAAGATTTAAAATTTTCTGCCCAATGCAATACACCTCTCCTATTGTATTTTAAGTATCAGGTATTATGTGTATTAATGGGAAGACTAAGTTAAATTAGGAACCACCTGCATTTATGCACATCAGAGATGCCTAAAACTTAAAACACACACAGACACAGACACACACACACAAATCCACCCAGCATTAAAGTAATCTATGAAGTATTTAAGAACAAAAAAGAAGGCGTGATTAATACTACCTGGGAGAAGTCTGAGCTCTGTGAAGAACCCACCAAAGAACATTGAACTGGCCACTGTTCTTTCTGAAAAACTTGGATCCTATAATGGGACCTTGGTGTGATAGATAAACCTACCAGTTTTGTGGGGCAGGATGTAACAAAGAGAAGGGGTTCAGATGTTTATTGGCCCAAATGGAAATATTTTAGGCCCAAGATAGGAAAGAGAACCCTTTGGGTGTGATGTGAAACTTTGTGAGAGAAACCCACCGAACTTCAAGTTCAACATAAACCAGATGGCTCCATTTCAGATGTCTTTTACACGCTAAAGACAAATCTCATTGGTCTGGTTTGCATTTCAGTGTGCGAATGGGACTCTAGGAGAGTATTTGGCAGGACAAGTATACATCATCTAGCACAGATAACCATATAAATATCTCTGCCATGTCCCTCACCAAAATAAGACATCAATACCACATTCCTTCAGCTTTGAACAACTACCTATCATGGAACTACTGTCAACCAGGCGTTTGCCTCAACACTGATTTCAGTGGTGGCAAAGAGACATGTTTCTTATTGTAATTTTTTAAATTAAATATTTATTTTGGAATAATTTTAGAAAAGTTGCAAAGACAATACAGAGAATTGCCTTATACTCATTACCTAGTTTCCCTTAATATTAGCTTCTTCCATTATCATGGTACCTTTGTTTAAACTAAGAAGCCAATGTGGGTACTTTACTAATAACTAAACTCCTGACTTTGACTATATCACACCAGGTTTTACACTAATGTCCCTTTTGTTTCCAGGATCCTACATTGTATTCAGCCTCCTCTAGTCTGTGACAGTTTCTCAGTGTTGATGAAGTATTTCTGTAGCATACTTGACTGTTTTCCAATCTGGGTTTGTCGGATATTTTTTGTATGATTGGTTTGGGGTTATAGGTTTTTGTGGGAGACCACAAAGATAAGGTACTTGTCCCATCGCATCATATCGGATGTTACATGATAGGAGCATAGCTTACCACTGGTGATGCCAACCTTGATCATTTTTAAGGTAGTGTTTGCCATTTTTCTCCCTTGTGAAGTTCCTATTTTTTTCCTACTTTCTACTCTACTATTTAGAAGTTAGTCACTCAGTATGGCCCATATTCCGGAAGGGAGGGGATTAAGCTTCATCTCCTGGGGGGGTGGGGGGAGCATTTACTTATATTAGTTGGAATTCTTCTGTAAGGAAAATGTTTCCCTTCTCTTGTATTCATTGATTTATTTACATCAGTATGGACTCATGAATATGTATTTTATACTTTGGATTATAATCCAAACCCACACCATCTGTTGTTCAAACTGTTCCAGCTTTGGTCATTGGGAGCTCTTTCCCTGTTATAAAGAGACAATTGGCAATGCTGTTTCTTTCCTACTGTGTTGATATTAATAAATATTTTTTTCACACATCGTATAAAAAAATCTTGTTTCACCTTTCGCTGAACTAGTTAAGACCCGAGTGTGGAAGTGTAGAAAGTGTGGATGGTTTCCCAGTTTATTTTAGGACGAAAATAATCCAGTAGGGTCAGTTTCTTTGCAAGAATCAGTTACCCAGTGGAAAACTAATATGCCCAAAGCGGCTCTATTTCCCTTGCTAGTCACTCACTACTATCCTTTCACCCTGTAGATGGGATTCAAAGGAGGACTTCAACCTTGGGGTAAATCAGAGATGTGTGTTTAAATTTTTTTGAGTTCTCAGCGCGAGGTTTGTCTGTCTCCCTGACATTAATTGTGACATCGCAGTGGACCTGAGACTGAAAGAACTCTCATCTGTGTAGAAGTGTAAGAGGTAAGCGTCGTCGTACAAATTGGCCTGTATGGGGATCGAACCCACAGATCTTGCCGTTATTAGCACTCACGCTCTAACCAACTGAGCTAACCGGTAGCCTGTTCCCCCCTGTCGGCAATTACATAAAAGGGAAACAAAATGGTTTCTTCAAATTCTCGGGGCGGGGGTCCGGGGGTCCGGAGGGATGGGGCGGGGGGAGGCGGGGAGGGAGGAGAAGGAAAGGGAACACAAAGAACTGAAACAACTGAAAAGTAAGGTTAATTTTTTAAATCTCTACATTCTTCCTATTTCACTCTGCCTCATCTCGGAGTTAGGAAAAAGAAAAAGGGAACAAAACATTTGGCCTGATTGAACTCTACTTCTTGGGGGCCTCTCTCCGACTGACGACTCTGAGCCCCCCAAAAGATCAGATTCACCCAGGGAGGCTTCCTTCCTCCTACCTATTTAAAATAATTTATAAAAATAAATTATTTTAAAATAATTTTATTTCATACTATCAGAGTCCTTAATCCATCTGGAATTCATTTTTTTAATTGTATGAGATGAAGCAGTTTAAAAAAATGTTTTTGAAGAGTTTAGCTACTTGTACCAACTGCACTTGAAAAGTTCATTAACTTCCTGCCAATCTAAAGTGACGAATTTAGCCCTCTTTTTCATATTCTATACCCTCCCCGTAAGGGATCTCACCTTTTCCCAAGATTTCGATATTCTAAGGTACATTGACAACGCTCCAATCTTTCCCTAGCCCTCACCAGACACTCCATACATTCATTTGCTCTAACCAAAAACCTTTGCTTTATCCCGGATTCCTCTCTTCGTCTCACACCTCACAACCCCTCTAAGAGCAAATCGGTTAAATATATATATAAATCTGACCACTTCTCTCCACTTGCATTGTAAGCGTCCTCGTCTGGGCCACCATTGAATCCCACCTGGATTCCCGGAGAACCCTCCTCCCAGTCTCCCCGCTTTCACTCCTCTACTGTCCCAGCTCAGCCAGCAGCCAGAACAATCCTAAAAGTGAGTCAAGTCATGTCATTTATTTGTCCCAAAGCCTCTGCTTGCTCCACATCTCACTCCTGGGGACTTCCACCAGGTTTTCTCTTTGCCTGGAATCCTCTTCCCTCATACTCTGGCATGGCTGAGTCTGTCAGTGAATTCAAGTCTTTGCTCAGATGTCAACCTCTCATAAGAGCTCAGATGAAACTGTAGCGCCATCTTAACCCACCTACCCTGCTCTATATTTTTGCCATGCCGTTTGCAATCTCTTTCACATGGGAGTTATTTCCTATTATGTTTATTGTTTATTTTGTAATCACACCCCCTACTAGAACATAAACTCCAGAAGAACAGGAATTTTATGTCACTGAGAACATCCCAAATATTAGAAGGAGTGCCTAGTAACCAGTATCAGATGCCCAGTATTTTTTCAGTGAATGAATGATTGAATATGACAAATATTTCCTTCATATTCCATAGTCATTTCACACTCAAGTCTATAAACATTCCATGTATTCTGCCAAAATTACATTTTCCATCCTCCAAGTCAAATGGCTAAGGGTCGGTCTTCTCCAACTCCCCCTCACCCTTATTCTGCCCATCTCCTCTGCCCACACGGTACAATCGGTCACCAAGTCCTGCTTCTTAATCCCTCCTCTCTCTACTGCCTCCCCATGCCCACTGTTAACTACCTGGTTAACAATCCCTGTTAACCAGGTAATTAATTACCTAGCTTGAATGTATTGTATCTTTCATCTTTGTTGGTGTCTCCGCAGCCTCCCACACATTTCCAAGCCTCCAGCCTGTCCCCGTTTGACTCCTCCCTCACATGACAGCTAGAGCAATCTAAACCCAAGCTTGTCTCTTTCCTACTTAAAATCTTTCCATGACTCTCCATTGTATTTGGAACCCTGTGCACACTGCGCGATATGGTTTATAAGCATACCCATGATCTGCCCCTTCTTCTCCCAAACCATGTGTGACTCCTTGAAAGTTACCCAGATAGATGCGTTCTGTCTTCCAGACCCTCCTGTGCACGTGTTTTGTCTTTGGCCTGAAATACCCTTCTCCAGTTGCTAGAACTGGAGAACACACACCGTAAGACAGAATTCAAGTTTCAAGACTTAGATAAGATGACCTTCTGCCCTGCTTCCATTCCCTTAGTACCTGTCGCTTGTTATGGAATCACTGGCTTACTTACCAGTCTCCCCACTAAATTGTAATCTCCAAAGCAGAAGTTTTCCTTCACCTCTGAATGGCTGGTGCCAAGCACGATACAAGATATACAGTCATCACTGTATAAATGTTAAATTATCATGTAAAGAGCTGTAGAAATTGTCTAATACTTTTCCTCTTGCACCCCCCCCCCCCACTGTAAGATGGCAATCTTGGGTTGTGGAATGCCTTTCAAAGTAAAAACAGCATGGATATTTAGAGTCGTATATACCTGGGTTAGAGTCCTGACTTTGGTGACTTGCTGTAGTGAGGGAGAAGCGAACACACACTTTGGAGCCAATAGGGTTGAAATCCCAAATCTAACCTTTACTAACTGGTTGAGCTTGGGCAAGTTTCTTAATATCCTTCTGCCTCTGAATAGATATGAGTTTTATAGCAATTCCTGTATCATAAACTCATTTCAACAATTTATTTTATCGACCAACTTAAGATTGATTATATTTCCAGTTAGGTCTCTTCCAAGGTATCCGTAAAACAGGAGATAGATGTATTCAGGGAGTCATTCTTGCCTTTTCTTTTTTTCCATCAGGATGATACGTGCTAAGGAATATGTCGTAGCTACTCATAGACCTCCCATTGGTTACAGTACAGAGGTCAGCTTCGGTATCTGCTCTTCCTCCCTTTCTCCCTTTGTTCTCAGGTCCAAGAGTCTTCCTGCCCTACCCACCCTATCTGGGAGAGATGTGAGGTAGAGGGTGATTTTATAAGGTACAAATTAAAAGAAAAGTAGAAGCTTTGGTTCCCTACTTGAGCATTTCTCACTCGTAATTATGGAGGAATTACTTACCAGAAGTTGCAACAGGAGTGCAGATGCAGGAAGATGGGGGGCTGGGCTGCTCGTCAATCCAAACAAAGTGCTTTGCATAGTGGGTGCTGCAGGGTAAATGGCAGGTGAGTCTGGGGTATGGCAGCCTGAGAGGCTGAAGTGGCCACGTGGTGTCAGTGACTGGTGCTGTGGGAGAAACAAGGGTCAGAAGGATGAAAGTAGTGGTGGGTTTTGAGTCTGAAGAGGTGCCTGAAAGGGGCTCTGACTGGGAGCACCCACGTGAGGCCAGCAGGCTCGCTGTCTTCAGAGGCGAGTGGGCCACACAGATTGCCTCTCCGGTAGGTTGTGGGAAGGCCAGTGGACTTGGAGACTTCTGCATTTTATGTAAGCTTTCCAGCTGAGGATCAGTGCCCTGGGACAGGGGAGGCTGAATAGCAGACCAAGTGTCAGGGACAGAGTCTGTGGTGACCTCAGTCGTATCTTCTCTGGCTTTGTTGCTCCGTTGGAGTCCAGCTTTCTTCCCTAAGGCCAGGTCTTCGGGGACTGCATAACCCAGCTGAGGAGGCGGAGTCAGGGACAGCAGGCTCCAGGGGCTTGACAGAAGCAGGGGAATCTGATTTTGTTGCCCAGAGCTGCCAGATGTTTCTGGGGACTCATCTGATACCAGTGGGACTGGAGACTGAGACGGATGACCAATGTTCTTTCCTTTTTATTGGCCACTCTGGTATCTGGAGTTATGTACTGGGAATACTTCTCTTCCAAGCCTCAGAGAAATCTCTAGAAGAGCTGTAAGAGCTTGTAATAGCATTTCTTTGGGAGCTAAGGGGGCCACCTGTGTGTGTGCTGGCCAAGGAGTCCATGGAGGAGCAGCTGGGCCTGTTATTCAAGCTGTGACCTGAGCCCCAGCAGTCGAGGCTTCTCTTCAGAGGCCCAGGCCTGGGCACAAAAGAAGTGAGGACTCCATTTTTCGTCAGAGGCTTAAACGCAGATAGTCTGGTCTCTGGAATCCTTCTCTTACTGTCCAAGCTCTCATGGAAAAAGTGGTTCTTCCCATCTGACTTTCCCCTTCTTGCACTCTCCGAGGGCCCTCAGCACTGTCTCCTTCGCACATGGGTCTGGGGCTTCTCAGAAGGTGAGACCCCTGCAGAGTTCGCTACCTCTGCTGGGGCAGTGGAGGGGGGCTCACGAGGAGCGAGCCTCCTGGTCACCGGGCTCCATGTTGCCCTGGGGTGCTGAAGAGACCAGATACTCCCCTTGAAGTAACTTTCCCACCAGTCTGAGGGAAGAGGCCCCACGATGGAATTCTGGGACCTGTTCATGGGAAAGCGCCTCCAAGCCTCATTGACCACGCACGCGTTGGGACTGGTAGGATCCCAGTTCGGCAGGCTCCTCGCAGGTCTGTGCCGAGGGGCAGGGTGGGCACGATGGACTTGCTGAACCCGGGGAACCTGATGAAGGGGCTGAGCTGGCCGGCGGTTCAAGGGCCTCTCCGACAAGTCTGTGCGCCCCCCTGCTTGGGATGACGGCCAGAGTCCCAGCTTGCCCACGTAAGTGCCCATGTGGAGCAGTGAGGCGGGGTCGGTGACTTTGACTTCGGGTTTGGGCTCCCGAGGTTTCTGACGCCTGGTGACTCAGCCGCAGTCGAAGTGTTCCGGTGTCGGTTAGGATCCCTGCGCGAGGAAAGTGAAAGGGTCTCGGGGAGCTCCTCACCCTCCAGGTCCTGCATCCGAAAGTGAGCGGCCGGTGGAAACAGAGGACACGCGGGACCTCAGCAGCCCCCGTAGACTGCTCTGCTAGGTTGAGGCCTAAGCTGGCCGCTCTGGCCTCTCTTCTCTCCTCTCCGGGTTGCGGCGCGCGGCACGAGGAGAGGGATTGGAGAGGAAGCGCGCTGCCGGAGTCCCAGAGCTAGAGTCGAGCAGGCGCCGAGTCTCCAGACTCCGGCTCCCGGCCCCGGCACCGAGTCCGCCCGCCCGTCCCCGGAGTCGGAGTAGGGAGGGCAGCCCGAGCCCCTCAGGGTGAGTCGGTGGAGGTTGGGGGCGAGGGGCGGGGCGCTGCCGGGAGCGCGGGACCGGAGACCCGGGCGCGTGGACCTGGGCAGCCCAGACGGCGTTCGTGGCGCCAGCAGCGGGGAATAACGGAGGCCGGATTTGCTGCCTGGGGATTCCCGCCCTTCTTCCTTTCCTTTGCCTTTGCCTTTTCCTTCCTTCCTTTTCCATACGCCTCCCCGAGGCTGAATGTGTGTCGCCCTCGATTGTTCGCACTTTGAGTATGCAGGTACGATGGCACTCTGGCGGGTTCGCGAGGCTCCGGAGGGGGCCGAAGGGATTTCTTGTCTACCGACCAAGAGAGCCTGAGCGCCTCCGCAGGCAGCCGGCTTTGTCCCTCGCTCAGCCACGCCTCCCCGTCCCCGCGCCCGGCCACCCTCTCCAATCGCGATCCTCACCTAGCCCGGTGGGGTCGGAGCTCCAGGAGGGGAGCAAAGAAGTGGGAGATTTAATTTGCGGCTGAATATTCAGGCTTAGCCTGAGTGAACTAGGGCACTAACATTCTGAGAAATTGAAAAACGAATAACGTTTTAAGATTTGTAACACCATTCCTTCCAATAACAATAAAAATGGCACGGATTGAATACGATTCTTTCAAGAAACGTCATTTTAAGGTTGTTAAGTTAAGGAACTCGGAGAATGAGTTCCATTCAAAACCCACACTGTCCAAAAATGGGTCCAGACATCTCCCACTTCACCGATCACTTTCTCCTTGAATTTGTATTTCCACAGAATTTTACGCCAATATAATGTATGCTTACGCTTAAAGTCTTTATTCGATCGTCCTACTATACTAGTCTGCACCAAATATGGGTATAAACACTGAAATCTGAAATTTTGATATGTGACAGAACCACAAATCTGTTATAATTAATTTTTTTGGTTTCATTTATATTTTCATTTACTAATAGAATGCAATCAATGAAAACATCGTAAGTAGATAACAAATTTGAAAGGGCCTTTACTGGAAGTTGTAACAGAAGTAAATATGGAATTTATCACCTCTTTCTCCGAGAGGTCGCATACAATATATTGATATAAGACCGCCTCCGCTGAAGGAATATTTCCATTGCTCCTCTACTGGACACCAGGGATGGAAGGAATTTTACAATTTTACAGTTCGGGGCAGTGTGTCACTTCAGATAGCTAGAAGGGTTTTGCAATTGCCTAGTGAGAGAATGGTGGGATTTCAAAGTAAGGTGGGAAGCAAGAAGGCAAACTAGAGGATTCTCAAACTCGAGAATGTTAACTGAGTGAACATGGAAGAGGTAGGAATTGATTCGGTGTTTGTGCGTACTTGTAGCCGAGTTGGAGTAAAGTTTTAATAGCAAGGGATGGAAAAGCTCTCTAGCAGAGGATGGCTTCGGTCCATCGACCACTGGGTTATGGGCCCCGCACGCTACCGCTGCGCCACTCTGCTTAGCCGCTGACAGAAGCCACTGTTATTCCCTTCAATGATTATGTCTCCGTTTCTGCGCTGAACATTTTTTTCGATTTCCTTTCTTTCTGATTTCCTTTCTTTCTGTCGCCCCTCTCTCTCGAGGCACGTAGATCAGCTCTTCCGCAACCACATGACCTTGGGTCATCACCTTCGGGTCTGCAATTTTCCAACCTGCCCAAGAGTGCCCAAAGCTCGGCATTGAACCTCCTCCCCAGCACCCCTCCCCACTCCCTGGAGCCGCTAGCCTCTCGGAGCGGAGGAAGAGCCCGCGGAGCAAAACTCTGGGTGGACCCTTCTCGGGGAGAAGATCGGAAGTCGTGCAGCCAACTCTGCTGCCACCGGAAAGGAAACGTGTTAACCATCTCCTCTGTTACCTGTCGAAAAATCTTATAGATGACACTTTGAATAAAAGAGAGGCATTTTGCTTGCTCTCAAGGGCGCAAGATTTTCAGTACGGTGCGCCTGAAATAGAGTTCACCCAGTTTGTTTCTCAAATTATTACACGGGGGTCACAATTTCGATTCTATCTTGTTTGGGGCCGTTTCGACTAAACAAACAAACACATTTTTTAATAAGATAGGACCTTCCTTTTCCCGAAGCTTATATTAGAGAGCAGAACCTTTGGGAAGTTCCCGAACACAGCTCTCATTTGCGGCTGCCTCTGCGATGTCGCTAGACGGGACCCGTCTGGAAGGTTGTAAATCTTTTCTCTTTAGTACTGGAAGCTTTTGGATAGTGAGCATAGAGTGTTGCTTCAGTCACATGGCTAGGTCGAGGCTTGTATGCTAGTGTGTTTTCGTTTGTTTTGTTCGTTTGTTTTTTCTCCTTGTACTCCATGTCCCCGTCCACAATAAAACTTAAGGAACGATGGTGGAGTGGCGAGCTTAGCAGCTCGCACCCGCCGAGGACCCTCCTCGGGTCCGCAGCCACGCGCACTGAGCCCAGCTATGCAGCTCCTCGGGTCTGCAGCTACGCTCACCTGAGCCCAGCTATACAGCTACCTCAGCCAAGGAAAGCGAAACTCCATTATTCCTTTGGGGCTCATACACCGACTCCCCACCCCCAGATATTTGTCATCTCAAGGAGATGCTGCCATCTTCAAATTGTACCCTCTCAAGAAAGTCTTTTTTCAAAACTTTTCTGACTGCAACTCAGTGTCGAAATACATTTTAAGTCACAACTCAGTACAATATGCAAACTAATGTATGTATATATATACATTTATACATATGTAAGAAAGATTTATATATATATATATATATATATATATATGAGAGAGATAACTATCTGAATCTATCTCTGTCTATCATCTATACCAATATCGATACAGCTATAGATAGATGATAGATATTTGGAGAGACAGAGAGACCAAACTCTACCAAACAGTATTTTACTGCATGGGTTTATTCTGATATTTCCTATTTCTATTCCTATATCTTCTATTCCATTTATTAAAATACCATTCATGACCTTTTTTTTTTTTACATTGATTTTACACCCATTCACTTCTGAGTGATTTGAAAAACACTGTCACTTATATAATGGTATTCGAAATGTCTCTTCCTTTTAGAGTCAGATAAGGAAGATGCGAAAGACAGTGACCGTTCCACAGTGGTCAAAGAATTAAGGAAATGGTTCTAATGCCATCAGGGTTTTTTTGTATCAAACAGGACACAGTGTTAACTCTCCCAGAGACTACACTCCACATGCCCCTATCTGTGATTATTCCTGCAGTTAGTGAAGGGAAATCACACTTATTCTAAACAGTCCTCTCTGATTCCGTTTTTTAATTTTTTCCCACCTCTACTCCACAGTTGTGATATGGATTCTTTTTCTCCTCATCTGCCAAAGGATTCTTGCCTGTGTGACTAAGTAGGTATTTGTCTTCACCTCTTAGAGAATATTTTGCTTTTATTCCTCTATTTTATCGTGTCCAACATATTGTTCTGATGCTGTTCCCTCTGTGTAGAGAATTCTTACCTCAGATATCTATAAGATTTACTCCCTGGCCTCCTTCAAGCTTTTGTTCAAATGTTGGGATCAATGGATCCATAGGTTTTGGACAAATGCAGTCTGCTCTCCATTTCCCGTGACTACTTCAAACGATTTGTATATTAACTTCTCCTATCATTTCTTCTAGGATGAATAATCCTCACCTGCCTTTGTTGTGTTGTCACAGTACACTGGTTGCAATGTTACCCCATCCATTCAGCATTTACTCTTGCTAGCTGTGGTTTATGGCTCTCTAGCATCAGTTAGATGTTTGTATACTGGAAATTTCAACCTTAAAGTATTTGGGATCATTTGAGATACTTGGAGACATGACTCACTAAAGTTCAGCCCCACACCAAGAAGGAAAAAAAAAGAGAGTAAAAAACCTTCCTTCAATCTTTTAATAATATTTTAAAATAAGAAATTCCTGTTATTGATGCCTGAGGGTGATGACATCTACTGGATGAGTTGATCTGTGCAGCTAATTGTTCAGTGGCTGTTATGAAGTAGATTTTATCTGGAAGGTGTTAATATATGAGAAAAGATCCTCAACACTGTGACAATTCCCACCAGTCAGTCCACATGCATTTCTCCACACCTCTGGTCTCTAATCTTCAAATCTTATGCTTTTCAGATTCCTGACCTTCCAGCCAACCATTCCCTTTTGCCTAGGATCCCATATACAGCTTTATCTTAGGCCACTTCTCTCTCCATGTAAAGAGGAACATCAAATGAACCATCTAAAGCTCTAGCCACTGGGAGGATTTCTTTTCACCATTATCTTGCAGGGTTACTTCTGAGTGGGAGATTGTGTCACAGCAGTTCATTTAAAGCTCACAGCAACATACAGAACTCACCTATCTATGAACAAGGTGATTTGATTACCAAGGGCTCTTCTACCTCATCCCCACATAATGGTTCTTTACTTCTCTGATATGTCAGACTGGACATTTCCACTGACATTTCATTAGTCAAATCAAGTCACATGGCCAAGTCCATGAGGAAGAGGAAGTGTGTATATTATATAATAAATATATTATTTCAATGAAATAATCATAAATAATTATAAATTCACATGAAGTAATTATAGTTATAAATTCACATGAAGTTGCAAAGATAATGTATCAAGGTTGCATGTATCAATAGTTCTTTTTTTTTTACTGTTGAGTATGGATGTATACTTCCATAGTATAGGTGGACCACAGCTTGTTTAACCTATTCACCTATTAAGGAACATTTTGGTTGTTTTCAGGTTTGAGCTATTACAAATAAAGCTCCTATAAATAATAATGCACAAGGATTTGTGTGGATATAAGTTTTCATTGTTCTGGGATAAATGCCTAGGAGTGGAATTGCTGAGTTGTATGGTAAGTGTGTGTTTAGCCCTTTAAGAAACTGACAAACTATTTTTCAGAGTGGCTACACCGTTCTACATTCCTATGAGCAATGTATAACAGATCCAGTTTCTCTGTATTCTTACCAGCGTTTGGCAGCTGTTACCATTTGTGATTCTATCTCTTGCAATAGGTGTGTAGTGATATCTCACCATGGTCTTAATATATATTTCCTAAATGACTAGTGATATTGAACATCTTTTCATGTGCTTATTTCTCATTTGTATATCCTCTTTGGTGAAAAGTCTTTTCATGTTTTTTGACCATTTTCTAATTGGATTGAGTGTTGTTATAATGTGGAGTTGTGAGAGGTCTTTGTATATTCTAGATATGTCTTTGCCAGATATGTGATTTACAAATATTTTCTCCCAGTCTGTACCTTGCTTTGTTTATTTTCTTAACAGAGTCCTTTGCAGAGCAAAAGTTTTTAATTTTGATGAAACCCAGTCAGTCAAATTTGTCTTTTATGGATTGTGTGTTTGGTGTTACATCTAGGAACTCTCCTCCAAGCCCCAGGTCCCCCAAATTTTCTCATATTTTTTCTAAAAGTTTTATAGTTTTATGTTTTATTTTAAATCTATGAACCAGTTTCAGTTACTTTTTAAGTAAAGTGTGAGGTTTAGGCGGCGGTTGTCTTCTTTTGCCTATGGATTGCTCCACCACAATCTTGTGAAAAGACTTTTATTCCTCTACTGAATTGCCTCTGCACTTCTGTAAGAATTAATTTAGATGTACCTGCATGTGGTGCTTTCTGGATTCTCTATACTGTTTCATCAACATATATCTATCCCTCTGCCAAAAATGTACACTCTTTATTACTGTGGCTGTATAATAAGTCTTGAAATAATAAGAATATTTTCTTCCACTTTATTCCTGTTTTTAAGAATCATTTTAGTTATTCTAACTCATTTTTCTTCCCATATAAATTTTAGAATAGTCATGTCTATAGCTACAAAAAAATCTTACCTGGATCTTGATAAGAATTATATTAAATTATGTTAAACCTCTATATCATTTCCAGGAGAGTTGACATCTTAGCTATGTTGAGTTTTATAATCACGGAATCTCTCTCCATTTATTTAGGTCTTTGATTTATTTCATCAGAATTTTATAGTTTTGTTGTTTCCAGCATATACATGTTCACATGTCTGGATAGATTTTCATCTAAGTGTTCTTTTCCTTTTTTAAAAAAAGTACTGTATTTTAATTCTGGTGTTCACATGTTTATTGCTAGTATATAGAAATACAATTCATTTTTCTATCTTGATCTTGTATTCTGTGACTTTGCTGAACATACTTATTAGTTCTAGGAGGAATTTTGTTTGTTTGTTTGTTTTTAGGTTCCTTAGCATTTTCTATGCAGACCATCACATAATCTTCAAATGGCATGGGAAATACAATCCTTCCACAGAGAGGGAGGGGGGAAATGTATATTTCTAAAGAGAAATACAATCCACTGAGCAAGAAATTGCACCACCAACACACAACAGGACAAAATTGCAGAAACATATGGTAAAGTATGCCAATATTTCTGGGTAGGGTGAGCATTTCACCTAAAGATCATACTGCAGTATTTGTGAAATAACTCCCTACCATTTGGGTTTACCATTAGAATGTGACATTACCACAGTTTAGTGGAGGGCTTTGCCATCTGCCAAGTAGGTCAGTTGTGAGAGTGAAGAACTGAAAATCTAAATGTCCTGACCCAGAGAATACTTTACCCAACAAATATAGTTTCCAGTTCCTTTTCTAAAGCACCCTAGTCTAGAGGGATAGCCTTCTTATATTTCATGGGCTGTAAGGGTTTTGTACTGCGTTCCTCAGGAAGTCTCTATTATTCAAAACTGCTAAAATCATCTTTTGTTTGGAACAGAATATCAAACCTCAACTACTAGTTAAGGCTGAAGGTAGCTGACTTCTTGGCTTTTTCTCACGGTAGGTTGGTAAAAGTCCTCGAAGTTTAACCCAAATTTTCCTTGGGAGAAAAGCTAAAGTACTAATGGTCCTAGGAAACAGAGGTCCATAGTGCCTGGACAGGGACTTGAACCCTGGACCCTCAGATTAAAAGTCTGATGCTCTACCGACTGAGCTACCCAGGCTCTGTATGCACTGTTTTATGAGGTCTCCTTTGCTTTATTAGTTTCAATTGCTTTGGGGGCATTCTTAACCCCCAACGGAATTTTGATAAATTCGATATTCCCCCTCACATTTTTTTACAGTGGACATGTAACATTCTTCTTCATAAGGTTCAATTTTTCTGAAGGATAGAGTAATTTATATCAAAGGAATCTTAAAACTATAGTAATTTAATACTTACCGACATCTCTTGAGAAAGAGAGAGAAGAGAAAGCCCTTGTAAAACTTCTGTGAAAGATTTTCCTTTGATCTTTTATTTCCTTGAATTCGTTATTTCCATCCCGTGTCTCCCATAGAATTTTATTCCAATACCACATCTTTTTATATTTAGTATCTTCTTGATTTTCCTACCATGCTTCTCTCTACCAAATCCAGGTATAAACATTGAAATCTGATGTTTCTCTTTTGAACCCAAATCTGTATTAAAAATACTTCTTGTGGATTGTGCTATATCTGCATCTACTTGCACATAATTAATCAAAGCATGATAAACACATAATAATTTAAACACCCTTTAATGGAGGACATAATGGAAATAAATGTGGAATTTGTCCTCCTCCCTCCTCCATGAAATCGTGTACGAGACTACGTCTACTGAAGGATTCAGTTCTTCCCATTGTTCCCGTGATGGGAGTCCGAGAGGAGAGCATATTTACACCCCGGGGCACTGTGCCACAGCCAAATGAGTCTTAATTTATCAGAAATGTCTTAATTTATCAAGCAGAAGGGCGAGACTTTTCCATGAAAGGTGAGAACGTGGGACTTACGTGCCACACTTCTATGGCAGGCTGATCCTCTGAGAGGTGACTTTTGAAAGGTAAATACCTTAGGAAAGGTGAAATATGATGTAAGATCTAGAAGTAGATTTCGTTCAACTGTTTGAATACAGCTTAACAATGGAGTTGCTACAAAACTTGCAGCCAAGGTTGGTTCCGATGCATCGATCTCTGGGTTTCCTGTCCAACACACTTCAGCTGGTCCACTCTGCTTATAAACGGATGTTCCCTCGTCGATATTCAACTCCGTTATCACAACTGGGTTTTCAAACACAAGAATGGCTTCTTCTCTTTTCGTTTTCCCCCGTCTTTTTCTTCCTCCCCCCTAGCTCAGCTCACTCCTCCCTTTACTCGGCCTCTTTTCGGTCCCCATGAGAACCACAGGGTTCCAGTAGCGCCTCCAAGTCTGCCCGTTTCCAATCCGCCAAATATTCAGTCTCTGAACCCGCTTCCTCAGAAGCTCGTCTGGGCTCACAGCAGCAGCTGCAGGGGGAACCTAGGAGGAGCCGGCGGGGCAAAGCCTTGAGGAAACCCTCGCTTGAGAAGAAACTGTCAAAAATCTCAAGAGGTTTTTCTTTGCCTGCAAGGGAGCCAGATTTTCAGAATTCCATTTCCGATTGGATAACGTTTGGATCCGTTTCGACAGGGTACAGGAATTCCTGTGTCTGAAAACAGAATTTTTGTTTTCGGAGTTGGTCTCGGAATAGGGCTTTTGGGAGCCTCTGCACACCAAGGCTCCTGTTGTTCGCGGCTGCCTCTGCGTGCTACCTTCCAGAAACTGCACTGCTAGGTGCGGAATAAGAACTTCACTCCACACAGAAGTAACTAGAAGCCACAAAAGTATTGCCCACCAAATCCAAATGTTAAATCTCTCCAATGTAACTTCCCTCCAAACGTCTATAGTCCCTCCTCTGGCAGGAGGGTAAATGTGACAGAGAAGTTGGAGTGGAAGGGGGCAGGGGAATTCCTGACTGTTTCGAGTCCTCTCTTGCTTTTGGACGTCGAGGTTGCATTTCCCCTGGAATTCCTTCTCCCTTTCCCATTTGCCATTTCCTACTTGTCCTTTGGATCCCAGTTCAGACGTTACCCACTACCTCTTCCCCGAAGCTTTTGCTGACTCCTCAAGACTGGTTTAGAAACTCCTGGAATACACCCAGGGTCCCTGAAGTTATTTCAATCCTATTAATAGTCCTTATTACATGTTGTATTATAACTACCTCTTGTATGAATCTTACATTTGCACACTCAGGGCTCAGTCCTTAAATACCACGTATATGCAAATGTCTTTCCACCTTGGACTGCTCCTTCAAACTCCAAATTCACACATACAGCTGCCTTCTCGACAAGTATTTTATATTTAACATTGCCAAAGACTGAAGTCCTAATCTTCCCCCCAAACTTTCCCCTCCCCAATCTCCCCACATCTCAGTAAACAACTACTCCATCTGTGCAGTTATCTGTGAATCTTTGCTTTTGCTGAGATCTTACATTTCATCTATCAGCTCCACCTTCAAAATATATCCATAATTCAACCAGCTTTTACTATTTATTTTGCTATCATACTAAAAGGCGTATCAATCTCTCACCTAATTTTAAAGAAATTTTTATTTTATATTAGAGTATAGTTGATTTACAATGTCTTAGTTTCAGGTATACAGCAAAGTGGTTCAGTTATACATATACATATATCTATTCTTCTTTCAGATTATTTTCCCATATAGGTTATTACAGAGTACTGAGTAGAGATCCCTGTGCTATACAGTAGGTCCTTGTTGATTATTTATTTTATATATAGTAGCGTGTATATGGTAATCCCAACCTCCTCCCCTCTCCTTTATTTCCTTTGACACAAATTTACATTCATTTTTGTTTCCTTTCTGCAAAACGATTTTAAAGGCATTTTACTGATTGAGCACGTCAGGTTTTATGTAAAGTTGCTCTTGTTGTGAATAAACAGGGAGTTCTTTACTCTGGAATTTTGCTTCTGTCTTTTCCTCCAGGCCAGTTCTACCTGGCCAAAAGACACAATCTGAGGTGAAGTCCAAACAGTCCTTATTTCATTGAAGAAAGAACGGAGTTTTAGCCTGCCCTGTGACCAATAGTGGTTGTGATCACAGCTGGCTAGTGGGAACATTTCCAGTATGTAGATCCTCAGGCGTTTCTCTGATCCATCACCTCAATTTTTGTAATAGACCCGTCACTGGTCCCCCGGTTTTTATTAACCTTGCCCCTTTCCTGTCTATTCTACACACAGAAGTAGTGCAAAATTCCCCAAGGGTTTGAAATTCTCCAAGAGTTTCCCTCCTGTTCAGTAAAGAAACCAACATGCTTCTCGTGGCCTGTAAGAGCCCTCCCCTCCTCCCCTCCACCGTCCTCTCTAGTTCCTTGCTCTTCCTCAGACAAGTCAGATGTACTCCTGCCTCAGTCCTTAGCATAGGCTGCTTCCTGTGCCTGGAAACACCCTTTCCCAAATACGTGCCTAACTCATTTCCTCATATCCTTCAGGTCTGCTCAGATATCACTCTCTCAGTGCAGGCTTACCTGTTCAACATATTTAAAATTACAAGACATTAAAAAGAAAAAAAAATCCCTATTATCTTTTTGCTATATTTTTTCATTCATACTTATCACTATCTACTGCACTATACATTTTACTTATTCATTGGTCTGCATTTCCCATTACAATGCAAACTCCATGAGGATAGAGTTTTGCCCATTTTGTTCACAGGTTTAGTCCCAGTATCTCGAGGAGTACATGTTAAATAGCAGCTACTCATTAACAATTTGTTGAATACATGTTGAATGAATGGTCTACCAGGGTACAATAAATGAGTTTTTCCACAGGTGAATATACAAGCAAATTTCAAGTGTTCAACCTTGAAAGGGGACAGGAATGGTCTGTTCATAGGTAAAGGTTCTGAATTCCATTCATATAGCTCCCTGTTGTGGGTGTGTGTACAAGCCTGACTGAGTTGCTAACTGTGGGTCTTCTGTTTAATTATGTGACCCACCATTGCTAGTCAGTGCTTGTGCAAGGACTTAAAGCTTGACCCTGCAGTTAGGACTAAGCACCTAAGACTTCTAATCTCATCTGGAGAGCTGCAGATGTTGATCTGTGTAATCAGTAGTTGTTCCACTTTCCAGACCTTCAACTGTCCAGGAATAAACCCTGACTCCCGAGCTACTGGAGCTAAGGCTGGATGAAGATAATACATGAGGCTCCGAGGGAGTGGGAACCTGTTCTAAAGAGGACACATTTTCCTATAAGGCTTCTGAATAGTGCTTTTAAGAAATTTTATTTATTTGGTTGTTTTGTATTTTGAAAAGGTAATATACTCATAGAGTTAAAAAATTTATAAATAGTTATACAGTTAAAAGTTTCCTTCCCATCCCTGTTACTCACCTACCTGGTTGTTTCTCTCTTCTCCATCATCCATAGGTTTCTACTATTATTAATTTGTTACTTAACCTTCTGGAGTTTCTTTTTCCCCTTGCATGTAAGTATATAGATTCATATGTTCTGGGTCTTGCTTTTAGTACCTCACAATATATTTTGGAAATCTTTACACATTGATGACATAGAAAGCTTCCTTGTTTGTCTTTGCTTAGTTTTACATTTTGTTGCAAAATATACAGAGAAGTAAATAAAACCTTATTTCTACAACTTAACAATTAATTATAAACTGAACACCCATTTAACCATTACTCAGGAGCAAAAAAAAAAAAAGAGCATTGCTGCACTCCAGAAGCCCTCAGTATGTCCCTTCCACTCACCCTGCCTTCCACACTCTTCTTATCCCCCCCACAATCCTGACTTTTATTGTAATCATTTTTTACATTCTTAATACATTTTACCATCTACACATACACCCCTAAACAATGTATCATAATTTTGTGGTTTTTAAATTTATATAAGTATAATCATACTAAGTGTTTCCTTTGTGTCTTCTTTTCACAAAATTATGCTTGTAAGATTCATCCATATATTTGTGTGTAGCTCTGATCTGTTCATTGTCAATTGTTGAATAGTTTTCAACATTATGTATCCAATTTACTGTAAAGGTTCATTCAGGTTGTTTCCAGTTTTTGGCTATACAAACAATACTACTATGAACATTCTTATACGAATCTCCTTGTGCACATATTTCCTTTGTGTATTTCTAGGATAATAAGGTATGTATATCTTCAACTTAGTAGATAGAGTGTCTCTTTTGTAAGTGTCTCTTACAAAAAGGTAACTTCTATAATCCAAAACCACACTCTTTGTTGTTCAGACTGTTCCAGGTTTGGTCATTGGGAGCTCTTTCCCTGTTAGAAAGAGACAATTGGCGAAGCTGTTTCTTTCTTAGTGTTGATATTAATACATTTTTTCACAGGTCATATAAAAAATCTTGTTTCATCTTTCGCAGAACTAGTTAAGACCCAAGTGTGGAAGTGTAGAAAGTGTGGATGGTTTCCCAGGGTTTTTTTGGACGTAAATAATCCAATACGGTCAGTTTCTTTGCAAGAATCAGTTACCCAGTGGAAAAATAATATGCCCAAAGCGGCTCTATTTCCCTTGCTGGGTCACTCCCTGCTAACCTTTCGCCCTGCAGATGGAAGTCAAAACAGGACCGCAACCTTGGGGGACATCAAAGGCGTGTGTTCAAATTTTTTAAAGTTCTCAGCGAGAGGTTTGTCTTCCACACATTAATTGTGATATCGCGGTGAACCTAAAACTGGCAGAACTCTCGTCTGTGTATAAATGTAAGAAAGTGATCTCATTGTATACAGCTTGGCCCGCACGGTGATCGAATCCGCGACTTTGGTATTATTAGCGCCATGCTCTAATCAACTGAGCTAACCGGCCGCTGGATAGCTGTGTTGTTTCTCCTTAGATAATTAAATGTAAACGAAATAAAACGGTTTCTTCAAATTCTTCTGGGGGTGGGGAAAAGGGAACATAAAGAACCAAAACAAACCAAAATTAACATTAAAAAATCACATTCTTCCTAGTTCACTCTCCCCTATCGCGGAGTTAGGAAAAAGAGAAAAACTTAACATTTGGCCTGAATGAACTCTACTTCTTGGGGGCCCCTCTCAAACTGACAGTTCTGACCCCAAACGATCAGAGCCCCGGAGTGAGGTGTCCTTCCTCCTACCCAGGGAAGACCGGGGGTCAACGAGAAGATGCTCCAAGCCAGATTTGGCGGCGGGCAGGCAGATCACGAAACTGACCACGGAGCGGCCACGGAGCAGGGCTCCGACGACTCGGCCCCTGCGCGCGCCTCTTGCGGATATACTGCGCTCCTGGAGACCCTTTCGGACAGATCCCAGGACATAAGACCTGCGAACTTGCACTCTCTTGCCGCCGGCCTCGGCCTCGGAGTGATCCTGAAATGCCTTCCGCCCCGCGCACTGTGTGGTTGGCCCTGACCCGGAGCAGAACTACGCCCCCAGAATCAGGGGCCTTTATCTGGACCGGAAGAGAAACATCTAGATCTGAGAAGGGTGGCAGCGTCGAGACTCAAATTGAGCAACTTCAGAGGAAAGAGGCAGAAACACCTGCACCTGTCAGGTGCGGAGCAGCCCCAGCTTTTTTCACTGGCCAATGGGCCTCCAGAGAAAACCCTCAAAGGCTGAGGTAATCAATATTCTGGAATACCTGAGAGCTAGCCCTGGCACCACAGACACATTGGTAGGGAAGCTCTGAGAATACTTAAGGGAAGGTAGCCCAGCACCAAACCCAAACCCATTCGAATAATACATGGAGAAGAAGTTTGCAAAGGAGAATGAAAGAAGTTGCATCCAGCAAAGTAGGAGGAAAAACAAAATTATGTGAAGAGTTGAGGGTTGACCTCATTCTTTCATTTCTCAATAGGTACTGAGTACCCACAATGTGTCAGACCATGGTGCACATGCTAAATATATAAAGGGAGACACTGAGGCTAGACCTCAGCATGAGGGCCTGTGGTTAAAGAGCAGTAAATGGTACAGGGTAGCACCCGGTGAGCTGGGATTAATCCTCAGAAGAAGAAAAAAAAAAAGTTACTCCTCAGGGTTTGGAGTCAAGAAAGGCAGGGAGTGACTTCCTCACAGAATGGGCTTTATGGCTTCTGTTACCATCCCAGCCCCCAAACCCTTGTCCTGACTTGTCTTTACTACTTCTCCACTTCCCAGCTTCGCAGAGGCACTCAGTAGCCCTGACTTGCTAATTCCTGCTCCTGGTGTCTGTGGCTCTGAGTGCTGAACAGGGCACTGTTGGCAGTGCTAAAGCAGGCTAAGCGGGACCCTTAGTACTGGGGTCGGACCCCTTGGTACTGGGCCCAACCTCTTAGAACTTGGGGGTGTCCCCATCAAGAAGGTTTGACCAGAACCCTAAATCCCTAGGGCTGGAAGCTGGAAATGCCCGAGAGTGACATTTAATTATGGAAAAAGATGGTGAGTGAAAAAGATGGAAAACTGAAAGACAGACAGACAAAGATTAAGTGACAGGAAGAGAAATAGAGACAGTGGGGAAGAGCACAAGGGACAGAAACAGAGCCTGAGGGAGAGAGATATTGAGAAGATAACGAAGGAGAGATGGAAAGTCTGAAGAGAGGGAAATAGAGGCAGAGAGAGAGTGAGAGAGAAAGTGACTAAAGGGACACAGGGACCAGAATGAGAGACAGGAGTAGAGCGGTGGAGATAACTAAGGACCGAGCAAGCAAGAGAGGAGAGTAGAGGAGATGCTGACTGGGAGACAGGGACAGAGACACAGACACAGAGAAATAAACAGAAACAGACTAAGACACAGAGAGAGACAGAAAGAAAGATATCCAGAGAAACAGGAGGAGGTTGAGAGACAATTAGAGACAGAGACAAGTTAGACAGGAAGAGACTGAGGGAGGAGGGCACAGTGAGACAAACAGTGAGAAGCAGAGACAGGTCAGGGTCTGAGGTCCAGAGAGAGACATGAAGCAAGGTGCCCAGTCCAGGAGCTGAGCAGAATTTGAGACAGAAGCTGATTTGCAGGGGGAGGAGATGAGCATAAAGAGCCATATTTCTTTGACATTTAAAATAACAACATTCGGGCTTCCCTGGTGGCTCAGTGGTTGGGAGTCCGCCTGCCGATGCGGGGGACACGGGTTTGTATCCTGGTCCGGGAGGATCCCACATGCCGCGGAGCGGCTGGGCCCGTGAGCCATGGCCGCTGAGCCTGCGCGTCTGGAGCCTGTGCTCCGCAACGGGAGAGGCCACAACAGCAAGAGGCCCGTATACCGCAAAAAATAAAAAAAAATAAAAAAAAATAACAACATTCACGATGAGAAGAATCACTTATATTCACATAACTCTTTGTAACAAAGCACTTTTAGTTGGGAGTGAGGACATTTGCAGACACAAGTCAGTTTTATGCAGAACAGGTGCTAAATCCGAATTCCTGGGAATTTCCTCTTTCAAAACAAGCTTTCTCTTGTCCAATAAGTGTATACATCCAGGACTGAGGTGGCCACATGGGGAATGGTGAGGATGTGGGGCTCAGACCCCACCCCTAACCTGGCTCTTCTTTGCCGGATCAAGCCAGGTCTGCAGCTGCTGGAAGATGTTCTGTGGCGAGGTGGAGAGAATTTGGACAGTCAGACTGCAGCACTAGTAGAGAGCAGGAACATGCAAATTAGTATGCAATGACAGTGCAAATCACCCAGAGCTTTTTCTCGATTACCTGGCGTGCTAGGCGGAGGCTGGGGGAGTCTGAGGGTCTCTCAGGTGCCATGTCCAAGCAATGAGAAGCATTAGGGATGAGAAGGGCTGATTCTGAGGGTCCCAAAGGCTGTGTTATACTTAGCACATGCCAGGGGTCTATATCCCCTGGAAAGAAAGGAGAGAATGGTGTGTTGAGCTGGGGCCAGGTAGACACTAAGGAGTCAGGTTCTGATAGCATGCTCACCATTAACAAACAGCACTTGGGTAGCCCCTGGGGTCTGGCCACCATAGTAGGAGTTTGTCTGGGACACAGCCTGGGCTATGGATGAGGCTGAAAACCCGAACACCTGCTCACATAGCTCTAGTTGGGAGGGCAGAGCTGGGAGCTGGGAGAAAGGGCATCCAGGGACCTCACAGGTGACATCTGTGGAGAGAGGTATCCATAAGTGTGGAGTACATAGCCAGCCCCCTACCTCTTTAATAATCGTTTACAGAGCTCTCCCTACTGATGATCAAGACAGCTCCAGACCCTCCTTTCAATAAGTTCATGGTTCCTGTCAGAGACATACTCAGCCCCAGACAGTGATGGCCCAGAATGATCAGGGCTGTTATGGACAAAGGCCTGGGGTAGGGGTGGGGCCGTCTCAGAGGGAGCACAGCGGGCTCAGGGACGGCATCCTGCAAGGGATAAGACCTTAAGGAATTAGCCGGAGTGAGGCAAACAAAGAAAGAAAAGAGGAAACCGCATGTGCGAAGGTCTAGAGGTGAGAAAGAGACTGCAGTGCTGAAAGCACAAATTGGACCCCTGCTTAATATCCATAGCTCCTCTGTGCTTTCAGGGTAAATCTAACTTCTCAGCCTCACATTAATTCATTCCTTCCTTCACAATTTATTTGAGCACCTACCATGTAGCCAGATATATGTTGAACAATATATTGGGAACATAGTGACAACAAAACAGCCCCAGGCTTTGCTGTCACAGAACTCACAGTCCAGAGGGGAGATAGGCAATAAAGAATGTATGGTAAGACTGTGGAAAGTGCTAAGGAGAAGAACAGGGAGCTAATGGGGTGGGGCGCAGGGAGGCAGACTTATCTTGAGAGATCTGCCTCCCTTCCTGAGGAGGGGACATCTTGTGTTGAGACTTGAAAACGAGTAAACTGTGTGAAGAGGGGAAGATAAGTAATCCAAGAAAATGCCTGAGGATTAGGAAGATTGGTGTATCTGCCGGGTGGGGGTGTGGGGGTGTGGGGGTGTGGGTGTCAAAATATGCAAAGCCCTGTGAGGAAGTTGCATTGTATGGGTGAAAGGAAGTCCTAGAGACCAGAGAAGAGGCTGGGTCAGGGATCCAGGCAGGAGAGCATGGGGGTCCCTACCAGGACAGCAGAGGTGGGAAGAGAAAGGGGTTGGGTGAACTGCAGAGTTGTCCAGGATAAAGAGTGGGCAAGACTCAGTGATTGACAAGCTATGGGGATGATGGGAAGGAGGCACGCAAATCACTGTTAGGGTTTCTAGCCTGGTAACTGGAGAGGGTAGGGCCATTCCTGGGACAGGCACACAGATGAAGAGCAGATTGAAGGGACGATCACTCATGTTGAGGGCTAAGTGTGTGAGTGAGAAGGTACGTGAGGGCCAAGCACACACGCACACTCTAGTACGGCTGTTCACCCCACAGCCCACACCTGCAGGTTAAACGAGGCCCAGCAGTCCGGCTAGTTGTCCTATGGAAATGAAAACGAATCCAGACTACCTGTTAGATGGCTTGTCTGGGCATAGCACAGAATGTATGTTTTGGGGGTGAGGGTTAGGCCAGTCACTCACAGTAGCCAAACTCGGTACAGGTCTGGTACAACCACTGCCGGTCGCCAACGCCGGCCACTTGGGTTTCTGTGACCTTCAGCTGTGCCACTGTCTCTGCTCGAGAAAAGCTTAAACACTTCTGACCCAGGCTGTGTGTGACAACCTAGGGGACAATATACATATACACATACATACATACATACATTCCTCCCTTCCCCCCATCAAGCCAGGGCTGGAGCCATAGATCCCTACAAGTCAAAAGTCAGAAGTCAGAAGAGTGAGTCCTTGAGTTCTCCTGGGATTCAGTCGTCAGAGGTGGTGGGGACCTAGGTCCCTGTAGGTTAGAGATTAAGGTACTAGATGACCAAGAACATCTTACCTGTGAGATCTTGGGCATGTAAGAATATCTTAGATCTCGGTTTCCTCAGCTGTGCCTACCTCGAACTATTATGAGAATTCAATGAAATAATAAATGTGAAGCACACTGCACAGTACTTGGTGCAGAAAACGCTGGAAAAGTGACAGCTGGATTGTAGCTGTGGATTCCGAGGCTGGGAGCCCGGTCTCTAGAACTGTGTCCCCAGGGCTACCGTTTTTCATTCTATAAATACTAATTGAGAGCTTGCTGTGTGCTAGACGCTGTTGCAGCCTCCAGGAAGAGGCCAGAACAAGGTGGGCAAGTTAGATAGTAAGCATAGTCGTTAACATTTGCATACGGTGTGCCAGGCTCCCTGTTGAGTGTTTTCCATGCCCCTACTTCATTTCACCTCCGAGGTCCCTATGAGATGTCATACCCATTTTACAGATGAGGAAACTAAGGTGCAGAAGGTTTTACCCTTGACGAAGATCACACAGCGGAGGTGGAGCAGGAACCCTTGTCTGCCGACGCCTGGCGGTGCTCAGGGGTGCTCACCTGCACTGCCCGATGAAGCCCGCAGTAGGGCGCAGGGCTGCTGCAGTGGTCCCGGTCCCCGAGGAGGAGCCCGCAGAGCTTTCGCACACTCAGCGGCGCTCCCGCTTGCCCGTCGTACTGCACTGCCCCTCCCACGAGTGCCTGCAGCGCCCCCAGCAGCTCTGCCTGGTCCGCAGCGCGCCCCAGGGACCCACATGCGCCCAGCTCCGCTCGCAGCGCTGCCTGAGCCGAGCGGCCCGCGCGCAGCCGTCGCTCCACCTCCGCAAAGGCTGCGGACGCAGCAGCCCGGCACTGTTGGGAACGAGAGGCAGCGTTGGCGAAGACTGGGACCCGGGCCCCGGCCTTTCCCTTTCCACGACCTGCATCCTCCCTGGGCTCCCCACTTTCCCGGCGCCAGATTCATCCCGGGGGCTGTTGAACGCCACTCAGACCCGAAGCCCCGCCCTCTTCCGGCTCCCCTCCGGGTCGTCCCCCAGGCCCCGCCCCACAGTGGAACAGCCTCCTGATAGGGTCTTCTGTCCCCAGGCCCCGCCTCCGTATCAGCCCCGCCCCTGTTGGGTCTCCTCCCTTCTTGGTACCCGGACCCATCTTCAGCTCCCACCTTCTTCCCAAATCCACCCACCTCTCGGGGCTCCCAAGTCCCTCAGACCCCGACACCTTGCAAGCTTCAACCTTTTCTTTTGGCCCCCATCCTCAAGGCCTCTTCTCTCTCCCTATCCCCCTTGGCCTGGGCCCCACATCCTACCTCCAGGGATCCGCCAATCGCAGTGTTCATTAGGCTTCTAGACACCACCTAAAGTCCGACCGCGGGAGAGTATCAGGTGACTCGGACCGCTGAGGCCCTCCTCCCCACCCGGACCCACCGCCCGCCATCCTTACGTCATTATACTCGGAGAAATCCAGTATGGCCCGCACCGGAGCGGAAGAGGCGACGGAGGCGAAAATGAGATGGGGAAACTGAGGGAGGAGAAGTTGTCAGCCTGGGGGCTTAGGGACTGGGATCCCATATCTTCCCGCCCCTGTGTCACTCACTCGCTGTGTGATCTTAGGCAAGTCCCTACCTTCTATACACGGGACTCCCCTGAAGGCAGATTGTAGGAAGCTCTTCTGGGCGGAAAGGAGAGTGTGGGAGGAGGGAATGTGGTGGGCAGTATTCTGTTATCTGAGTTGGGGACCCCGGAGTCCAAGTTCCCTCCCCCCAGTCCTCCCAGAGGAGTCCCGGGACCTTCAGCCTGGCCCAGGCAGCCAGGGAGCCGGCATAGGAGCCTCCGAAGCAGAGCCAGGGGCTGGAGAAGGAGACGTTGAAGAGGCGGGAGAGTGCGAGGCGGGCAGAGACCACATCGGCCAGCCTAGGGTCAGAGGGGAGGCTGGGTCAGTCTCCAACACCGGGAATCCCTGAAGATTCCCCCGTTGTATAGGCGGGAATGGAGAATGGAGGGAATCTGGCCAGAAGCTAGGGCTCTTTTCTCATGAGGTATTTCTGAGGACTCCGCATGCCCACAAACTCATTTCTTCATGAGTGCCTAGGTCAGGGGAGACCCATCTGGAAAGCCTCCACCATTCTCTTCCAGACTAGGTGGGAGAGGGAAAACCTCCAAGGCAGTTTGGGTGAAAATCTAGCCTGTAGGAGAGATCAGAGAGTTAACTGGGGAGCCAGAGCCAATCAGACCTTGTGGCCATTGCAAAGCTTTTGTCTTTACTCTGAGTGTGATGAGAGATATGTGAAGGATTTGAGCCGGGAGAGAGGTGATCTGGTTTATGCTATAATGAGCACTCTGCTTCATCTGGAGAGTAGACTGGAGGGATCAAGGGCAGAAACAAGGAGACCAGTGAGGAGGCTCTGTCATCGAGGTAAGAGATGCTGGTGGTCTGGACCAACAGGCTGTAGTGAGACCGCAAAACGTAAGAATACAGTGGAAGGGGGGGGTTGGGGGAAAGGGAAGGAGAGAGACCCAGAGATGGGGAAAGAAAGAACAGGACACTGAAAGACAGAGATAAAAACATGGGACCAGAGACTCAGAGGTCAACTTCAGGCAGTGGAGGAGAGAGACACAGATGCAGAGATGCCAAAACACAGACATCCTCAGTCCCATGACCCCAAACACTTTCCCTACCCCTACTCACGCATGGCGGCTGGACAAGAAGCGGAGCTGGGCCACGTCGAGCCCCTCAGCGGGTATACTCAGGCCATAAAATCTATGTTCCAGACCTATCACCAGGGCCCCCCAGACTGGGGCCAGGGTTGCAGGGTGCCCTGTGAAGAGTCCAGAGGGTGTGTGTGTGAAGTGGGTGTCAACTCCCGCAACTCTCAGACCTCATAGCACTGCAATATGCAACTCCCCTTCCTGGCCTCCACCAGCTACTCATCTATGTCTTTCCTCACCCTTGCATCTTACCTCTCATCACTGAACCAGGCCCAAGGCTGCCTTCGCCCCCCAGATGCAGGAATACAGGCCCATCCTGGCTGGTCCAATGTTGGTCATTTACCCAATACCGCTAAGAGGTAGGATGGGGAAGAAGAAATGGGATTGTGAGAGTTCTGACCTGTTCTTTATTCCCTGTTCGCTCCAGTCTCTCTCCCTAATGGATCTCTGTATACCTATAGTATCTGAAATAGGCTTGTTTATTTACGTGTTCATTTCTCTCCTCTTTGTCTCCTCATCTAGAATGTAAGATCTACAAGAGCGGATATTTTTGTCAGCTTTTTCACTCTTATATCCCCAGGGTCAAGAATAGTGGCTAGCACTTGGTAGGCACTTGCAATATATTGAAATAATAATTGTAGAATAAATAATGAATGCAGATGGATTTAGGAATAGGGCCTACGTGAGATGACCTCTGGAGACTGTGGATAGAGTAGGTGTGAAAAATGGTAAATCTGTTCATTCATTCAGTAGATACCTTCAAGTGCCTATTGTTAGCCAGGTCTGGTTCCAAAGATGGTCCAGATTTTTGCTCCATACTGAGACTTGGTGGTGGGTTTAGTGTGTAATCTGAAGGATGCGGGGGCGGTGTTGAGGGGCAGTGAGGGAGTGAGAGTGAATGACAGGGAAAAGGAAAGACTGAAGGACAGGACCTGAGGGACAAAAACAAGTGGGAGGCTGAAGAAAAGAAGGGGAGATTAGGGGGTAGAGGGCAAATCCAAAAAACAGAGGGGCTAGACTAAAGGGCCATAAGGGATTCTGACAGCAGGAATCGGATAAGACTGAGGGGGAGAGGGATGGGGAGACAGAGGTGTAGAGATAGGAACGGAAAGCAGAGAACAAGGGGCAGGGTAGGGAGACTAAGGAGGGGGGCAGGGGACACAGTGGTCTCCCCCTCTCCGGGCCTCACCTGCAGGAAGGATCGTCTGTCGGAGGCATTGAAGGGGTCCAGTGGTTGTTCCAGCCACCCCTGTTTTGGGAGGGCCACACTTCCTGGGTCCAGGCTCAGGCCCAGGCCAGAGCTCTCCTGAAACCGCTGAATGTGCTCACCCAGGCGCCTAAGGAGGGAAGCTGTGGGACGTGGAGGGGAAAGAGTCAGGCCAGGCCCCCTTAGGTCCCCCTGCCTGACACTCAGGATCCTCCTACCTGGAGCTGAGGACCCCAAGAGGGAAACCAGGAGCAGAGGGCCCAGCCACGGGACAGGCCCAATGGCCATGGTGTCCAGTCCTCTGTGCAAGGGCTCTAGGTGCTGTGTTCTCCCCGCTCACTCAAGACTTCATCTAACGTTCCCAGGGCTGGCCTTTAAATTTATAGTCTTTGATCAGGAGCTCAGGTTTCTTTCCAGACTCCTGTCCTGGGACTGGTCAAGCTTCTGTTGGAACCACTAAAGCGAGGCAGGGACGCCAGAGTCTGTATATAGAGACCTGCTGGTGTGCCCCCCCCGGATATCCAATTACTTCTCTCTCTGCTCCCGATTTTCTCCTCTCTTGCCCCCTGATCTCCCTCCCCTCTGGCCCTCAGTCTCCCTGCCTGTGCCTCAGTCTCTTCTTTCCTTCAGTCACCACTTCTTTCTACCTCAGGACCCCCTCTTCCTCTCTCTGCCCTCAGCACACTTTCAGTCCCCCTCAGTTGCCCCAACACTCAGTCTGTCCCTCTCTTTGTTTCTCGCTTCTCTTTCAGTCTTCTCTCTATTTCAGTCTCTCTCTCGTTTAGTCTCGCCATGTCTATTTTCCAGTGTCCCCCTTTTTCTGCCCCTCATCAACCCCCCCACCAACCATCTGACCCACAATCTCACCACGTTCCTTAGAGTCCTTAGAACACTTTGAGTATCTCAGACTTACTCCTGCTGTTCTCACTGTGGATTCCTCTTTCTCCGTAAACCCTCATGTCGTGCTCCCTCACCTCAGCCAGATCTCTATTCAAAGGTCAGATAGGTCTTCCATGGTCAGACAAATTGTCAAACCTGTAGGTCTCCTTTATTCTTTACTCATCTTCATAGCAACATAGCAACATCACTATCAGAAGTATACATATTTTATTTATTTATATGGTTCATCATCTGTCTCCCAGACTAGAAAGTAAGCTCCATGGGGCTATGGATTTTCATCTCTTTTGTCCATTGCTAAATATTGGGTCCTTACTACAGTGTACATAGCGGGCAATCAATAAATGTTTGTTGAGTGAATGACTAATCCATCAACTAATGTTGCTGGTTCTACTCTAAAAATTTATCCAGAATCCAACAACTTCTCCCCACCTCCAGCTCTCTCACTTTCTTCTAGCCACCATCATCTCTGACTTGGACTATCAACAAGCCTCTTAGCTTTATCTCTATCTTCAAAACGGACATATTTTACTTCTGGACAATGCACCTTTTTCAATGGTTAAAGCAGATGTACAAGGTATGTTTGATGGGTCACAAGACAGGCTGTTCTAGTCAGCATAAAGTTCACACCAAATCATGTATAAGTCACAATGACTTCCCCATATTGCAATATGTGAGGTGGCAACCTTGTCTGGGTTTGGTTTCAGGGTAATGCTTGCCTGGTAAAATGTGTTTGGAAGAGCCTCCCCCTCTTCTACTTTTTGGACGAGTTTGAGAAGGACTGGTCTTAATTCTTCTTTGAATGTTTGGTAGAATTTACCAGTGAAGCCTAGACATTTGTTTGTTGGGAGGTTTTTGGTTACTGATTCAATCTCCTTGTTAGTAATAGGACTGTTCAGATTTTCTGTTTCATCACGATTCAGTGTCGGTAGGTTGTATATTTCTAGGAATCTATTTCTTCTAGGTTGTCCAATTTGTGGACGTATCATTTAGTTCTAGGTGGACACAAGAATGTGAAACCTGTTATTTTATGTGAAAAGCAACACCACCCTTGCTACAAGTGGCCGGTTAGCTCAGTCGGTTAGAGCGTGGTGCTAATAACGCCAAGGTCGCGGGTTCGATCCCCGTACTGGCCAGTACGTGTTTTTGGCTCTTCAGTTACTAAATAATCTTCCTGCAGGCACCTATCAAATTAAATAATCTTCCTAAAGGCACCTATCAAATTGGAAATAACCTCGCAGACATAAAATTGGGATTAAATGTTGACTTAATTTGTTCTTCAGCAATGGCACCTACCTTCCTTGTCACCCCACCTGCTTTCCCCGCCCCCGCCCCTCCCCCCCCAGCAAACATAGTCTCAGCAATAAAATTGGGATTAAATGTTGACTTAATTTGTTCTTCAGCAATGGCACCTACCTTCCTTGTCACCCCACCTGCTTTCCCCGCCCCCGCCCCTCCCCCCCCAGCAAACATAGTCTCAGCAAGAAGTGAAATTTAGATGTTTCAGGTTTGACAAAGGTGCATTTTCATCACTCAATCCTTGAAATACAAAACCAAAGTTCATTTAAGGAGGGAGCAATGTTGGTAAGGCACAGTCCCTTTGAAAGAGCTTATGACTGATGTTTTCTGGGAGGGGGCTTAAGATAGGCTTTCGGAGGCTAAGTGGGTTGACATATTCTATGGAAGCATGGTTATTGGGAGGAACTGCTGTTGTTTGGTTGGCACTCAAAGGTATGTTTATTGGAGTGAGTGCCTCCCTGCCTGGCTCACTTTCAGAAAGCAGGGGTTGACAGTGATTGGTTGTCATGCAAACATGTTCACAAAACAATTGTCATGGATAGATTGAATTGGTTTAAATTCAGGTCTGGTGGCTACTTGTCACCACTGCTACAGGACAATCAGTCTTTTCCTAAGTTTGTGATTAGTATGTGTTCTCAATATTTTACTTTGGCATAAAGCAAAATTAGTTGTTTAAATATCCAAGTAATGTATAATAAAAACACTGATTTTTATTATTAATGACTTTTCATTAATTTTTAATGACCTTGAGGGCATTATGCTAAGAGAAAATAAGTGAGACAGAAACAGACAAATTCTGCGTGATCTCACTTACATGTGGAATCTAAAAATCAAAATCAAAATCGAGTTCACAGACACAGAGAAGAGTCTGGCGGTTGCGAGAGGCAGGGGCTGGGGGATGGGCTAAATGAATGAAAGGGGTCAAAAGGTACAAATTTCCAGTTATAAAATAAGTTATGGGGATGTAAGGTACACCATGGTAAAATAGTTAATAGCACTGTGTTGAATATTTGAAAGTTGCTAAGAGAATAAATACTAAAAGTTTTCATCACACAAAGAAATATGTAACAATGTAGAGTGATGGATGTTAACTAGACTTATTGTGGTGATCATTTTGTATATACAAATGTATATACAAATATCAAATCATTACATTTTATACCTGAGATTAATATAAGGTTTATGTCAATTATACCTCAATAAAAATACTGACCAAAAAAGAATTACAATAACAGAACAATAGAAAAACTCTTGTGTATGTCAATGTATGGGGACTCCTTTCTCTGATATGCCCTTTCTTGCACCCACTACTCACCCCTCCCAATTCAGCTCTGACCCAGACATTGACAGGCCTGGATTTCTCTCAATATGCAAAGGCAAGAATCTCTCAGGCCATGTCTTTGCTCGTTAGCACATAGTATCTAAAAGGCCAGAGACAGAACCTGGCACTGGATGGACCAATGAAATGAGTGACATATTCCTTTCTCCTGGTTTTATAAGGCAATGGAGGACATAGGTTTTTGAACTCAGTAAGCATTGTGCATTGCCAACAAGGGATGGACTCCTTCTGCATCAATGATTTTAAGCTTGAGGAGAGTTGCCCTTGGACCTTTTGTGTTTGTATGTTACAGCTGACACAATCCTCTCATATTATCTCATATTATTGTATGGGATGCAGAACCCACAGATAGGGAGGGCCGACTGTAAGGAACTTAATCAGCCACAAATTTTGGTATCTGAGGGGGTTTCAGGAACCAATCCCTTCAGATGCAGATACCAAGTGGTGACTGTATTTATTTATTTTTGTGGCTTGCAATAGATGTTTTATGATGTTTATAAATTACTTCTATTCCAAACCCTACTTCAGGATTTAATTTCATCTCTGATTCCAGAATCCTTCACAGACTTTCAACACAACTCCCCAAATACCCATCTGAAACCTGTTTTAATGAGTTCTTAAACAACTCAGTACCCCAACCCCGAAGTGTCTGGCAGCGTCTTACTGACTTGGTGGATTATGTACACCTGGCTCAGCACTTAGCACATAGTAAGTACTCAGGAAAGAAATTTCATTAGTGGAGAGTTAGAACTTCTGTTTAAAATACTTCCTTATTAAAACCAATGTCCTGTATTCAAATTCCAAATTCCATATGCTTGCACTAGGGTTTTCCAAATGTACTCCAAGAGGAACTTGTTTCGATATTAACTGTCCTCTGATTCCAAACCTGAAGCCCTTACCTGGACAATTAGATTCAGTGGGTTTGGAGTGGGGCAAAACAGTGTTCTGTAGTGAGTAATAAAACATGTACATTCCACCTTTGTAGAGTCTTGAGACATGGTTCATGAGGCTGCATTCTCACCACCTCTGTTATACCATTTCCTTTCCTCTTTGGCTTTTCTTTCCAGATGCACTAAAAGAAGTGTCTTCTCTTGAGCATAGTGAGTTGGGTCTGGAAAAGTATGTATTCCTGCAGCATCATGTGCTTTTTTTTTTTTTTTTGTCATAATATTCCTCATCTTAATGTAAGTCCATAAGATCAGCAGTGGTTCAGTGTTTCCCTAACCCTGGTCAAAGCGTGGCACAAACTTGTGATTAGATAAACTAATAAACTAGTGAAAATAAACGTTTTCATTAGTTTTTTCCAAGAAACATTACAAGGATTTGTTTCCTCTCTTTAAAGCTTGGTCCCAGATTTCACGTGTGTAAAATTATTCATAATCTTCCAGGGACTAGGAAGTCTAATTAATTTTAACCCAGTAATACTTGACATGTTAGCCCTGGCTCACGGCACCGGGATGGCCGAGTGGTTAAGGCGTTGGACTTAAGATCCAATGGATGTGTGTCCGCGTGGGTTCGAACCCCACTCCCGGTAACTCCTTTTTAGCAGATGTCTTACCTGAAAATGAAAATTCCTTGTACAAAGTTGGAAAATAGTCCAGCATGCAGATGTCGCTGAACTTCTTTTATCCAATCTGACAGGATCTATCTATAATTGGGTGATTTAGATAGTTTAGATATAACATAAATATTGACATATTTGTATCAAAATCTGCTAACTTAGTTGTTTTCTATGTGTTCCTTTTGTCCTTTGTTCCTTTCTTTTATCTTCTTCCTGTCTTTGAAATATATGAGTATTTTACATGATTTGATGATATCTCCAGCATTGCCTTATCATTTGTATGTCTTAAAAAATCATTAGTTGTTTCCCTAGGGTTTTCTATATACAGCTACAATTAATCAAAGTCCACCTTCAAGTAACATTATGCTGCTTCCAGTGCAGTGTAAGAAGCTTGTAATAATATACTCCCTCCTATAGTGTGTGTTATTGTCATAGATTTTGCTTTCATATATGCTGTAACTGTACAATACGTCACTACTACTTTTGCTTAATACAGTCTATCATTTTTAGAGTGAAAATTGGGAAAAAGTATTCCTTATATGTACCTCCATTATACGTACAGAAATGGATATTCATTCTTTTGTATTCCTTTTTCCTGAAGTCCATCTTATAACATTTCCTATTTTTCAGGTCTGATAGTAATGCACTCTTCAGTTTTTGTTTGTCTGGAAAGACCTTTATTTCTTCACTTTTGGAAAATATTTTTTGCTTGGGTTAACAGATTTTTTTTTAATTTCTTTTTTTTTAGCCTCTCATCACTTTAAAATGTCATTCCGTTATCTTCTGGTATACCTAATTTCTGATAAGCCTGCTGTTTTAGATATATAGATTGATTGATAGATAGATAGATAGGTGATAGATAGATAGATAGATAGATAGATTGGAATTCTCTGACCTTGGAGCTGAGGTTTGAGGTACAGGTTTGCTCTGCTATCGGAAAGTAGAGCATTCCTATAAAACCTTTTACAAGCTGAATTGGTGTGAAGCGAAGAAGTAGTTACCTTAGGACACTTCTTGCACATGGATGCACAAAATAAATGTAGGTAAAGCACAGATGCTCACAGACACAGTTCAAAGCTATAGCGGCTTGATGCTGAGATGCTGACTGTATTTCCTGGGGGAGGAGCTTGGTGGTCCCACCCTTGCTGCTCCTGATGCACACTGCCTCTATAATGGCTTTCTACAAAACAGGTACAAACGTAGGTCTTTCCTAAAAATGAAGTGGCAGCAAAGTGAACTTTTGAAAAGTGAGGGATATCTGTATTTCATTATCTTGGGAAAATACTCGGCCATTAACTCTTCAAATATTTTTTCTGTTCTTTTCTCTCTCTCTTCACCTTCTGGATTCTGATTACGAATATATTAATCAATAATTCTTCAGTGCTCTTTTTTGCTTGGTGTTTCAGCTTAGGTAGTTTTTAAGCCTACCATCAAGTTTATCACTTCTTTTCTCAGCTCTATAGAGTCTACTAGTTAGTCTATCAAACGTATTTGATAGACTAACTACTAGACTAGTTAGTCTTACTGTGTGTGCGTGTTTAAATTTAACATATTTATTGGACTTTTAGTTTGCAACAATCTACTGAAATGTGTCATCTGTTTATGTGTTGGGGTAACGTGGGGACCTACTACTTTCCATTGGCATCTGAAATGGGTGTGGTCTCGAGGGACTAAGCCCGTAACCTGTGGGATCTGATGCTATCTCCAGATAAATAGTGTCAGAATTGAGTTAAACTGTAGGGCACTCAGCTAGTGCTGTAGACTTGCTTGGTGGGGGGAAAACTCCCATGTAGTTGGTGGCCAGAAGTGTCAGAAGCAAAGTGTTCTTGTGTGAGTAGTGAAGGAGACACACAGCAGGAAAAACAGGTTTTTTTTCTAATGCACTTCTCAGCCACACATTCACCCTTTTAGACTACTGTTTGAAAAGGGTTCTGGGCCTTTTAAACATTTATTTTCTTGTGCTAGGTGGCACCGAAATTTTGTCAGCAGGGGGTGCAGGAGAGACACAGTAGGAGGAAAGAGTTTTGCTTTCTGGTTCCAGGAGCTCCTGCAGCTGTCAGCATCTCCAGCATCCAGCTCCATTCTACTGACTTCCAAAATAGTAGAGAAAAGAAACTGGATATTCACAAATCCATTCACAAATATTTATTGACCACATCATGTGTGGTAAATATTCCAGGATGCAAAAAAGAATTAACACTGTTTGTGGGGATCATACAAAATAAAAAACAGTGGTTTCCAGTAACTGCTGTAGCTCTCATTGCAAACTCTCAGATGGTAAAGTCATTGATTAAAGACAAAATATTCAATGATGTGCAAAGCAAATCACTGATAATCTCATTGCATATGAGAGGGGCATTGTCATCTGATGAGAATTCTGAACTGTTTGGTGTCCAAATAATAATTTACAGTGCTTCATTCATGCCATGTGTGGAATGATTTTTCATGCAACTTTTTACATACTCCATCCAGTCTTTCCCTCTTTTCTTTGAAAACTTCCAGTGCCTGCCACCTTCAGAAGCCACATCTATAAAGTAAACATCAGGCTCTTAGTTCTCCACATCATACAGCAATTGAACAACTCGGGTTTGATCAAGGATCAATTCCCCAAACTGTGTTCAACAAAATGAGGGCTAACACTTTTCAAAATTATAAAACCTATGGAGACAGCTCCACCAAATTGCAATCCAGGATCTTTTGTTTACTAAGCACGCTCTTCAACCAGCCAACCCACAGAGCCCTCTTGAACAGAAAAAGAAAAACAGTAAAGAAATATAGTGTGAGAAAGTTTTCATTTTCACATACTAAGAATTGCATTTGGAGAAGAATACAGATATTTTTTGACGTAAAGAACAAACAAATTCTTTGGAATATGACATTGCCATGGCGTCTGCTTCAAAGAACCACATCCTTGGCAAACTGATCACACTTTACTGATGTTGCTACATCAATAACCGCAAGAAGATGTGAGAGTTAACAAATAATATCACATAATAAGTAAGTTTAATTTTTCTAGTAGTCATATTTTAAGAAGTAGAAATACACAAGTGGAATTAATTTTAATGTTTTAACTCCTAATATTATCATTTTAACATGCAATCAATAAAAAATGGATGAGATATTGTACATTCTTTTTTAAAAAAACTAAATTTTAGAAACGTGTTAATGGCTATTGTTTTGGACAGGGCACTTCTACAACATTCTGGGGGAAAGGAAAAAATACTCACTTCACAGTATAATCTCTGTAGATTTTTTTTGGAGTGGGGGCAGGAACGTTCCCAATATGCAGAGTTTTGAAAAAACCTAGCTTATCTCCTTTAAGTCCAAGAGTGATTTGATTATTATATCAAAGATAGGTCTTTTTGTTTATTTGAGGGGGAGGTTGAAACGGACTTCTTTCTAAAGCAAGCTTCCACCACCACCACCAAAAAAAAAAAAAGTATTCAATGAAACACGTTTATAAAAGAGAAAAACAAACCAAAAATCTTGAGAGTAGAAAAGTCGGTTACCTTTATTGGTTAAAGCCTAGTGGAATAATACTAAAGTTGTGAGCGTCTCCATATAGATGTTCTATTTTTTTTTCTTCTACCGTGGAAGTTCCCTGTTGATGTTAGCTGGAAAAAGTGGGTAATAAAATACAACGCACTAGTCCAGTACTGCTTAAAGTATGGTCGGCGGAATAGCAGCAGAAGCATCACCTTGCTAAAAATTCATGGGCTGCATCTTAGTACCAATATAGAATCTCTGGGAGGGAGGGAGGTGAAGCCTAGAAAACTGGGCTTAATACTTTTTCTTAGCGATTCTTCTCCGCGCTAAGATTTGAGAAGTATTTACATCAGGAAGTTCCAAATCCTTTGGACCTTTCTTCTCTCCCCACCCCGCTCCCCTTTTAATTCGGTAACAGCCCAACAGATGAGGTATCAAACGAGGTCTAGACGCGTGGCAGGTTCATTCTTTCGGTTGCCGGCACCCCTCACAACGCACATTGTCCAGAGTCAATCAACTTTTGTAAGATAAATACATGAATACCAACAAATGAAAGTCTCCTTTGCATGTTTTTGTTCCTTTCCCAGCTTCACCTTGATTTCCTTCCCAGGCTCCTCCGCTCGGCCCCAAGCGTCTGAAGTCACGCCCCAGGAACACCTAGAAAGGAGATCCAGCTGTTGAAAGAGACACCACCCCCAAATTGCCACTTTCCTCTTTTCCTTTGACACCGTCGCCCTCTTCTTGTCTGTTTAACTTTTGTCTAGGATCGCTTACAACTCGGAACACTTTCTTAGTCTCAGTCTTCGGCGGTGAGGCTGCCGCGCTCTTCTAGTTGAGATCCGGAGCTGGGCGGGGAGATAAGAGTCTGAATAGCTTTCTCGGGTGTCAGGGCAGATCTTTGCCAAGATCGCTGAATTGAGGGCCTAAGGGGGACGCTATGATTTCGTTTGTCCACAGAAGCGGCTTTCCTGCTTCAGTTTCTCCAGTTGATGTCCCTTCTTTTTCCTCTAGGACCGATGCTCAGAGACAGAAAGTGTGCAGGGGAAGAGCCTGAAGAGTGAGAGCCCTGCCCAACGGGGGAAAAATTAATGAAGAAAATACTGGTCAGACTTTGTTTCTTTTCTTTGACACTTCTTTGATCTTTAAAAACTAAGATATACTTCACATTCTATAATATTCACATAAAAGTGTACAATTCAGTGTTTTTGAGTATATTCCCAGAGTTGTGCAACCATCGCCATTATCGAGTTTCAAAACATTTCCATCACCCGCAAACCAACTCTGTACCCTTTCCCCAGCTCTTGGCAACTACTACTGCCGCTATGGATTTGCCTATTCCGGACATTTCATATAAATGGAATCATACAACATAAGGCTTTTTGTGTCTGGCTTCTTTCATTTAACATGAAGTCTTCAAGTTTCACTCATGTTGTAGCATGTATCAGAAATTCATTCCTTTTTATGGTCAAATAATATTCCGTATTTAATTTTTTAAAGTTGTCTTTCTAAAGACCTTTCTGTCAACTCCCCTTCTCAGTATCATTAAAAGAAACGAGATTATAAAGCAGAAACTAACACACCATTGTAAAGCAATTATACCCCAATAAAGATGTTTAAAAAAAAAAAAAAAAGAAACGAGATTAAAAGGACATTTCAGAAGAGAGACAACTTATGCATCCATTCAGACTTAACGGACAGCCAAAATTGCACTGTGTGGTGGGCACCATGCAAGGCGAAGAACCAGATCGAAGGACGTTAAGAATTTGTTATCAATTTGAAAAATGTACACAGAGACATATTTTTTCCTAAAAGGCAAGGAGAAGTCGAGCCAGCCAGGAGTCGAACCTAGAATCTTCTGATCCGTAGTCAGACGCGTTATCCATTGCGCCACTGGCCCCGCTAGTTACAAGGCTCTCTATTACTCATTATTCACTAGAATCATTGAGAAAACAGTTGATTCATGATACAGATGGAAGTTAGTTGTACAAGAAAGACCTATGGATTCTACTAAAACTGATTGGTTATCTTCGGGGTCAATTTGTATAAGTTACATTCACTTAAAATATTTATAATTATGAAAGAATTTTCTGCCTTGGAGCATCATGTATGTGATAGAACGACTGTGGTTAGCATTTTCCCCCCATTTATGTGCGTGGTTGTCTGTATTGTTTCTACTTATGAACGTTTCTTTAACTTCTGCAGTCGATTCATCTGTCCATTCATCAAGTCATTTCATTTTCCTTTGGCACTTACTGATGTTGAGTATGGGTCAAAAATTAGTGATCCATTTAATTTTCAATTTTGATATAGTGAAAGAGAAATTGGAATAAAACACATTCTTGAGGTATTAATCATATTTTTCAATCTCACTCTCCAAAGAGCTGAAACTCTTTACACAGGAAATAATTTCAGACTCTAAGCAGCAGGAAAAAAAATTCCGAAACACCCACCCTCCCAAATTAGGCGAAATGGGGGTACTAATTTAATAAAGGTAAACACTTTAAGAACCAAATTCATATAGGAACTTAGAAGTTCAGAGTTAATATAATTATAAAATTAGAGAATACCAGTATCATTACATAAATTGGCTAGCTATATTTAAGGGCTCAATGTAGGCGAAATAGGTATGTGGAGATACAAAAGTGTTTATAAGTGAGGGCAGTTCTTTGAGCGAGAAGTACAATAATTTGGGTCCGAGTGCAGTCACGGTGCCCACAGCCTTTATCCGTACTCTTCCCTCGTTAGATTTATTGCGTTGGCGCAAGTTGTGTATCTTCTTTTTGCCTCGGTTTCCTCATTTCTATAGTACAATGTTTTAAAGAGCGCACACACACACACACACACACACACACACACAGATATTTATGATCCTAGACCTTCATGGTTCTCACTAGACTGTTTTGTTTTGTTTTGTTTTGTTTAAATACCAGAGAACTCTTTAAGGAAGCTACCTGCATCGCCATTAACAGAGCGGGGAATTTTATTACAGATTTTTTAAAACAGAATTTCTTGTTTCTCTTTGCCTTTGGGACCTGCTGCTACTTTTAGATTTAACAGAATGGATACAAAACAAGCAGCTGTTTTGAGCGTTCACTAAGTCTCAGGCTTCCCGGGTACTGAGGGGTAGCTGCAGGTAGTTGGGCTGAAGGAAGCCCCGCCCCCGCGCTCAAGGGATTCACAGGTGCCCGCCCAGTTTGGAGGAGGATGGAAGAGCCAAAATACTGAGAGTGTACTTGGGACGGGACGGAACGGAAGGCCGCCTTCTTATTCCGCAGTTTGTTTATGTAATAAGACGAAGATTGAGAACCACACTGAGAAAGTCATTTCGTAATTTGAGTGGAAAAGCACTCAGAAACGCTGTGAGCAGGACTTGAACCTGCGCGGGGAAACCCCATTGGATTTCGAGTCCAACGCCTTAACCACTCGGCCATCACAGCTCGAATCTCCGGTTTCTATTTAGTGATCTAAAAAGACCATATAAGTCCCTGATTTATAATCCTGCTTACCAATTCTGGCCATCCTTGCTTATCTGGCGTGTTTACTTTAAGCAGTACGTAAAAGGAGATCACTCCTCAAGTCCCCTCATCAGATCTCTCCGCTCAGCCTCATCCAACTTGTCCCCATCCTGCCAGGCTCCAGGCTGCAAAGTCTCACCTCCTTGAGAGAAGGCAATATTCCAGCATCACAAGAATCCTTGATTTTCTAAAATTTTCTACAGTCTTCATGGATTGCCTGGTTTAGCTTCATACTTGGCATTGAATGAAGTAAGAGTTGTATTAAGTGTGTCTACGATTCTGCTCATTTGTGTTCTCCACAAATACACCATGCCTTACTGCTAGGAGGACAATGTGGCAGGATCTACCAATATTTCAAATGCATATACTCTTTGATACAGCATTTCCACAAATGTAAAACATAGACTTGAACACATGAGAAATTATATTGTGTTCTAACTTACTCTCTGCCGCATTAACTGTAATAGTAAGATTGAGAAAAGCCTAGTCAGAACTATTAATTAGATAAATTATGGCATAACTACACAGTGAAATGCTATGCATATTTAAAACAAAACGATAAAGTTCACTATGTACATACATATGCTATAAAGTAGAAGCAAGGTTCAGAGCAATCTCTATAGAATGATACTATTGGAGATATATTTGTGTTAGATTGTATATGCATTTTACAAAAACAAAACAAAGCTCCCAGATGAGGGGCTGGAGACTAAGGAGGTGGAATTCTTTGGAAGAAGGAGGAAGAAATTTACTGCATGTCACATTAGACTTTAGATGTTACCTATTTAAAAAATCAAATAAAGGCTCAAGAAAACAGTATAAATGAGGAAGTGGAGGAGAAAAGTTTTCTTACCAGAGTTCTCCTCTGGAATGGTGACCAGCCCTTCCTTCCTGGAACTCAGCGATAGCCAGCACTCTGAAGGAGGCCTCACTTCGAGCCTCAGAAGGAGCTAATCACACAAATAAGATTTGAAGGCACTCAGGATGCCTGAGGCAAAAAGGCAAGAAGGTTCTGGAATGCTGTCCAAGCCTAGCCCTGGACACACAGGGCACGGGAGACCTGGGAGTCTCTAGGAGAATCACCTGATCCAAGATCAAACGATTCTGGAATGTTCTTCAGACACTGAATTGGATCTTCCATTTGTGAGCAACCAGGACCAGCTCAGTAGGTCAGACCCACCATCTTCACACCCTGACTTCAAAGCCCTTGATTTGCTCTAGGATGTTCTGAAGGAAGTGGAAGAATTAGCAGAATTTAAATAGCTTAAACTTCCTCCTTTGGGTCTAGAAATACAACTTTAAAAGTTGTTTTTGTGTGTGTCTTGTTTTGTTGATTTGTTTTTGCAGAGAAAAGAGCATAGCTCTCTTTTTATTTTCTGTCTTGGCCAGAGTGTAGTTCTCTTTACAGCGGACAGTGCCCAAGAGTTGTTTTCACGGGAAATCCTTCACTCACTTCATAAGTGAGTGAAGTGACTCTGTATAAATCTCCAGTTTCCTGTCCCCAGTTTTGTCATGTAACCAGTGCACAGTTCTGGAGGTTTTATAGCTCTTCCAACAGAACACTTTGGAGAATTAAATAATCTTGGGGTGAAGACTGTGAAATCCACTTACAAATGAAAAAGCTCTTTTGAAGTGTTTGTGTTTTTTTCTCAGCTAGATCTTGATTTTCTTCCTAGTACTTCTACACTACTAAGGAATTCACCCCCAAGTGGAGGTGGGGACAGAAAAAGGAGGTTGTTTAAAATAACGTCGTCCAAAAGCAGTCACTGTTCATCCCGTCCTCCCTGTGTCCACCTTGGGAGTTTAACTTTTGTCAGGGATTCTTTTCAGTTCTAAATGTACCACATTCTTCTACACATCAACATTCCCCCAGGAGATGTTCTTTCTCTTTCCTCCTGGATTGATGCCTGCGGACTGGTATTTTCTTTAAAGCATCTTTGATTTTAAAATTTGTGCAAGCGTCTTTCTCAGTCAACTTCCTTTCTCAATTTCAGGAAGAAATGGGAGGTAAAAAGATATCTTAGAAAATGCCTCCTTTGATGGCTACGAAGACTCTTTCAGACTCAACTGACAGTCAGGACTGTATGGTGGGGCAGCACTTCTGGATGTGAAGGATCAGTTCAGGATAATTTCCTTTCAAAATGTTTTAATAATTGGTTTCAACATCACCCATTGGCCACTGGCCTCCCTGCACAAAAAGTCAATATCAACTTATACTTGACTAAACATAGTTGAAGTCAGAAAAGCAAATGGATGTTTTGGTGATTGCTACAGACTGAACGTGCCTCTCTCCCCCAAATTACATTGAGACCATCTCAGTCCCCAATGAGATGGTATTTGGAGGTGGGGGCTTTAGGTCATGAGGATGGAGTCCTCATGAGTGGGATTAGGTCCTCATAAAAGAGATGTCAAAAAGCTCTTTCACCCTTTCCTTCATCTGAGGACAGTAAGAAGACTCTTGTCTATGAGACAGGGAGCCAGGAAGCAAACTTTCACCAGACTGAGAACCGACACTAGTCTCCGGAACTGTGAGAAATAAATGTTTGTCCTTTAAGCCACCTGGTCTATGGTATTTTTGTTACAGCAGTCCATATGGACTAAAACTGGGATAGAGATGCAAATGAGGCGCACAGGACTGAGCCAGTTCTGGAAAGGTAGGCCCATTCACTTGTGATCAGTTTGCACAATATACATTTGCCTACAGTGTTCATATTTAAAACAACAAAAATCAGCTTTCAACTTTAGAACATATGGTAAGGTGGTGAAGGTCTCTGTAGACTAATTTATAACATATGATTGAAAAGCTGATATACCCCTGAGGTAGGGTAGGTAAGGTGTACTGTTGGCTCAGCCAGCTGAAGGCTCACTGCTTCTGATGGTCTTTCCGACTGGGTATAGAGAAAATAGCACTAACCATATCAGGAGCTGCATACCAGGTGCCAGGGCATGTGTTAATTTTCTCCATTAATAAAAGAACATCTGAAAAAAAAAAAAAAAGAACATCTGGAATAGCAGATGCAATGGAAATAATCACTTGACTAGATCTACAATAACTGTCATTTTCCATAACCCATTTACCTTCTACAGTTGAGTAAGTGAGTTGAATAGAAATTTGGTGAATCTCTGTCTCTGTATCTTTCAAGTTTTTGATGTTGGCACTAATCTCTAAAATCGGTCCAGGAATATCAGTATTGTGTTTTGTTTAATTATTTTCACAGAAGAATTTCTGGTGGCCTCTAATTGGCCTTCACTCCATTAGTCATGGAAATGATATAGAGATTCTGTCTGGAATTATGGAAGTAACCACAGGGTGGGCTCAGGGATCCACTGTGCCCACAGTGAAATGGACAGGAGGCAAAACTTCATTGGTTGCCTGACCTTCATGAGTACCTACTGCCTGGTGGACAGCAATGATGTTTTTTATCTCTAGCAAGTAATGCCGGTTCCGAGCCATTGTCTAGTAATTCCTGAAAAGTCTGATTTTTTCCTTTTCCCTAATGCACAATCACTTTGGTACATGAGCACAGGTCCCTTTAGGAAAGGCTAGGAGGAAGAATAACAGTATAAGCTTTTGGCAATGTGCCGGTGCACTTTCTCAAGGGGAAACAGAATTCTCTGATTTCAAAACTGGCTTGAGTCTGGGAGACTTTTCTGCTACAGATCAGGTCCAAGATCAAGCTGCCCTCAGGGTCAGTTCCTGGTGAAGCCTCTTTTCGTAGAAATCCAAATTCCGAAGAGAGCAACCATTTCCGCGGCGCCGGCTCATCTCCTCTGATATTTTCCCAGGGACCCTCACAGGCCTCGTCGGAACCCAGCAGAGGGGAGAAGGGAGAAACGGAAAAACTGTCCCGTGTGAACAGCGAAACTATGCATCGGCGCGGGACTCTCAGGCTAATTTCTTCCTTCAAACAAAGAGTAAGTGCGAAGATTTGTGGGGTTTGTTATTTTTTAATATAAGCAAGTTGAAATCAAGTAGAAGTACATTATCAGGAAAAAAACCTTGTTTCCGCCCGGTTTCGAACCGAGGACCTTTCGCGTGTGAGGCGAACGTGATAACCACTACACTACGGAAACACCTGCTGGTTGCTGCTCCAGCCCTTATACATAACTGAGTAGATTTTGCCTGTATAGCCCGGGTTTATTCATTTCATGCCTTTTGAAGAAATGTTCATTGTTGCAAAGCATTTCTCTCCCCTTTCCTCCATTTATGAAAACAAAAACAAAAACCTTTCATAATCCCAATTCTTGAATAAATTCCAGGCTTGGAAAGCTAAGGCAGCATCCTGGAGAATTTTTTTTTTTTTGGTGAATTAAGGATATGAGTTTGTTGTTTTGTTTTACTTTTTTTGTTTGTTTTTTAAAGCTCTGATGCTTGCATTCAGACTCCACTGCTCTCCATAATATGCTGGTGTTACAGAATGAGAATTCTGCAGCCTACAGTTTCCAAGACAGAATTTAGGGTACTCTTTTGAGGCCCCACTGGGTGTGATTTTTCATGCAGTCTTTTATATGAACGAATCCTTCCACCTCAGCATTTCTATACAAAACATTCCACTGTCATCTCCTGACCTCAGGATCCTCATTTCCTAGCTGACAACAGGTTCACAATTTTCTCCATCATTTAACTTCTAAAAATCTCTGCTTTATCAAGCTGTCTTCAACATTGCTGGTGATATTATTCTCCAAAATTACAAAAAGCAAGAGATAGGATTCCAAACAGGATATTCTGTTTAAGCAGATGTGCTGACATATGGAAGATACGTGCCCATATATGGAAGTTTTCCATGGCGCATAGTATAAGTACTTTCACTGGATAATGTTGCTAACCTGTCCTGATCATTTGTGTAGAAAATACACCTGTATCAGATGCAAAAGACTGAAGAAGATCTTTCTTAAAGTAAAATGAAGATACCGCTTCTGTGGAGAAGACCATCTCCACTGTTAGACAACTAAACAGAAGTCATGGTGGTATTGGATTTTAAGCTCTGGGAAAGTGAGGAAGGTATCATGTGTGGCTTTGGGACCATTATATTGGTAGTTCTCAATAAACATTCGTCAAATCAGGGGACAATATTCGAGGTAACTTTCTGAAATGTATCCAAATTCCATGTGACATTCTTTTGCCCTGCAAGTGCCCAGCAGTATCACCTGGAAGTCTAAGTAAAATCTGGCAACATACCTGCAGGTGGTCACTCGTTTCACTTCTTGAAGTTTTCATGGTATCGTATGGATATTATATCTCACTTCTTCCAACTTCAATATAAGAACAAAACTGGCTATTTTAAAATATCAGTTGAATAAATGACATGTGATATAAGGATTACCTGAAACAATATGAAAAGCAGCTGGCAACATGGTTAATTTCCTTATTGAGAGAGATTAGTCTGTTGTTATATATTTTAAAGGAAATAGTTTCAAGGAATGGCAAAAGTACTTTTGGCACAGACATTTGGAAATATTTTAAAAATACAAAGCACTGAGTTCCATTTTGGTTAAGTTGTAGGAAGTTGCAAGTGTGTGTCCCTCTCAACCTACTAACTAAAGCAAAGCTATAAGCTTAAGGGGAGTAGATTTTCTGAACCCATCAGGAGCTGAGGATACTAAAGAATGAACATAAACTAAATTCTAGAAAGAGGCCTTCATAGGAGAAAAGAAGCCTCTGGCTGTCCGTATTCGTGGCAGATGGGCAGCGGCACAGAGGAGGAAAAACCTGTGAAGACCAGATTAGGAGAAACCAGAAGAAACTTAGACATTTTTAAGGTTTGCTTGTGGGCTTGCTTGACCCAAACAGAATTTCAAGTAGCCAAAACCAGTTCTGGTTGTCTCTGATGAGGAGAGTAGGTCAAAAGGGGGTGAGGGGAAAGGCTAGAAAGTGGAAATACCCACTGAGGCACTCTCAAGTTCAAAACATTCTGAAGTTGGGGAGCACGGCAGGAAAACGAAGAGCAAACAGCACTTTGTGTTTTAGCTGCCAACAGCCAGGACTGGAGAGCTGAGAGAAATCTCTCCAAGGCTTACTGAATGGAGAGAGATCTCACAGCCAAAGAAACCTGGGGGAGGACAGGAGAGAAAAGAGAATGCCCAGTCATCCAAACAGCTGACATTCTGGCTGTTAAGCAGAGAGAGGTTTCTCAAGGTTTGGAAATCCGGGAGAGTGGCAGTAAAACACAAAGGGAGGGGAAAAGACTACAGATAAAGTACTGTAGTAAAAAAAAATTTTTAATAAAAGTAAATAAATACATACAATTAAATTTTAAAAATTGGTTTTTCCACTCACTTTCCACCGAATTTTCACTAGATGACAAAGAAAATGAAGACAGCTACTAGTTCATATGGTGGATGCTGATACAAAGTTAAAGAAATGTACTAAAGATAAGAAATACCATCTCACAGCTTTTTAAACAATTAAAAACAAAATTTATAAATTCATTAAAGTAAAACAAGTAAATGAATAGTTAACTTGCCTCATTAAAAGAAATAGCTCTCTTTAGAATAGTCTTTCAAATCTTACTCGATATACTATATATATATAAAATCAGTCAATTAACTTCAGATGCAGAAAAAATAGAAAAAAAAAGAGAGAGAGAGGGTTGTAGGGTCCAACAGAGAAAAGAAAGCAAGCAGAAATTTGCTGCTCTACTGGTCCCTGCCATCGCTGACACCCTCTTGCAGGTAGATCAGGCCAGGCTCAAAAGGGCAAAGGTTTCCCAACTCCTTCCTCTGAGTTGCCTGACCTTGGCTTCAGTTCCCCTACTCCTCTCAGATTCCGGTGTTTCTCCCTGGTCCGGAACAAGGCCCTGACTCCGGACTCGCTGTGGTCTCGACTTCCCTTGTCATAGATTTGGTGATTTGGGGGGCATGGGGAGGGGTCAGAGGTTCAGGAGGGAGGCGGTCTTCACAGTCCTTTTGCCTCAGACCTCAGCCCTGCACTCTGGCGCCACCAAGTGGCCTATGGCTGACATTGCAGCGTAAGGTCCCTGTCTTACTCCGCTCCGGACGAACGGCTACAGATTTAGCTTAAAGGCGACTGCGGAGCCACCCTGAAGCCAAGCGGCTAAAGGCCTCTGGAAAGAGATGACCCGCCCGGTATGACCTCCAAGAGCAGAGAATCCGCACCCCGTGCGCGGAAGCCGAGTCCACCAAGCCCTGCTCTGTGCTCCGTGATCCGCTCGCCACCACCTCAGGCTTGCGTTTCCCGAGGCCTTCTGGGAATAGTTTCAAGGAGGTAGTTGCTCCCGGACATTAATCTGAGTCTTCCTCGGTCGGTTTGAGAAAGACTGTTTTCCTGAGGAGAAGCACGGTTCATCCGTGCAGGCAACTGGGATTTGTCTTTTCCTTTTTGATAGAAAAAAGAACATTTTTTAAAACATTTTACAAAGACCGCCGACTTTAATTAGGTATAACTTTAAAACACGTAACTAAAAGGCTACGCTTCAGGGTGGCCGGTTAGCTCAGTTGGTTAGAGCGTGGTGCTAATAACGCCAAGGTCGCGGGTTCGATCCCCGTACGGGCCAATACCCTTCACGTTCGTTTTCTCGTCCCCGTCCTACCTATAGGCCCCATGACCGGTGGAAATTGCACCCATACATCCAATCACAGACAGTCCTAATATCACTACCACTGAACGATTTGATTGTGTGTATTTCTTTTCAAAGAAATAAAGTACCAGAGTCAGGATGGAGAGCTTTTAAAGAAAATTGAATGAGGTAAGGTGGATGTATTTAGGGGAAGAGGAAACTGGGAGAATGAGAAAATGTCTTGCATCATTCTGGAAAAAACTTCAGGCAATAATGCTTTGATATAGTTTATACTTCTGAAATGTAAAAACATCATTCCTCTTCATGGCAAGTTGCTCACTTGGTTAGGGTATTTATTGTTTTTATAATGTCAAGGTCGCTGATTCGATTCCTCTTGAAGTATATGCCTCGTGGTATTTCGGTTTTCTTCTTCTCAATGTGGGAATATCTCAGGCTTGTGGCGTAGCCTCAGACCAGCAACCACGAATGCTCTGCGGTAAAATGGAGCAATGGTGAGACTTCGGGTTATATTTGACCCTTACCTCGGTGCTGCCAGTTAAGAAGCCATTTACAACACGTCTAAATTTTTTTCGAACGTTTATCATAAAAGCGTTGGATTTAAGATTTGAATCCAAAATGAAAACGGGGTGTGCAGTGGGGGATAGGAGGGCAAGAGCCCCTGGGGCCGCTGTCAGTCTAAGTACCTCACTCTCCCTGTCTGTCCTTTTCTTCAAGTCTGGCGCCTGGGTCTCTGTGTGCCCAGCACGAGCCTCCTCCTGTTTCTCTCCTCGACCCTTGCACTGTCCCTCAGACTCCCAGCATATTTTTACTCTTTCTCTTGTTTAAATGTATGGGGTTACTTTGAAAATGACATACACGATATTGATTAAATAATGACATAAGTAATGTCTCAAGCACAGTGCCAGGGACATAGTGAGTAGTGCTCAATAAATCCAAGAAGGCAAGGCCTTCCTGTGCTTTGGTCAGTGCTGCATCCTTCATGTCAAGTACTGTGACTGGCTCAAAGCCAGCGCCTGAAAAAATGTTTTTAATTAATAAAGGGCATCCACTATTTCATTGCATATTAAATAATATACTTACAGATTTTAAGTATGAGAAGGCCTCGACAGGTTATTGCTAACTTTGAAGATGAAGGCGGCCACCAGCCATGGAATGTGGACATTCACTAGAAACTGAGAATGACCGCTAGCTGACAGCCTTCAAGGAATGGGAAATTCCTAGAGGTTTATCAGTACCCGCTGTTCATAACATATTTCTATTTGTCAGAGTCCTGGTGTTGTTTTGCCTCATATTAGACAACATCAGTAGAATACAATGAGCCATAATTTCAGTTATCTTTCTAAATGTTAACTTGGTACACTTTGAATCTAACATCTAGGCAACTGGCTTTCAGTTGAGGATTTACATTACTTACCTGTGAAACCTTATTAATATATAAATGTGTAGGACCTACTCCAGACTTATTGAATCTCTCTGCTTGATATTATTGATATATTGTTTATATATTCTTATTACGTGGTTTGGCTATTCATGGCATATAGTGTCTCAGAATTATTATATGTTATGTATCAAGATTTTCTCTGTAAAGATTATGTTCATTCACATTTATAAATTAGATGCACTGTTTTCTGTCTTCTTTGAAAATATGGTTGATTGTTATGTCTACAGAGATTTTTGCCTAAAATTTATTTTGGAATGGCTCTGTTATTCCTTGCTGTTCTTTTTCCAAAATCCCTTGTTAGTAGCATTAGTCTTGTTATAAACTCTCATCAGATCTTTCACTCCAGAAAGGCTAGTTAGTAAAATTTGTTATTTAGATTCCAGGCTGATAGGGTCTAAAGTTGTCTCTGGGGATTAATCTTTGCCCTTCCTGGTGGGGGGGGACTTTTAAAATGTATTATGTCCTTTGTATGTCCCGCTTTATAGGCAAATAGGGAAAGTGAAGTGAGCTTTTCTTGTATCTGCTTCTTCTCATTTGTCTTCAGCTCACAATAGTCCTTATGCCAAAGTGGTATATTTTGGGGTGGCATAATCTGCTACCCTTCATGACTACCTTTTTTGCTCACATTCCTTGGGAAGTAGATGGGGAAGAACTCTATGGATAAACTGAGGAAAATGAAACCAGGTTTCCAGTGAAGTATAAACAGGATTTCAGGCATAGTGCAGGACTATTTCTACTAAAGTGAAAAGACAGTGACTCTGGTGGAACCCCAGTCATAATCTTTGAAATTTCTCTAGATAAAAGGGAAAAGCCCAATGTATAGGCCAGTGCTACACAGTGTACATTTTAGCTATAAACTACAATGTCACTTAAGATTCAAGAAAGTGATAATCTACTTGTGATTTATTTCCTCAAAATGTCATTGAGCTCCAATTTTCCCCCTGTGCACTCAGTAGGTTCTCCTGATGCACAAACAAATATAGTTCCTAGGGCTGTACAAAACCAAAATGATGAGGGTCTACATTTGACATTGCTCTCTTGTTCTCAAAAATAAAAATGAGTCTGATTCCAAACTAAATGTCGTGGCTTATTAATTCTTTGCCTGACACTGGTAACCAAACTCCATCATTTAGCTGACTATGTTGGATGTCACAGTTTAAGAGAGCTGAGACTGAACTTCCAAGACAGAATTTGAAATCTTACTCTCTATCAGGTACTGGAAGATAATTTGTGCTCAATTCATATACCAATCATTAGCAAATCCATCACTTTCTATCAATTACAGGAAACTTATTCACTTTTCCCTTCATCACAACTCTTCATATTGTGAAGGTATTATCTGGAAGAAGACTCTCCACAATTGGAATAACAATTCAATACAGACTTTACCAGTAATATAAATTCCTCAATGCATCTCCAGCATGTTTAGTGGCAACTACACTGTTGAAATACAAAAACCGAAAGGGAAAGGGAAAGGGAAAGGGAAAGGCCCCGCTGGGATTCGAACCCAGGATCTCCTGTTTACTAGACAGGCGCTTTGACCAGCTAAGCCACAGGGCCCCCTCTCAAGCTACACTTCGGTTATATCATATTTGTAACATTTTCTGTGAAATGTAGCATTTTGCCAGAAACGTACTTGATTTTGTGACAAAGAGAACGCACCTGTATTTCTGAACTATATTTCTACACTAAAGCAGAAACTTCAACATTAAAAAATAAAAATGCATTCTTCGGCGCGATGTTTTAATTAAAATTATTTTAAATTGGAGTGAAATTCCTATTTCATGGTGACTATCGCCCTCTAGAGGAAATATTGGATATTGCAACACATTTAAAAATTTTCTCCGTTCATTCATTTTGTCAACAAATGTGGTCACTACTGTATTTCAGGTAGTTTTCTAGGTACTGGAGATAAAGCAGAGAACCAACCAAATGAAAACTTCTTCATCTATAGGATTTGTATTCTAGAAGCAGGGAAATAAAGCAAGTTTTAAAAATTTCTCCCTCCAACCCTCCCCCCCACCAAACAACGATAGATGTAAGCACTAATTCCGCTACCGCAAGGTTAAAGAGCCCACGGTGCTACTCTCTGAGCTAATTCACTGCACATGAGCAAGACTATCATGCTTCCTTCTATTTTATCTAACCTGGCACAAGAAAGCAAGCAAAGATAAGGACACTCTGATGCACAGGAGATTCTGCTCATTGCACCGTTGAGTTAAAACTGACTTGATTCCTGTCTTCATAGGTTGTAAAAATGAGTGGAGGATGCAGAGAATTAAAGAGAAAATTAGGGTACAGTGTGGTAAATAACTCCCGCAGGATGCCGTGGGAGCCTCTAACTTGGGCAAGATGCAGGGCGTGTCTTAGCAGAGTCACATGACCTCTCTTCTCAGTTTCCAGGTCAGGTTGATGATTGCAGAAGGGGTTGTGGCATGTTGGCCGAATACACCTTAGCGTGGGGGAAGAATAGATGAGACCACCATTCTGAAATGTTTAAATAACCGCCTTGTGCCTTGTGCTTTATGGGAAAGGACGAGGGCTTATGTATTCACAGAACATCCACAAAATGCAAGACCTTGGAGAAAACAGAAATCACTTAGGAGATCCTGTGACAGATCTACACACCCGATTTCCTCTAGGCACCCCTCAGCTCTTCCCTGCCTGTCTAGCCTGTGCCTAATCTACTTGCCCTTTCTTACAACAAGATTTATTCATTCCCTTTGTCCCTATGTCCTGCTGCCATTCCTCTCCTTACATAAACAACTTTTCTAATTTGTTTATTGTGTATCACTTTGATCATATATATATATATATTTGCAAAATTGACATTTTTGTTTTGTGCACATATATTATAAATTTATATAAATGATATATATTCTTATGTCTTTAAAAGAACATTATGACTTTAAGATCCATCAAAGTTGCTCTGTGTGCACTTAAATCATTGCTTCTAATTGCTGTGTAAGATCCCATAATGAGCACTGTATTTCCTCTCTTCTGTCCCAGTGATGCGCTCACAGGTTGCCTCCATTGTCCCCCCACTCCATATAACATCACTTCCTCATCCATCCCCCTTTATGTACTTGTGCGAGTGTGTATATATATGTGTGTGTATATATATATATACACACTGATTAGTGTATATATATGTGTATACTAATTAATCCCAGCTTATTTTTGTCAGTCTACACTCCCAACAGCACTGCATATCCCTTTATCCCTGCCCAGGCTTAACATTATTCAGCTTTCTACTCCGTAATCTAGTATGTGTAGAGTGATAAATCTCATCATTGTTTTCTTTAAAATTTTATTTATGTTTTCTAAAGATTTTGAGCATCTGTCTATATGTTTGTTAGTCATTCGAATTGCATCTTATGTACACTGATACCTTTCTTATCATTTGTCCATATTTGTATAGAGGTTGGTGTATTTTTCATGTTGATATACCTGGGGTACATTGTATATTGTAGTCATTAGTCTATTGTGAATTTTAGACCTTGCAGTATTGTCTACTGTTATGTTACCTGTCTGTTGACTTTGACAGAACTTCATGGCAGAGCCTTGATTTTATTAAGGATTTATTGTTTTTTCCCCTACTGGTTTGTACTTTTGAGGTTATGCTTAAAGGGTCTTTCTCTGCTACTAGGTTAAAAAATATTCTCTCTTTTAAAAAGTATAGAGTTTCTTTTTTATATTTGAGACATGATCTGTCTAAATATCTAGAGAAGTGTACTGGATTTTTATATGATAGTCTATTGGGGTTGTGTCTTCTAGTGTCCTAAGTTTTGGTTTAGTAAGGGTCTCCAGGATGTGTTGGTGGTCATGTAGCATCCTACACTTCCTTTACTTAGCCTCCTCACATTTTCATGAAATTATGTATTTAGTAAAATTGTGTGCTTTTTCTGTTAAAATATATGTCTGCAAGGTCAGGGAGAGTCTAACAACCCAGCACAAGTCATAGCACATAAATAGTAAATTTTATGAAAATAATTGTTTGAATTATGTTTTATGAATTTCCCATCAAAGAACCTTCCAAAGATTTGTTTTTTGTTTATATTCTTGTAAGCCTGGGCCAATGTTTCATGGACCTATGAGGTCAATCCTAGACTCCCCAGATTGTAAACAAATACTTTTTGGTTTCTTATAAGAAAAGATATGAGAACAAGAATCTTATGTTGCTGTGATTGGTGAGTGGGAAAGTTTTGAACTTAAAGTTTATAAATTGCGTATCTGCTTGGGTTCAATCCTTGCTTCTGGCACATGAGCTTATTTTCTAATTTGTCCTTTTCGATAAGAACTGGAAGCCCCTCACGTTTGTTCCAGAAAACTTATGAGTTTCTGTTTTGTGCTCAGGCTATTTGGTTATTTTTCGCTCTCCTATAATCCTACCCCTTATTTCCAGAGCATAGAAAAAAAATCCAAGTAGGCAGTGTTTAATAGGTACATGGTTGAATCTTTCCACTGTGGTCCTTGCCTACCGTCAGTTTGGTATAACCACTCCAAGCCCATCAGTTTTCAAGTAAATTGATTCTAAAGAGAAATGAAAACTGAGAAGACTTTGAACAACTAGGATTATGTGACCTGCAAACAACCTCCTCAGTCTGGTGGCCCTCACCAGTGACTCGATTTCCAAAAGGCTCCCAACTCTTCAACAAGGCTCTGGAAATCAGGGCCCAGAGTTTGAAGGAGATGTGTTGGACCAATATTATATCACAAGGAAGGAGGGAGGGAAGAGAGAGAGATTGTGAACGGGAAGTAAAATTTCTCCTCTATTCTTAGGGTTTCTGGCTGGGCCTGAGAAGTAAATGAGCATAAAACAGATTAATAGGAGAAAAACATATGAATTTTATTAAGTAAGTTTTATATGTATGTGGGAGCCCTCACAAGAAAAATGAAGACTCAAAGAAGCAATCAGAGCCCAACGCTTATGTACTAGGTTGGACAAACGTTGTGAAAACGTACCAAGATGAAAGGGTTTGGACTAGGGCAATTATGTGGAAAAGTGACTAGGAAGATAAGGGTTAGTTTAAGGATGTTTCTTGGTACAGATTTCTCTCTGCTTGGACTCCCCAGTCTCTGGTGATAAGAATGCTTCCTTCCTTCTGGTACAGAGAGGGCATATGGGTATTTTATCTCCTGCTTTTGGAAAGAAAAAGGAAAGTAAGAGTGCCCTTCTTGCATCTGCTGTTTTTCAAGTGTCTTTAACTTAAGATAATCAACATACCAGAGAGGCATATTTTGGGGTGGCATGCTCTGAACCCCTACAATTGAAAACATTTTTTTTGCATCCCATCTTAATGCACAAATATCCCAAGTTTAACTTAGTGAGCAGTCCCCAACTGGCCAGCTCTAACCCAGCTGCAAAAAAAGGGAGGTCATGTGAGTGCTGCTAACTTCGTTTATAATTCCCTCGAAATAAAGATATGTTTATTCAGCCCCGGTTATTTGCTAGGAACTACAGCAAAAGATGCGTACACACGGGGGTTTTAATTGTTGCACTTCTCTATCTGCAGCACTTCGACAAGTGCTTGGCACATAGCTCAAAATAAATACTCTTTGAGTGACTGGATAAATATAGATTAGTTTAGAAGTGTTCAAAGGGGCACAAATCAAGAATCATGTGTTCACAGATGATGCAACTGAGGACATAATTCAAGCTTGTGTGTGAGTGAGATGCACTAGAAATGTAATTAAGCTCCACAATTTCCTGTGTTCCAAGTCATCTATCTTTGAATCGAATAGCTATATTTTCTGATGTATTTTTCTAGAAACTTTTGTGTCTGGGGACAGGAAGTCTGCACAACTTGTGGTTCCATAGTGTAGTGGTTAGCACGTCTGCTTTACACGCAGAAGGTCCTGGGTTCGATCCCCAGTGGAACCAACCCGTAAACATTTTTTTTTTTTTCTTCCTTTTCCTTCTCTCACTCCAAGGCTAACACAGTGGGTTTTTCGCTTTCGTTTTTGTTTTTGTAGATTAGGCTTCTGAGAGCTATTTATGAAACAGAATTGCAGATTCTCTCCCGACTTTTCTTTGGGAGCTCCACTTTCATACACTGCTTAGCTCTCTGAGGCAGTGTGGAGCATCGGGTTGTCACCAAAAAATAGTCTTGTTACTTCTGTTATCTCCAGTCATCATAAAAGTCAAGCAAAAATAGATTTCAATGAGGCCTGAGCGCTGGGGACAATAAACATTTTCTCACCTCAAGAGTGAGAGAGCCTAATCAAGAATTTCTAAAATTGTAAAACTGGGCGGAGGGGCGAGGGTCCGATTTTAGGTCAAAAGGGTGTAACCTGGGCCTCAGACTGGGAACAGTGCCAAAGAAATGTGTGGACGGGGCTCAACAGAAGCTGACCCCTCCAGCATTTCTCAATTCTTCAGAGGACTCGGGTTTTCTCTCCTAGAAAGTCAAGCTCTCCTAGCTCCTGCCTGGAAGTCTCAGGAAGAAGGCTCCAGGTTTATGCTCCTAAAAGGATAAAACAGAGATCTCTGTCCTGAGAGGCATTTGATGTGTTTGATGGCTGAGGTTCCAGACTAAAGACAAGAGACATCTGTGAAAACTTTGACCTTACCCAGTGATCTTCCCAACCCTCTTCGACTCCACTTCCACTCAAAATAAACAAGCACCGTCCAACGGGTCAGGGCTGGCAATAGACTTTCACATATCCTGCTCTAAACCATGAATAGAAAGTCAGAATCATGATATTTCTGAAGAATGTATTAAAGAAATATAACAAAAACAGAAACAAAAAGCAACTTATGGACAAAGGTTACATAGGTAGAACAATGCTGAGAATAAACCAACATTAATATACTCAGAGAGATGGGAGACAACACTGAATACTGAAATAAAGATAAGTGTATTTACACAAGGAAAGAGGCTTTTGTAAGATAAAAATATATTATCAGAAATGAAAATTTAATAAATAGATCATGAAGTGTGATAATATCCTGGAATATCAAGCAAAAAAGTTAGTGATACAGAGAAAATAATAAGTTTATTAGAGGAAAATTCTAGGATGTGCAATATCTAAGTAGTATTACTTCCTGATATAAAGAATAGGGAAAATGCAAGGATGATAAACCTCAAAAAATTAGGTACATATCACAACACTAAAAAAAATCTAGACAGGCAGGGATCACTGAGTAGTCAGTAAAAAGGATTTTTGAAAAGTCACAGAAAGGATAAATTAACAGAGTAGCTGACTTTTCAAAATTGGCACCAGAAGCTAGATGACAATAAAGAAATGGATTCAAATCTGAAAGAAAATGAAATCCACCCTAGAATCCGATATGAAACCCAAGTATCCATCAAGTATGAGTGTAAAAGAGATATATATACAAATATATTTGTATATTTTCAAATATACACTGCCTTGTATAATTTACCTTCAGTACTTCCTTTCTTGGGATCCATGGGAGGATACGTTCTACCAAAATGAAAGTGTGGGTTAAGAAGCAGGAAGACTTGGGATACAGAAAGTATGAGATGCAAGTGCAACATAGGAGATACGTGAAGGGATAGTCCAGGATGACGGGAATATCATATATGTGGAGTGTTAAGGGAAGCAAGACCAGACTGTAAGAGTTCAGAAACGTTTGGGGAAGAATTCTTCAAGGAGATGAAGTTGAGAGAAACCTGGATGTGGATAAACACCCTGAAAAGAGATTTAAATAACTGGTGGATGGATTTGGGGTTGAAATAATAAGACCTATTGAAAATTGTGCAATGATTACTTATTCCATGTGGGAGGAGTAATAATAGTTCGTTAGGCTGGTTTAAAATTAGAAAATATGTATAGGGAGTGAAAAGGAATAAATAAATAATCATTAGTTGCAGATGATATCTACAGAGAAAACTGGAGAATTAATAAATGTTTAAAATCAATAAATGAGTTTAGCACATTTGCTAGATAACTGTTCATAATTTTAATTCAGAAATGCATAGAAAATAAGGTTTTAAAAATTATACCTAAGAATAAATCTGACAAATTATGTACAGTACTTTCACAAGGAAAGTTATAAAATATTATGGAAAGATATAAAAAACTACCTAAATAAATGCAGTGATACAACATATTAATGAGAGCAAAAGTTCTATAAAATAAAAATACAAACTTTCTTTAAAATTATATATATACAATGAGATTTCAATCAAAATTCCAACAGATTCTAATACTTGGAAGAACTAGAGAGCTTTAGCAAACTAAATTAATTTAAAAGAGAAGAAAAGAATGTTAGTGGTGCTTTCTTTTCTAACGTCAGATGTATTTTAAAGGACAGTAATTAATATGTGTGGTATTTTTGCAGAGACAGATAAATAAACCAATGGAACAGAATAGATAGCACAATATAGAACAAGGCAGATAACGAAACAAATACTTATATAGGAGAATGGAGGTAGAAGGGAGGGAATTGGAAAGAGTGGGTGGAATATTCATGACTCATCTGAGAACACCGGTGTGGTTTAGGCCCAGAACTGATGCAATCCTCCTTTTCAGTCCTTGTATGAGCTTGTCCCATTGTTGTCATGGTAACTGTCAACTGTCAAGGTGCTGGTGGGTGTGTCATTTAGCATACTAATGTATTCTAATAAACATACGATGAGGCTCAAGGTCTACTGGAAGTCAAATCTTCCGCCATCTTGCGTGTAGTTGGTTCTAACCAGTTCTTGTATTTTTTCTCTTTGCAGCTTCCTCCTGAAACTTAGATAAGAGTAGTTGGTTTCTATTCGAGGGAGGGGGCAGGGGTATGATTCTGGGGAAACAGCCTTGGTAACACTATGGCAAACTTTTTTTTTTTTTTTTTTTTGCGGTACGCAGGCCTCTCACTGTTGCGGTCTCTCGCGTTGCGGAGCACAGGCTCCGGACGCGTAGGCTCAGCAGCCATGGCTCACGGGCCCAGCCCCTCCGCGGCATGTGGGATTCTCCCGGACCGGGGCACGAACCCGTGTCCCCTGCATCAGCAGGCGGACTCTCAACCACTGCGCCACCAGGGAAGCCCTATGGCAAACATTTTGGCAGGCACGGGGCTAATAAATAGCCTAGCTGAAATCTTGAAGTGAACCTTAATTCTGAGGACAGACAAAACTCTTCCAGCCATGGCTGGAGTTAGCTTATCACCATCAAAATAGCTGAGGACTGTAGTCACTTTAAGTAGATGCTGAGTTCAGTATCAGTGTTTACAACATTACTACTACAAAGGCACAGATAGCAATCCTATTTATTTACTTATTTAACAATAACAACAATGGCTTATTTTGTCATGTTTTTGGTTTGTACCTCACTGAGCTAGTGCCCCATGCATATTATGTCCTTAAATCTTTAGAACAATTGTAGAAAGTGGTAACTCTCATTAACTTCCATTGAAAGATGAGGATGATGAGGCACAGAGAAATTAAAAAGCAGACCATGAGTGCCACAGGTAGAGGAGGGCAGTTTTCCCTCTGCAAAGGTGATTGGCAGGTTGTAAATGATGCTCCCAACCGATATTCAAGCAATCATAAAAGGACACCTGGAAAATACAATTTTTTAATCTTATAATTCCCCTGGTCAGTTTATATCAGATTTGCTAGTGATGTCATGCAAAGCTACACAATATAACTGTGAACCAGAGAAACTGACATGTCTAGTAGAAATGTATTGGCACTAAGTATCATGTGGGGCATGCCAAGCAAGCTCTCTACTTTCTGAGCAAATCACCAAGTGTAGGTCTTCTTTAACCCATTACTAGCCTGGCACTACAAGTTAATTCTGTGCCAGATTTAGGACCCTAACCCTCTTTCCAAGAAGTAGCCTCTGGGCCATAGTACATGCATTTCCGCTACTCAGGCCAATAACTGCTGGAGAGAGTATGTTCTAGAGAATTGAAAGATCAAGATGTTTGTCTCTGTTCTAAATCTGAGTTTCCTCACTCGCTGGTGGGAAAAAAAAATTGATAGGAGCCAGTCTGGGTTAATACATACTTGATCCCTGAACTCACCCTTATAAAATTGAGTAGAAATAACACACACAAAAGAGAAAATTGAAGTAGATGTGATCCAAATGAACATGGATGGTCATTGTGAATATTGTTAGACTACTGGGAAGCAGCCTCAAACCTGGGCTGCTGAAGGGATGACACTGAAAATATAAGACATTTCAGCTTAATTACAATATCTCTGAAGCTTTGTTTGGTCGAGTTTCAGAATCCGTGTCAGGTGGACACTTGGGTAAGAAGTGGGGGCTATTTTAGCCCTATGAAGGGAAGGCTTTAGGAAATCGAAGAAGATACCTTCATGCTGAAACTTCTAATAAGCTGCTAAAAATATGAGAAAGAAGACAGAAGACAGTATTTTTTTGAGCGCTGAAAATTTATAAGGCCCAGGGAGATGAGGTGCCATATTATGTATCCTCAGAGTGCTGTGCTATGAGAAGTGAAGTCACCGCTCCTCTGGGGATCTGCTTCTTTTTAGCCGTCTCACTGTGGTCCCCAGGTAGCATCTACTGCTTCTGCTTTCCAGCCACCTCCCCACTTCAGACCAACGCTCTTCCACTCCCACCTTACCCAGTCCACTTGCCTCTTTCTAACTCACTCAAGAAACTGAAGAGGCTAGAGATAGTGGCTATTCTTCTGAGTCATGATCCCACCCCTTAAAAGTTCCTCTAATTTTTCCCAGATTATCAAAGTTTAGTTTCTCAGCACTGACCTAACCACGATACTTATACACCCTACTATATATAAAATAGACAACTAATAAGGACCTACTGTATATATAGCACAGGGAACTCTACTCAATACTCTGTGATGACCTATATGGGAAAAGAATCTTAAAAAGAGTGGATATATGTATATGTATAACTGATTCACTTTGCTGTACAGGAGAAACTAACACAACATTGTAAATCAACTATGCTAAAATAAAAATAAAAAAACAATAAAATGCATCCAAAAGAAGAAAAATAGAAATGTGTGATTCATAATCAGTCCTTTGTGTGCAAGAAAAGATTGCCACAATAAACCGGATCTGCATTTAAGCAGTCATTTCATCGTGTTTAAAAGGAAAAGTTTTCTATTTTTATTGTTATTACCTCAACTTCTTCATTGGGACTTCCAGCCAATGCCAACAGGAGTGTTGGACATGGGTATGGTTGGGAAGAGAAGAATTGGAGAAAAAAACCAAAACAAAACAAACATAAAAACCCCCCAAAACCATGGACACTTTCTGTTTGGCTGGCCAGTGGGGGCAGGATGCTGAACATTTGTCTTCAATTTTGCAAAGGTTTTAGAGAGGCTGTCTCCATGGCAGTGTTGAAAAAAATTGGTGATGCACATATGAGGAATAAAGATCCTGCTGTGACTCAGATTCGAACCGAGCTTACTGCAGCCACAACGCAGAGTACTAACCACTATATGATCACAGCACAGCAGCAGGAAGCATCTACTTTAGAGCTCTACCTCTGCTCTTTTCTCAGGAACGTCTATTTCTGTCATCTAAAGAAACATACACTTTGTTTTCCGTCTTTATTTAGAAATGCCTTCTCAGTTTATTGCCCTATTCTGCTCCTCCACTTGCTAACACAGCATGTTGCTCCTGGCAAACAAACCAAAAGGAATAAAATTAAGTTTCACTACATGGAATTTTCCAAACACGATGGCTCCTCTCTGGGGTTGCTAACACTTGCGGACTGACTACTCTCACTTCCACTTCCAGCCCATGCAGGTCTCGCTTAGTTTTAAAAAGCGTGGTCCTCAGACCTCCAGCGATAGAATGGAGAGGGTGTTGCTTCGAATTGAACCTTACTGGGTCCCATTTTTGGCCAAACTGGTCAGAATCTCCAGGTGCTTGGCGTAGAATCTGGCATCATATCAGGTGCCAAAAGTGAGTTCAAAGGAAGGGATATGGCTCCATCCTGACCCATCTGTGAATCTGGCACGCCCCTGGACTCAGCCTGCCCAACTGAGAAAATGTTCAGTGTCTCAGAGTGCTTACACCTCACTGAAACTTGTTTCTCCCAGTTTTGCCAGTTGCCCGAGGGGGAGAGGGGACAGTACTTCTTGTATGGCCTGGAAGCTCTACGGGCCGCCCGCACCCCGTCACAGACAACTCTGCCTGCGCACAGTAGAGTCAGGGTCCTGGACGTGCTCTTTCCTTGGTACAGAATGATTTCCTTTCTTCTCTTTACCTGGTTAAATTCCATTCATGCTTCAGCTCTCCACTGAATTCACTGGGGAAGCTTTTCCTGAACTCCCCTCTCCACACAACACATTCCTCTCGGTCTAAGTCAAATTTATTTTCTCTGTTCCATGACCCTTTTTTAATTTTTCTGTCAGTGTCCCCATATCAGTTTCTTATGATGTATTAGTTACTGGAGTTATTTTAAATTAATGTCAGTCTCCTCCCTCCCTCCGTCCCCTCCCCAACTGTGCTCCAAGAGGAGATAACTGTCGTGTTCAATAGTCTATCGCCAGGGTTCCACATTTAGTAAGTTCTTTATGAATATTGCTCGGACGCACAATGAATGAATGAATGCACAGAGATTCCAGTCCAATCCTTTATGGAGGCAACTTCTCCCAACAGTATGTGGCCAGGCAAATGGCTTTATTGTGTGCAGAGGCTGTGGGTAGGAAAGATCGTTAGAAAATGAAGGCAAAGGAGTTCAGAATTACCTCAGCAGCTGACCATATAAAGCTTCTCAGCAGAGCCAAAATGATGTCTTTAATTTTCTGAGATTTTCTTTATCTCCTTTCTTCTAGATCACACAAAGCCACCCTAATTACTGGCAGGTTTGCTGAAGAATTACCTGCTTCCCAGTATTAATTTGATCAGGGAAGAGAGCTAGGGATCTTCTGTCTCAAGGAAATGAGCTCAGTTTAGCTGAAGGAAAGGAAATGCTGCCTGTACAGGGAATGCAGGCTGCTTTTGTCTCAGGCCTGTTTGAGTTGGACTTCTCCTTCCTTTCTTTCCCTCAGGGACTTCCTCTCACCCTATTTAGAAAGCACCCTATTTATGGACACAAGTGCTTTTCTGCATTTTCTGCTGGGGTGTTTTGGCAATTGGACTGATTTGCATGTGCTTCTCTATAAGAAGAGAGAAAAGCCAATCCTGTGTGTTAGTCCTTGGTGTGGCACAGGCCTAGAAAATGGCCTCTCTTCTTGTGCTTTTTATTTTTGAAAGCCTTTCTGAGGATTTTGCCTGACACTTTTACTACAGTGATTCTGAATAGGATAAGAGACAGGGTGGCCTAATCCAACCTGCTAGCTCTATGTTTATCAATGCCATGGACTTTTCTACTTCCGACTTTCCTAAATTTTCTATTAAAAATAAATTTAAAATTCTCTCTTACTCAGGGGCATAGCTCCAGCAACCCTTCCCTCTCTTTCCTATATTATTTTTTAAAAATCTCTGTAGGGGGAGTTCCCTGATGGTTCAATGGTTAGGACTCCATGCTTTCACTGCCTTGGGCCCAGGTTCAATACCTGGCTGGGGAACTAAGATGCCATGTGGTGTGGCCAAATAATAATAGTAATAATAATAATAACCTCTGTTGGATCTTTCCTACCAGCTTTTATTTCTTTCATCTGAAATGTTCTCTTGCTACCCTTTGAGCTACTAACATTATTATTTCCCCAAAGTGACATGTACCATATCTGGATATGCTCCCCTCACCAGCTATCAGATAATTTGTAAGCCTGCTGGTTTTCAGTAGGCCCCATTTCCTGCCACTTAGGCTTTATGATGCATAAGCGTCATTGATCTGGAGTTATGCATGGCAGACAGAAATGCTCTAAGGAGATTCTTGCAAAACTCATGAAGAGTATCACACCTGGGGATTTAGAATAAGGCCAAGTCTTACTCTGATGGCAATTATTATTTATTGGAAAAGTAGCTTCTAGCATCTACTGAGCCATTTTAATTACTGAATGCCTGACAGTGGGACATAAAGCAAATATGCACCCCAAAATATTCACCAGGAACTGGGAGTCCTATGATCTACCAAATTATAAAGATGGATATCACAGTAGCATTTCATTTTAAAATGAAATTCTATAGACAAGACCAGATCTGTGATGGCCTGAGCAAGATGTGTGATGCTTAGACTCCTGTGCTGTTTCTATTGCTTTGCTACCTCTCCTTCAACTCTTTTTTATAACCTCTTGGTAAACACCCTATGACCAGTTAACAAAGGATTAACAATCATGGCCCTGTTTAGAGCGGCTTTGCAGAGCATTTTAGCACTACTAGAATTGGATAGCTGTGCACTACAAGTTATGCTTCCACTTAGAGATGGGAGGTCTTGAGAGAGAGTAGTGAAAAGAAATCCCCCCTGTCAGCAGAATATTGGGTGGTTCATCTGGTTGTCCACTTCTTATGGTAGGGAATCTGGCCTGATGCAGGAAAAGCGAGTCTATGTGTATCTTTACTAATTTATAGACAGTGACTGGTGAGTTATCCAGCTAATCAAGGACATGGAAAACATGACTAGAAAATTATTATCATGAAGGTCTTGTGGAGTGTAATGTACAAGGACACAGTCAGTATATGAGTTACCCCAAAATGACCACCAGAGGGCTTCCACCATGAAGGAGGCTCTTAAGAATGGGGTAGAAATGATGATCTATCCTGTGGATATCAGTCAATCTCTTTCCCCAACCAATCAATGATTGCAAAATTGTCCATGTACAAAATTTTCAACATCTCTCTTTAACATTACTACTCATACCTTAGACCAAAGTGTATAAGACCAGATAGTTAAGAGAAGGCAGTTATGTGTGGGTTCTGTGTTGAGGTAGCTAATATCTTGATTTGTAGCTTTATCTCTTACAAATTGAGAATCTGATTGAATAAATTACATTGTGCTTTCTTGTCTTACTCAGTTTGGGCTGCTACGACAAATATTATAGGATGGGTGGCTTAAACAACAAACATTTATTTCTCATAGCTCTGGAATCTGGGAAGTCCAAGAGCAAGGTGCCAACAGATTCCATGTCTGGTGAAGACCTGCTTCCTGGTTTGCAGGTGCTGCCACCTCTCTGTGTGCGCATGTGATTTCTTCTTTGTGGGCTCCAGGAATGGGTGGAGAGCTCTGATCTCTTCTTCTTCTTACAAGAGTGCTAATCCCACCATGAGGATTCTACCTTCATGACCTCATCTAAAGCCATTTACCTCCCAAGTCCCCACCAACAAATACCATCACATTGCGGGGTTAGGATTTCAATATATGAAAGGGGGGCAGGGGGCTCAAACATTCAGTCCCATAGCATTTCTTTTCTAAATTGTAACTGGAACGATACTCACCTCAAGTGCATTCATGTTACATATGTAGCCCATAAATGCTCTGTACTGAATATCTCTTCCATGTTTTCTTTAAAGCCTCATTCTCTTCTCTTTTGGGGCCTCAACTATTCACTTTGAAGCCTTCACATTATGGTAGATGTGGAATCCAGGACTGGATAAGTGAAGTGATTACTGGATCTGGAGGATGGAGAAAAGGCCAGTGGAAGATTCTCTCTTATTCCTTATTGTTTTATATCACCTTCCTTTTGCAATGATTGTGGCATCTAAAACTCTTACAGGAGTATATGAAATTAGTAAAGGTTTTTAGAAAGTAAGTTTTCTCATTTCTCTAAAAAGAAAACACATCCCTTTTAAATTCCCCAATGAAGGTAAAGAAACTATGTATGCTAAAGTCAGTTTTACAAATACCATCACAGACATTACTCAACACTGATATTTATATTCATGTTAATGTATGTCATAGACATGGAAATGCAGTATCCAGATCCCCCACCAAGGAAAAACTTGCTGCCCAACTGCAGAGTGCGCTTAGTAGATAGGCAGCAGCTCTTATCTCCAGGGTTCCCCAGAGTTGCAGATCTCCACCCAACTCAAGGCACGCCCTTCCTCAGGGCAGTCATCAGTCCAGAAGTAAAGCCTGATCCAGAGACATTTTCACCCAATGTGGGGCAACTCTGACAGGCAACACAGGCTCCAATGCTCCCCACATGTTTGTCTGGCCTGTATCACAGTTTGACATTCTCTGTCCAATCCTAGTTCCTTCCTCCCTTCACAGATGTTGGTCCCTAATAAACATCTTGCACCCCAAACTCCATCTCAGCATCTGCTTCCAGAGAACTCAACCTACATCACCATAATTTTTTTCCTGGGTGTCTTGCATTTTATTATCACTTCATTCGACAGGGCTTCTGCAAGCAAAGACTAGGAGTAGCAAATAAATTCTGTATTGAATTATAAACTATGTTCTCAATCTTTCAGTTTTTGAACCACATAATAAAGTCAATATTATTTTTTAATCTAATTTTTATTGGAGTGTAGTTGCTTTACAATGTTGTGTTAGTTTCTACTGTACAGCAAAGGGAATCATCTGTACGTATACGTATATCCCCTCTTTTTTGCATTTCCTTCCCATTTAGGTCACCAGAGCATTGAGTAGAGTTCCCTGAGCTATACTGTAGGTTCTCATTAGTTATCTATTTTATACATAGTATCAACAGTATATATATGTCAATCCCAATCTCCCAATTCATCACCCCCCGACCCAGTCAATACTGTTTTTATGGTGTCTTTTTTAAAAAGTGGGTTGGATTCCACAGCTTTTTCTATCTAGCTAATCTGTATTATCAAATTTATTATCTCAGAGATCAGGGTTGCTATTGCTTTTGATTACTTATACACATTAATTTACACACCCGAAGTCCTATTTTATGGTGTCCTCCCCCCAACCCACCTTTAAGTTCAACACCTAATGGGCCTTCTGGCTGTGCCCAAGAAAAACACATTTTCTGTCCTAAGGCTTTTGCATTTTCAGTTCCCTCTACTTGAAATACTCTTCCTCTAGTATCTGCCTGTCTCGTTATTTTAATTTATGTAGGTCTCTTAGCAAGTAATACTTTTAAGAGGTAATCTCCATTTACCCCCTATCTAAAATGAGTCCCCATAATGCTCTATGGCTTATCTCCTCCCTATGTTTTTCACAGAATGTGTATCATCTTACATATTATATATTCACATGTTTATTTATGGCTCCCTCACCTAGAGTAAATTCCAGGGAGGTAGATTTTCTAGGTTTGAATTGACTGTTGTATCCTGAGTTACTACAAGAGTGCGTTAAATGAACACGAGTCCCAAAGAAATAGGACCAAGGATTTACTAATATGGGATTAAATAAGTTCTGAATATTTTTAATCGACAAACTCTAGTTCCAATTAGAATTAAATCCTAAAGAAAATGTAAACGGCTGCTGAGAGGAATTTTAAGAATTTCATCATCTGATGAAACTATCCTTTAGTTAGGTCACTTAACCAGGATGCTCTTTCAAAGGACTTTTCTAAACAGTACATTCAGAATTGCTAAATTTCCTAAAAGTAATCAGTGCATCCGTATTTTGGCTGCCTAAGGACACTGCTTCTAGATAACATTAGTTTTATTAACTGGACTTTAGGTACTTGCTTATCGGATTCATCTCCCAACTTCTGAACAAGCCTCTCCTGCACATACTAGTCCATGTGAATCTGCAAGTAGTCCTTTCAGTTCAGACCACGTGCCGAATTGCTATTGGAGTTGCGCTCCACTCCCTCAAGAGAACAGAAGCACTTTATAAATCTTATCACTCAAAACACAAGATTGTGTGTACCAGCTTTCTCTTTGACAGTGTAGGTGGCTCTGAAAAGAGCCTTTGTTTTTCAGCTTTTCTCACCTTGTTACTTATTTGGTCTTATGATGGCTCTCGGTCTTCTTGGGCAGCAGCACGGCCTGGATGTTGGGCAGGACGCCGCCCTGAGCGATGGTGACTTTGCCCAGCAGCTTGTTGAGCTCCTCGTCGTTACGGATGGCCAACTGCAAGTGGCGCGGGATGATACGCGTCTTCTTGTTGTCGCGGGCCGCGTTGCCCGCCAGCTCCAGGATCTCGGCCGTCAGGTACTCCAGCACCGCCGCCAGGTACACCGGCGCGCCGGCCCCGACTCGCTCGGCGTAGTTACCCTTGCGGAGCAGGCGATGCACTCGGCCCACGGGGAACTGAAGCCCGGCCCGCGAAGACCGGGTCTTAGCCTTAGCGCGAGCCTTACCTCCTTGTTTGCCTCGTCCGGACATTACGAGCTCAGCAACGTCACCTCAGATAGCTACTAAAGGGAAAGTGCAAGGACAGCACTTCTTATAACCCTTATTGGGCGCGAAAAAGGAGGTATGTCATTGGTTAGGATGTGGCTTCATTTTAACCAATTGAAAGGTGAAATTGTGATTCTTGCGTTCTTATTGGGCAGAACTAATTTCTGAAGGTTTCTTGAACAGCCACCAATCAGACATAGGACTTCGACTTACCTTATTTGCATAAGAGGTTCTATATAAATGAGGTACTTTGCACATTTACTATTTTTCGTCGCTGTACGTTGCTTGTTTCTGTAGATCATGCCTGAGCTGGCGAAGTCCGCTCTGGCCCCGAAGAAGGGCTCTAAGAAGGCGGTGACCAAAGCGCAGAAGAAGGATGGCAAGAAACGGAAGCGCAGCCGCAAGGAGAGCTACTCCGTGTACGTGTACAAGGTGCTGAAGCAGGTCCACCCGGACACTGGCATCTCGTCTAAGGCCATGGGCATCATGAATTCGTTTGTTAACGACATTTTCGAGCGCATCGCGGGCGAGGCGTCGCGCCTGGCTCACTACAACAAGCGCTCGACCATCACGTCCAGGGAAATTCAGACGGCCGTGCGCCTGCTGCTGCCCGGGGAGCTGGCTAAGCACGCCGTGTCCGAGGGCACCAAGGCTGTCACCAAGTACACCAGCGCCAAGTAAATTTGTCAAGTAACTTTTAGATCTAACCCCAAAGGCTCTTTTAAGAGCCACTAAGTTGTCAGTATTAGAGCTGAAAATACGAACTCTGAATTTAGGTTTAAGTTCTAGCGATAACGTGAGGTATTGAGAATTCCATTGTACTGAATCATACGTACTGTGGTCGTAAATTGCCTCAGAATAGAAGGAAACCAATTATACTACCAAGTGCTTCAGTAACACGGCCCTTACATCTGGTAAGTTAACACGTGAACACAAAGCGAATCATTCTTGTTTCGGGGGTCTTCTGTGTGAAGTACAGTGGCTTCCTGTTTAAGCCTTAACAGCCTCTGTCACGTGTCCTTTTTTTCCACCACCGGTGTTCTAATATGCATTTATGTGTTAGTAAACTTGGCCTCCAATGATCTCCTAAAATGCAGCCTTTAAGTAGTTATCTCATGTCCAGCCCATTTGGGGTCAGGACAATGCTAGAACTCTGCGCCGCCCTCCCTGACCCCCACCCTCACCCTCAGCCAGGAGGAACAAAGTCTGCAAGGAAGTGAAACAGGTCTTCAGAGTAAAGATATGTAATATGAGGGCCCACAAAAAAAATTATGTGGTCAATTTACTAGTTTATAAAAAACATATACGGCTAGAGAAACAAGTAACAGATGGGTGGTAAAATGAAGAAAAACAAGGTCATATCCCTCACCCGACATTAAGAAATATAAAGGACTGGAGGGAGATTTTAGAGTTGGGCCTGAGTCCGGGCCTCTGGTCTCATAAAACTCAGGCCTCCAGACAAAACCAATCCGCAGCCGAGAAGCTAGTTGGAGGCCCCACCCGTGCCCGGGGGAATCTTGCCCCGCGATCACTAAATACTGTGCTCAGTCCATTTTCCACACCCTAGAGTTAACTATGTTAACTGCCTTGAGCGATCCATTTTAAATGGTTTAAAACACCAGCGTACAGACGGATTGTTACTTTAGCCCTTTCCTTGAAAACTTGGGGGCCCTAAAAAGGGCCTTTTTAATAAACAGGATCAAACTTTTTCCTTTTAACCGCCGAAGCCGTAGAGGGTGCGTCCTTGGCGCTTGAGCGCGTACACTACGTCCATGGCCGTGACCGTCTTGCGCTTGGCGTGCTCGGTGTAGGTGACGGCGTCCCGGATCACGTTCTCCAAGAACACCTTCAGCACCCCACGGGTCTCCTCGTAGATGAGACCAGAAATGCGCTTGACACCTCCACGCCGGGCCAGGCGGCGGATGGCAGGCTTGGTGATGCCCTGGATATTATCGCGCAGAACTTTGCGGTGGCGCTTGGCGCCCCCTTTCCCCAAACCTTTCCCCCCCTTACCACGTCCGGACATTCTCAGGAAATGAGCAGAAAACTGCATTCAACTGGTCGCAGCTCCTTTTAAAAAGTAATCTCTGCGGACCAGAGTGAAAACCAAAAGAGCTGTGGCGGGAATCCCTCTGGGTTGGGGGAGGGGACCTAAAGACCTAAAGGAACAAGCCGGCCGTACTACTCCCGTTTGTTCTCTTTCAGTTAATTCTTTTGATTCCTCAAGACCTAGGCTATTTTTCTCCCCTTTTCTCATTTAATTTGTTTCGCTCCTCATCCTCGTTAAGCAACAAAACTTTAACATTGTAGATGATACATAAAATAGCACAGAGAATAAAATATTCTGCTTTTATCTCTACCTATATACATGTGTCTTCTTTCTCTACCAGTATTTGCATACGGTTAATACCATTTTGTGAAGTTTTTCTCCTAATATATGGGGGAAATATACTACCTAGAAATAGAGCAAGATGGGCTAATAAAATAGAGAATTTCAAGACCTTCCAGGTATATTGCTAAATGCTCTTCCACCAGATGTGTGTCAATTTCCATTTTTAATATAAATTCCTATTATTATTTTACTTATAATGGGTAGAACATTAAAAAAAATTTAACTCTATAATAATCCAGACTTGGTTTCTTGTATAGAGAATTAACTTTTAAAAAGTTAACCAGCTGGCTCATCAGTATAACATAGTAAATATTTTCTCCACTTATTTGAGGAACTTAATTGATCGTTTATTGAATATTTCACTTAAAATTATTTTTTGAGTTTTTATTCTGCTGATCAGTCTATGTATAGTGCTCTAGCATTTAATTATTTGTAATGTTGAAAAATAAGTATTTGCCAGTGAATTCATACCTCATAATTATTTATTTCAAATTAATTTCTACTATTATAGAAAAATAAATCATTTTATCTAGCTGCAACAAAGTAGTTCTTTTAGTACTCTTAACTGTATTAAATCTATACAATTTATTAGGGTAAATTTGTTATTTTTGAAGTACTGTGTCCTCCTAACCTGCAAAATACTGAATCTGGGTCTTTAAATGTCTCAGTAGATTTTTTTTCTAGGTAACATATAATTAAAAATTTTTTTTAACTTTCATTAATTAGAAGAGCAGTTAATTTGTCATTAGTGAACAAGTAGAAAATTCAAATGCAGAGAAAAGAAAGTCTACCTTTGTCTTTCTAAGAAAGCCTTTATTAAAAGAATGATTATATATTTCAAACATTCTTGGTTGTATATACTTAATTTAAAAAATATATACTATTTTACTATTGTAAATTCTGAGAAATTCTGAGAAATTTTAATCCCTATTTCAGCATTAACATATAATCCCATTGTTATTCAATGATTTTCTTTCACTTTCCTTTATTTCAATGAGAGTTACTTTTAGCAAGGTTGCAATACAGTATTTTCAAAGTACAACTATAAATTTCATAAAATAAATAAAAACCTTTGCAAAAACAAAACTGATTCAACCAACAGGAACAAAATTCAGTATATATTACAGAGATGGGTATATATCCAGCATAATTCAACAAGTTAATTTAAGGGCAAATACAAGTTGAAAATAAGAGGCTTAATTCTCCCCGAGGGTCCCTTTCCTTTCCTTTTTCTCTTTCAAAATTTCTTTCTCTGTCCTTTCCAAATGTACGTAAAATGGCTAAAAAAGCTCTTTGCCAGCCTCTTAACTCAGGAAAGTTTCCTCAAGGAGCTTAGAGTCCTCTCTTTAATCATCAAGGAAAATAGTACTCTATTTCCCAGTTTCCTGACTCCAGATTGCAAAACCTACCTAATGTAATGGGTAGTATCTATTTACCTATATAAAAGAGTGAGATTTTTTTCTTTATCTTTGCAATCTCTTTAAAAGATTGCCCGTGTAGAGCATAATATTTTGGATAAGCATTAAGCTTATTCAGTAATAAACTTTCTCTTCTTTTGTTTTACATTATATTTCCCCAACATTAGTTAATTGGAATATATTTTACAGACCCTTCTCTACTTTTTTAAAAAAATATTTATTTATTTATTTATTTGGCTGAGCCAGGTCTTATGCGGACCTTCGTTGCAGCCTGCGGGGTCTTTAGCTGCGGCATGCAGGGATGGAACCCAGGCCCTTTGCATTGTGAGCGTGGAGTCTTAACCACTGGACCAAAAGGGGAGGCCCCCTTCTCTACTTTAAAAATGGGTAAAATTCCCACCAACTACTAGCCTCCCTTCCTATCTGATTTCATGAGTTTTTGCATAACAACTAGTGATTATAAGACTAGCAATGGATGGATATCTGAAAAGTTTGTCAGATTCTTTATAATTTCTGAAATTGATAAGCAAAGTTTTATTATTCTATAAACATACAATATATTATTTTATAAAAATACAATGCTCTTCGGGCCCTTTTCTAACATAGTAACTGACTTAATATGTCGAGATGAACAGTTCAAATCAAATATTTTCTTTGTGGCTTTATGTTCTTTCACTGTTGAAGGGCAGCCGAACATGTCACCCCAAAGTATGCCTCTTTGTCATAAGGGTTATTTTGAACTAATTATTTTTGAGAAACAGCATAGACAGATGAATCTCTGAAAACAGAAGTTACCTTTTTGTAAGAGACACATATTTATAGAGGAAAGCTACATTTGTGTCTCCCTCTCTATACTATGAAGAGAAGGATGATTCGAAATCATGAAAAAGATCTTATGGGAGAAGGCACCCACTTTAACCTGCATAACAAACCCTTGTTCATTATGCGTTTTTCTGATAATGTGTCCCCCCTCTCCTACACAACTTTCTTTTGTCTTTAGCTAAAGATGGTGTGTAAGGTGGTGGCTTGGGCCATCTTGAGTTTACTCATTTTTCCTGTGTCTCTCCTGTATACATGAGGTTTACATGTTAATAAAATTTTGGTGGTTTTTCTCTTTTTAATTTGTCTTTTATTCTAGGTAGTCTCAGCCAAGAATTCAAAGGGAAATTTCTTTTTCCTCTCCTACACAGTACAAATCAAATCCAGCAGCAAACTTTATTGGTTACACTTGTGAAATATATCCTATACCTAACCATTGTCTATTACCCCAATTTAAGCCAAACCAGCATTATCTCTCAAAAAGACCACTGCAATAGCTTCCTAATTTATATCATTACTTCTAAACTTTGTATTCACCATACAGTTGCCTTGGTGAACTTTCATAGAAATGTAAATCAGGTTATGCCATTCCTCTGTTCAAAACTCTTAGAATGATTTGCAAAAACTTATAGCATGGCATATAAAACCCTACATGATCATAAAGCCCTACATGATCTGACCTCTGCCTATCTCTGTGAACTCACTTTCTACCCTTGCTTTCTCTGCTCTTGATCTTCCTTAAATATTCTTGATCTTAAACTTGATCTTTAACTTTCTATCTCAAAATGCCCAAATAGATGGGCAAATGCCCAAATAGTTTGGGCAGAATAGATGTCCAAACTGACTGTAATGATATACAAATGTCTACAAATATAAGAAAAAAATGTTCAGTTACATCATTAACCCACAACATTGGATTTAAATTAAAAAAAAAAATCTTAAAAGTATTGTAATGGGAGAGTTTTAATTTGCTTTAAAACTTTTGTTTAGAAATATTCTCTGTGTATCATTTAAAATATAATGCATGAGTTCAGATTTTTTATATTAATACAGACAACAGTATACATCAACAAAATATTAGTATTTGGTGTTGAAGGGGAGCAGAATAGGCCACCCCAAAATACACCATTTAGCATAAGGATTATTTCGCTGAACTGAGGCGTTTGAGATGAAGCAGATCCAAGAAAATCTTCTTGCTTTCCTTCTGTTTCCCTAAAAGCAGGACACAGATTTACAGAGATGTCCCTCCTCCTCTCTTTCCCAGGAAGAACAAAGGTTAATCCTAGTAAACAACTTTAGACCCTTATCAATGGAGAAGGCATCAATTTAAATATGCCTAACAAAGTTTACCCTTGTTTCCCTGGTAACCTCCCCGTACCTGACCTCCCTACATCTCCATCTTTAGCGGAAGATGGTATTTAAGATGGAGTTCTTTTTATTTGTTTTGTTTTGGTTTTTGGCCGCACCTCACAGCTTGCAGGATCTTAATTCCCTGACCAGGGATTGAACTCGAGACCTTGGCAGTGAAAGCCACCAGGGAATTCCCTGGAATTCTAAGGCACCTCTAGAGGTACTCATTTTTCCCTGGGTTTCTCCCATGTACAGATGAGGTATAGTTGTTAAGAAACTTGTTTTTCTCTTTCGAATTTGGCTTTTATTACAGGGCTTGTTACCCGAAAACTGGGTTCGCCTCTTGGTGGGTGTCGCACCAAAAGACAGAACCAAGCCAAAGATCAGGAGAAGGAAGAAAGAATTTATTACTACTTGCAGCAAGTAAGGAGAACACCGGGGATCTTCCCAAAGCAGTGTCTCCCTGAACAGCAAAACTGGGGAAGTTTTAAGCTAAGGGTACATGCATATTCATGAAGGGGCTCGAGCAGAGAATTCAGCACAGAATTGGGGCAAAGGTTGACGGAGTCCAAGCTTTAGTTGATCTGAAGTCAATAAGGGGCAAAATTATCATTCCATTCTCCACCTAGGTGGGGGCCTTAGTTCCTGCAGAACTCAAAGACTGTATCAGATTTTTATCTATATCCCTTGAGGAGGAACTAGGGCTTTTATTGTTGAACTATTGTTTCTTGACTGCTTCTCCTTTGTTCCTGCACTCCCTTACTTTCCTTAAGATCATTGATTACTGAGACACGTTCAAGGGCAAGCATTAGTTCACGCTTAGATCACAAAATGGCTTAGGCCAAAATGGCTTCTCTTATGTAAATAAAGCCATTCCTGGGAATTACCCGGTGGTCCAGTGGTTAGGATTCCACGCTTTCACTGCCAAGAGCCCGGGTTCAATCCCTGGTCAGGTGCGGGGACCCCCTAACCTATCTGCTTACAGGCTCTCAGCCAAAAACTCAGAAGGGTGGAGGAAAAATTATGTTTTTTCCCTACAATTGGAAGACATATTTAAAGACAGAACAATTGAATAATGAATGAAATCATTTGGGTTACGTAACTTCTAAAAAGCCTATGAAAAGTCAAATATTTTACTGTTTCTTGATGGGTCATTTGAGTGCCTAGCATTGTTAGATATTGTTGTTGGCATTTCTTTTTATTTCAAGAAGTCTTATTTATACTAGGATTGGAAGAAGTTCTATTTTAAGTACAAAAAACAAAGACAATAAAAGGGTATGAATAATTATATGAGATATTAGAAGACTTAAGTGCTAAAGAAATTCCAGCTATGCAGAGGCAGTTTCAGTGAAAAATCATAATTAAGTTGCAAAAGAATGGGTTAGATTGACCAAAGCTTACAGCAACGGTTTTTCACCTGGGATCCATATATGCCACAATGCCTGTGAGGATAAAAATCAGCAGAATGTGGATGGGGCGGTGGCGGTAGTGATGAGGGGGGAAGTCCATGAGTTTAGATGGAGAAAAATATATATTTTAATTAACCTTTAACTGAACATTGGCATTTCACTTTATTATGAATTTAGGCCTCAAACCTCAGTACCTGTTACTTTGTTACCCAGTGGAAATCACAGATGTTTTATTTTTCATAACAATTGCTGCGTTATCTTAAACCATCTTTTATACTTATCTTATTACTGATGGCAGTTAGGCTCCCCAAAAGATTGTGTTATGTACTGTGTTAATTATATAAGTGCATATGTCACTCTATCAAATTTAGTTTTAAAAATACTTTGATAACTGTAATGTAATAAATTTTTTTGCAACTTTTGCATTTTGTACACTTAAAACATTATTCTGAGAAGTTTCCACTTAGTCACCACACAGCCAAAGGTGTTCACGATATTCAAGAAAAAAAAAAGTTAACGTCTTTTATTTTGAGATGACATCAATTAAAAGAGTTCAGTGAGTGGAGAGTAAGAGGCTAGATTCTGCGACCTAGGCGGTAAAAACCATTGGCAGGGGTATTCCTTATTTGGTTACAGCAACAGAAGTTACTTGTCATGTCACATCAAATAACTCTTTCAAAGGTAACCCTATCAGCTTTGCTGACTTGGTTTCTGTCAGGAGCCCACAACACACTACATTTCTCCACTACTTACCAACTACTTTGTCGAACCATATCATAATCCTCTATATTATTTTCCTTACCCCACACTTACTTTAAGTCTACGAGGCAGAAGTTTAAGTCTGCGTGATTGGCAACACTTTACATTTCAATAGCAATAGTTATGGAAAACATTTCCTCAAATGTCTTGATCAGTTTAAAGTTTGTTAGAAATAACTAACCTGTCAAGTTCTCCTGAGGCAACAGCACTTGAGATTTAGGCCGCAACCCAAATATGAGAAACCTTTCTCGTGCTCCAGAGTGGTGTCACATCTACAGATGTAATCCCAATATTTTAACGTAGCAACATTGCCTCGTGGCACATGTACTGTTAGGGAAAACGTATGTGGCTGACAGTATTTGGGTAAGGGAGACTATCGTGCCACGAAGCTCTCCGTTGATCTGTAGGGAAACTGGATGTCCTTGGGCATGATGGTGACGCGCTTGGCGTGATGACACACAAGTTGGTGTCCTCGAAGAGCCCCACCAGGTAGGCCTCGCACGCCTCCTGCAGCGCCATCACGGCCGAGCTCTGGAAGCGCATGTCGGTCTTGAAGTCCTGCGCGATCTCGCGCACCAGGCGCTGGAACGGCAGCTTGCGGATCAGCAGCTCCGTGGACTTCTGGTAGCAGCGGATCTCGCGCAGGGCCACCGTGCCGGGCCGGTAGCGGTGCGGCTTCTTCACGCCACCCGTGGCCGGCGCGCTCCCGCAGGCCGCCTGGTCAGGCCCTTGCTGCACCGTCTGCTAAATTCGAGTCAGGGTAGTGCTTCTTTTGTACCAAAATATTTCAGAAACTGATGCTAATGGTTACCCGTAGACGCACACCTATTAAGGACTAGCGATAAAGTCCTAAGTCCGTAGATAATCACTGCAGCGAACTTTCTTTAAAACGTGATTAAATGTTTTTCTTACTTTGCTTTCAACAAAGCAGAGAATGGGAAAGTGACTCAGGCTTTTATTAAATCTCACTACCGCTTTTCATCGTTCAACGTAACAAATGTTAAAACTCTTTTACAGAAAATATGGGTGGCCCTGAGAAGAGCCTTTGGTTTGAATTTATCCGAGTTGCTATAATCTAGGCAATTACTTGCCCTTGGCCTTGTGGTGGCTCTCGGTCTTTTTGGGCAGCAGCACGGCCTGGATATTGGGCAGTACGCCACCCTGAGCGATGGTGACTTTGCCTAACAGCTTGTTAAGTTCCTCATCGTTACGGATGGCCAGCTGCAGATGACGCGGAATGATACGCGTCTTCTTGTTGTCGCGAGCAGCGTTGCCCGCCAGCTCCAGGATCTCCGCGGTCAGGTACTCCAGCACTGCCGCCAGGTACACCGGCGCGCCGGCCCCGACACGCTCGGCGTAGTTGCCCTTGCGGAGCAGGCGATGCACTCGGCCCACGGGAAACTGCAGCCCCGCCCGTGAAGAGCGGGTCTTGGCCTTGGCGCGAGCTTTCCCGCCTTGCTTGCCTCGTCCAGACATCGTGAAACCAACGACAACACCTCAGAAGTCTTTCAGAACGAAAGCGTAGGGGCAGCACTTCTTATAACCCTTATTGGGCGCGATAAAAGAGGTATGTCATTGGTTAGGATTGTGGCTTCATTGTAACCAATGGAAAGGCGGCAGTAGGATTCTTGCGTTGTGATTGGGCAGAACTAATTTATTACGGCTTCCTAAACAGCCACCAATCAGACACACGACTTTAACTTATCACCTTATTTGCATAAGAGTTTCTATATAAAAGGGACACATCGTATCTTTTACCGCGCTATTTCTCTTTCTCTTAAATTCTTTTGAGGTGCTTTTCATCATGCCGGAAGCAGCTAAATCTGCTCCTGCTCCGAAAAAGGGATCCAAGAAGGCGGTAACTAAGGCACAGAAGAAAGATGGTAAGAAGCGCAAACGCAGCCGCAAGGAGAGTTATTCCATCTATGTGTACAAGGTGCTGAAGCAGGTTCACCCGGACACCGGTATCTCGTCTAAGGCCATGGGCATCATGAACTCGTTTGTCAACGACATCTTCGAGCGCATCGCGGGCGAGGCGTCGCGCCTGGCGCATTACAACAAGCGTTCGACCATCACGTCCAGGGAGATCCAGACGGCCGTGCGCTTGCTGCTGCCCGGGGAGCTGGCCAAGCACGCCGTGTCCGAGGGCACCAAGGCTGTCACCAAATATACCAGCGCCAAGTAAACAGTGAGTTGGCTGCAAACAATTTAACGGCTCTTTTAAGAGCCACCATATGCTCAATAGAGAGAGCTGGTGCTGGTTTTGTTTCTGCGCTGGGCCTTCGTAGCTCATTACAGTATTTAGCCTGCGAAGTAGAGCAATTACTGAACTTTAGGACTTTCCTGTCACGGTAAGCTTGAGATACGCTAACTACAAAAATGTTACCTGACCCTGGCAAAGCTCTGGAACTCCTTGTAACCCTGCCCTGGCCTTTTCATTGTCGTTTAGGTACTTCGTATATTTAAAAGGGTTCAGGCACCAATTCTGTTACCATTTAGGGTTAAGTAACGAGGGAGGAGTTAATTTTTAAATTCGTAGTAAATCCAAATACTCATGGCTCTGGGACAAAGAATTGGATTCCTGCGGGGGTGCAGAGATTGCGCGGGCAGTTTAAATTTGCCCGGGCGCCCGCTCTTTCCCTCCACGGCGTGATTGGTTGCCGGCATCCAGGAAGAGACCGGGGCTTTCGGTGCGCGGGAGGAATCCACTTCCTGCTTCTCAGTCTAGCACGCAGAAGCTCTTTAATAAACATTTTTTGGTAGTTCCTGCTTTTTTCATTTTTTCTTAGTGCTTTTTCCCTTTCGAGAATGAGATTTATTTAAAAATCAAAATTTTCTTTGGAGAGAAGGGAACTTGGTGGATGTGATTTTCAGCCTGAGAAATACCAGCGCTTTATTTCTAATTAGAATATTGCTTTCGTTTTGCCCTATATCCGTATAATAGGAAACATTGCAAGACTAAACGTGACTATTTGGGGTCCGGTGAAGGCGAGAAGCTTGAGGGTGTTTATCTCAAACTTTTTTCTGAAAAAAAATCCGTTTCTATTTTAAAGTTGCTTTGGTTGGTATTTTTAATGCTATTTTAACTTTACCTGGAATCAGTGAAGAAAAACAAATTCTGCGTCGTTCAGGTTGTCATAAATGAGAACCAGGCACTCAACAAACAATGCTTCTCTATATTACGGTTGTTTAAAATTACGTGTCTCTTTTAGGTCAAAAGCCATTATCTATGAAAGTTGGAAGCTTCCACTATGGCTGATTTTTTATTTAGGTTGTGATTTTCAATGAATTTAATTTACGTAAATAAGTTACTTAATTTATCTAAAATGGATCTAAATTTAGCATAGTAGTAATGTCTAAAAGCAATTAATATTTGTTAAATCCACTGTCAAATGTACTCTTCCCCTTTGTTGACCCAAAGCCTACCCATGTTTCAACGCCCACTTCAGCCTTGCCTGCCCTCTGAAATTTCTTCCCTTTTTTGAGCTTTTTCTAACAGCTTGTCCAGAATTTGGAAACTGCCTCCATAGTGTCTCATATATCTATTTGAGTGGCTACTAACTGGTTTGTTGTGTGTTTCCATATAGAGAATGTACACTCATCATGACATGAAAAATAAAGAAAGGAAGAAAGAAAAAAAGTTCTTTTCTTTCACCATCTCCATCCCACACTAATGGTAACCGAGTACTGTAAATAAACAGAACGTAAATGATTTTTGCTTCTTGTTGTGTCATGTGTCACGTGAGTCTCCCATCTTCTCCATTAATCCAAATAATTAGATGATAATTTCCAAGCTAAATACTTTTTTGATTGTTTCTTTGTCTTTTAGTATATAGCAATCAGAATAAAATCTGTGGAAGAAGGAGAGGGATTGGAATAGAAGGTGAGTCGTCCTTTATCCCCAGATGAAAATTCATAAAGACTAAATTTTTGAAAACTATAAAGTTGAAAAGTCCCAGCCAATTCTCCTATTACGCAGAAAATTAAACTGCCTAAGAGATATATAAGCCAGGTAAATAAATCAAATCTTCATCTTTGGGCCTGTTTGCACCTTGATGGAATTCTCTTAGGAGTAAGGGGAGGATTTACTCCTTTGCTTGAAAAACCAAATGCTATCAGTCTATCTCATCGTTCAAGGCTGAACTAACACAGTATGTCATTTGAAAAAATGTACGTTGTGGTGTATCTTATCACAAAATAAATAGACATTTGTTGCTCACAATACTTAGAACTAACTGCCAGGTCTTCCCCAGAGGTCACAAATCAGGATGATGCCTTGACTATTGCCTTAGATGAACCAGCTGGTTGTAAAGGACTTTTTTTCAAGGTACATTAAATGATTATATTTCCTTTTCTACTGTACACATATTTCTTTCTCAACTAATCTACAACGCTTATTGAAATCAAGGCACCCATTCCCTCAGAAGTTAACAGAGACACACTGACAGAGTCTGTCAAAAGATTAGTGGCTCTATATGTAGATACCATGCAGATATCTGTTCTTCAATTATAACTTTATCTTTGTTATGTTAAAGTTAATTTCATTATAATACAAATTTCTGTTAATTTTATTTTCAATTGATGATATATGGAAAATACTCAATTAGTAATAACTACATTTACAAACTATCCATTGATTTCAATAAATTTTGTCCTGGATGAGGCAGGGATTTGTCTTCAATGAGGTAGACACTTATTCTAGATTTGGATGTGCTTCACTTTCTCTTATGTTGTTGCTAGCAAGACTATCTGTGGACTTAATGAATACTGTATACCTCACATCTCACAGCATTTTTTTTAACTGATCTCAATACATTATAGAGAAAAAGTAAGGCAATGTACAAATGGCAATGAGACTTACTGCAGGCTTTTTTTTTTTAACATCTTTATTGGAGTATAATTGCTTTACAATGGTGTGTTAGTTTCTGCTTTATAACAAAGTGAATCAGTTATACATATACATATGTCCCCATATCTCTTCCCTCTTGCGTCTCCCTCCCTCCCACCCTCCCTATCCCACCCCTCTAGGTGGTCACAAAGCACCATGCTGATCTCCCTGTGCTATACGGCTGCTTCCCACTAGCTATCTATTTTATGTTTGATAGTGTATATATGTCCATGCCACTCTCACTTTGTCCCAACTTCTCCCTCCCTGTATCCTCAAGTCCATTCTCTAGTAGGTCTGCATCTCTATTCCCATCTTGCCCCTAGGTTCTTCATGACCATTTTTTTTTTAGATTTTATATATATGTGTTAGCATACGGTATTTGTTTTTCTCTTTCTGACTTACTTCACTCTGTATGGCAGTCTCTAAGTCCATCCACCTCACTACAAATAACTCAGTTTCGTTCTTTTTTATGGCTGAGTAATATTCTACTTTATATATGTTCCACATCACCTTTATCCATTCATCTGTTGATGGACACTTCTGTTGCTTCCATATCCTGGCTATTGTAAATAGAGCAGCAATAAACATTTTGGTACATGACTGTTTTTGAATTATGGTTTTCTCAGGGTATATGCCCAGTAGTGGGATTGCTGGGTCGTATCGTAGTTCTATTTTTAGTTTTTTAAGGAATGTCCATACTGTTTTCCATAGTGGCTGTATCAATTTACATTCTCACCAACAGTGCAAGAGGGTTCCCTTTTCTCCACACCCTCTCTAGCATTTATTGTTTGTAGATTCTTTGATGATGGCCATTCTGACCGTTATGAGATGGTATCTCATTGTACTTTTGATTTGCAAATCTCTAATGATTAATGATGTTGAGCATTCTTTTATGTGTCTGTTGGCAATCTGTATATCTTCTTTGGAGAAATGTCTATTTAGGTCTTCTGCCCATTTTGGGATTGGGTTGGGTTTTTTTGTTTGTTTGTTTGTTTTTTTAATGTTGAGCTGCATGTAAATTTTGGAGATTAATCCTTTGTCAGTTGCTTCATTTGCAAATATTTTCTCCCATTCTGAAGGTTGTCTTTTCGTCTTGTTTATGGTTTCCTTTGCTGTGCAAAAGCTTTTAAGTTTCATTAGGTCCCATTTCTTTATTTTTGTTTTTAATTACATTTCTCTAGGAGGTGGGTCAAAAAGGATCTTGCTGTGATTTATGTCATAGAGTGTTCTGCCTATGTTTTCCTCTAAGAGTTTAATAGTTTCTGGTCTTACATTTAGGTCTTTAATCCATTTTGAGCTTATTTTTGTGTATGGTGTTAGGGAGTGTTCTAATTTCATTCTATCACATGTAGCTGTCCAGTTTTCCCAGCACCACTTATTGAAGAGGTTGTCTTTTCTCCACTGTATATTCTTGCCTCCTTTATCACAGATAAGGTGACCATATGTGCGTGGGCTTATCTCTGGGCTTTCTATCCTGTTCCATTGATCTATATTTCTGTTTCTGTGCCAGTACCATACTGTCTTGATTCTTCCAATCCAAGAACATGGTATATCTCTCCATCTATTTGTATCATCTTTAATTTCTTTCATCAGTGTCTTATCATTTTCTGCATACAGGTCTTTTGTCTCCTTAGGTAGGTTTATTCCTAGATATTTTATTCTTTTTGTTGCAATGGTAAATGGGAATGTTTTCTTAATTTCACTTTCATATTTTTCATCATTAGTGTATAGGAATGCAAGAGATTTCTGTGCATTAATTTTGTATCCTGCTACTTTACCAAGTTCATTGATTAGCTCTAGTAGTTTTCTGGTAGCATCTTTAGGATTCTCTATGTATAGTATCATGTCATCTGCAAACAGTGACAGCTCTACTTCTTCTTTTCCAATTTGGGTTCCTTTTGTTTCTTTTTCTTCTCTGATTGCTGTGGCTAAAACTTCCAAAACTATGTTGAATAATAGTGGTGATAGTGGGCAACCTTGTCTTGTTCCTGATCTTAGTGGAAATGGTTTCAGTTTTTCACCATTGAGGACGATGTTGGCTGTGGGTTTGTCATGTATGGCCTTTATTATATTGAGGTAATTTCCCTCTGTGCCTACTTTCTGGAGGGTTTTTATTATAAATAGGTGTTGAATTTTGTCGAAAGCTTTCCCTGCATCTACTGAGATGATCATATGGTTTTTCTCCTTCAGTTTGTTAATATGGTGTATCACATTGATTGATTTGTGTATATTGAAGTATCCTTGCATTCCTGGGATAAACCCCACTTGATCATAGTGTATGATCCTTTTAATGTGCTGTTGGGTTCTGTTTGCTAGTATTTTGTTGAGGATTTTTGCATCTATGTTTATCAGTGATATTGGCCTGTAGTTTTCTTTCTTTGTGACATCTTTGTCTGGTTTTGATATCAGAGTGATGGTGGCCTCATAGAATGAGTTTGGGAGTGTTCCTCCCTCTGCTATATTTTGGAAGAGTTTGAGAAGGATAGGTGTTAGCTGTTCTCTAAATGTTTGATAGAATTCGCCTGTGAAGCCATCTGGTCTGGGGCTTTTGTTTGTTGGAAGATTTTAAAATCACATTTTCAATTTCAGTGCTTGTGATTGGTCTGTTCATATTTTCTATTTCTTCCTGGTTCAGTCTCGGAATGTTGTGCTTTTCTAAGAATTGGTCCATTTCTTCCAGGTTGTCCAATACAGTTGCTTGTAGTAATCTCTCATGATCTTTTGTATTTCTGCAGTGTCAGTTGTTACTTCTCCTTTTTTATTTCTAATTCTATTGATTTGAGACTTCTCCCTTTTTTTCTTGATAACTCTGGCTAATGGTTTATCAATTTTGTTTATCTTCTCAAAGAACCAGCTTTTAGTTTTATTGATCTTTGCTATCGTTTCCTTCATTTCTTTTTCATTTATTTCTGATCTGATCTTTATGATTTCTTTCCTTCTGCTAACTTTGGGGTTTTTTTGTTCTTCTTTCTCTAATCGCTCTAGGTGCAAGGTTAGGTTGTTTATTTGAGGTGTTTCTTGTTTCTTGTGGTAGGATTGTATTGCTATAAACTTCCCTCTTCAAAATGCTTTTGCTGCATCCCATAGGTTTTGGGTCGTCGTGTTTTCATTGTCATTTGTTTCTAGGTATTTTTTGATTTCCTCTTTGATTTCTTCAGTGATCTCTTGGTTATTAAGTAGTGTGTTGTTTAGCCTCCATGTATTTGTATTTCTTACAGACTTTTTCCTGTAATTGATGTCTAGTCTCATAGCGTTGTGGTCAGAAAAGATACTTGATACAATTTCAATTTTCTTAAATTTACCAAGGCTTGATTTGTGACCCAAGGTATGGTCTATCCTGGAGAATGTTCCATGAGCACTTGAGAAGAATGTGTATTCTGTTGCTTTTGGATGGAATGTCCTATAAATATCAATTAAGTCCATCTTGTTTAATGTATCATTTAAAGCTTGTGTTTTCTTATTTATTTTTGTTTTGGATGATCTTTCCATTGGTGAAAGTGGGGTGTTAAAGTCCCCTACTATGATTGTGTTACTGTCGATTTCCCATTTTATGGCTGTTAGTATTTGCCTTATGTATTGAGGTGATCCTATGTTGGGTCCATAAATATTTACAATTGTTATATCTCCTTCTTGAATCGATCCATTGATCATTATGTAGTGTCCTTCTTTGTCTCTTGTAATAGTCTGTTTTAAAGTCTATTTTGTCTGATATGAGAATTGCTACTCCAGCTTTCTTTTGATTTCCATTTGCATGGAATATCTTTTTTCAACTCCTCACTTTCAATCTGTATGTGTCCCTAGGTCTGAAGTCGGTCTCTTGTAGACAGCATATATACAGCTCTTGTTTTTGTATCCATTCAGCCAATCTATGTCTTTTGGTTGGAGCATTTAATCCAGTTACATTTAAGGTAATTATTGATATGTATGTTCCTATTTTACTGCAGTCTTAATGTGTACCACATCCTTCGTTGATAAAGAAGCAGACTTATCAATTATTGGGAGACTCAAAGTGGCACCTAGCAGTTTTGGAGTCCTGTTCAACTGGATACTGTATGTGTGCTGAATAGTGACAAAGAATTGGTGTAATTTCTCCCCTTGTCAAAACACATTTGTTAAAGAACTAAGAGGTAGGGCTTCCCTGGTGGCACAGTTGTTGAGAACCTGCCTGCCAATGCAGGGAACATGGGTTCGAGCCCTGGTCTGGGAAGATCCCACATGCCGCGGAGCAACTAGGCCCGTGAGCCACAACTACTGAGCCTACATGTCTGGAGCCTGTGCTCCGCAACAAAAGGCCACAATAGTGAGAGGCCCACGCACAGCGATGAAGAGTGGCCCCCGCTTGCCACAACTAGAGGAAGCCCTCGCACAGAAATGAAGACACAATACAGCAAAATTAATTAAGTAATTAATTAACTCCTACCCCCAACATCTTCTTTAAAAAAAAAAACAACAAAACAAAACTAAGAGGTAGAAATGGAGTGATACCACTGCTATTACACTTACTTAATTACCAACTTGAAAAAGTTTCACTTTCCATCCTTGCATCTCTGCTGTGTTTATTTTACTTTTTTTTTTTTTAAGAAGTTTTAGTATCCAAAGGAGGACCGACAAAATCAGGTAATTTCAGTCAAAATCCTAGTTTTGGAATTTAGAAGTTAATTCTAACATTTATTTGAGGATCAAAAGGGTAAAAACAAGAAACTCCTGATGAGGTAGAATATGATTTAGTGATTAAAAAAAAGAGTCATATAGCTATAATACTGGGTGGTATTGCACAGAGATGGACACACTTACCAGCTGAATTAGATAGAAAGGCAAAGATCATATCTAATTTTTTGTTGAATCTTTAGAAAGGAAAACGGTGAGGTAAGTGAGGAAAAGATAAGCTGTTCAAAAATTTATCAGGACAATTGGTTACCCACAGAGGAAAAAAGACCCTTAAATGTAAAAGGAAAACCATTAAGCCTTTTTAGAAGATAAGCTAAGAAAATATCTCACAGTACCAAAGGATTTCTTAAACAAGAAACAAAAGTTCTAACCATGAAGATAAGAGTGTTATGTTACACTTCATTAGAGGAGGCATTTCTTTTTAAATTATTTTGCAGCATCAAGACTTCTATGTTCTTTCTTAATTTGGGAAGGACAGAATATTAGTGAATATCAATTTTAAATGAGGAAAAAGTTGAAAAGTCTATTTCTACTAAAATCTGACCTTGACCTCACTCAAGGTCAGATTTTAGTAGGTTGAAACTTTTCTTCTCTTCATTCTATTTTCTAATTCAGAATAATTAAAGTGTTAAGATGTCTTTTCTTATTTTGTCTATAGAGAAAACAAGTCATTTTTAAAAATCATATAAGAAACTAAGTTTTTCAGAATGAAAGAATTTCAATTATAACCTTAAAGATGTTAAGTTAAAAAAAAAATGGTACTGATGAACCTAGTGGCAGGGCAGGAATAAAGACGTAGACATAGAGAATGGACTTGAGGACACAGTGGGGAGGGGGAAGTTGGGGCGAAGTGAGAGTAGCATTGACATATATACACTAAAAAATGTAAAATAGTTAGCTAGTGGAAAGCGGCAGCATAGCACAGGGAGATCAGCTCCGTGCTTTGCGATGACCTAGAGGGGTGGGATAGGGAGGGTGGGTGGGAGGCTCAAGAGGGAGGGGATATGGGGATATGTGTATGCATGTGGCTGACTCACTTTGTTGTATAACAGTAACTAACACAGTATTGTGAAGCAATTATACTCCAATAAAAATCTATTTAAAAATGTTAAGTAAAAAACGCTTTTGACTTAAATTTGAATGGAAAATATCACTATGATCTTTTTTTTTTTTTCCTTTTAAGAAAACCCTTATTTCCCCCATCACTTTTCAGAGAAAAGGTCTGCAAGCAATGACCACCCATGGACAATGAGCATTCCCGTCACCCAGATTATAGTTTCTCAACTCCTTTTCCAAAGAGCAAACTCAGATTTGGTTAAACGTCATGAATTAAAATAGATTTAAAAGACGCAGTAACCAAATACCATTTGTAGATCTAATGGAATACCATTCAGACAAAATCATTGTAAAAAAATATTTGAGGCCATTGAGGATTTTTTTTTTTAGTACTAGATATTGGGTGATGTTAAAAATCATTTAAAATTTTTCTTAGGTGAGAAAATCTTGTATTTTATTTAACTCTGTATCCGTTAGGATGTTTGTGAAAATATTCATGATTGAAGAAGCAAAGCAGATGTTGGTAATTGTTGAAGCATGTCTGATGGACACCTGGAGGTACGTTTTCGTGTACTTTGGGGTATACTTCAAGACGTCCATAATCCTTTCCCGGCTTCCCTCCCCCTTACCCCCCCCCAAAAAAAAAAAAAGGTTTCAAAAATGCTGGCCCAATTAACGAACATAATTCTCTTTCAGTCAACAAGGGGTGACAATGAGAGGAATCAAGTGCTGGCAAAGAGAAATTCCGGCAACTGAACTAAGGGAAGAAGAAGGCCATTTGCACAAGGGAGGAGCTCATAGCAGCAGCGGTCCCCTCCTCCCATCTCCCAGGCTCGACAAACAAGAAACGCTATTGCCATCTTGTGGCCCTTTAAGAAAATGTAGCTAATATTGTTTTGTGGTTTCTACTAGGCAGTCCATTGCTAGGGTTTAATAATTGCATATATAAATAATACAATAAACAATCCTATTTCAAACACAGTCCTCATCTGCCCAGTTCCCCCATAAATAACAAAGAACCACGTTTATTAGTTTCCTGTGTACCCATCTGGAATTTCTTTATACAAACACAAATATGTAAACGTGGATTCTATTCTGTCCCCATTAACATAAATGGCCAATGGCTATATTCCTCTCATGGTTCTGCCCCTTGCTTTTCTCATTATCTAGCTTGGAGCTCTTTCCTATTAGTAAGTAGAGTGGCTGAAACTTCTCAGCAGGTGCACCTGAGCCAGTGACCCTAGGAGGGTAACCTGAGGCCAAACCTTTTCCTACACTGGCTGCATCTTACCTGAAAATAAGCCTGATGCTTATTTGAGAGGAAGCCTGGGACTCTTTGATGAACCTGGTCCAGAAAACTCTGGGGTGGCTGAATTCCTGTTCCCTTCCTGAGATAGGACTTCTATGCTTTGTAATAAGGGACATTGAGGTCCTATTCGTCTTGTCAGTGAGGCCTTCTTTGACTGTCATCTTTAATAATTAAGCCGCCCCATGCAAATTTCCTATCCGTATTACTATATTTTTCTTCATAATACGTATCAAGATCTGGCATGCTATATACTCTACTTATTCTTTTGCTTATATCTTCACCATACTGCCCTCTTCACCAGAATGTAAGTCCCTTGAGAGATGTGTTTTTCTGCTTTGGTCTACTTTGATCACTACTGTATCCCCAAGCTTCTAGAATGGTGCCTGGCACAAAGTATATCTGGATAAAGTAATATTCCTTGGCTCCATGCTGTTATGGGAGATCCTCAAAGAATTTTCTTTACTTCCTTGGGTGTAAAGAAAGTAAAGAAAAACCAGTATATATATGTATTATCATACATGTAAGAATGCAGGAACATGTATTGATGACAATAACATATACTTTGAACCAAAAGATGCAGAATGGTGGAATGGTATGTTTTAGGAATCAGTCCAGATGTGAGTTTTTTCCAAGCAACTTCACCAAAACCATATAACAGGGTGCTTTTTTTTTTTTTCTTTTTTTCCTGTACGCAGGCCTCTCACTGTTGTGGCCTCTCCTGTTGTGGAGCACAGGCTCCAGAGGCGCAGGCTCAGCGGCCATGGCTCATGAGCCTAGCCGGTCTGCGGCATGTGGGATCTTCCCGGACCGGGGCACGAACCCGTGTCCCCTGCCTCAGCAGGCGGACTCTCAAACACTGCGCCAACAGGAAAGCCCTAGGGTGCATTTTCTTTAAGAGCGTCTCTATAATCATTTTCTAGAAAGTATAGTTATCTGAACTAACGTTTTTATATGAAGAACATATTGTCTTTGTGGTTCTAAAGACAACAGTGAAATAAAATTGTTTCACCTGCTGAAAAAAAAAGAAATCCTTCCTTAGGATTCAGCAGGGCAAAGACAAATTGTCTTCACTTCCTGCCATTCTCTGAGGGCTCCTTCTGGTGACTCCCAGTTTTCTCTCCTCTGCAAAAACCTTTGGTTTTGTTAAAACTCAGATTGCTGCTTCTTCCTAAATATTTTTCATTAATGATTATTGGTACATACATTATTTTATTTTATTTTTATATGCCAAATAAGGCAAGTGACACCTTGTGTCACATCAAGATAGTCTGCCCTCTCCGAATTTCAAACTTAGCGCTATTCTGTCAGGAAAGACACGCAGCCTGGTTGGTTTCAGGGGTAGCGGTTAACAGGAAATGACAAATCTCCCTCCCCTCAAAGTACTGTTTTCTGAATTAACATTTCTCCCAGTAGAGAAACACTGGTGTCTAAGGACTTCTCCACACGGGCCAAGGCTCCCATTTCACCCCTGCAGTTAGAGGGACCCAGCACTAGAGGGCGGTGCTGTCGATGCCATTCGCTGCTCATCCAGCGGTAGGACCCTGTGGACTTCTGAGTGGAGACAGTTGTGTTCGCATTTGACTAGTCTTTTTTCTTCACCTGCTCCGATTTTCTCAAACTCCCTTGCCTTCCGAAATTTCAATCACTGTTTCACTGCCCGTAATCTCCTCTCTGGCCATAGTAGATGGAGTATTCTCTCTAGTCCAACCAATGAAGGGACGAATTACTGCCAAACTTACCTCCAGCCTAAACGCCTTTAAGTCTGCACTTGGAACCACGTGGCCTGAGATCCTCTTCAAAATACCATCAAAAGGACCTCACAGTAATAATCGCCACTGTCTATTCAGTGCTGTGTACCACAGAAAGATAAAAATCGAATTACTCACATTGTTTTATTTAATCTAATTTAATTTATTCATGAACATATATCATTACCCCCTTTTTAGACGTGAAGCTGAGGCTCAGGGGAAAATTAATTCAAGTCACATGGCTGGTAAGTGGCAAAGCCAGTACTGGAAAGCAAATTTTTTTGACTCTAAAATGTGTGTTCTTTCTTCCATCTCAGCTCATGTTCTCTCCATGTTCCTTCTCCATGTGTCCTTGCATGTTCTCTTAACATATATTTACAGGTTTGAGAATTCCTTCACCAGTTAAAGAGATATCCCCACCTCCGAGGGCTTGCCAGATCTTGTAGATTATTCCTGCACTTTCTTTTTCTTTTCACTCATTCCTTCAGCCATTCGTGGTACATAGTACTGTAGAGGAAATGCTGTGTCACATATAGGCCACCTCTTACTTCAGAGGCTAATGGAAGGAACATGGCCCAGCATCTGGGGCCCTTCCGTGTTTGAATAGCTTCCGGTTTCTTCACCTCTAGTCACATCATCTTGTAATCTTTCTGACACAGCTAAAGAAGTGTACTTCAAAACTCAGTTTGAAATGTAACTCCTCTGCTCAAAGTTCTTCAAAAGATCTTCCATCCCCTTAATCTGAATTTCAAACCATTACTCAACATTATGTACAATTTTCGAGCTCACTAAAAGTTCATTTCTATCCGGAATGAATGTTTTATACCCAATTAAACAAGTTCTTCTTTCCTCAGAGAGAAGTTCCCATTTCCATGCCTGCAGCCTCTACACTCTTTTCTTGCCTCAGTTTTATTCTTTAATGCCCGTTCTTGATTCCTTTGATCTGATAGATTGTTTTTCTCTAAACTCCCACAGCTTTTTTATTTGTACTTGTTTTGTGTTTTTACTTTCCCACCATATATTTTTTAGGGGGTGCGTGTGGCTTCTTTTCTGAACATCTCCATCTCCCCAAGAGCAGTAACTATCACACTGTAACCTAGCACATTTTCAACACCTAGCTTGTAAACTTAAGTATTTGTTGATTTGTCCTGGAGAGTGGAAAGACCTGTGTTTTTCTGTTGTTGTTGTTTTTGTTGTTGTTTTAGAACAACTTTTTATAGATGTCAAGATAGGAAATGAAAAACAGACAATTTGTACCTTTCCTTTTCCACAATTGACAGCTTCCTGTGTTCAGGCCTTGACAGTGTTTTGTACCAAGGAGCTTTGTCTTGATATGTTTCCTGCTCCAAACAATATGTGACTTAATGACAAATTCTAAAATTCTACTGGCATGCTCTTAAAAGTTGTCCATATGATGCATATCAAATAAATTAATTTTAATACAATACAGGGATTGTTTGTTGTGCATTCTACTGGTAAGCAAAATGTGTTGGCTTCGAATCTGTACAGGATTTTGTTTTTGCATTGTCTAGTACTGTCTGATACTCATTTCTTTCCACAAAACTGTTGCCCTGGATTGTCTCATTTGTTTTATTTAGGGGAGAGAGACAGAGAGAGAGAGAGAGGGAGGGAAAGGGAGGAGAAGAGAGAATGGGAAAGAGAAAGAGTCATCTAAATCAGAAAGGAAGTCCACCCCTGAAACTTTCCAGTTTTCCCCATAGAACGCTTTTCCTCTAACTGGAGACTTGGAGATGGTTTTTTTGCGAGGCAAGTCTTCCATCTCCCCAGGTTGCTGGCTTCCTAAATAAAGCATCTTTCTTTTTCCACCAATGCTTGTGTCTTGAACATTGACTTTTGAGCGATGAGCAGCCAAATATCAGTTCTGTTCCGGCTCCAGCCAGTAACATTCTGGCTGGTCTAAGGATTAAATGGACTTGAGACAGCTTAACAAGAGAAGATCAAACCAAACTTTAATAACATGTATATGTGGGAGAGACCCAGGAAAACTGAGTAACTTGACAAAATGGTCAAAATCCTCATCTTAAATACCATTCTCAGCTAAAGACAAAAGAGGATGTTGGGGTAGTGGCTTGGCACTTCAGCGGGGAGGGAGGCAGTTAACATGGAGGTAGGAAAACATATAGTTGGTAAACAAATGTTCGCTAGGCCAGGCAGAGACAATGGGAAATAGAGTGAGCTCTGATCTCTATGCCCTGCCAAGTTTCCCACTCCCACAACTAGCCCAGATTTTTTTGTAGATACCTCTGGTGATAGCTCTAGTCTGGAACAGGCCTTTTATCTAAATTCTTTTAGGCAGTTAAGGAGGAGGCAACAAGGAAAACTCCTGGAGTCTTGTTTCTTAAAAATAATCAGCCTAAATGAATCCTCATGCCAAAGGGATGCACTTGGGCTGGCAAATTTGGCTCCCCTACAACATGTTTACCTTGTATATACATGGGAGATATCCAGGAAAACTGAGTACAACTCCCTGAAATGCCCCGAGCCACTACATTAAGTGCCATCTAAAGCTAAAGACAAAAGAAAGATGGTGGTGGTTGGGGACGTCAGTTACAGGAGGTTATCAGGAAAAACACAGTGAGCAAGGGTAATGTTCTTATGCACATTTAAGTCAGGTACTTTCTCCATTGATAAAAGTTTCTCTTCCTGGTAGGGATTCACCCTTACAAGTGGAGACTTCCCTTATAAATGTAAAGTTCCCTTTTAAAAGGGTAAAGTCTACTGTTTTTTAGTGCATCTCCTGTGTTTGTTTTCTTCTCAAAAATAATCAGCTCGGGCTTTTTATTTCATTGTTAAGGGAAGGGGAGGGGGACAAGTCATAAGGCTCAGGTTTTACAAAAGCAAGAACAAACAGAGCTTGCACACAGCCCCGGAGGAGGCGGGGGAGGGAGGCAGCAAAGTTTCTAGAGCTGCAGGAACAGAAGTGCCAATGAGAAATGCAGTGTGGTTCAAAGCTGTACTTTTATAGTCACTTCGGATACAGGTAAGGTGAAATAGGTAATTCCAAAAATGACCTTAGTGAATAAATATGTCGGCCCACTGAAGGCAAAAAAAATTAAAAAAATAAAAATAAAAAAAAGAATCAGCTCAAAATAATCCTTATGCCAAAGAGGCATATTTTGGGGTGGCGTATTCTGCGGCCCTTCAATTGGCTAGGGAAGAATCTGCTTCCAAGCCCCCTCAGTTTGTTGGCAGAATTTATTTCCTTGCAGCTTTAGGACTGAGGGCACAGACTTCTTGCCGGTTGTTAGCCGGAAGTATCTTTCAGTTCTCAGGGGCTACCTGCACTTCCTAGAGGTGCCTGAAGCTCCTTGCCAAGTAGGCTTTCCCTCCTTGACCATTTACATCATGAAGCCAGCAAGGATACTCTCTAGAGTGAATCAGCTAGCAAGAATGAGTCTTATACAGCTCAGTATAATCACAGGAATGATCCAATCATCTTTGCCATATTCTGTCAGTTAAAGTAAGTCCCAGATCCAACTCACACTCAAGGGGAGGACATAGACAAAAGCCCAAACACCTAGATGTGGGGCTCATGGGAGGGGTCTGTCCACCACACACATAAAATGGATAAATCTCAGAATAATTAGGCTGAATGAAAGGAGTCAATCAAAGTAAAGTACATACTGAACTATATTTATACAAAACTTTAGAAAAAGCGAGTTAATCTATAGTGACAAAATGCAGATCAGTTGTCCTGTGGGGATTGGGGACAGAGGGGGCAGGTGAAAAGAATTACAGAAGGGGACAATGGCGCAGTGGTTGAGAGTCCGCCTGCCAATGCAGGGGACATGGGTTTGTGCCCTGGTCCGGGAAGATACCACATGCTGCGGAGCGGCTGGGCCCGTGAGCCATGGCTGTTAAGCCTGCACATCCGGAGCCGCAACAGGAGAGGCCGCAACAGTGAGAGGCCCGTGTACCGCAAAAAAAAAAGGGACAATGAGATTTTAGGGCTGATAGATAAGTTCACTATCTTGATTGGGATCATGGTTTCATGTGTATACATATGTCAAAATTCATTAAAATGTACTCTTTAAATATATGCAGTTCATCATATGCCAATTATACTTTAATAAAGCTGTTTTTTAAAATAAAAGCAAAAACTCAATTCTTTGGTCAACTTAAATAGGAAAAGGAAAATTTGCAATATACTTTCTTAAAATTAGTTATGAAAAGCCTACAAGTAAGGAACAAGAACTCTAGTTCATCAGTGGAAATGCATTAGAACCTGCGAAGTGCTCCCAGGAAAATTTGTCTGGTGTCCACTTGGTGGCTTATGAGAGTCCCACCCTTTGTATAGTCAAGGATGTCACTTCCTAGCAGGCTAAGAGCATTAAATTTGTGTACCTCAGGGAAAGAGGACACCCTTTCTTTCAGTTTGGGGTACTTTAGTGGCAATGTGGTAGAGTGAAGAGCATGTATGTAGCATCTATTATCCAAAAGAACAAATATTAATCTCAGAATGGGGTAAAATATTGCTTTATTGTTTCCTATTGATTCAACCTTCAATTCATTTAAAGTTGGGCTCAGATAGGGTCCTACAAGTCACTCTTCCCAGACTTTCCGACCATCTCCCCTACCAAATCCTGGGACACTGTGTTCCTCTGAATCTCTCTAAACCATGCTTCTCCTTTCCATGTGACCCTTACATGGGACATCTTCATTTTCAAGTCCTCAGGGGTACAGTCTGGGAATGTCCAACCCAATCAATCTTCAGCAACAGGTTCTTGGTTCCATCCTTAAGCTGCATCCTGCCTGTGGACTCTTGGAAAGAGGTTTGTGTGGTTGTCACTTGAAACTAACTTACCTCTGAATTTCTTAATGTTTAAAAAACTCATGTACTCATCTCTTCAGTGCTATACATTTCTTCAATTTTGGTCAGTAGATTTGTTCTTGAGAATCTAAGTAATTGAAATTCTACCTTGGTGTGTTTGTCCTGTTGAATATCTTTTTGATGAATTTATTTTAATGCTAATTGTAGTAATGACTTCTAAAATGAGGGACTAGAGAGATCAGACTCCAGTTTCTACCAGCTTCATCTTTCACTTTCTTCTCCTCCTCCACCTACATAAAGAAACTTTATCAAATATCAGAAGCCAATCAGCTATCACTGGGAACCATCAATGGGAAAATTCACACATATAACAGTTGGGAATAAGGAAGGAAGGACAGGTTTCTCCTAGGTGGACTCAAAGTTCAGACCTGGACAGATGGGTTTTTTTTCTCCTTAACAAAGAGTCAAGCCGACGAGGGTGGGATTCGAACCCACGCGTGCAAAGCACAATGGATTAGCAATCCATCGCCTTAACCACTCGGCCACCTCGTCCACTTACAGTGACCACTTGGCGTTCCTTATTTCAGAGTTTATACTAGGGAACTCGCTGGCTATCCCGGAGAGAAAGACGCTTAGGAGACGGCTTAGAGACGTCTGGGAGACGTGGAGGTGGCTAGCTTCCACACGAATGGACAAAGAACTGGGATGGAAAAGCTGCGACGGGGGCAAAAAACGGGCTTAGCTTTCCCAGGAGTCGTAAAATTGGTTGAGACGTGGTAGAAACACATCTGCCTGGGCTTTCACTCCCCTTTCTCAGGCTGCCTGGTCCCCGGCAGGAGGCGCCTCAGCGTCAAGTCCTGGCAGGCGGTGGGCGTGACGCGGCCAACCTGGGCTGAGCCAGTTTGCTGTCACCGTCCTTCGTCAGGGGAGCCTGGGCCCGCGGCCCGAGAGCGCGGCCGGCTGTCCGCAGGGGCAGAGGTTCCCAGAGCCGGTTCCACTGGAGTCGCTGTCAGGGGAGCTGACGAATGTGGACTCCTAATTCGTGGTTAATAAGACAGTCTGGAAAACTAGACGACGGATCTGAATAGGGCTCAATTTCTATTCCGTGTTATTGCCGCTTCTACAATACTTTCGGGTGACATTGCATAGAGAAGATTCTTTAACTTCGTGGGGCTCTCCTCCCGGGTCATCCGCATCTGAGGAACCATGAATTCTGTTTTCCTTCCAAATTCCTACGTGTTATTGAGTGGCTTTTTAGGGGAAATGTTTCCCAACTTTCATTCTATATTCCAAAGGATGAGATGCTAAAAATGTTGAGACTCACTTCTAGTGAGAAAATGATTCTGGAAAAGGGTGAAAAAAGCTATTTTAGCTGCTTTTTTTTTTGGTTTTTGATTGGTTTGTTTCATGGAATGAATAAAATGCACATGAAGGAACGAGGAGTAGGGACTAATTCTGACTAATCATAATGAATCATAAATGCCTGACAAAAGAAGGTAATATCGAAGGTGAGTCTCGAAGAGCAAATTTTCTAGAGGTGCAAAAAATGAGGTTGTCCCAGACTGAGGAAAGCACGTGATCAAAGGTGAGTAGTATCTAGAAAACTGTTGGAAATCACTGTGGCTGGAGCGTTGAAGCACGTGAGTGGCTGATCAGGAAACATCACTAAATCTGAGAATGGAAGGTGGTCATGAAGATTTTTCTTTTGAAGCCCAAGCAAATCAACCACAACAGGATGAACAACAGGAAACACAGGGGAAATCCTGTAGGAACGGATCCCTGTGGCATTTTCACACTCTAAGCGTGGGGACACTACCTTAGGTTGCTCTAACATCTTCTTGAGTGAAGACCACCCTTTGCTTGTCCCAAAGAATTAGTGTCTTTCTTAACCTGGAAAAGTCCTTATATTTTAGTGTTTGTTGCATTGTCCTGCCTGGATCTTCAACCTCAATTTAACCCACTTCCCTCCACCTTGTTTTCCATGCTTAGTCCAATTTATGATTTTGTATCAAGAAGAATCTATTTCCTGTCTCTTCTGACAAGCCTATTTCCTTCACGGTGTGCTCTCGACCTTTTTCATTTTAACCTGGATAAATTTTTTTTATCCATAACTGGTTCTCAGTTTAAAGCTTTTTTTTTTTTTTTTTTGCGATACGAGGGCCCCTCACTGCCGTGGTCTCCCCCATTGCAGAGCACAGGCTCCGGACGCGCAGGCTCAGCGGCCATGGCTCACGGGCCCAGCTGCTCCGCAGCATGTGGGATCCTCCCGGACCGGGGCACGAACCTGCGTCCCCTGCATCGGCAGGCAGACTCCTAACAACTGCGCCACCAGGGAAGACCCTAAAGCTTATTTTTTTAATTAAAAATTTAAGGTTTTCCCTGGTGGCGCAGTGGTTGGGAGTCTGCCTGTCAATGCAGGGGACGCGGGTTCGAGCCCGGTCTGGGAAGATCCCACATGCCGCGGAGCGACTGGGCCCGTGAGCCACGGCTACTGAGCCTGCGCGTCTGGAGCCTGTTCTCCGCAACGAGAGAGGCCACAATAGTGAGAGGCCCGCGCACCGCGATGAAGAGTGGCCCCCGCTTGCCACAACTGGAGAAAGCCCTCACACAGAAACGAAGACCCAACACAGCCATAAATAAATAAATAAATATTTAAAAAAAAAAAAATTTAAAACCAAAGTTAACCACACATGTTTAAAAATATCAAGTAATTCAGAAATATGTGTATGTAAAAAAGTGTTCCTCTCCCTCTTTGGTAGAGGCAAAGATTTTCAGCCATTTGGCTTTTTGTTTGTGTTGTTTCTGTTTTTACCAACATGTCTCCAAATATCATGCTATGGCAGAGATGGCTAGTTGCCATCAATATTTGTGCTTTCCTTCCAAGAAATGGAAATTTAGTAGAGTTCATAGCCACTCACAGGAAGATTACAATGCACAGCTTTCCTTGATGTATGGTCATGTGGCCAATTTCTAAACTAGGACATTAGAGAGAAAGTGGATGTAAAACTTCCAGGTTATGTCCAGAAGAGGAAGGAAGTACCATTCACTTCTCTCTTCCTACTGCATCTGCTTGCTGGAAAAGGCAACAACATAGGAATGAAGGTGTCCTGAAATATAAAGAGATTGGACCCAGCAACCCATAGAAAGGAGGGATCCATGAGACAGAAGAATGGAACCAACATCCTGGAGCCAAAGTATCACCCTGCTCTTGATTATACCTTCAAACTATTACATGAGAGATCAGTAAACTTCTGCTTCCTTTAAGCTACTGTTCATTGGAGTCTTTGTTACAAAGACAAAATTGTATTCTAATTAATACTGATGCTTTTATTTCTACTTTTTGATTTTTTAAGTTTAGTATTTTCTATTGATTACCCCTTATACAAAAAGAAGATTCACTTCTCTTTTTTCACCCTAAACACCACCATATACAGATACAGATACTCTTCCTATCAAAGTTTCTTCCAAATATAATTATATCATAATGTGTATTGAATTAGTATCACTGTTCATATATTATGATTGGCAAATATCATTCACTGATCTCTCATGATATTTTGTTTCCTGAACATTAGATTTTTTTCTCAAATTACCACAAATAACCATAAATTTTTGACAAAAGAAATTGGGTGTTTTTTATACTTGCTATACGCTTTTCATCCTGAGGTCTTCCTTCACCATCATCTGCATACTTTCTTCCCTCGGAGACCCCATTTCCCAAGTAAGTAGCTTCCTGAGAAAGAGTTTATTGGAGATAAGACTTTCAAATATTTGGGTATTGGAGAATATCTTTCAAGTTTCTCTAACACTTGATTGAATACTTGGTTGGGTATGGAATGCTAGGCTGGGGAATATTTTCTTTCTTCTAGCTTCCAGTATTGCTTTTGAGAATTACAAAGTCATTCTAATTACTATGCTTCATTTGCAATTAGTTTTTCTCTTTCAGGATGATTTCTTTGTCCTCAATGCTCTGAAATGTCTGAAAGTTATGCCTTTGTATGTTTCTATTTTCATTCACTGTTCTGGGACCTCCATTACATCATTAAATTTGGAAAATCATGTATTTCAGTTTGAGAAATTAGCTTGAATTTTTTGTTTCTAATTTTCTCACTTATGTGTTCTCTATTTTCTTGCTTTACCTTTTTTCTGGAGTTTCTTATTCTTGGATTTTAAACCTTCAGGATGTCTCCTCTACTTTTTATTTTTTTAAAAAATTATTATTCTCTCCTAGTTACATTCCGTTCATACTTTTTAAATAGACTCTATTTTTTTAACATCTTTATTGGGGTACAATTGCTTTACAATGGTGTGTTAGTTTCTGCTGTATAACAAAGTGAATCAGTTATATATATACATATGTTCCCATATGTTCTCCCTCTTGCGTCTCCCTCCCTCCCACTCTCCCTATCCCACCCCTCCAGGCTGTCACAAAGCACCGAGCTAATATCCCTGTGCCACGCGGCTGCTTCCCACTAGCTATCTACCTTACTACGTTTGTTAGTGTGTGTATGACTATATTTTTTTTTTTTTTTTTTTTTTTTTTTTTGCGGTACGTGGGCCTCTCACTGCTGTGGCCTCTCCCGTCGCTCCAGATGCACAGGCCCAGCAGCCATGGCTCACGGGCCCAGCCACTCTGTGGCATGTGGGATCTTCCCGGACCGGGGCACGAACCCATGTCCCCTGCATTGGCAGGCGGACTCCCAACCACTGAGCCACCAGGGAAGCCCGACTCTATTTTTTTTTTTTTGGTAGTTTTAGGTTTACAGAAAAATTAATTCAAAAGTACAGAGTTCAAAAAAAAAAAGTACAGAGTTCACACATACCTCCTCCCATCCCTCACAGCTTCTCCTATTATTTACATCTTATATTATTTTGGTACATTTGTTACAACTGATGAACCAATATTAATATATTATTATTAACATGATTCATGTTAGGGTTTACTCTTCCCTTTAGACAGTCTATGCATTTTGACAAATGTATAATGACACGTACCCATCATTACTGCATCGTACAGAATAGTTACGCTGCCCTGTGCTCCATGTCTTCATCCCTACAGCCCCCATAACCCTGAGAACTCCTGACATTTTGTTTCTATACTTTTACTTGTTCCAGAATGTCGTATAGTTGGAATCATACAATATGGAGCCTTTCAAATTGGCTTCTTTCACTTAGTAATATGCTTTTAAGTTTCCTTCATGTCCTTTTGTGGCTTGATAGCTAATTTCTTCTTATTACTGTATAATAGTCCATTGTACGATGTACCACGGTTTGTTTATCCATTCATTTACTGAAGGACATTTTGGTTGTTTCCAAGTATTGACAGTTATCAATAAAGCTGCTATAAATATTCATGTGCAGGTTTTTTTGTGGACATAAGTTTTCAACTCATTTGGGTATATACCAAGGAGCATGACTGCTGGAGTTGCCTTTATATTTTTACTCCACATTCTTGAGGATGTCTTTTACATTTTATTCCAATTACTCCATTACGTTTTTCATATCTACTCTCACAACTTCAATTTTAAGAGACATCTGTACTTAAGAGTTACCCAGCATTCTCTTTAAAAAACAAGAATAGTTATAATAACTTTCCTGAGATGTTTTCTCCTCTCTGCATTATATTTTCCTCTATTTTTTTAGTTCACTTTTATCTCTGTCTTTCATATTAGACATTAACTTTAGATGTCTAGTGATCTTTGGTTCCTGATCTATAGATATAATTAGGCCCTACAAATAACTGAAAATGAGATTATGAGTCCAGTTTATTGATTGTGGGCTATATGATTAAGTGATCTGCCTGTGCCATTTACTATCAGACAATACGTTTAACTCATCCTTCTTGGGATAGTAAAATCCCTTGAAGAAGGATCATTCATTCAATCTGCTTAGATGGCATAAAACTGACTTCTTGAATTCTGAGAAAATTCTTAAAGGACAGGAGTTGGAGGAAATCCTTTTTGAATCTCAAGCTTAATGAATGACACCATCTACTCCAAATTATAAAGTTAAATTACAAATAAATTATAAATTTATATTTGTATATACAAAGAGACAGTATATTACACACCACTTCTGAATAAGGACCTGTGTCTTCATACTTAATGGGTTCCCAAAGCTGATCAAGGAAAGGTAAAAAGATTCATACTATTTCAGAACACCAAGATGAGCAGGGCCAGGTAAGCCTCTGTGGTGTCATAAAGCAAGGAAGAAACTGCGGTGGTGTGTGTGTGCGTGTGTGTATGTGTGTGTGTCCACTTTCAGTTTGGGCCACATAACCACACAGTTATTCTGAGGAAATAATTTAGCTAGCATGAGCAAAGTAACTGGATTAATACCTTCCTCTCCATCTATTTTTCATCTTCCAAATTTCCATACTAATCAGTTCACCTGAGCGTTTTCAACAATTCCAAAGTGAGAGCTTTTCTTGGGGCCAAGGATAAGGCTACTGGTAAGTTTCCACGTTTGGGGTGGGGAAGACCTTGAACTTCCAGTATTAGCGATTGCTCCACGTTGTTTTTCTCTCCGGGGGGAAAAACTCTGGCCGGCAATATTCCCCGGAATCTACAGGTAGGCTTTGGTGCTATGTGCTTCTGTGAGAATTCTACACTTCTTCACAGGACGCATGATAATTGTAAACATTTAGTTACTTGTGATATTAAATTCCATTGAAACAAAACCTTTTATTATAATTTTTAATTCCTGGTCCTCCATCGCATTCCTGGCATCCAGCCGAGGCTGACACGCAGTATTCACTGAATATCGATTCGTTGAGTGAAAAAGTGAATGAACTTTGACCAGGGAATGCAGGTCCGTGGCGCAACGCAGGAAAAGAAAGAGGCAGATTACAGTGGGATTAAATGTAAACGGTCGATTACAGTGGGAGCCGCGGCAGCAGCAGCTGGGGTGACTTACTTTAGTCAGTGCGGTAGCAGTAAATGCTGCGATTCCGAAAATGATCACTCAAATTGGACGTAGCAGTGGAAATGAATATTCACGTCTCTACGAGACGAAGGAAGGTACAGGTTGACCATAATTCACGCTTCCCCGCCCTACTCAGTCAAGTGCGCACACGCACGTACGTATGCACGTACACACGTACGCACAGACTAGATGCCCAAGGCCTTCCTTCTTGACTTTCGGGAAGGGATCCACTGGAGAACTGGAACTGGGCCGGCGCCAGCAAACTCGCATCAACACTCCTGATACCTCCCAGTCAAGGAGATCTGGAATTAAGCACCCAGCTTCTCCGAAGGCAATCCTGCTGTCAATGTAATGAAAGCCCATGTTTTTGGCAATAGTATTAGAGAAAATACTTTTTCTGATTCCTTATTCCAATTGGTCGAAAAGGAGGTGGGCTCGTCCGGGATTTGAACCCGGGACCTCTCGCACCCGAAGCGAGAATCATACCCCTAGACCAACGAGCCACCTCTGCAAAATAGAAAGCACGCCCATACTTAATATAAAGAGAATTAGAATCAGATTTCTTTTTCCACACTTCGAGTCAGAAGGATGAGCCCCAACTTTCCTGACTATTTAATCAATATAACAGTATTTAAATTGCAACTAATATACATTTTGGGGCCTTATGATGACCTCTTAGCTTAGGCTCAAGTTACTAAATTTTTCATCCTTCCTCCGGTCAGTTGTGTAATAACCACTCCTAAGTGAATTCCATCAGTAGACTAATCTGTGATTTAATTGACAAGATTACATAATAAAGGTTACATTAGGGCAGTACTCTATTTTTCATCCTTATTTTTAAATTGAAATATAGTTGAGTACAATATTATGTTAGTTTCAGGCTTGATCCATATTTTTATCTGAAGAAGTATATATTCCCAATTTCATTATGTATTGATACTTCGTGGTGTGACAAATAATTTGAGTGACATTCATGTTAGTTTTCTATACTTTACTTTCATAGCGGAAATTGTCTGACATTTTCTTTGACAAGTCCCCTAAAACTTGCTTTTTCATAAGTAAGCATTTTTGTCAAGATATTATTTCAACATGTGGTCCCCTAAAACAGGATTGTACCCCAAGTACAGGTCATTATTATTGCATCTGTTTTATGACTTTGAAATCTCTGTATTCTGCTAGGACTGAGAACAGAATCCTTCAAAGATTTAACACTTTAGAAAACAGCTTGCAAAGACCTTCTCTTCAGGACAAGCAGTTGTCTTCAAATTCTTTATAGATTGGCATCCCATCTTGCTGAGTTTCTCATAAGACTTCTCTGAAAAATGGCAATGCTGGCAAATGAATGCTTAGTTTGGCTCCCTCTTGTATATCTCTTTAGCTTTAGAAGAAGGTTTTGGCTTTTCAGTAAGGATTGAGAGAGGAATCTGAAGTGCCAGCTCCTTTGAAAGATGGTTCTTTTTCCGTGTTTATGTCACATCCTTATGACACCTCATAATCATAGCTAAAACCTCATAGCTAACTCCTGTTCGTTCATCATAAACCAGCCATTATGAATGTTTGTGTCCCTCCAGATTCATATGTTGAAATCCTAACCCCTAATGTGATGGTATTAGGAGGTGGGGCCTTTGGGAGGTAATTAAGTCTAAAGGAAGTCATGAAGGTGGAGCCTTCATGATGGGATTAGTGCCCTTATAAGAAGAGACCATAGGCCCCTCTCTCTCCCACACCCCCAAAGAAGAAATCATGTGATCAACAGCAATATGGTGCCTACAAACTAGGAAGTGGACTTCACCAAACACTGAATCAACTGGACCTTGATCTTGGACTTCCCAGCCTCCAGAACTGTGGTAAATAAATTTCTATTGTTTAAACCATCCAGCCTCCAGTATTTTGTTATAGCAGCCTGAGCAGACTAAGACACCAGCTTAGACTTCGCTTGCCTAATAAGCCCTCACTAAATTCACTGAACTGCGATGCTGTTGCTTCTCGCTTTTCTTCCTCCACTTCTAAGCTACACGGTTAACTTACTCTCCACCTAGTATCTAAATTACCAGGCTCTGTATCTGCAAAATAATATTAAATAAACAGTTAAAAAATCAACAATCAAAATGAGGCATGGGGTTATGGTTGTAAAAGTACATGTTAATGACAGATGAAGTTAGGGGCCAATTAGGAGAGGGACTTGAGGAGATTCTTTTTCTTTATGAATCTAAAAAGTCGATGACCTGGAGAACTCAAGTCAATCTATGTTGGGTGACACATTTATTGGGAACCTCAGTGTCTCCTCAGATAAATAGGTGGGTTTGAACTTCAAGGCTCCCATTAATGTTATCAGCTCCAGTAAGACACACGTGCCATCTTTCAAGGGACAGTAAAATCTGACAAATTTACACTTAGCCTTTCACTGCTTCTGATTAAATAGTTGTTACTTGACAGACACACCACTCTAAGACACCCAGAGCAGTTTTTGGAATGAGAATTTTTTCTTCGCTATTCACAAGAGGATGAAAAATGGACTGAGCGGGTGTTACTTTTATATCTACTCTGGCTGCTGGGAGGGGTGAGAGGTTACATAAATTTCTAAAAAACCTTTGCAAGGCATTTACAGTCAGCATTTAAGGATCAACTAAAGGCAATCTGCAAACACGGTATACTCCTCCTGGTGTTTTTTTGGCAGAGCCTTTCTACGTGAGGACCAGCATAACCGTGAAGAGTTATCTGGCCATGAGGCCTAGTGATGTTTAAATCTCTGCCGATGTAGCTTCACTAGTGAGATTATTTTTCAAGCCTATAATTAAGGAACATGGGTCCAGTATCAAGAAGGAGAATTTCCAGAAGTTTTAAACATTTAATCATGGTACATATAAAGCCCAACTTATCTTCTGATTCTGACCTAAAGTCTTCATTTATCATCATCTATATATCTCTATCTATCTATCTATCTCACTAGTAAGCATTTTTCTGATTTGAGACTTTCAAAATGGGTTAGACTCAGATACTATCCCGAAGTACATAATGGATCAGCTCCCTCATGGACTAAAGAAAACCCAGATGTTTCTGGATGGCAGCTGGGAAACGATCAGCTGTTTTTGCCCTGGGTCCTGGCAGCTTCTTCTTCCATAAGTGACAAAAGAGCTCAGAGTCTTCTCTCTTACAGCCTGCCCCTCACCAGCCCTGCCTCCAATGGCCTCTCTTCCAAAGCCAAAGGCTGTCCCAATCCACGGGTGTCAGGTATACTCACCTTGGTGGCTCTGTGCAGCACTGGGTGGTCTTCTGGCAGAGCAGCGCCAGCCAGGCCCTGTTTATATTTCCCAGAGTCCCAGTACTCATGCCTAACTCTCACTGTTGTCAAGATGTCAACATCATAAGTTTTGCCTTCACAAGGGGTAAAGAGCTTCTGCACAGTGTTGATCCCTGGAGCACATCTCTCTCCTCTCCCTAATGCTCCATAATTTGCTGAGCCCAGAAACATTCCAAAGCCAGTTATAGTCAGCGGACAGTAATGAGTAGGAGGCACTGTGAGGATGAGTAGTTACCACTGCACAGCTCCCTGAGAGATTCAGGTTTCCTAGACGTTACTGCAGCCTCCTGCCATGCCCTCCACTCACCACCAAAGCTCAGGAACAATCTGGAAGAAACATCTGAGAGTCAGAAGTGGTCATTTAAAAAAAAAATTTATAACTATCTTATTATTTTTTTTGTGTGTGTGTGGTACACGGGCCTCTCACTGTTGTGGCCTCTCCCGTTGCGAAGCACAGGTTCCGGACGCGCAGGCTCAGCGGCCATGGCTCACGGACCCAGCCGCTCCGCGGCATGTGGGATCTTCGCGGACCGGGACACGAACCCGTGTCCCCTCCATCGGCAGGCAGACTCTCAACCACTGCGCCACCAGGGAAGCCCCTATAACTACCTTCTTCGTTGATAATGAAAAATCATTCAGTGTTAGAAGAAGGATACTGGATACCCATGATAGGTAGTATCTAGAAGACAGCAAAAGAGGAAACTTCTGGCATGCTGGGTTCTCGATCTGGGTGCTGGATATATGCATATGAATCAGTTCACACAACTAATTGAGATGTTCACTTATGATTTATGTTCTTCCTTGTATGTTTATTTCTATTAAAAGTTTACTGCCATTATGTAGAAACCCTCTCTGATCACAGTAATGCTCTTTTATCTTAACTACTTTGCCTTGTATTAATATGGGTTCTCCAACATTCTTATTGTTTGGTATTAGTCAAGATATCTTATTCCATAATTTTATTGTCAACCTAATCTGTCATTAGGTGTTGGATAGGTCTCTTGAAAATGGAAAATAGAAGCACTTAATATCTAGTTTTATATAATATAATATAATATGATATGATATAATATAGTATTCACAGGCAGAAAAGAATAATGGTTTGATCTATGGCCTCTAGAATTACCTTTCCTGAGTTTGATGCCACTAATTGCTAGCTCTGAGACCTTGGGAAAATTACTTTGTGCTTTCTCACCAGTAAATTGATGATAGTGAAATTAAAATTTTAATATATAGGAAGCATTGTATAAATGTTTGATGTTTGAAAGAGTAAAGCTTGTCTGGATTGAAAGAGTAAAAAATCAGCTCATACTGAAAAAGGAAAAAAAAAACCCAAACACTGCCATTCACCCAGCTGGGAGAACATATACAGATAAAGCAGGCTGCAAAATTAATAGGAAGCATTTTTTCATGTGCCTGTTGGCCATCTGTATATCTTCTTTGGAGAAATGTCTATTTAGGTCTTCTGCCCATTTTTTGACTGGGTTGTTTGTTTTTTAGATGTTGAGCTGTATGAGCTGTTTGTATATTTTTGGATATTAACCCCTTGTCAGTCACATTGGTTGCAAATATTTTCTCCCATTCCATAGGTTGTCTTTTCATTTTGTTCACGGTTTCCTTTGCTGGGCAAAAGCTTTTAAGTCTGATTAGGTCGTATTTGTTTATTTTTGCCTTTATTTTATTTTGCCTTTGGAGACTGATTTAAGAAAATATCGCTATGATTTATGTCCAAGAATATTTTGCCTATGTTCTCTTCTAGGAGTCCAATGGTGTCATGTCTTATATTTAGGTATACTTGTTGAAGAGAATGATTGTATCTTGTTTTAATGAATAAATAAATCGAAAATAGTGGGGGGTTTTTAGACATCATTTGATAGTTCCCTGGTACTCCCTACAATACAATCAGCCTTTTTGTTATCAAAGAGCTACAAAGTAATCCGGTTCTACCTTAATTTAACTGAAGGATTTCTTAAATTGGAACCATTAAATATAGGTATTTGGTACAATGCATAGTTCTGGCATTAAGATATCTGATGAATCCATTTGGAAAAAATATTTGATGCTTTTAAATTTGTTACACATGTTTATGGTACAAAATCTTAGAATTGATATAAGCAGGCTTTACTCCATTTTTAAGACTCTCTCTACCGTATTCCATTATTGTCCTTGTACGCTAAGGTTTTTTATCCCTGTTCTAAACAATGGTAAGTGCCTACTTTTTGGCTTCATTATAACATGTCCACACAGTTTTTGAATAACTCAACTATATTATTATGTTATAGTAAATTTGTTTATGAGCTTATTTTCCTCACATTACTGTGGCTTGCTTGAAGGCAAGGACTATGTTATTTACCTTAGTTTCATAGCTTTCCTGTGAAAGTTTCACAACCTTTTCCTAATATCTAGCATGGAGAACAAGAAAAAACACTCTCCAACTTGGTCATTGGTAATTGTAGGAAAAGCAAGAGATATAAGAGCCTGGAAGAAATTAAGAGCATCATTTTAAAATTTAATCATGAAGAAAAGATTATTGAGCACTAAGAACAGACAGGAAGTATCTATATAAATAAGGAGATGTTGTGTGATTGCTGGCACAAAATGGTTAATGGTAAATTGAAATTTGAGTTCTCCAAATAAGTGCTATTCTGTGCTTATCTCTTAAAAATTCAAATTGAATTTAGAAATTTAAATTAACTCGAGAATCTTAAAAAGAAAATAATTTAAAATAGAAGAACACATGACTAAATTGTTACATATCTAAAGGAGTGTCAGGTAGGAGGCAGAAACTGATAATAATTTTAGAACACACAGCTATGGCTGGTGGACATGTCAACTGCCTCTTACCTTTCATGTATTTTTAATTTTTCTTACCAGTAGGAAAGAAGTAAGACGATGAGCTCTGCATCAATTTTTCCTGTGAAATCGCACATGAAATTAAAGGAAATAATGGCTGAAAAATCTCAAATTTGGTGAAAGACATAAAGCTCCAGATATAAAAAATCTCAGAGAACTCAAAACTGTTTATACTCAGGCCAATCATAGTCAAGTTTGTAAAAATTAAAATATAGAAAAAATCTTGTAAATGGCCCAAGAGAAGCAATACTTTTACCTATAAGGGAACAAAAATTCTCAAATGACAGTGAATTTCTTACAAGAAATGATGGACCTGAGACAAAACTCCATTGATCACCTAATCCTATAAAATCCCTTACTCTAACTGGTGGTCCACAATGACACTATGGATCTTCAGGAATTATTGTCAATTCAGAGCCTGTGTCTATTAATCTCTGAAAATACTGATTACATTTCCTTTCCCATTACATAGTGCTCTAGTAAATGACTGCAGGTCCTTCTGGGGAAGGCTGAGAGGTAGATTAACAGTATACAATTTTGGCAGTGTAGCAGGGATGGGTTCCAGTCTTCTTCATCCCAGGCGTTCCAGATCTGTGAATTGGCTCAAGTCTGGGAATTGATTGATGATCTGTTTTAGTAATACATGTCAGATTTCTGTTCACCAGATCTGAGGCTTTTCTCCTTATACAGTTCAAGTAAGACTTCAGTAGACCTCTCATATGCTTCAGCTCTACAGACACCATAATCAACCAGTCATTACCAAAGATTTATGTCAGTCAGCCTATTCTGATTAACATCTGTAATTGTACCCACTTTGTCTTTGATGATTAAGTGCTACCACTGGCCCCTGTCACCTTGAGTTCCAGTCATCACCATTATGTTTAGGGATTCCAGTACAGTAGGGAAGACCCACGATAAAGCTCTTCTTTTATGCTGGGGCTATCCTCATGAATTTACTAGTCACAGCCATGGTGAAAGGCATTCCTCTGGAACCCCTTGGTTTGGATGAACAGAACCAACACAAACATTGTCTCCAGCATCCCTAAGACTTTGGGTACTTCCCTCTACAGTATAGTAAGAAGGTCCTGAGATTTCAACTTCATTTAGTGTAGGCCATATGTGGGTCTATTTTTTAATCAACAAACATAGACAACTTTTAGAGTCATTCCTAGGCCCTCAAGTTAAAATTTTGAATTCATAATCTCTGTTCAGTAGTCCCATATCAATACATTTTACCTGATCTAACTTTATATTACTTTCAGCTTGATCCCGTACCCTTAAGATCCATTCCCACGTGCATATCTCTAGCTGGAATCACAAGCAATCTGGGAACTGTTTCTGAATTAGTTTCTGCATTGCAGATGGCTTTGCTCTAAAACCTGTTCCAGGATTTTCATGTTTCCAAAGAGCATCCTGAACTGCCATAGTCATGTTGATCATAACTAGATCACCTATTTCATAAGCCGCTAATGGAAAATCTGCCTCCTTCATGTCTGGGCCTGACCCAAACCAAAACATCACACTGAATCCAATCATGTTTATACATCTAGTTTTGAAGTTACAGGAAATATGGGGGATGACAGCATATGTAATGACACCATGGGAATGAATAATATTCAGATGTCAAAAGTTCTGTTGCACAACAGTCCTGGTTTCAGAAAAAAGTAAATGATATGAAATTTAAAAAGAGGAGTAAAAAAAAAAAAAAAAGAGGAGTGAAAATTTTACAGACACTTGTTAAAGAGACTTAAGAGACAATTGAAAAGAACACAGTGTTTGATCTTTCTGGAGTCTTGTTTCAAATAAATCATATGACTACTGCTACTAATAACAACAATATAGTCACAAAGATTACTGAAGGTCTGCTTCGTATTAGGTGTTATTAAAGAATTAGTATAATTGTGGGGTGTGATATTGGCATTGTATTATTTTGTAGTATGTATTAGCAATGTATCCTGAAGTATTTACTGTGGAATAAAATAATATCCTGAATTTACTTTAAAATATTCTAGCATGGTAGGGAAAAAAGAGACAGGATACTTGAAAAGGACTGCCATTATGTTACTGATGGATGCTGAGGGATGGGCCCATGGTCGTCGTAAGTCATTACATTCTTCTGTATTTGAGTGTATGTTTCACATTTTTTATATTAAATATAAAGGCTCAAGGACCACATTCTGGAAGGCTGAGGCTTGAGGGGCTCTACAGCTCTCCCAAGCCTGCCGGGACCTGGCAGGGGAGTAGAGTCTCCTGGAGACTGAGGATCTGGAAGACAGAAGCGACAGGAAGCCACAGAGCCACCGCCTCCACCCTCCGGGCACATTGGCCATAATCACATTACAACTACAATTGTAAATATTATAAATATTATTGTAAATTGTAAATAGAGCCTTTGGGGTCTGCAGCACTATTTAGCCCGGAAGTACCCAGCAAGGTCTTCCGTAGCTGGAACCTGTTTGCTCTCTGCTCCTCCTTACAATTCAGGATCTTGAAACTAGCGAATCAGAGCTTTCCCGCCGCCACCTTCACTTTGCTAAGTGCTGAGCAATGAAGGGTCGCCTTGGCCTTGGCCGAGCCCTCCTTTTTAAAGACTTAAAGCCCCCTTAAGTCCAGATGGGTTTGTATGGTACTGAGACTGAACCCACGTCAGGCAAAGGCTTCCAAGGGAGGGAGTTTGCCTGGAAAGTTCTGGTGGGACATGGCGTCTAACGCTCTGAAATTAAGGGATACAACTGGTACTCGGGAGGAATAGTTCAAATGGTAGACGCCAGCGGGCACGAAACAGGAGGATCAATACCCATGTTCCCCAAAGTTTCTCTTCTTGTGGTTTCTCTTCTTTATAGAACTGTAGCTATAGCATAAGATGCTTTATCTTGAGCAGCACGGATTTTTTTAACTTACATATGTTTTCCTTTCTTGCTGACCCTGACATGTCTTAGATAATGACTAGTTAACTAGGTGAGAATTAATCTTGCTTGTTTAAGAATTCCAGGGACTGGACTTAAAGAGGTGGAAGATGGCCGAACTTGGAATAGAAGATTAATTGCACATAAAATCATCAGAGGATGCTGATCAGACCACCCCACGACCAGTTTCGAGATGATTATCAGAGCTGACTGTGCTCTTTGGCACCTAGTTCCCCCACCTGTGCACCCCTGACACTCCCTTTTAAAATCTTTGTCCTCTAACCTTTGTCCTGAGATGGTCTCAGGACATGAGTCCACAATCTCCCCAGGTTGCTGGCCTCCTGAATAAAGCAACTTTTCCTTTTCCACCAACACTTGCCTCTCCAATATTAGCCTTTCTGGCAGTGAGCAGCAGAACCTGAGTTGGACACTGGCCTCCTCCTGTTACAGAACGTAGTGTGTAGGCAGTGTAAAAAGCAGGAACCACGTGCGGCTTGTAGAGAGGGGAATATTTTATAAGCTTCTGGTTTTTCTCAGGTCAATGTAGAACACAGGAAGATGAGGGTTTTAATCAGTTCTTCAAATTAATGTCTATGAGTCGTAAAGGAAGACACTGAGGTAGCAGTAGGTCCATGTTCAGAAAGCCCATATGTGTTGGACATTTTCCTCTCAGGGTTCAAATGACCTTCAGCAAATCTTACTTCCACCCCTTCCTTCCTTGCTCTCCGTACCTTAAAGAAGCCAACTTGTTCTCTCCTTGGATACTTTCCAATATTACCCATCCCTCTGCTCTTCCAATGCCTCTGTAAACCCTCCTAACACTTTGTCTTTCTTTCTTTTTTTTTTCCCTAACACTTTCAATGACTTGTTTTAGGTTTAAATTTAGAGCCCTTGAGATTGGTGAGGGCAGGAGCACTTGGTTCATCCCATCATCACCAGGGCCCAATCCTCCACCTTGAAGAAGTAATTATTGAGTGAATGTGAGAATGAGTGAATGAGTTAAAATATATATCATACAGGGTTGCTAAGTAATGTAAGATAAAGTTCTCTTCCAGTTACTCTTTGGGACAAGCATTAAAAATGTTTGTAGAGAGAAATGACAAGGATAAAAAATCATTTGGGGTATGAAGATGAGGGAGGAAAGATTAAAAAAAAATGAGAAGTTTGGAAAGGTGCATTGCAGTCAGCCAGAAACCACCATCTTTAAGTATAAAAACACACTGCCTTATTGCACTGCTATAAACCACAACCTGGATATGATTTTCACCCAAAATGATACTATACACTGGAGTACTTTTATTTAAAAGAAAAAGGTTTGCTTCAAATTGGTTTTCCACAGAGCACTTGCTTCTGTGAAGCCAAGTGTTTCATCAAAGAGTCATTTATTCAGATTTCCTTTCCCATTAATGCAGTTTCTTTTTCTCTTCTTCATAAATTACCAAAGACTCTACGTAGGTTTGCAAGCAAGCCTAATGAAGTTTGTAGGTGGTAACTGCTCTAGGGGATGTGGAAGAGGGGCTGCCAAGTTTCAGTTTCCTGATGAGAGGTTAATTTCCCAAAGAGAGGAATTGGGAAAAGCAGACCAGGAGGAGACTCATAGGCGAGTCCAGGCAATAGAGGGGATAACTGAAGCTCTGAGATGAGTTTGCAGATAATTTTTACATTATGTCTAATTTTCAATATGTTTTAAAATTGCCAAAATAAAATGTTTTTACTTTTTTTTTTCAAAAAGGAAGAGTTTGGAAAAACATTTTTACTAAATAATCTTTAAGATAATAATTTTAAAAGAGAAGATAATGTAATTGGAAAAACTATGTAAGATAATGTAATTGAAATTTGAGGAGGGAAAAAATCCTCCAGTCATTCTCCTAATTGGATAGACCTCAGACATTTATACATACATAACCTATACTCTATTGTTATATAAATATAAAACACGAAAATCATTGTGAAACTAGATTGTCCTTTGTACTGAAGAATCTGGCTTACTCAAGTATAAGTGGAGGTGTTGGAAAAAGAAACAAAAAATTTGGAAACAAAATTGGTCGATTCTTAAAAAATCCATAGAGTTCAAAGCCCTTAACAATTAATTCTCCTAGATACGAGTTGCTTGAAAACAAAAGCTCCTTCAAGAAGTCTGTTAAATATCAAGAGAACAATATGCCATGGTAGAGTTGAAGAATAATCTGCAAAACCTGTTACAAGAAGTCAGCACCTTAAATGCAAGAGCGTGCACACTTACAGAGGGGAGGGAAACATGACAGAGCTCATAGAAGGTGGAGAGGAAGGCAGACCTCATTAGGCCAAACTCAGAATACTGACCAAATACTTAAAGAGAGCATAACTGGAAATGCTAGTAAAGTTTCGGAAACACTCGCACCCCAATTCTTCACACCGAAAGCACACACCCGACGACGGTGGGATTCGAACCCACGCGTGCAAAACACAATGGATTAGCAATCCATCGCCTTAACCACTCGGCCACCTCCTCCACTTACAATGACCACTTGGCGTGCTTTATTTCAGAGTTTATTCTAGGGAACTCGCTGGCTATCCCGGAGAGAAAGACGCTTAGGAGACGGCTTAGAGACGTCTGGGAGACGTGGAGGTGGCTAGCTTCCACACGAATGGACAAAGAACGGATGGAAAAGCTGCGACGGGGACAAAAAACGGGCTTAGCTTTCCCAGGAGTCGTAAAATTGGTTGAGACGTGGTAGAAACACATCTGCCTGGGCTTTCACTCCCCTTTCTCAGGCTGCCTGGTCCCCGGCAGGAGGCGCCTCAGCGTCAAGTCCTGGCAGGCGGTGGGCGTGACGCGGCCAACCTGGGCTGAGCCAGTTTGCTGTCACCGTCCTTCGTCAGGGGAGCCTGGGCCCGCGGCCCGAGAGCGCGGCCGGCTGTCCGCAGGGGCAGAGGTTCCCAGAGCCGGTTCCACTGGAGTGGCTGTCAGGGGAGCTGGCGAATGTGGACTCCTAATTCGTGGTTAATAAGACAGTCTGGAAAACTAGACGACGGATCTGAATAGGGCTCAATTTCTATTCCGTGTTATTGCCGCTTCTACAATACTTTCGGGTGACATTGCATAGAGAAGAATCTTTAACTTCGTGGGGCTCTCCTCCCGGGTCATCCGCATCGGAGGAACCACGAATTCTGATTCCTCCACGGCCCCCGCGCTCCACCAGATACCTGTGTGTTTTCTAGGGAGAGTTTGTCCAACTTTCACTAGGTTTTCCAAGCGTTCTGGTACTGAAAACGTCAAGAAACTCAACACTAGCAAGAAAATAATTCGAAGGAAGAAAGAGGGGAAAAAAGAGTGTTCAGCTCCATCTCCCTGTTTCATAAGAATGAACACAACGAACAGATGAACGAACAAGAATAGGAACTAATTCTGACTAATCAGATTGATAATAAATGCCCAGGAAAAGAAGGTAACATTGAAGGTGAATCTTGACGAGCAAGTTTTCTAGGGGTGGTGAAGAATGAGGTTGTCCCAGACTGAGGAAAGGACCTGAGCAAAGGCAAGGAGGCATACAAAGCAATCATATGCATCCTGTTGTCAGTTCTGATAGCAAAGGGTAAAGGAATTATATTACTTTCACAAGGAAGGACAGTATAATTAACAGGAAAATTGTCAAAAATAGGCCTTTCACAGGAAGGGACGGTGAATCATTGGGAAAGTAATACACTAACTCTCATGTATTTGAAATTATTAAAGAGGAATTTGAAAATTAAAACACTGAAAACATAAACAGATTTATTAGATGGCAGATTAGATAGAGCAGAAGGGAGAATTAGGAAACTGGAAGTTAGATTTGAGGGAACTATGTAAAATACTATCCACTGATACAGGTAGTTGGAAATTAGGAAAGAGGAATAGGAAAAATGAAGGCTAGGAGAGAAGTCCTACCATATATATAATCACAGTCCCAAAAGAAATTATTGCGAGAATAAGAAAGAGTCAAGTATCTCCAAGTACGCATCACATATGCTTCAACAATTATCAACATTTTGCCAAACTGGTTTTCCATATTATTGTGAGGTCAATCTCAGGCATTATATTATTTTGTGTTTCCTTTCATCTGTTCAATAAGAATCTTTAATAGATAAAGAGGGTGTTCATTCATCTTCAAAATTCTAGAAGTTATCAGTATAATTTGTTGAATAAATAGTTTTCAATCAGCCAATTCTGCCACTATTTTCAGGAACAGCTGTGGAGAGAACCACAGTTTTTCTTTGTTTGTTTATGATGCTATTGTCTATTACTTGTGTTTCCATTTATTTTCTATTGCCATTAAGAGTCTACAAAGTAGGAATGCTTCTAGATTTCACTGTTTAAAAAGAGATGGTCTATGTGTAAAACAAGAAGCAAAATTATTCTCAGTAGATTTCTACAAAAGTGCAAGGCTTGAGTAACATAAGCTTGCAAGTTCAAGACTACTACCTTCCTAATAGTCTGCCCTGCCGCTCTCCTCCACTCCTGCATTTTAAAATCAAGACTAAAGTTGCTCCTCATTGCCTTCATCCATCTCTTCCCTCTTTAGGCATCCAATCCAACTATTCTCGTGGTGACTTAACTCTCAAAACCTCACTGAGTTATCTCACTCTCTGGCCATGCTCTGTGGATGTCAGAGGTCTCCTGGTTAAGTAATCAGCATGCCATCTCCAGCCCACTGTCTACCCAGACATCAAGACAGTAAACTGGCAACCTGAGCATACTATAAGCCTGATTAAAACCCTTTAATAACTATCGATGACTTACACCCTGGTGATAGACCTCTGCCCTCTCTCACCAGCCTCCCCTGCACTCTTCCACTCACACTCTGGCTGCATCCTGTATTTGGTAGCAATGTATTTGGGGAAAATCAAAATACCTTCTGTGGGGAAAATGTGTGAGAGTAGCTCATATTTTTTCAGAAGCCACATATGGAAAAGCCTGGACTGTGAGGCTGTGCTGGAGCTTTGCTCTTCTTTACACCTGCAGAAGTCTCTAAACTTCTCTATTCAGTGATAGCCCTCCCTTTATTACAAAAGAGGAAGGCAGAGCATTTGGAGAGAGCTAAGTGATGAGTTGGTGGTCCTGCTCAGGGCTTCCTCTCCCTCTGCGGAGAGGTCCAGGAAGTTAAAATAGGGCAAAGCTAGAGCTTTCCTAGAGCGACCTTCCAGGTCTAGCTGTTTTTCACTCTCCTTTGCTCGGTGGTCGGGGATTCCTGCACGAGGCTACTTACGAGTTGTCTCAACTCCATTCCGTACAGTTTGGCCTTGGTGGGCATAAAATTACCAACGGATCCTAGAGGGCCTGAAAGACATATGGATATAGTGATGACATCGATGACATCCACTCCCAGGGGAAGGGGAATTAGCTCAAGTGGAAGAGCACTCGCTTTGCGTGCGAGGGGTAGTGGGATCGATACCCACATTCTCCAGTTTTTGGGTCAGCGGCTTGAGGCAGATTCAAAGCCAGGAATAATTGGATGTGTTAAAGGGAAGTAGTTAAAACATTCATGTTTTTTCTCTATGAGGTTGTTTACCATTCTACAACACCCAAGACAAGGGCACAGTGGTGGGGAACAAGTCCAGAGCAAGTGATGACACTTAATGAGGAATAAAAGAAGGCTGTGGTGCATATATTTATTTTATTCTCTGTAATTATAGAAGCTTTTAAGGATTAGAATTGAAACCTAAGTGGAGCCTTGACAGAGTCATATAAACTTTAAGATATCTCATTTTCATTATTTTCTGACTATATTATGCTCTGACTACATTTTTCTTTTTTCTCAAAAAAAAAAGCATTTGAAAATATATATTAGTAGAACTACTTTGTTTTCTAGGTGCTACAGTCTGAATATTTGTGCCCCCCTAAAATTTATATTTTGAAAATCTAATGGTCAGGGTGATGGTATTAGGAGGTGAGGCCTTTGGGAGATGATTAGCTAATGAGGGCAGAGCCTTCATGCATGGGATTTGTGCCTTCATTTACAAGGCCCCAGAGTATAACTGATTCATTTCACTGTACAGCAGAAACTAACACCACACTGTAAATCAACTACACCCCAATAAAAAAAAATTTTTAAAGGCCCCAGAGAGCTTGTTTGCCCCTTCCACTATGCAGGAAGTCAGCAAAACCAGAAGGCTCTCACCAGACACCTGATCAGCTGGTGTATTAATCTTGGTCTTTCCAGTCTCCAGCACTGTGAGAAATAAACGTTGGGTTTTTTTACAAGCCACCCAGTCTATGTATTTCTATTATAGCAGCCCAAACCAACTAAGACACCATATTTACTCTTTTTTTTTTTTTTTTTTTTTTTTTTTTTTTTTTGCGGTACGCGGGCCTCTCACTGTTGTGGCCTCTCCCGTTGCGGAGCACAGGCTCCGCGGCCATGGCTCACGGGCCCAGCCGCTCCGCGGCATGTGGGATCTTCCCGGACCGGGGCACGAACCCGTGTCCCCTGCATCGGCAGGCAGACTCTCAACCACTGCGCCACCAGGGAAGCCCCATATTTACTCTTTTCATGAAAGTTTCTAATTTTATAAAGCCCAATTTTATCTTACTAAGTTTACAATGTATGTTTACTGTATGTTTTTATACTATTCTGTAAAAGGAAAGCACAATTTGGCAGGGCTTTGTTAAAGTAATTAAGCAAGGAGACCATTAGACTGAGGTGGCTCTAAATGCCTTGGTAGCTTAGGTAAGCAAAACAAAGCTGGAATCTGAGAAAATGAAATCTAAGAACAGCTTATCACAATGAGCCAGCTAGGCTTTCCCACATAAAGCAGTCTTAAGCTATAGCCAATCAAATAATTGCTTTGCTTTGCTTCTGACATCTCTACTAAAGTCTTGCCTCTAGCTTCTGCCTGCAGAGCCTCCTAACCACTTTTTGTTTGGCACTCCCTAATTTGAATGGCTGCTCGCTCAAATAAACCCTTACAAATTTTAATGTGCTTCAGTTTATGTTTCAATGGGTGCAATGGTTAAGTTTTTAAATCTAAAGAATTAAAATCATATTAAATAAAACAAAATGTCTAGTATGATACAAAATACTGCATATAACCTAAATATATACTTTGACAGCTTCCAAGATACTCTCGTGGCTTAGCAGGAGCTATGAAGTGATAAGGTATCCACTTTATTATCTGGTGCTTTTCTGGATGGGACCTCCCTACCTTTCCCAGGGAGATGACTCTATGACTGGACAATGTCCTGTTACATGCAGGACATATTTAGGAATCCAGACCTCAAGAGAGAGTTCTCTGGACCCAGCTTTATTACATGCACCTTCTGCGACCTGTCCTGGGTGGGACATACATGCTTTCAAGTATGGGATAATATTTGCAGCTAGGAAAAGTACTCTAAATTACTTAGTTCAATTCACCCTCTTGGGGCGAAGTGGGGAAGCATGTGATAAGATGTATGACCAGGCATACTCCTTGTGTTGTTGTGGAAGGGGGAGCATATTTTTAAGTCAAAATCACTACCTACACCACTCACAACAATACGCTTTTCCCTGTAATGTTGTTCTACAGATTTCTGGTTTCTGGGCCTCATTATCACTAATCCTTTTCCAGGCCCAGACAGTTGGATCATTTGAGGATGCCAGGTTTTGTTTCTCAGTTGATAAAAACTGCATGGTTGTTAGTTCATCAGGGTGAAATTAAATGTGGGAAAAATACTACAGGTGACTCTCTTTTCAGAAAACAGTATTTTATTTTCCCCTCAAACCAGAGCTTTAATCAAGCAGGAACTCCATGCAAGTTCCCACTTTTGATTCCCTCTAATGGAGTTCAATGCTTATCACCTCCGGGAAGTTACTTAGCGATTTCTAAGTACGCACCAGGGGATCCCTGAGGAATGATGGTCATAAGAGCAAAGTGAGACGGGGTGGTGGAGGGAGTGTCAGGAAATGTTCTTTATTTGAGATCAGCTTGCAAGACAAGGTGGGGATAAAGAATTAGAGAAGCTAACCCACTGCAGCACAAAAGATTCATTCAGTCGGTAATTGCTTGACGCTAATTGGCGCTAAGGAAGCGGTAAGAATAAATGCTATAGGACAAATTCAAAGAAACACATCGAAGATGGTGTAGTAGACAGGAAAGCAAAGGGGAAAGGGTCTCTTCGAGGGATGCTAATCTCCGATTGGAAAATACTGCTCCAGGTGAGGATTGAACTCACAACCTCGGCATCACTCGCACACATACTGCCATATAAGTACCGCGCGCTGTCCAATTGCGCCACTGGAGCTCCTATATTTCTTTTCGATCACCCATTACATCGCCTATGCAGGAATATTCAGTTTTTCTCCGGTCGCAAAGGTACAAGTGCCTCCATCCTTCCCGGAGTCCCGCAACTGCATCTTGCGCACAAAGGCGGACTGTGGTCAGCTGCAGACCCCACCCGGCCACCAATCCTGAAGACGCGGAGGGTGCTCTGCGGAAACGGGGGCGGATACTTTCAAGACGACCGAGAAAAGTGCAGACACTCGGGAGACTCCGACCTCCTCGAGCATTCCAAGGAGGACTTTCAGTGGGCAGAGTGGGCGGGAGAGACTTCTGCTGTTGTGTGGGTCCCGGAGCCCTTCCATTTGTCTCTCTCCGGGATGCTTCTCCTCGGGGCGTCGGAGGGAGGCTTGCTCTCTGAGCCTGGGAAGGGGGTGAATGTGGGAGGACCACGAAGCCGTTGCAGGCTATCTCAGAGTGTGTGAGCATCCAGAATTCCTGTGGGCTTCCAGAGCACATTTGCTTAGTTTGGTGGTAATCTTTCACGTGTTAGAAGACAATCTACCCGCAAGGTATACCTCTTATTGAATGTCTTTGGCGTTTTTTAAATGTAATATTTGGATAACTTCAGAAAGCAGTATTTGAACCTAAAGCACATTTGTATCATCGACCTGCTGTGACCCAGTTGACTTGTAAGTATTCCGAATCCAAGCATATAGTTTTAAATATGCGCAACGATAGCTCATTCGGCCTGTGTGCTGCTAGATTTTAAATTTGGGCAAGAATACAAACTACCTGGTGTATACATTTTTATACTGTCCTAGGAGATTCTTTAAAACACTTAGGCTCATTCTAGTCACTTCTTTAAGTTACTTAATTTTCTTAATGAGATAATAGGGATCTCCATGGAGCAATGCTAGTGTCAAATTTTGGTATGATGTTTAAAAATGGAGCAAAGGATTCAAATTTCCAATAATAATTATGATGATGGTTTGAAGTAGAATTTATACAGTGCTTTTTTTTAAAAGTACTTTTACATTTATTTTCTCAGTCTAGTTCTACAGCAATCCTACAGGGGTAGATTTTTTTTATTGAAATAATATACAAACAATATTGCCTGACCACTTACTGTGTTTAATGAAAGATAAGCGTAAATGAACAAAACAGTCAATCTCTTGTGGAGTTTATATCTGAGAGACCCCGAAAAGTCATACAATTTAAAAAATATATCAGTGAGCACAATTGAATATAATAGAGAGCAGGCAGCATTTTCAGTAATGTGAGTAGAGTGTTTACAAAAGAAAAAGAAATTAGCTTCTAGCCTTTTAGGTGACTGAGATGTCAAATTTATATTTCTAAACGTATTATTATGGAAATTTTCAAACACAGTGAAGTTGACGTAATTAGATAATGAACTCCCATGAAATCGGTCTTACGATCATCAACATTTTACCGATCTTGTTTCTTCTGTCTTCCCAGTACTATTTTTGTGTTGGGGGTAGGCGGTTGGAGGCGGGAGTGGAAGTAAAATCTAGACATATCATTTCACCCTAACTTATGCCTTAGAGATAAGAACTCTTTTCCTTTTATTTTACTTTCTTTTCTTTATATGAGTGCAATATTGCTATTACATTCAGCAAATTCAGCAGCAGTCTCTTACTATAAGAAGTGACTTAGCAAAGAGTAAGTGGCAAAACTAGGATTTGAATCGAGGTTCTCTGTCTCTAGCTTCTCCTACCTGATTCCTTTTCCAAGTCATTTTAAACAAAGAACTGTCGTCTTATATTAAGGGAGTGTGTGCCTTCAAGTGAACGTGGAGTAATTAATTAATTAATTTTTTTAATGTGTAGGCTGAGAGGTTGTCTATACGGGAAAGAGTAAGTGACCCACTGTTTACAGCAAACAATTTGCTTGCTAAATATATTTATAGTTTCTATTTATTCCTTTTTTGACATCAACAGAAATCTATTTGCCTGTATACTTTGTTTTCTGGGGTCATTTCAAAGCTCAGGAGAAAGTATGGTGCTCTTCTCAATGGGGACCCCACCAACCTTGAGACTTAAAGATATTGTCTTGCAATATCTACTCTTTCTAAGTCTCAGGGCTGGGTTTCCATGTGCACATGATTTTCAAAAGCAGTCTTTACCTTGTTGAGTTACCTCTGGTTTCATAAATAGTCCTTCTCTTCCCAGCCAATAGCATCACCATGCTATCCTCTTTTAATAGTTTAACTGATTGACACATAAACCTATAGTGCTAAGCTGGAAATGTATTACTAATGCACACTGTGATATCCTAGCTGATCCTAGGAATATGTTGGTATATAGTGCACATACAACAAAAATAGCCAGTTGAGGGAAACTGACAGATATGCCAACCGTCTGTCCTAAGGATGATCCTTTTGTTCCTGGATTAGTCATCGATTCCACAAATATTTATTTAGCACCTGCCTTGTGCCAGAAGTCATAAGTGAATAGAAGAGACAAACAGAATCCCTGCCTTCCCAGAGCTTACATTTAAGAAAATTTTAAACAGAGGTTCCTAGCAACCCTCTGCTTTTTTGTCTCACTTCCATTTATTCATTTGTTTGTTAATTCCTTCATCAACAAACATGCAGAATGTCCACCATTGCCAAGCAGTGTGTTAGACAGTAAGGTTGCGATCAGAAGGCATTACGTGTCTTAATATCATTCTGGTGAAGGAATTGAAGGGTGTAGTATGAACCACCGCACCCTTAACACAAAACTAATTTCCACTTAAATCTTCCCAGTTATTTCCCTGATTATCCCATTTTCTCTCTCAAGTGTCCCTTAGCCTTTTATGAGAATACAGTACTCTTGCCTATTCTGTATTAGAAGTTAGAACTAAGGGCACAAGCCATAACTTTTGAGGCACACGTGTATCAAAGAAAACAAAGGACTTGCTGGGTGGAGGGGGTTGGGAGATGACATATTTTTTAAAAACAGCGCCAGCGGGTTAGGATCTCACATTTTTGTTGGGATGTAGAGTTCACATACTTATGATGTCACTAAATGTTTCTGCCAGTGAGGAGACAGGAAGGCACCACAAGGTTCTACTCTTGAAGAGAAGACTAGGATGGGCCTCTGTGTTAAAAGGTGCTGGAGAAAACAAAGTATAATCAAAAGATGAAAGCTGAAACAGAAATATTAAAAGAAGAAATAAGAGAAAAGGTAAGCTGGGATCATTAACAGTGAGAGAAGGGGGGAAGGGGGCTGTGATTTGAGGGGAGTGATGATGGAGGGGAATGTTGAGGCTGCAGAGCATCAGAAAACTTTTACTTCTCTTGACATCACTAGGGAATGTATTTGGTATATGCTATGTTTTTTTCCTTTCTGTTAACAGATATTCACTGAGATCCTGCTACATGTAAAGCACTACGCTAAATGTGGTGGGAGATTAACAAGTTGCGCTGTTGTTTTCCAGGGACTTCTAGTGTAGGTGATGAGACAAGATAGCCGGACACCCAGGAAAAGCATAGTAACAATACAAGGCTGTGGACGGTTGTGTACAATTGGCTCAGAGAAGACGTATAGATCAGGGAGAAAGATTTCAGTTCTTGCTAGTGAGGGACACAGGGTCAGTCTGTGACCTGGAGAGGATTTGGTTAGGAGATGAGGAGGGAGAGCTCTGCAAGCTGAGTATGAGAAAAGGCAAGGAGGTTGGACTTATATGGGTGTTTAAGAAGGGATATAGGGTTTCCCTGGTGGCGCAGTGGTTGAGAGTCCGCCTGCTCATACAGGGGACACGGGTTCGTGCCCAAAGTCTGGGAGGATCCCACGTACCGGGGAGCGGCTGGGCCCGTGAACCGTAGCAGCTTATCCTGCGCGTCTGGAGCCTGTACTCTGCAACGGGAGAGGCCTGCGTACCGCAAAAAAAACCCCAAAGACCTATTTTGCCTTCTTCTTGCCTTCAGGATAAATTCCTTATCTTGATAAATAAAGTTATTTATAAATTGGCACCAACCTATCTTTCGAAATGTTTTAATTTTTTTATTGTGATTGATCTCATACATGTCATACATGCAAAAAGTATTAAAATGTATATGTACAGTTGGAAGGATAAGAAATGAGCCACCATGTCTAGAAAAAACCCAATATTGCCAGTATATCAGAACCCCCGTGTGCCCCGTCAAGCTGCCTTTCCAGCCACTTTTCCTGCTCCTCCTCTCCATGCCAATTAAAACTGTAGTTCTACCACATGAAACTGCTTTCCTCAAATATACCAGGCAACTTTTGTGACATTTAGTCATACAAGTACGGAACCCTCTGGCCCTTTATTTCCTCCTTCTTCACAAAGTCAAATTTGTTTCTCCTTCAAGATTAAGTTGAAATGTGATGTCATGAAGAGCTTCCCCTGACTTCCCTTCCAGAGTTAATTGCTGTACTTCCATGCTGCTGGCACACTTTCTTCCTTATTTCTGGAGTAGCAGTTCTCCTGTTGTATTGTAATTATGAATTTAGATTTGTCTCTCTGACTTGATGTTAGCTTTTTGAGGAATTTGGATTAAGCTTTACCTGTGAATCCTTAGGTTTTCACATTTTGCTCGGTAAATGAATATTCAATATATGCTTTTTGAGTTATCAAGATTAAGCTTTAGAAGAGATTGGGAAGTAGTTGGACATTGCTATCAATGACGGCTACTTTTTATTGACAGCCTAAACAGTTGCCAGGACTTTACCTGCTTTGTGTAATTTAATCTCACCACAAACCTGCAAAGTAAGTATCATGCCATTTTGCAGATAAGGTAGTGGGGTGACTAAAAGAGTAAAGTGATTTGTCCAAATTCACATATTCCAGCAAAAGGCAGAGTCTCTCTCTAAGTCTGCTCTTTTTTTTTCCATATCAAGTTTCTTCTACGTGAACAGTGATAAGAATAGAGAGTAAACATTAAGACAGAAAACGTTAAACTATGCTTATTCTGGAAATGAACAGATTGTGATGAAGAAACAAACTTAAACTGCCAACTGTTATTTAAAAAGCTGCAAAAATAAGCCTGGGACCCGTGAGTGTTATATACTTTACAGACAAGTTTAGGTAGCATAAACTACTGATTTCCAGAGTTAGGAACTTAAGATTCCTGCCCTGTCCTGGAACTATTTAAGGTTGAGCTTCAGATCTTTACACTATTATACATGTATTAGCCTCTGACACTCCAAATTCAGAAACTGTAGTGTCATTTTACTATGCAGTCATGAAGATAGGTGATGTATGGCATTATTAATGGCCAAACTTGACACAGTTCTGATTTATAAGTCAATATGTCATCATGTACAATTAATGTACTTGCTCTGAATACAAATACTGAATATAAGCTGTATATCAAATGCATTTTATGATGGTTAGATCTGGAAATTTATCTATGTCTAATGTGAGTTAATAATGTAAGGAATGGAGCTCTTAAAAATGCTTTTAAAAAGTATTTCAGGGCTTCCCTGGTGGCGCAGTGGTTGAGAGTCCGCCTGCCGATGCAGGGGACATGGGTTCGTGCCCCGGTCCGGGAGGATCCCACATGCCGCGGAGCGGCTGGGCCCGTGAGCCATGGCCGCTGAGCCTGCACGTCCGGAGCCTGTGCTCCGCAATGGGAGAGGCCACAGCAGTGAGAGGCCCGCGTACAGAAGAAAAAAAAAAAAAAAAAAAAAAAAAAATTATTTCATTTTATTCCAAACATGGGGATGGTGTAGGATATAGCAGCTAATACTGCTTGCCTATTCCACCACCAGTCACCAACACCAGCGCCCGCATTCCTCCTTTCCAACAGAAACATGATTTTATTCACATAACCTTCTCTATACTGCCTTGGCTTTGCAGGAGGTGAGCCCAATTCTCAGCTCCTGAGGCAGAATTATGATTGATCTAATTAATCACAGTGGTCACATTCTTGGCAGTACTTGGATTAGGTGAGAATATATGATACAAATTTAGCCAGTGTGGGGGAAATCCACTGGGGAGCATATCAGAGAAATTGTTCTCAGTAAGAGATACAGTAAAGAAGTCTGTTTTTTTTTCTGGACTTTACCTTGATATTGTGAGAGTTTGAGGTATTGCAAGGAAACCAGCTGGAGTACGAGATCCATATATTGAGAATGACAGAACACAAAGATTCAAAAAAACTTGGTCCTGATGACATCATGGAGCCATCGAGTTAACGAGGCACGTAGCCTCTCTACCTTCCAGACTTGTTAAGTGCGATAATAAATCCACTTTGTTTAAGCCAATTGAATGCTGTTGTTTGAATTGTTGTAGAGCTATTACTGAAAGTTTCCTTGATTGGGGACGGATCTTTGGGCTAGGTGTCTTATAGTTTTATAAGCATTGTGTTGTAAGTCCTCCTGATGACTGGTATCATGAAAAACTCGAAGCCAACCACTAAGTGGTATTAAATATATCAGTGTGGTGCGCACTTGGTTCACTAAGCTGTTTCTTTTATATCAGCAGACTAGACATTCTCTTCACTTAGAAAGCCTACATCTCAGCCACTAGCTCCAGCCCAGCCCTACCGTCTGATTGTCGCTGGCTTTAGACTTAATGGACACATGCCCAGCCTCAGCCCCTGAGCACATAAACAGCCACTGTGAGCCACAAACCTATATTCTGGAAACTAGGATTCTGCTGCTGTATACGGCACTCCACTGCTCTTCCAATTAAACACCCGGGTTGAGATAACATGGAATCACAGACTCGTGATGCCTACGTGTACCATAAATTAAATTGTTTTCCTGTTGCTCACTGGCATTTTTCTCACTCAACTCTTCATTCGCGCATGCAGACTTTTAATGTAAGATTAGTCATTGTAGATACCGAGCGTGCTGCCCTTAAGGAATATAAAATTGAGTGGGGAGGACCGCTGAGCAAACAGCTGTTCACAACACTGTGATAAATGCCAAAATGAGGGGTGTGCTCTGCACCCCAGGAGTACAGGAAAGAACACCATCTAAACTGGGGAAGAATTAATAACTCGATTAGGTTTGCGAGTATTTCCCCTACTCCGTTTGTTTACTCTGGTCCCTGTTTCCTGGTTTCCTTCCTTCATTAGCAAAGCCCTAAAAACTCCATCATTTGCTACTTCCAGGTCCCTCACCACGAGGTCAAGGACATGAGGCTGGCAGGTTATTGCTATAATGAGGCTTCAAAGTAGACCGCGAATCTTTATATTCTATCATCTGGGAGAAAAGAGGGCAGACAAATCAGAAGGACAGTGCACATCAAGCCACATCCAGAAATTTGATGGTATGAAAATGCAAAAACCTCGTAAAGGCTAATTAATAATGGTTTAAAGAAAACTGGCAAAAGCAGGGCCAGTGGCGCAATGGATAACGCGTCTGACTACGGATCAGAAGGTTCCAGGTTCGACTCCTGGCTGGCTCGGGGCTATTGTTCCCTGTTCTCGGGGAAGGTGTGTACTGAGTTATTTACAAATCATTTCAGGCTGTTTTATTATGAGGAGGTCCTTATAAAACCTGTGGTGTTATTCTTCGATCACCACACAACCGAGAAGAATGGAGGGAAGATGGGGCTGGGGCGGGGCAGGACTAGAAAAGATATACAAAAGAATAGGACAAGAATCTTGCACAAATCGACTTATAATATCTTCTGTACCCACCCGTCTTGCATGAAAAACGCTCCCTTTTCAGAACACTTGCCTCTTGAGAACACAGTGCTCTCTTGAGAGTTAGTGTGAATAGAATCCTCGACGAATCCTGCTAAATTTTCTCCAGTGTTCAGCTGTCCAAGTTCGCACCGAAACAAACTACAGCGATGTCATAAACAACAGAGAGAAACGTTAAGTAAGGAGGGAATCAGCAGTCAGGTGTTAAAGGAACCACGAGTGAGGAGAAGCAGCTCGTAAGCGATGAGACCTTCACACAGTAAACGAGAACAATGTGGATCTTGTGTCTATGAAGTGACTGAGATGGGTTTGGGATCTGCTGGGAAGAGCTAGCAGCAAGTTTACCTGCCCCACAGGTATCTGCAGAACATCAATCCAGCGCCGCGCATAGCGTGCATCAAGCGCAGCCCAAGCTTCGCGGCTCAAAGGTGAGGAGTCCCTGTGGTCTCTGCCCTCGAGAAGAGCCTTCTCGTGAAGGTCAAGGATGCACAGCATCCGGGTCCGCTGACAGAAGAAGGGCAGTAAATGGACGAATTTTTCATTCCTTGTCTACTGAGACACATGTTGAAAGAGCGCGGGAGGCGGCTGATGGAATTCGGGCGACAAACAAAGAAAAGAAAGAAGAAAAAAGAAGGAGAGCAGCTCCTTTCATCCCTGCTGAGTTGTGGCCTTTTAGGATAATCCAGCTCAAACCTTTTCTTTAAAAGCTTGGAACAGGAGATACAATTCTGGAGTCAAAAGGCAGACGCCACCAATACCACTGCCCGGGTTGCCGAGCCAATGACAACCACTATTAATAGCAATTGTGTGTGCCGTGTAGGAGACAAGTCTTTACGAATTTGCATTCTCATTCCCTTCCTACTTTCAAACTCATTGGTACTGACACCGCCCCGCCCACCCCCCCACACACACCTTGTAGTTATGCTTCACTCTGTTTCGGGGATTTCTAACAAGGTAATGGCTATTTAGGTTATCCAGATTACTGACAAGGTAATGGCTGTTAACCGCAGGCTGTAACCAACAGAACCATAAGTAAACGAACACCCTAATCAGATCTCTCAAGTGTTTCCCAGAAAAGTGAATAATAAACCACGTTCCAGTATTTTCCCCCCTTCAAATTCATTAGGAAGATTGGAAGACTTTATCATCTTTTTATTATCAACTTGAAACCTTGGTCACTATGAAACTTTACAGCTGGAAAGTTCAGATGTCATCTGCTCAGTGTGATGAGCAGGGGTTAGGGTAAAAGAGCCTAAATGGTGATAAGGTTTCCACATTTCACTTGAATTATAAAATATTTATTCTAAATACACTGTGAAAATTTAAGTGTTTATATGGAAATCCCTAGAGCAAGTATTTGGACACTTTCTGTAAGCAAAGTTTGCTGGTAAATGAATTTAGGCTGGGTGGTAACTAAATTTGCATTTCAGTACCATTCCAACAGGGTACAGAATTGGAGAAGAAGGAAAATAGAAGAATGAAAAGAGAGGAAACAAACAGAAAACAAATTATAAAGTGGTAGACCTCTATTCAAAAATCTCAATAATTACCTTAAAGGTAAATGTTCTAAATACATCAATTAAAAACCACAAATTGTCAGAATGGATTAAATATAAACAGTGGCCATAAGAAACTCACTTCAAATGTAGTGATAGAGGTAGGTTTAAAATGAGAGAATAGGAAAAGATGCAACATGAAATCACTAATCAAAAGAAAGCTTAAGTGAATGTATTGGTATCAGCCAAAGTAGACTTCAAAGCAAAGAAATTTACCAGCAGTAATGAAGAATGTTACACAATTATAAAGGGTCAATTGACCAAGAAGACACAACAATCCTAAAAGTGTAGTCCCTGGCCACAGAGCTTCAAAACCATTCTCTTTCAATAATTAATAGATCTAGTAGACAAAAAAAATCATAGAAGAGATTGAAGAACTGAACAATGCCATCAACCAATGGATCTAATTGATCAAGATCACAATGCAAGTAGAAACAAGGATCAGTGATTGAGAGAGAGACAAGATCATATTAGAATTAAGGAATCAAGAATGGTTAGAGAATAAAAGAATGGTATCATGAAACTCATATTTTAGAAAGAGTTTCTTAGCTGTAAATACCTGGAGATTCAATTGGAGAATCTGGAAGTTGAGCATCCCACATCCACGTTTTTTTTTCTGCTATCTCTTGAGGTCAGGGTAGTATGATTCCTTCAGAACCCCAGAATCTACTGCAGTGTCTGACAAAGTGCAACTCCCCAGTGAATTATGTACCAAATGAATGGAAAGGAAGTGCCAGGTTCAAAAGAGCTGCACAAGAATAACATTCAATATTTGGCAAGTCATTGGATATGGGGTTTGGAGGAGGAGAATGAGTCAAAGTTGACTTGGAAGCCTAAGCCCAAAAGGCCAGTACAGAGGAGATTGGGAATTGGATAGCTGGTGTGTGGATGAATGGACTACTGTGGAGAAGAACCAACAGTGTTATCGTGAGCTGGAGTAGAGAAAGAGCTCATGTTTTGCAATCTAAAATCTGGTTCTCACTTCAGGCTTTGCCATTTAGCAGCTCTAGAACCTTAAGAACATAACTTCTCTGAGCTTCCATTATATCTGGAAAGTGCAAATTATTGAAACTGAGCAGGACCCTGCAGGGCCTTCCCGGAGACAGATTTCCCACCACCCCCATCCCCCGTATCCCCTGCCTGCCTCTTGTTTGTAGAAAAGCTTTATCATCCTAGGCCTTCCCCCAGTTCAAAGAGCAAATTTAATCAGAGAAGTGAGAAAATGAAGACACAAAGGAAAGCAGTCAAACAAGACAAATAATAATATTGATAGTTTAGCCATAAAACAAACTCAAGAGCATTTAGTTCCTCCTTAAGGGCTATGGATAATATTCTGAGCCATATCTTTCAGTTATTTTGCAGATACTAAAACTCCCACCAGATGGACAAAGTTGACTGCATGCTGACCAGTAGTGTGTAGATCCCAGACTTGTCGGAGCCAGAAAATTGATAATTGAGTTTCCCGAAATACCACCCTGTTACCTCACCATCAGTTAATCAGGGAATTTCGCATTGGCTGATTATATACCCTGTGAATGTCTCCCTCAGACTGTGTTTAAAAACCCTTCTCTGAAAGCTTTTGGGGCGTTTGGGTCTTTTGAGCCAGTTCTCCTTGCTTGGCACCCTGCAATAAATGCTGTACTTTCCTTCACCACAACCTGATGTCAGCAGACTGGCTGTGCTGCACTGAGGCCATTGGCCCCAAGTTTGGTTTGGTAACATTATGATAAATAGTTTTGTTTCCAAAATTCAATTAGACTACATGAAATAATCTCCATAAATCTCTTAGCGTGATGAATGGCACATATGGCTCAAAAAAAAAAAAAGCAGGGAGACTTTTCATTAAGCTCAGTTTAAGTTTTCGTAGGGAAGAATGTCTCCAGTCATGTAGATGCAAGTGGAGATGTAGACTAAGACGGAGAAGTATGGACTGTAGACAAATTTGAGGGCTATTGATTCATTCAGTCAGTGAACTAATGTTAACTGGGCACCTCCTACTTTTCTTTCAACAAAGGAGATCATGAAAGGTGTAAGATCCACTGAGATCTCTGAAGGCAGGAAATACGACATCATTCCAACACAAGACCAGCAAAAGACAGACACAATGAAGTGTCCCTAGTGCTGAGGTCCAGATGGTCCTATCTTAGGGTGAATATCGGAAAGACATGGACTCCACCTTTCATAGGTGTGGAATCTTACCCGGGTAACATTGGTTTAAACGGAGTGATTTTCAAGTAACATTGAGTACATACACTCTTTAAAAGCTGGAAACAGATAAAGCAGATGTTCTTGGAAAATACTATTTCATATTTTACTTTCAAAACGAAAACCATAGCGTACCTGTCCACTTAGCGCAGTGGGCAGCGCGTCAGTCTCATATTCTGAAGGTTCTGAGTTCAAGTCTCAGAGAGAGCAGCGATAAGTGTTTTCACAGTCCGCCGGGCAAAGCATGTGTCATCTGTGCTTAAAGAAATCAACACAAAGGAAAATTAGCAAATGCTGCCAGATGAGCATTTGATAAATGTCTCAATATTCTATATTTGCTCAAGAGGATGAAATCAGCTTTCTGGTTTGTTGCACCTCTCAGTGGTTTGAGTGAAATAGACAAGAAATTTAGATTACACCAGAAGACAAAATCTAAGACAAAATCTATACCATATTTTTGGTCTTCCTCTCCGCCCGATGGAAGAAGCAGGGGAATTTTCTTTCCTAAATTCGTGTTCTAAATGTCATCCAACCACAAATCATTTATTCTTTTAATTATGTAACAAATATTTCTTGTGAATGCACTGTCTGGGTGCAGTTAGAAATTTGGAGCTCTTCCACACATCGTGTATTTCTCTATAAAAACAGCTGTGGTTGTTATGAGATTTTGGAAATATGGCACATAGAAGGAGGAAGTGGGGTAACTTCTGTAGACCTCACATCTGCAACACATTCTAGAAATTGTACTAAAAGTTTATTAATTTTATGCAAATCATTTGATTTAGCCTTGCAGCTAACCCAAATATCATTATTTCTATTTGAAAGATGAAATTGAATTTCAGAGGAGTTGAATCATTTTTCTCAGGTCTAATAGCCCCAAGGAGCAAAACCAGACATGAAAAGTTGTTTTTTTCTGTATGAAAAGATGTGAGGTTCTCTTTTAATTTAAGGTATAGTCTCATAAGCAGTTTTTCTCCATACCACTTCCTTTCTTCCTTCATACATTCATAGAACAAATATTTTTAAATGAGTGGATTCATTTTTCCATTCATCAGACATTAATTCAAAATCACTTCTGTGTCTGACACCCAGGTTCAAGACTTCTAATTGTCCTTGACTCCTTCTTCTCCCTCAAATCTCTACATCCATTGTCTTGAGACATTGTCAAATACTGTAGATCTTTCCTGCACAACCTCTCCAGAGTCTTTCTCTTTCTTCTCATTCATCTATGCCTTCATCCATTCTATAATGTTTATGGAGAATGTATTCTGTGCCAAACAGTGTACTGGGCTGGAGATGCAGAAAGACTCATGCTATTGCTAATCTCAGGAGCTAAAAAAATAAACCTCACTCAATCCCTTAATATCTTATAACTTCTTTTTCATTCTCTTCAATTTTGGTTTCCCTATTTCCTACCTATTTGGCATTCAAAATTAAAAACCTTTCATAAAATGTTACCTTGATCATGTAAGCCATCTGCGTGGAATTTTTTCAAGGGTTCTTAAGCCTCCACAATGTTTTCTCCAATGTATCTTCATGTGTCCAGGCTTTTCAATCACTGTTTCCCTCCATGTCTATTTTACACACACGCACACGCACGTACACCCCCTCCAACTGAACCGGTATATTTCTGAACACAGGATCCATACCTCCATGCCTGTTCCTTCCATCCTGTGTTCACTCTTCATCTGTACACTTCAATGTCCATATAGTTTTCCTTCGCTCTGATATGTCTCGCCTCTAAATTCCTATGGCTCTTGTATGTAACAGTATGTATTTTTGTTCTTGCATATAGCGTAAATATGTAACTTCTCAAGACCCAACTCAGCAAGAATCTAATAACTATCTCAGAAACAATGCTAGGCGGAGGTTTCCGTGGTGTAGTGGTTATCACGCTCGCTTGACACGCGAGAGGTCCTTGGCCCGAAAGCGAGCGGAAACAAGTGCTGCCTTTTGCTTTCCACCATCGGGAAAATTCAGCCCATCGCCTCCCCTAAAAGGAACCAGTGATCTTCCCACTTATGTTCCTTTGCTGCTTTAGTTTCGTGCTTAAGAGACAGGTAATCACAGGGCGAGAGAGAGTCATGGACATATACACACTAACAAACGCAAGGTAGATAGCTAGTGGGAAGCAGCCGCATGGCACAGGGATATCGGCTCGGTGCTTTGTGACCGCCTAGAGGGGTGGGATAGGGAGGGTGGGAGGAAGGGAGACGCAAGCGGGAAGAGATATGGGAACACATGTATATGTATAACTGATTCACTTTGTTATAAAGCAGAAACTAACACACCATTGTAAAGCAATTATACCCCAATAAAGATGTTTAAAAAAGAAAAAGAAAAAGAGAGAGACAGGTAATCAACCTGAGATAGTCCTCCCGCATTAGCCTGGTGTTCTGCGTGAGTCCTCTCAACTGGGACGTGATCTCTTCCATCCCGGAAAATCTGAAACCGGTACTTTTGCGGCCAGACTTTTCCCAAGGCGACTTTCTCCCTTCCTTACCAGAGGAACAGGTACCAACCGCGCGCTTGCCTCAGAGCATCTTTGAGAGGATGTGCCCTTACTCCAGCCTAATGGCCTTCACTTTTCCTGACCTTCTGGCCGGCCCCAAAAGAAGGAATGACGTGGATGGAGATAGTCCCCTGAAAAACGGGAGGAAAGGAAGAAAGTTGGAGGTGGGGAATTAGCTCAAGTGGTAGAGCGCTCGCTTAGCATGTGAGAGGTAGTGGGATCGATGCCCACATTCTCCAGCCTTTTATCGGCTCAACTGAGGAGCTCTTGTTGATAACCCCAAATCTTCCAAAGTACAGAAAGAAATGAAAAAACGATACACTTTGGACCCTTCTCTGGGCAAGGACAAAACGGGGCAATGCTGGCTCTACTGCCTTTGGTATGTGCATGTCTCATTAATGATAAATTAAGTAGATTAAAAAAATCAAAAAACACATGGAAAATGTAACACCATGCACCAATGGGTGGAATTGACCTTATAAAGCAAAATCACAATGAGGTTCTACCAAAGAGTTGAAAGAAAAGCAAGATCAAATCAAAACTTAAGAAATCATAGCTCGGTGCTTTGTGACAGCCTGGAGGGGTGGGATGGGGAGAGTGGGAGGGAGGGAGACGCAAGAAGGAAGACATATGGGAACATATGTATATGTATAGCTGATTCACTTTGTTATAAAGCAGAAACTAACACACCATTGTAAAGCAATTATACTCCAATAAAGATGTTTAAAAAAAACTTAAGAAATCAAAAATGGCCAGAGTGAAGCAGAGGGACATTATGAAAACAAATATTTTCAAAAGCATTATTTAGCTGCAAATGCCAGCGAGACTGAAAGTAATGAAACTGGAAGAAGATCATTCCTTATCCATATTTATCCTTCTGGCTCCAGAGATCTGTGTGGTCATATTCGTTCTGAATCACCTGAGCCTACTGCCCAGCACAGAGCAGCTCCCCAATGAATATGTACTGACTGAATGGAAAGGAAGGGACAGATTCAAGAGGGCGTCACAAGAATAATGTTCAGTATTTGGCAGGGCAGTGGATGTGGACTTTGAAGGAGGGGGATGAACCAAAATTGACTTGCAAGTCTAAGCCCAAAAGGCCAGCACAGAGGAGGTTGGGAATTAGATAGAGTGTGGATGAATGAGCTATTGTGGAGAAGAACAGACAGTGAGATCACGAGCTAGAGCAGGAAAAAAGATCCCAATTTGGAATCTAAAAGTCTGTTTCTCAATTCATACTTTGCTGCTTAGCAGCTCTGGGACCTTTGAAACATTATTTAACTTTTCTGAGCCTCCATTATATCTGAAAAATGCAAATCATGATACATACTTTTGTTACCAAAATTCAATTTGAATATATGAAATCATCTCCATAAATTTCTTAGTATAATTGTAAGGCTGAAACAAACGCGGAGATTTTTTTGTGGCCTGTGGGATCCTCCCGGACCGGGGCACTATTCCGTGTCCCCTGCATCGGCAGGCGGACTCTCAACCACTGCGCCACCAGGGAAGCCCAACAAGGAGGTTTTTTATTAAGTTCAGTTTGTGTTTTTTGTAAGGATAATGTCTCCAGTCATGTATATCCAAGTGGAGATTTAGAGTGAGACAGAGAAATATGGACTGTAGACAAATATGAGGAGTATTCATTCACTCAGTCAGTCAGTGAACTAATATTAACCGGGCACTGTTCAAAAGTTTCTTTTGAACATAAGGTACCAAGGAAAGTATAAGAGTGACTGAGATCTCTGAAGGTGGGAAGAGGCAGATCACTGGAACACAAGAGGGAAAAAGAGCTGCAAAAGACCTGTACAATTCTTGGGTACTGCAAGCCAGAGTGTCCAATTGCTGGGCGTATACTGGAAAGGTGTGGACTCCACAATTCCTGGATGTGGAACACTTCAGGTGCAGTTTTGGTTTAAATGGAACGATTTACAAGTAACATTGATTACATTCTTCAAAAGCTGGAAACTGATGGACATACCTGGAAAATAAAATTTTATATTTTATTTTCAAAGCAAAGAACAAGCAACATCTGCCCTCTTAGCGCAGTAGGCAGCGCGTCAGTCTCATAATCTGAAGGTCCTGAGTTCGAGCCTCAGAGAGGGCAAGTGTTTTTCATCTTTTACCAAGCAGTAATAATAACAAATATCTCCTGTTAGTCCCTTCCTCGTGGAGCTACACCCCAGTCGGGAGGAGTGGGAAAAACTGAACAAGAAGCAAGTAAGAAAAAATGCATCATAAGCACATGAGGAAATGTGTGCTGGGGTGTAATCATTAGGCAGTAAAGGGGCTCGGGATTGTGGAGGTGGCACGTTCAGCTTTCAGCGGAAGAGTCAGGAAAGATATTGTGTTGAAGATGCCTTTTAGTCTCTCCTTTCAGCTTGCTGAAATCCTTGTGCCCGAAGTTTTTCTAATTCAGCTCAGTTTCAGTCTTCAGGGAATGAATCCTCCGTGTCATTGGTCTATAGACAAGGAAGGAAAACCTGAAAAAAGCTGTGAGGGAGTGAACATGGTCTGTACTGGACAGTGCTGGCCTTTCCATCTCAACATTCATGGTTTTTGGCTAGCGGGAGGGTGGACCTCTCACCTCTGTTTCCGAACAGAGAGATCCTGGTGAAAACAAGGCCTTTCCACTATTTTGTACTTGAATTTTATGGGGCAGTTGGCCTGAGGAAAGAAGGAAGGCTGTTGAGGGGCACCTCAACATATGCATATGGCAGAATTTGTCCTTCTGAAGTCTGAGTAGCCTGGATCTGCGAGAGAATCAGAAAGACCCAGACGGTCAAACAACAAAAACAGCAACAACAAGAAAAAAAAAAATTGTGAAACCAGAGGAATTCTTGGGAAAACTCATGAAAGAAGAATAGGAGTAGGATCTTTGGGTAGCTCTTCCTTAAGAAGGTTTCTTACCCATCTGTCCCAACCCAACCATCCCAGTCCAAATCAACACCTTCAGAAATATCTCCAAAAAAAATGAAACAATCAGGTGGTATTTAATTTCCACAAAAACAACCCCAGATAGAATTTTTCCTCTTTGCACAGGCAGCTTAAATATGGTTTAAAATGGGGGGGGGGGGCGGATCCCAGGAGGTAATGCAGGAAATATACTAATCAGCCTTAGTGATCAGATCCTGATGAGGTCCAAAAAAATTGAGAAAAGACAGCATCATGATTCTGCCATGCTGAGCTGTGAACAGCCCTTGCACTTTGCTTTTCACTGAGAGACTTCCCTTTCCCTCAACTTGAGCTTAAGCTTCTTCAGACACAAAGAATCCTTTGGGTGAAGTTCTTCGAGAACTTCTGTGAATAGGTGGGCCTTCAGCAAACCCAACATTTGCTTAAGTCAGTGGCACACAGTCTTGCAATAAGATAGAAAATGTCTTACATTTTGACTCTGTTGTAGGTATTTGGTAACCAGGCTCTGTCTGGGCTAGTTTCCCAGTTACCCACAGAGGACCTTTCTTCACCTCTCAGCTCCTGACTAATACATCTTCTCATTTTGAATCAGACTTAGTAATAAGGTACCTACTTCTAGGTACTCAGTCTCTGAATCACATGTCACTTTACTACTGACAGCACACCCCATAGCTAATGACTCTTATTGTGATTTCAATCTATTACCTCAACTTATGCCACCTTCCTCACAAAGTGTCTTATGAAGTTTTAGAAAGTGTCTTATGAAGTTTTTCTTTGTAAATTTCTTGTCTCTCCTCTAGAATATAAGGATCTTTAGGCTCAAATCACTGTGTCCTCAGTGCCTGGAGTTAAGGCATAAATATGGCATCTGTCTTGAAATGGAAGTAATAGGTAAATGGAGTTAATAGGCAGATCAAATACAAGTTAATAATTTAATAAATCATTTTATTAACTTCCAAAATGTTAATCCCTGCATCTTTCAATTCATTTTGCTCTTTATGACTTATTTGATGTTTTGAATTTTATTGATGAATGGCAGTTTATTTATAATGCATAATTTTAATTTTCCCCAGACAGAATTTTCTACCTTCTAATTAGTGAATAAAAAATAAAGGTGTAAGGGACCACAGATGTTTAAGACTCCTGTTATAAAACAGTCACAACTGATAACAGCTTGAAGTTGGGTGAAAACTAGAACCGAATTTAAAGCCTATTTCCTTTTGCATGTATTTCCTCCAAACATTTTCTTCTGCACAGGTTCTTAATTTCCACTTTCTTTCTCTCTTCAACAGTGAAGCCCAAAAATGTTCCCTCGTCTCTTCTTCTAGGTGTCAGGATGAAGAGAGCTTGAGGATTTGGAGGTCTGTGAGAATTCTTATACAGGTAGACCACAAATCTTTGACATTGCGCAGCTTAGAGGCTGCAGGGAAGAAGAGGAGACGGTAGTCATGTTCGGAATGATGACAATGTAGACAGTGTAGCAGACTTTTCAGGGTAATCAAGTGTCTTGAAAACAGTTTATTTTTTGTGGGACCAATGACAAAATGGTGACATATATGATTATAGTTTGTAGGATCCCAACTATTTCTCCGTGATTTTCTCTTAGGGAGTGGGAACTCGGGATACAGGTGAAGAAAGATTAAAAAGGAATGAAATAAATCCTCTTTCAGAACCATGTGCTAGAAATTGTACTAAAATTTTATTAATTTATGCAACTTGTTTGATTTAGCATTGCAGCTAACCCATGCATCTATGCCTTTATCCATTCTATGTTTATGGAGGATGGATTCTGTGCCAGACACTGTACTGGGCTGGAGATGTAGAAAGACTCATGCTACTGCTAATCCCAGGAGCTAAAAGAATAAACCTCAATCCCTTAATATTTTACAACTTCTTTTTCGTTCTCTTCAATTCTGGTTTCCCTCACCCTTCATGAAATGTTACCTTGATTATGTAAGCCTTGTGCCTGGATTTTTTTCAAAGGTTTTTAAGCCTCCACAGTTTTCCCCCCAGTGTATCTTCATGTGTACAGGCTTTTCAATCACTTTCCCTCCATGTCTATTTTACACACACACACACACACACACACACACACACACACACACACAAAAGCACTCCAATTGAACAGGTATATTTCTGAACACAGGAATTCCTCCAAGCCTGTTCCTTCCACCCTGTGCACGCTGTTCCCTCCATCTTCACCCCTAAATGTCCGTATTTTTTCCTTCACTATGATATGCTCTCGCGTCTTATTTCCGATGGCTCTTGTCTGTGATATCTTGTATTTTTTATTGTTCTATCCTACAGCGTAGATATGTAAATCCTCATGACCTGCCTCAGTAACAACAGAGAAATATCTTAAAACGGTACGAAACGTGAGTTTCCGTAGTGTAGTGGTCATCACACTCGCCTAACACGCGAGAGGTCCTCGGTTCGAAACCGAGCGGAAACAGCTTATGCTTTTTTTTGCCTTCCATCATGCGGGGAAAATCAGCCCTCCGTCTCCCCTAAAGGGAACCGGTGGTCATCCCATTCCTGTTGGTTTGTCGTTTTCATTTCGTTTTTAAGAAACAGATAAACATCCTGAGATAGACTTGTTGAGTTAGCCGGCCGTTCTGGGTGACTCCTCCCAACTGGGACGTTTTCCCTTCTATCTCGGAAAATCTGAAACGTGAAATTTTGGGACGCCAAGCTTTTCCCATGGCTACTCCCCGCCTCCTTTTCCTTAGAAGAGGAATGGGTACCAACCGTGCTCTTGCCTCAGGGCATCTTTGAGAAGACTTGCCCTTAGCAGAGTCAGGGTTTCAAGTGAATAATGGGGATGGGACTCTGAAAAACTCGGGGAAAAAGACAAGTGAGGCGTGGGGGATTAGCTCAAGTGGTAGAGCGCTCGCTTAGCATGTGAGAGGTAGTGGGATCGACGACCACATTCTCCAGCTTTTGCTCTCAGTCGAGGGGCTCTGGCTGATAACTGCGGATCTTCTAACCTGTAGAAAGAAATGAGAAAATTAGACACTTTGCACCCAGCTCTGGGCAAGGACATGACAGAGCAGCGCTGGCTCACTGGCCTTTGGTATGTACCTTTACTATCAGCCTATAATTTATTCTCTGTTTTTTCAGAATAGCTGGTCATCTCAAGGGATATGCCCAATTCCTTTTTATTCCTGTTTCTTCCTGCTACTTAGCCGCAAGGTTGTACAGTCCTGAGAAGCACAGGGCAGAGCTGGGTCAATAAAGCCCCAGCTTTCTTGTCAGGGACTGAAACCGAGTACCCCAAGTAACCAGAAAATATCAGGAAAGACACCGTGGAAAGCAAACACGTGAAGTTATTAGTGAACTTCTGGTTGCACCTGCGAGCTGTGAATAAGTGGCTCTGATCCTAAGCAACCTACCATGGACTTTGAGAACTGAAGTGATAGCGCACTGCCCAAGTCCACACTGGTCACTGGATTGCACACACTCCAGAGATCTCCAAATAGTATCAGAAAGGCTTTGGAAATGGATTGGACTATGAAACCACAACACACAGAAGACTGGTCGGTACTTGGAACTTTAACACAAGGCAGTCAATTGACTGCAAAAACAAAAGTAGCAATATTCTCCATAAAATTTGAACAAGACACCAAGTCTGATGCAAAAATGGCCAGGTTATAATCCAACATTATTCAGCAAATGAAGAACCGGGAAAATTGGTTAACTGACTTGGAAAAGAGAATCAACAGATATCAATACTGAGATGACACAGATGTTGAAATCTTCTAATAAATACTTTGAAGTAGTGATTATTCAGTGCTCTGAGAATTAGGGGTGAGAACTGAAATGAATTGAATGTTAGAAAGTCTTAGCAAAAAAATGGGACATATAAGTCCAAATTGAAACTTCAGAACTGAAAATGTATTAACCAAAATTATAAACAACAATGCCTCAATGGATTGTCCTAATAGCAGACAGTGACTGAGAAAAAGTCAGTGAATGTGAAGATAGTAGATAGATAGTAGACAGATAGTAGATAGAAGATAGTAGATAGTGAAGATAGTAACTATCCAGTCTAAATGACAGAGTGAAAAGTATATTTTAAAAGATGGCTTGTGCTTCAGGGACAAATTGGAAAATAACAAAGATCTTATATTCACATCATTGGAGACACAAAACAAGAGGAGAAAGAGGACCTTGAAAAGGGGGGAAATTTATTTTGAATTTCCAAATTTGAAAACTTTCCAAATTTGGCAAAAGACTTAAACCAGATTCAAAACGTTCAGTAAACTTGAAGCAGGATATACTCCTATAAAGCCACACCCAGACATATTACTATTAAACTGCTGAAAACCAAAGGAAAAAAATAAAAACTTCTTGAAAGCAACCTGAGGAAAACTAAAGGGAAACTTCGATCTGCTCTCATCAGGACCACAGAGACCATAAAGAAATGACATGACTTTTTTAAATGTTGAAAGAATAGACCAGAATGCTGATATAGCAAAAATATTGTTCAGACAAAGAGGTGAAAAATACATTTTGATTTGAAGGTAAACTGAGATAATCCATTGCCAGCAGAAGTGCTAGAAAAAAGTAGAGTGTGAGACAAGAAAAATGATACCAGAAGGACACTTGGAACAGCATGATTGAACAATAGTAAAGCTAGGAAAGATCTGGGTAAAAATGACAGACTGGTATTCTCTTGAGTTCTTTAAAGTATGTTTGATGATTGAAAGTGAAAATTACAACATTGTCTCATAGAGTTTCATTATATCTACATGTACTATATACATATCATAAAGGGCTTATGGCAAAAGTACATAATGGTGGTATAGGTTTCTATACTCAGTTTGAATGGTAATTTATTGATTCCAAGTACGCTGTGAGATGTTAAGGATGTATAGGGTAATCACTAGACCACCTACTAACAATGTTTAAATAAGTCAAATGAAGGTAGGAAGGAAGAGGAACAAAAAAATATGAAAAAGAAAGGGGCGGTGGCTTCGCTGGTGGCGCAGTGGTTGAGAGTCCGCCTGTCGATGCAGCAAACACGGGTTCGTGCCCCGGTCCGGGAAGATCGCACATGCCGCGGAGCGGCTGGGCCCGTGAGCCATGGCCGCTGAGCCTGCGCGTCTGGAGCCTGTGTTCCGCAACAGAGGCCCGCGTACCGCAAAAAAAAAAAAAAAAAAAAAAAAAAAGGAACAAGCAATTAATAAATTATTAAATAGTAAATCTGTATGCAAACTTATTAGTAACTATATTACGTGAGTTTCTTATAGACAGTATATTTATTTTTTATTAGTTATCCATTTAATACATATTAGTGTATATATGTCAGTCCCAATCTCCCAATTCATCCCACCACCACCCCCAGTATGTTTATTTTTTAATAATTCTGACAATCTAGACATGTCAGACTGTATTAAAAATAAATATCCTGACGGAATTGCTACTCGGTATTTCCTGCTGTGAAGTTTTTGCATATCTATGTCTATCTCCAGAAACCTCTAAAACAAAAGAGGAAAAACTATCCAGGTTTTGTGTGTAGCACATGAGAATGGCCTCTTTGTTTCCTTCAATGATTTTGAAGGGTTTCTAAAGTTATTGCTCAGGACCGGCGTTACAGTTGAAATACAGAGGCAGGGACGGTAATCATGGGGTCCTAGGCAGATGGGTAAGCATCGCGTTAAGGACAGACTTCCCAACACTCTCTTTCTTCCCCCTCTTCCTGCGTGAATTCATTTTCTATAAATTCCACTGGGCGTCAGAACCTTCCTTTGCCCGACTCTCTGGCTCTTTGCCATCCCCTCCCCAACCGGCATCTACTAGGAGACCTTAGACGCGCAAGTCCTCTCAAAATCTAGCTTCTCTAGGTCCCCGTCATTGGCCATTTAATTAACTTTTCACCATTAAAATTAACTTCTCTCGGCTTCTATAACACGGGGTTGAGGACCCACCCGACATACAGCACCGCGCATTGCTGTGATAGAAAATGACCAGCCCAGCCTCGCACAGACCTTCTTCCTCAAAGAGCACCTTCTTCCTCTTTGAGCACCTTCTTCCTCTTTGAGCACCTTCTTCCTCAAAGAGCACCTCTCTCTGCATCTCTCTGCAGGCAGAGCACCTCTCTGCCTGCTCCGAGATCCCCCATCTCTCTTCCACTGTTTTCCTCCACCGACTACAAAGTTGGAGTGTCAGTTAAGACATCGCCAGCCCTGTCATGTGTGGAACCATACGAGGAAAAAAATCAGAAAGATCCGATTTACTACACTTCCAATATTTCAATGTCCAATATTTCCCTGTCTTCTACGGACTCATAAAAAAAATTTTTAAGACACCCCCCCCCCCCCCCCCCACAAAAGTCAATGTTTTCTATATCTGTATTGAGCTGTAGTCATCTGGGAAGTTGCTGTTACCGACCAAGAGGGCAAGGAGATGCACAGCCGAAGACCTCGGGCGTAGACCCTGCAGGCACCAGCCAGCGAAGTTAGTGAAGTGCAATTTCTGCGCTATTGGCTATTTTGAGCACATGGTTATTTCGGCACTAGAAGTTTTATGCCCCGCGTGGTTTTTCAGGGCTAGTCTGGAGTCCCAAGCGTCACCGCCCTCAAGGCAGAGCGTCTCCAGAACCCCTCGGGAAACAGCAGTTGCGCGGAGCGGCGAGCGCAGGTCTGCTGGGGACCCGAACGGTTATTGTAGGAAGACTCTGGCTCTGATACAATCTCATACAATCTCACTTCTTGATACTTCACAGCAGAAGAAACTACGTCCCAGAGGTAAATGAGCGCAAAAACAAAACGAACACGCCGAAGAAAAGAAAGCTGCCTTCTCTGAGGCTCGAACTCAGGACTTTCAGATTATGAGACTGACGCGCTGCCCACTGCGCTAAGAAGGCGCTGAGGTACCCTGCTTAGCCACGCTGTAAATGAATTATCTAATTTCTTTCCCTCGAAACGAATTACTTTCTGGATTTTCAGTTTTCTTCGTCCAGAGTTACTGGTTATCCAAGATATTTCCAAATATCCAGGGTCCTTTCTAGACCCGCGCTCAAAAGAGCCTCATACCTGGAAACTAGTGTATTCACTGAACAATTGTGTCTGACCTCTGGTTGATGCTATCCTTATTTTCTAATCATCTGGATTGTCATTCCCTCAATTATCAGTCGATTTTTTACCATCCATAGTCTCCTCTGTTGGAATAGTAGACTCTCACCAAATAGTAGTTGGATGAATGCATAGCTCCCAAACATATCTGCAGTCTACACTTACGTGTCTTAATTTAAATCTACACTTCCACCTATGTTGCCTGAGATGTTCCCCTCAGTATATCACAAACTGACTTTGTAAGTCTGCATGTTTTCTTCACTTCTATGTACCAAAAATCCTATTAAAGATTCTATTCATTCAATTTCATTTAGTCCAATTTAGTTTTTTGCCATAAATCTACATATCATTATCCACATTTTACTGATGAGACTGAGGCTCAGTAGAATCAGATTCACAGCTGCTAAATGGCAAAGCCAGATGTTGAAAGCAGATTTTGCTGATTCCAAAAAGTGTGCTTTCTTCACTCTAGATTATGTTCTTCCCCACATCACCACGTTCACTCGTTACACAAATATTTATAGAATTGTGAACTCTTCAGTCCATTCAACAGACATTAATTCACAGCCTGCCATGTGCCTGGCACCTGAGTTCAAAACTTCCAAGAAAGACTTGACCTTTTGTCCCTCAAATCCTGACAAATACTTTAGACTATCAGTTCTCAAAGTGTGGTGTCCAGACCCATGGGGGTTCTGAGACACTTTCAGGGTATCTGTGAGGCCAACAATTTTTTCATAATTATCAAGGCTCTATTTGCTATGAAAAAAAAATCCGATAGTGCAAAAACAGCAGCACATAAATCTTCTGGTGCCTGCTATGGATCAAGGCAGTGACATCAAGATGTGCTAGCAGCCACTGTGTCTATCCGCCACACACTCAGAAAAAAAAAAAGTATTTTACTTAAGAATATCCTTGATGGAGCAGTAAAAAATATTTACTAACTCTCACCCTTAAGTACATGTCTTTTTAATAATTTGTGTGAATAAATGAGAAGTGCAGAAAAAGCCCTTCAGCTGTGCCCCACAGAAGAGTGATTATCTCTAAGAAAAGCACTTGGGTGACTTTTGAGTTGTGAACTGTTCTAGTTATGGGTTTTGTTTTGTTTTGTTTTTCAGGGAACACCACTTTTATTTGAAAGAAGTAACAGACAAAACTATGACACGTTCAGGCATTTTCTCAAGAATAAAAAAATTCAGGCTGTCACTTCAAAGAAAATAACTGACAGAATTTGTTTGCAATGATAAAATATTAGCCTGCAAGTGAAAATTAGCATCTAGGAAACTTCATGAATTTGCAGCTTCCCATTATTTAGAGATGTTTCTGATGAGATTGGTGATGGTATCAATGAATGCTCTTTTCTGTTTGTTTGATATTGTATACTGAAACGTTCCAACATTTGGAAGAACTATATATCTCAGTGGACCAATATAATGAAGTTGTTACCAAATCACACATGGGTAAAAGATCCATTCAAAGTTAGCAATAAGGCGTCAGATTCTACTTTACGACCAACCCTAAAGAAGGTACTGCCTGTCAAGTATTGGTGTAAAATCAAAGAAAGATGTCCACAATTACCTGAAAAAGCTATTGAAATACTCTTTCCTTTTCTAATAGCATATCTGTATGAAGCCAAACTTTCTTCATATGCTTGAAACAAAACATTATATCTCAAGATTTTGAATGTGGAAGCAGATATAAAAATCTGTCTTCTATTAAGCCAGTCATTAAAGAGAGTTTAAAATTATATAGTTATTTTCCATAAAATTATATTACTTATGATGACATCTGATAGGTTGATCATGTTTTTTTAAAAATCAAATAAACATTTTAAATCTTAACATAATAAATACTGACAGATAAAATTCACAAAGGTCTTTGGGTTTCATTATAAAGTTTTTAAGAGTGTGATGAGTCCTGACACAAGAAAGCCTGAGAACTACTACACTAGATTATTTTTTACAGAACCTCTCTTGAATCTCCCTCTTCCTTTTCATTCCATCATTCATTCTACTCATAATTATTGAGGACGTGTTCTGTGCCAGGCTTGGGGAGTCAGAGGCAATTGGGCAACCCCGACCTCAGGAGCTGACAGGATAAACAAAGGCCCTGTTCCCATACTCTCAAACTTCCTCATTCTCTCAGCTAAAAACAGCCTCTTAAATATTTCATTTTGGTAATGTGACCCTTCTGCTCTGTATTAATTTGCTAGAGATGCCATAACAAAATACCACAGACTGGGTGGCTTAAACAACAGAAATTTTTCTCACAGTTCGGGAGGCTACAAGTTCAAAATCAAGGCGTCGGCAGGTCTGGTTTCTTCTCAGGCCCCTTGACTTGCAGATGGTCACCTTCTTACTGTGTCCTCACATGGTCTTTCCTCTGGGCACATGTCTGGTATCTTTCTCTTTGTGTCCTAATTGTCCCTTCTTATAAGGACACCAGTCAGTTTGGATTAGGGCCCACTCTAATGACCTCATTGTAACCTAACCACCTCCTTAAAGGCCCTGTCTCCAAATACAGTCATGTTCTGAGGTACCGCGTGCTAGGCTTTCAACATATGAATTTGGAGGGACAAAATTCAGCCCATAACACGCTCAGATTTTTTATATTTTCAACTCCAAATTTTCAGCCTTTGCTGTCACTACTTCCCTTCATGAGTATTTTAAAGCCCCCTCAATTAGAAAGGCCATAAACTTTTTCTCATAGAGGAATTCCCACTTCCATGCCTGGTTCACACATCCGAGATTTCTCTTCATCTTCATTCTCTAAGGCCCATTCTTGATACTTCCATTCTTATATGACCTTGACATTTTTTTTCCAGAATCCATGACTCCTTTTCAGTAACCATCTTATGGTTTTTGCTGTTAAGTATTCAGTCTGGATGTGCCCCATCTTTCATTAATATCTTCCATCTAGTGGTCACTGTATCCATAAGGAAGTGCAGCCAGTGGAACTACACTCCAAAACCTGACATATGCATAGACTAATTATTGAGTCGGCCAAATATTTCCTTCGGTCTTTAAGTAAAAATAAAAGACACATTTTTCATTTTCACCAAGAACTTTATTGAACAACGTATTCACCGTTTTGTTCCACTACCTTCTGCCATTTTCCAGGCAACTTCATAATTCCATCTTCCCAAAATTTTTTATCTTTTTGAGCAAAGAACTGTTCCAGGTGCCTTTTACAGTCTTCCAGGGAATTGAAACTTTTTCCCTTAAGAAAATTTTGTGAAGGAATAAATGGAAATCCAAAGGTGTAATGTCTGGTGAATATGAGGATGAATCAGAACTTCCCAGCCAAACTGTAACAGTTTTTGCCTGGTCATCAAAGAAACATGCAGTCTTGTGTTATCCTGATGGAAGATTATGCATTTTCTATTGACTAATACTGGATGCTTTTCATCGAATGCCTCTTTCAGTTGGTCTAACTGGGAGCAGTACTTGTTGGAATTAATCATTTGGTTTTCCGGAAGGAGCTCATAATAGAAGACTGCCTTCCAATCCCACCATATACACAACATCACCTCCTTTGGATGAAGACCGGCCTTTGGTGTGGTTGGTGGTGGTTCATTTCGCTTGCCCCACGATCTCTTCCGTTCCACATTATTGTACAGTATCCACTTTTCATCACCTGTGACAATTTGTTTTAAAAACAGAACGTTTTTATTACGTTCAAGTAGAGACTTGCATGTGGAAATATGGTCAAGAAGGTTTTTTCACTTAACTTATGTGAAACCCAAACATCAAAGCGATGGACATAACCAAGCTGGTGCAAATGATTTTCAACACTTGATTTGGATATTTTGAGTATGTCGGCTATCTCCTGCGTGGTGTAACGTTGATTGTTCTCAATTTGACTGCTATCAACTTCAACTGGTGTACCCGACTGTGGAGCATCATCCAGTGAGAAATCTCCAGCACGAAACTTCGCAAACCACTTTTGACATGCTCGATCAGTCACAACAGCTTCTCCATACACTGCACAAATCTTTTTCGTGTGTTTCAGTTGCGTTTTTACCTTTCTTGAAATAATAAAGCATAATATGCCAAAATGTTGCTTTTTTCTTCCATCTTCAATATTAAAATGGCTACACAAAAATTCACCAGTTTTGATAAGTTTTTCTTTAAATACAAATACACGCTGACGGCTGTCACAATACAATCTAACAAAATTGTTTCGAATGAAGTTAAAGACAACTAACTACTAGAGACATCTTAGGGAAAACCAAATGAACTTTTTGGCCAACCCAATATTTATATTGCCTAAAGAAATTCCTGACTCTCCTGATCCTGAAGGTAGCCATTTGTTATCTTCTTATTCACTCAGGTTCTTGCCAAGCTTACAGGATCCAATGCAGGTCCCAGGAAAAGAGGGAGGAAAGTAATGCTAACCCTGTTTCTGTTTCTACCTTCCTGGTTCCTTTAGCTGGAAGATCTGTAGCATCCATGTCATGGGATGATTTATGCCATAGTCTCAGGAGTTTTTCTAATGCTAAGAGTATCTTTTCTAATGAACTCTTTCGTTGGTGAACTCCTGTCATTTGTCTTGGTCAATGCCAGTAACGGGTCTGCATGTCAAAATGCCTGTATGTACTTGGGATGTTCCTCTCTTCCTCCATATTTGGGTGAATCATTTTCTCTTAATTAGGGAAGTTCTTTCACTCTTGTTTCAAAGTCTAGTCCAATATGCTTCTTTTACAAAACCTCTTCCTCCATGCTACATTTCTCTTCAGATCCTTTTCAGATCCTCTTAGATCTTTGGGGTGATGGTTGTGGGGATCCTGGCTATAACTACTCTCTACATTGCTACACATCTCTATTTAAATTTGAATAGGGACATAAAATGAGAAAAAAATACACATCCGTGTCTCAAAATATATAGCACAAATGCAAATAGGGAACAGCTGACAATAGACCAGGAGGTATCTACTTTCTGCTCTAGTTTTAAACAGTTTTTATGCTGTGGTATGTTAAAGACAAATAAGTGGGAGTTATTGGCTAGAACAAGATATTATTCCAAAAGTGCAAGTAATTGGGACACATGAAATTCATGGCTTTTTATTTTATTTGCCATCTCTAAACAGAAATTATATTTACACCAATACTCAGAAATTGAAAATGTCAAGTAGCTTTACATTATAAACATTGTTGTATCTGCCATGTGTTTGGAATCACCCAAATGGAGCACTGCCTCTTAGATATCTGAGATGTCGTTTTTTGGTATGATAGTAATAATAACAAAACTGATTAACGGATAGCCATATAACTTTATCATTGGACCTCTCCAAATTCTGTGACATGAAAATGACCAATCTCTGGGATAGAATAATACAGAAGATATATTTAGGTCTTCCATTATCATTTTATTTTTATTCACTGGATGCATTCTTTTCCTACCTCCATATGAAGTTTTATGACTTATCCTGACTAATACCATCTCAGTCCCAAAATTAAAGTGCTAAGCTCCATGTAACACTCTAAAATGCAAACTTGACATACAGATAAAACTTCTCCCTTCACCCACTGGGGATGTTGAGTCATGGCTACTTGAATAAATGCTAGGGAAAATATTTCATCTCTCTTTGCTTCCCTGAACTCCTACTCTTCCCCTGCCATCTTGTTAACTAAGGCTTTGATCCTTCCAAGTTTGAGTGTAGTGGAGGGATGAATTAAGGCAGAGCGAGGTGAGATTAAGGGGATGGGGGTACAATAAAATTCTTACTTAAACGGTGATGTCATTAGTGTGACCCTCTCTGGTTGTTCAGATTTTAAATATGAATAATTCTTCTTTGAACAACACACAAGATTGTGGGTTCTCTTTTGCATTTCCCCTGATGATGACATATTCTCTTCCACTTCCTTCTTCGTGACTTCCTTTTCAGCAGCTCTGAAACTCAAAGTTTCCTCCTGCTTCTTTTTTCCTAAGCTGCTTTCTTTTCTCCACTCAGCCCACTTGAACTGGCTTTAAGTTGATCCCCTGACATTGCTCCCTCTCTCCTGCTTCCCACACATGTTTTGTGGGAAATGCTGATGCCTGGTTGTCCCTGATAAGCTCTGGAGCTACAGGCCAATTCCAAGAAAAGAGCAACTTCAGGCAGTCAAGCTGCCCATCTCTTGCCTTTATATGACCCATGCCCCTCTCCACCGTGTCTCCCATATTTTCACGCCATGGCCTGGCCTTGCTGGCACCTCTCTTGTGCAGATTTAGTAAAAGGGCAGAGACACCGCAATCTGCATCATGTGTAGGGAATGTGCAGAAATAATAGCATACCAACAGCTCACTCCAAAATCCTTTTCATAAATTCTTTTCCACTGCCATCTCTTTGTACTATACGGATGCTCTCCTCACCCTGCTCAGGATCTGACGCCACTGGCTGGGCTCCTGCTTCCACAGACACATCCCTCCTGCTGATTAGCTTCAACACCTCATGCTGAGCTACCCTCTTCATCTCACTGGGGCTCCGACACTGTGCTTGCAGCCCCCTTCTTAATTAAGTGGATGCCTTCTGCACTACACTCGGGTTGAACAACCAGCCATAGGCAGTTCTCCTTGATACTTGTCTATGCGTTTTCTCACCATGATTTGCATTGCAAGTCTAATAGAATGTAAATTCTTTGTCATTTTTGTTTACTGATCGGTCCAAAAAGTCCAGAAGAGTGTCTCTGAAAATATTTGCTGAAGAATATATCTGTGAAAATTTCCTTCTTTCTGTAGTATATTCTTGAGATCTCCTTTATTGAGGATCACTTGTGGGATAAACTCTCAAATTTTCTTTTGTCTTCTGGTATCTTTATGTCACTAATGTTCTTCAAAAATAGATTCACTAAATAAAATTTTAGTTGAAGAGTAATTTTATTTCTTCAATTTGAAAATTCTAATAAGCTATTTTTTTTTTTATTTTGTTTTTTTTGTTTTTGTTTTGCGGTGGGCGGGCCTCTCACTGTTGTGATCTCTCCCGTTGCGGAGCACGGGCTCCGGACGCGCAGGCTCGGCGGCCGTGGCTCGCGGGCCCAGCCGTTACGCGGCATGTGGGATCTTCCCGGACCGGGGCACGAACCAGTGTCCCCTGCATCGGCAGGCGGACTCTCAACCACTGCGCCACCAGGGAAGCCCCTAATAAGCTATTTTGTAGCTAACAGTGTCACCTTTGCAGGCAATCTCTTTTCTATTTTTTGAGGATTGTCATTAGTCTCTAGCGCCATTGTGATCCTTTCTTTTTTCCCCCTCCCCCTCCCCCTCCTTCTCTCCCCCCTCCTCCTTCTCCTTCTTCTTGTTCTCCTCTTTTTCTTTTAGAGTTTCACTATGATGTAACTGGCTATGGATTCCTTTGTATATTTCCAGCTTTTGATGAATTGGACTTCTTGAATCTTTTCTTTCCTATAAATCCTGAAGTAACTGGTAAAAAATTCTCATGTATTATGTGTTCAGTTTTTCATTGTGGATCTCACACCCAACCTCCTCTCCTGTAGATAGAAGTCATCACAATTGTCAATGAACATGCCAGTGTTCAGTCAGATGACCATCCCTGATAATCAGCAGAAAGGAACTGATGGAGGCATAGCCAAGAGTTAGAAATGTTTGAATACTAAAGAGCATTAACTTATTGCTTAAAATGAAATCCATACCGAAGAAAGTAACAAAACCTCCCCAGATTATATTACCATCAGAAGCAGCCTCCTCAAATGAATAGCAAATATAAATTCTAGAGCTTTAAATTAATTATAATGCTGGCAAGGGGTGACATCAGCAAGATGGCAAAATAGAAAGCCTTGTTTCCTGACAGAGACACCAACTTAACATCAATATATGGTCCAAAAAGCTTTTATGAGAGCTCCAGAAACCAGTTGAGAAGTTGCAGTACCCCAAGTACTGCAAAGCCAAGAATGGCTACATTGAAACGAATAAATAAAACCATTGCATTCTACCCACTGTAGACTTTCCTCCAAGCTGACAGAGCCCAGCAAGATCAGAAGAAAATGTCCAACTTATTGTTTCCCTCTTGGGAAGGAAAGGAAAGAATGGAACATAGGCCCAACATTTTGGTTTTCGGGGGTTGCAGGGGAGGCTGCCCAAGGGACTAGTTTCTGTCTCACGTGATTACGAGCACTGACACGGAACCATCATACTTCGCAGGCCTTGGGGCCACAGGGAACACCGGAGAGTTTGGCAGCTTGTTGCAGCTCCACAGAACCTGCAGCACCACCGATGAACACCAGAGGGAGTAAGAGACTATGAGCTCCAGGAAAAGAATCTGCTGTGGAATGCCTCTAGTGTATTTTTCGGTTCCGTTATTGTATTCTTCAGCTCTATGACTTCTGTTTGGTACTTTCTTATATTTTCTGTGTCTTTGTTGAGGTTTTCATTGTGTTCATCCATTCTTCTCCCAAGTTTGCTGATCATCTTTATGACTATTACTTTAAACTCAGGTAAATTACTTATCTCCTTTTTACTGGGTCTGCCCGCCACCCCCGAGGTTTTATCTTGTTTTCTCCTTTAGAACATATTCCTCTGTTTCCTCATTTTTCTACTCTGTGTTTTTTCTATATATTACATAAAACAGTCCTTTCCTAGTCTTGAAGGAGCGGCCTCATGTAGGAGATGAACCTTATCTTCAACCTTGCCCTAGCTCTTATTTTCACACATAAAGACATTTATTTCTTGGAATTATTCTTGTGGTTATGGACTGGCAGGTTCGAATTCTGTAGGGCTTACTTTTGCTTTTTTTGCTCGTGTTTTAGGTGTCATACCTAGACTCATTCTTTGACCTCTTCAGCTGGTTCAGCCCTGGCATTTGGGGTTCCTAGTTGAGGACCAGGCTCCAGGGAGGACTGGTCATACTCCTGGGTGTAGTTCTCTTAGTGAACCTGGTAAAGTGCTCTCTCGAAAGGACAGAAAGTCTCTGCCAGTGAACTGCATCTGCACAGGTTGTTCAGGGAACCCACTGAACCCAGTTATGCTTCCAAATTTGAGGTAGACTAGGGTGCTACCAGATTTGACATGCTTTATCTATTGTTTCAGTAGATTTGGGGTGGATTCTTGAGAAAGGCAGTCTCATGTGCACAGTCTTTCAGCCTCTGCTTGGTCAGATAAGAATGGGCCTTGTGCCTGGAACACATCCTTACCAAGAGATAAAGAGCCCACACAGTCTGTGCCAGGCTTATTGCCTTATGTGGGAATCTATTTCCCTGTTTCATAATGTGTATTCCTTTGTTCTGCTTAAGTACATGCGTCAGTGACCCTCAGGCATGCTCCCAGCTTCCAGTATTTCAGACCCCACGGGAAAGGGGTTGTGGTCCTCCTACTGTGGCATGAGAGGGGTGTGCATAGCTGCTGTGGGGACCTGCTAGACATGGGGGACTGACACTCATATTAAAGCTGACCTTGCTCTGTCTCTTCGCTATGTAAGTAAAGTGTTGCTCCATCCTGTGCTTGACTGTGTTGTGTTTTCCCTGGTGACTCTGATAGCAAGATGCAGTGAGCAGACTTGTCTAGACTTCTATTTCTGGTAGTTGGCAATAATGATGACCTTTGCTATCCGCCAAGTCGTTAGAGTCCTCCCCTGACATGAGCAATCAGTACAGGGGGAACCTGTGAATATATTACCATGATGGCAAAAAGGACTTTGCAGATGTGATCAAGTTTACAACCTTGAGATGGGGAGATCATCCGGGTGAGCCCAATCTAATCACGTGAGTCCTTAAGAGTGGAGACCCTGACTCTGGCTGTAGTCAGAGCTTTGCAATGACAGAAGGCTTGGAGAGATGTGACATAAGAAGAAATTGGTCCTTCACTGCAGGCTTTGGAGATGGAAGAAGAAGGCTATGAGCCCAAAGCTGCAGGAAACCTAGAAGCTGGAAAGAGCGAGGAAGCAGATTCTCCAGAAAGGAATGCAGTACTGCAAACACCTTGATTTTTAACCCAGTGTGCCCTGAATTAGACTTCTGAACTACAGAACTGTAAGATAAGAAACTTGTATTGTTTAATCCACTAAGTACATGGTAATTTGTTACAGGAGCCATAAGGAACTGACTCACACCCCTTTCAGGGAATACAAAGGATTCTAGAGTCATGTCTCTCTTGAGAACTGCCACTTCTTTCATTCAGAGCAATTTTGGGGCATGATGTCCATCACATGCATAGCCCCTCGGTTAGTGTCTGATACATATTAGATGAATGAGTAAATTAAAACTGTTTGCCCCAGTTGTGTTCAGGCTGGGTACCTAGATTATCAGCTAGGCTGATGTTGAGTTAATACATAATTGTTCTCTAAAAAGAAGAGCCATGTATTAGCTTACAGAACAATCAGTTGAGCCCTAACTTATTTCTCTACTATGTTTTACCTGATTTTTCTTTTTCTTTTTTCTTCCTTTATCCCCTGAATTCCAAAGGTTCTTCAATAGTTGTTTTGAAGGTTTCTGTTGTCTTAAACACATCAGCAAACATCAATATCAACAACACATCAACAAAAGCACAAAAGTTTTTATCAACCTAAAGATATTGTCCCTCAGCCTGCATAAGGGGAAGGATTCTTCAGTTATGTTCACGTGTTTTGTGAATTAATATCGCAGAATTTCTTTGGAAGAGTTTGAGATGCTCTATAAAAACATTTGGGGCAAGAAAGCAGAGCAGGCAGCTCTAAGTTCCTGTCCCTTGACAAAAACATTTAAAAACAAGCAGAAAATGTGAAAGCTAATTTCATAAGAAGTCTGGAAGGTAGTCCAAAGTTTACAGCAACCAATGAAAGCTGAATCAAGAAAAAGTCAACCAAAAAATGGTAGGAATCTTTGTGGCATGTTTACTTGCTCTTGCCCCACTCCCCCTCCGGCTCAGCAGCAGACTTAAAGACAGAAGTGTGTGTTCCCAGTGTGGGAGCCTCGTGCCTGATTCCAAAGAAAGCAGAACAGTCCTTGTTCTCAAATTATCGTATAGGTCTGTTCTAACCTGTCTGGGGACTACCTGGAGGACTGATGTAAAGTGCTCATCTCGGTTTTGTTTTGTTTTGTTTAACTCAAAACTCATGCCAAAAAAAGGGGGGGGGGGCAACCATTTCTTGAAAAAATTTTAAGTTAGAAAAACAACCTGAAGACACTTGAGGCAGAAGCTTATACTTGAGACTTACGATAGACGTCCTCAAGTATAGGAGGCGAACTTTTTTTTGAAAATTAGGGCAATCAAAGCATCTGTGTATATAGGCTTGAGTCAGTAATACCCACCTAATAAAGACCTAGCCTGCGACAAAGTAACCACTCTCTCTCTAGCCATCCTGGTTGCAAAGGGTAAGTGATCCTGCTTACCATGGGAAAGCCAAAGATCGTGTTCAAAACAGATGTCCCAGACACTGCTGAATGTCAGTGTCTAAGAACAAGATTTGTACTCAGTAAGGGGAGATAGAAGTCTATTTCAGCAAGAGGGGAGCCATGAGGTTGAGGGCCAAGACAGAAACTCAACTTAGTTCCTTGAGTTCTCCTTGGGAGAGAAACATGTTCTGGTAAGGAAGGAATGGAGCCACTAACAGGATAAAACAAGACACACTCAGAAATTTCCCTCTACTATTTCTCCCCTCCAGACTTGAGCTAGCCCCCTCCACTTGAGCTATTTTAAAAGGAGACTTCAGATATGGCCAAATCCTTGGTGGCTTTTCATCAGATTTCCCAAACGAAGTTCTGCCCTCTTCACATAATTCACTCCCTCTTTACCTACTGGGCCCTCCATACTACCAACTTCATTTTTTGCTTCTTCAAGCTGATTCTCTCCAGATTTCCTTACCTTTGTTACCCTTCTTATTTAGCGACTATCATCGTCTCATGCTCTGTAGCTGCAAAGGAGTTAATTTTTATTCTGCTGTCCATATGCTTGCCAAAAATGTTGGGTTCTATTCCTATGGAAGAAGATGAACATGCATATTATGGGGGAGGGGTGTTATAGCTACAAGAGTGATGCAGAAAATGAAAAATAGACCACTTGATTTAATCCAGTATTTAACAAAGCAACTTCCCTTCTTCCTTCCCCCATCCCAGATTCCCATGTAATATCCATATTCACCTTCATCCATAGGATTAGTACTTGCTACTCCATGTGACAGTGTGACTGAGGTCTGGCCAATGAGATGCAGGTGGAATGATTGTGTGGCAGCATCTTGGAAACTTCCTTTACTAAAAGCTGGCACATGCCCTTTGCCTTTTCTTCTTTATCTCTTTCTCCATCTTTCTGTCTCAAATGTGAATGTGATGGTTAGAATTCTACCTACCAGATAAAAGCAACATTCCAAGGAACAGGGGACAATGAACTGGAAGAAACCCGGCTCTCTGAAGAGTTGTGGAACAAAGCAATCATAACAGCCGTAGACTGCCTATCTCTTTTCGTAAAGTCTCCTCTGATCCCTCCAGACAGAATAACCCACTTCCTTCAACATTCTTATGGTACTTTGTACAGATCTTTCCTCTAGTTCATATGCTATTGAATTAAACTTTTCTCGTACACAGGGGTAGCAAAGCAAAATCCATCCTGATTGACTGACAGTGGATATTGTATTGAGAAGGTACCTGAGCTTAAGTTTTTGTAAAGTGGAAAAGAAAATTCACAACTGACTGGTGTTAGTGCCATGGATATGGGGGAAGAAGCTAGTAATTTACTACATAGATTTGCCACCTCTGAACTAGGCAAATACCTATTTCATTTTTCAACTATGATTTATTAATGATAGGAACCAATTTTTTTAATTTTCTATTTCCAGTGCCCAACTAGATCACAGAGTAGAATGCAAATTACATGAGTTTTAAAGATAAAATGAGACACCCAAATTAACTTTCCAACTGTGAGAAGCCACTTTGAGGTACTTGTTCATTCTCCTCTATGCTTGGTAATACTTCAGTGGGAAAATCTGAGATACCCTGGGAAATCAGGAGGTGAAGAACAGCAATGCTATCCTACTGGAATTGCTGAAACATGAACATGGTGATTTATTTTCAAAAATATATTACTGATTTTTTTTTTTAAGAAGATGTTGGGGGTAGGAGTTTATTAATTAATTTATTTATTTTTGCTGTGTTGGGTCCTAGTTTCTGTGCGAGGGCTTTCTCTAGTTGTGGCAAGCGGGGGCCACTCTTCATCACAGTGCGGGGGCCTCTCACTATCGCGGCCTCTCTTGTTGCGGAGCACAGGCTCCAGATGCGCAGGCTCAGTAGTTGTGGCTCACGGGCCTAGTTGCTCCGCGGCATGTGGGATCCTCCCAGACCAGGACTCGAATCCGTGTCGCCTGCATTAGCAGGCAGATTCTCAACAACTGCGCCACCAGGGAAGCCCTATATATTACTGATTTTTATCTTTGGATTCAATCAAACAGAAGATTATTTCTTGTGAGAAAAATTCCTCTGAATCAGGGTTCTGGCAAATGACTAAGAATAGATGGGAGCCTGATGAATAGAGTATCTATGGCCAGTTGAGGTTCCTCCCTCCAAATTCTAAAAGTAAGGGTTTCTGAACAAGACCAAAGCAACACATATATTTTCCTGCTCTGATCTCAGATTCCTTCTCCCATTCAAGGCTAGTTCCTCTTCGTACTGCAGACCTCAGCCTCTCCTGTCTCCTAAGTGGCCTCTCTATATCAAATACCCCCTTCCTGAATCCTCATCCTTTCTATGAACTTGTTTCCTTTAGCAACGTATTAAAATCTCCCCCACCCTGAAGCCCTAGGCCCTGCTCACTGTTTAAGACCTGTGTTCCATGCTAGAGATGGTCTTTGTTCTTCATAGCCAAGCTTCTGAAAGAAAAGATGATGCTACCTGCATTCCCTACTTTCCTTTCCACCACACTCCACAGAAGCTGCCCTTACTAAAGGAAAAAAAACCTCTTTTTTTTCTAAACTCTGCAGAGCCTCTTTAGAGAGGCAGGATAGGGTAGTGGTAACAAGCACGGACTCAGAAGCCAGACTCCCAGTGTTTAAATCCCCTTTCTGCCTCTTAACAGCTGCACGATTTTGCCCAAATTACTTATTCTCCTTGTACCTCATCTTCCTCATCTATAATATGGGGTTATTGTGAGAATTAAAGCACACAGTTTTGTTGGATGATTAAGTGAGCTAATACTATAAAGTGCCTATAACAGCACTTAGAACATAGTAATTCTCATGTAAGCTTTATCCAATGTTCTTTGGTGCTGTCTCATCTGATCTCGTTATTTTACATTGCTCTCAATAACCTTTTAATTGAACCTCTCCTCCCTTGGCTGCCATGACCCATTTTTTTCATTTTCCTAATTTTCTGGCTACTCTACCTTATTCTTTATCCTTGTCTCCAGGCTTCCCGTTTTGCTTCTCTTTATATGTAAAACTAAAATAAAATCATCCTTCTAAAGGTTTTAAGGTTGGGGATAATTGAGCTACCCCATGAATGGATTCCCGTTTCTTACAAGATAAAGTCCATTAACTGAAATCACATTAAAACATCTCTGACCTATTTCCCATCTTCCATTCCAGTCCCATCTTCAACTCCTTGCTTCCATTCCTTCAAGCCTCACCTCATGCCCCACGTTCTACAGTCATTTCTGACCCTTTCTCAAACAAGTGCTCCTTCTCTCTGCTCCCACACTACCTTATGTAACTTCTACCTCTATCACACCACTTGCTATCTCCATAGTAGGCTGTGAACCATTAGAGGAATGGGACTGAGTCTTTCCTGCCTTTAAATTCCTAATACTCAGCATCGTGTCAGTTGAACTGGAAGTGCTCAATAAACATGTGTTGAGTGAATGAAACAATGAATAAAATGAGCTCTTTGCTTGGGTCAATGTATCTTTAAAGAAAAAGCTGAAGAGTTCAATTCAACAATTATTGAGACCTTCCTATACACAGTGCAGGAATCAGAACTCAGTACTTTTCCACTATACAGTCACCACTATTGATACAGCCCTATAAGTACAATGATGGCAAGCACAGGCTCTGGTATGAATGTTCATATTTCAGCTTCACTAGTTACTAAATGTGTGATCTTGGGCAAGGTACTCAATCTCTTCCTGCACCAGTTTTCTCCTAAGATAAAAAAAATAATAAACATCTCATAGAATTTTTTTTGAAATTTTATTTATTTTTTATATATCAGGTTCTTATGAGTTATCCATTTTATACATATTAGTGCATATATGTCAATCCCAATCACCCAATTCATCATTCATAGAATTTTTGTTACAAGTTAAAGGGATAATACGTGTAAAATGATGAGAACAATGTCTGGAACATATCACATACTCTAAAGTTATTAAAAATTATTTCAAATATTAAGAAGGCTCTGGATAGAATAGTTGGGCCTTACTTGGAAGTTTTCATTAAAAACAAACATGAAACTAAGCTGCAACTCCTCTGGGGAAGAATTCCAGAATTAGGAACATGATTAGTTAATCTTGAATAAACGACTGTTATGACCCTGATGATGCTCTCACCACTCCCTAAACTCAGTATTTTTCTCCCAATCCAAGTTCTTAGCCTCATTACCCAGCCTTTTGTCCTCTATATTCCTAGTACTAATCCTTACCCTTTGATGTCTGAGGGATTTTAGGAAACTTTATTTTCACTGAACAATTGAGCAAGGGGAGATGTAGATATAGGTATATTTACTTCTCTCTGAAGGAAATCTCACTTCTGCTCCAACCCAAACATAGGTGATTACTTAAGTTGATTCCAGCCCATAAGCAATCAGGAAGGACTGGGAAACCTCCTACAATCAGAGCAGTCCTATCTTCCTCTGCAGTTTTCTCTACCCACACAAAGCCAACACTATCCCCCCTTTAAAGCATTTCATTCATCTCTCTGGCCACATCTTGGGTGGCGGAGCGCTTCCACCGTGTTTTGGTATCCTCCATTTCTTCCAGATCCTTCGGGGTGTTTTCCACAGGGTCGGTGGCATCCATCTCTTCTGACGCTACTCCTGCCTCGAGTCCTCTTTTAACAGCCTTCAGGAAAGAGAACATAAGTCGGAAACGGTAAGATAAACAGGGCTGCTTCTTCTTAGACAAGGTGGTAGTGGGGTCCTCTCGTCACCCCCAGACGTCAGTAGCATCGGAAAGGATCCCTAAATAAAGTCCTCGACCGCTCCGCCCCGAAACACCAAGGGCCCCGGAGCGCAGGCGCCCCAGGGCCCCGCCCCCGGCCCAGAGGCTCGGCCCCTATTGGCCCAGAGGCCGGGGGTGGACCGCCCCAGTGGCTGAACAGGGGGTGATCATGTGATTCGCGGGGGCGGGGCTGCGCCGGCCGCTTCCCAGCCAGGCTGAAAGGGCTCGGGTAGCCGGCCTTGTCGGCCCTTAAAGAGCCCCCTGGATGGCCTGGCCTCAACTGCCCTCGCCGAGCCACGCAAAGGGGGCTGCTTCTGGTTCTCGTCGGCCTCCCAGGTTGGCTTTCCTTCTTTACCCGAAGGTGGGACCTTAGGTTCACCGCCCGGAGCCTGCGGCCGCCGGGAAACCCAAACCCGAGTGTCCTGAGAGTAACCGGAAGTGCCGTCCCAGGCGGAGGGGCGGCGCCGGCTGCTGCCGTGGTAAGCGCGGCCCGCGGGGCCTGGGAGGGGCATGGCCTGCGGGGCCCAGGGATCGGGGGAGGGGTTCTGCGGGACCCGAGACCCCCTCGGCCTCCGCCTGGTAGGAGCAGCCTCTGGTCCTCGCAACAGAGCAGGGTCTGGGACCCCCCCCCCCCCCCCGACGGCGACTGAAAGGAGGTCAATGAAAAGTTGAAGGAAGAGAAGCTTAGTACTATCGTTCCTGGAGATAATAGTAAACACTGCCAGGCACTTTTCTAAGTGATCTATCTAAGTGTATCTTTCACTTTGGGGGAAAAAAAAAAAACAAGGACGTTGAATGTTCTCCACCCACCGCCCACCCCTATCTTTAAGGCAGAGATTGGTCATGTTGCATCGAATCTGTATGCAGAAAAATCTGGTTTGTTTAATCATTCCATAACCATTTTTGGAAACCGGCATTATATATAGCTTTGTATCATATGCACTTATCAACTGCATCTTGAGGTTTATAGTGGTAGAAGAATGGGTCATTGATCTCAGAAGTTGAGGTAAAAATTGAAACAAGTAGAACAGGACTCAGGGCTTTATTATGAAGTTAAGGTTAGTCATTACCCAGAAGGATTCTCGATGTTTTGTCTAGAGCTGTTTGGGAAGGAACTGATGGCTACCAGTGGCAGGTGCTTCTTGCAGGAGAAAATAGAATGTAAGGAAAGGTGGGAAGAGGTAAGTTATGGTTGAAAGATACTGACCAGACTGGGGAGTAAATGGAACCATTTAAAATTTCACAAAAATTATAAATTTGTACATTATTGATTTTTTTTCCTCTAGGAGAGGGAAGAATTGAGTGTTGTGAATAGTTATGGACTAGAGACCTTTTGGAGCCAAAAGGAAGATAGTCTTGAGTTTTTGTTGTTATGGTAAGTAACATACCAGGCTGTATGTTTCTATATAAACAGCGGATTTTTGAGGCTGGAGGAGAGGGAAACTGGGGGAGACAAGGCGGAATGGGAGAAGATACATGGAAAGAAGATACATGACCCTTTCTTAGCTCCTGAGATAGCAGAGTGCTAAAACCAGTGCTGTCCTACCAATTTAAGTGTATTTTCTACTCCTTTTCAACAGGCTTATTCACAATAGGCTTTTAGTAATTCCTTTGTGATTGATTTGCAGCCCCCAAAAGGCAGTATGCCCAATGCTTAAGCAGGCCCTGGAGTCAGAAGATGGAGATTCAGATACTGGCTCTGCTACTTACTAGCTGTGAGTTCTTACATAGTTACTTAACTGCCCTGAGCATCAGGTTTTCTATCTGTAAGGCGCAAACGTTGGTATTCATACCTATTTTACAATCTTGGGAAGATTAAATGAGATAATCCATGTAATTAATGAAAAATAAATGAGTTAATCCCTAGCCTGGGACCTGATACAGTAAGCATTATCTAGTTTTTTAGATAACACTTTATCAACTTTATCTGCCTGTCACGTACATCCTTTAACTATAAGGATAGCCTTGAGCTTTGAAGTTCTGTACTCAGCCTGTCTGCCTATTCTGTGCACTCTGACCCTAGCCATGGAAGAGAGAACCAGTCTTTTCCTAGGAAGAGGTAAGAGAAACCTCTTAGCGAAGGGTACCCTGAAGCTAAGACTTGAAGTATATATTTGGGTTTGCCAGATGCACCAGCCAGGGCTACTAGCCTAGCCTGTTATATTGATGCTGAGGCTTAGAGGATGATGGCTCTTTTTTGGTTCTGATATTCATTCATATTTTTCATTCATTCAACAAATGTATTCTAGACGCTAGGAATATTGCAGTGAACAAAAGACTAAGTCCTAAGTTATATAACTAAGTTATATTCTAGTAGGAGAGAGAAACAAGTTAACAAATATAAGATATATACCACAAAGTTGGATGATGATAAGTGCTATGAAGAGAAATATTGTAAAACAGGCTAAGGAGACATAGCTATTTTAGATGAAGTAGTCAGGGTGTGCCTCTTTTTAAGGAAATAATTTTCAGTCAGAGACTTGATCAAATAAAGGAGCAAGCTACTTGGGGGAACGGCATTCTAGGCAGAAGGAGCAAGTGTAAAGATTCTGATGTGTTGTGTGAGGCTGAAGGTAGGGGGAGGTACCGCATTATGTAGCGCAGTGAAAACTTTAGGTTTTATTCTTAGAGTGGTAGGAAGCAGTTATAGTATTTTGAACTAGGGAAGTGTCATGGATTACTTTAAATTTTGACAGCCAGACTATATTTTATTTTCTAGGTGCTGACCTCTAAAAGCCTTCCTTATTTTTAATTTTTTCCTTATTTTTAATTTTTTTCCTTGGTGCCCTACAGTTGATTGGCTATTTAGGGCAAATATGATACCCTCGGCTGATAAAATTAGGGAATATTTTAATTCATTTAACCATGCTCAGAATCATTTATTTCCACTCTACTCTCTCTCCTTTTGACCTTAACAGTAATACACATTTTAAAAGACAAAACTCCCATACAGCCACCATCTTAGAGTAGCTATTTGTCTGTATGGATGCATATCTTTACTTAGTTGTGATTCTAAAGTCTTCCTTTTCCTCCTAGCATTTCTCCATAAACGTTTTTCTGTGTTTTGCTTAATCTTCGTATTAATCATTAACTGATTATTATTTAGTTAACTATTTTAAATGGTTTTGAAGAAGGCTTTGCATAAGAGACAGGCACAGAGGATGAGCTCAAGAAATGTTAGTGTTTTTGTGACTGTGAAGATGGAATTAAGAAAATAATAGAACCTACCATTTATTGAGCATCTGTTGAGATCCAGGCATTGAGCCACGTCCTTTATTGACAGTGTCTCAGTTCCCATGGCAACTCCTTAAGACATGTAATGATATCTTACTTACTTTATCGAAATTGAAGTTTGAAGCTGAAGGAAGTAACTTACCCAAGTTCTCATAGCTACAAAAAGCACAGTGGGAATTTGAGCCAAAATCTGATTCCAGAGTTTGAACATTCAGCTTTAACTATCACAATATACTAACTCTCAGCTCCCATGTTCTTTTTTTTTAATATATATATATATATATATGTTTTCAATTTGTTTATTTTTGGCTGCATCGGGTCTTCGTTGCTGCATGCTGGCCTTCTCCAGCTGCAGCGAGCGGGGTCTGCTCTTCATTGTGGTGCGCAGGCTTCTCATTGCGGTGGCTTCTCCTGTTGCGGAGCACAGGCTCTAGGCGTGCAGGCTTCAGTGGTTGTGGCACGCGGGCTCAGTTGTTGTGGCTCGCAGGCTCTAGAGCACAGGCTCAGTAGTGGTGCATGGCCCCATGTCCCCTGCATTGGCAGGCGGACTCTTAACCACTGCACCACCAGGGAAGCCCTCAGCTCCCATGTTTTTAAAAAACAAAATAAGATACATTTAAATTTTGAAGTAACTTCAGATTTACAAAAAAAGTTGTAAAATAATATAAAGAATACCCATACACCCTTCACCTGCAGTCCCTAAATGTTTACATTTTACTATGTTTGTTTTATGAGTCTATACTAATTTCTCTATACATACATGTACCTATATGTACATTTTTTCTGAACCTTTTGAGAGTAAGTTATAGACATAATACCTCATCTCAAACTATGAGAGAATTAAGCCCTAAAGTCCTAAGACATGGTAAGCCCTGAAGTAATAGGTATGCAATGAATTAACTTCTCTCCCATGTGTGTTCAGTGCTACTAGCTACATGCCATCCTTGGGAGAATTTAAAAAATAGTTACTCAAGTCATTTTCTGTAGGGCTTCGTTCTTTGCCAGAACTCTAGTTGAGAAAGCCTGTCCTAAATACTCAATTGTTTATTCCCTGAAGACAAGGCTATTCTCTTATATTATCATTACAGTTATCACAGTCAAAAAATTAACATTCATATAATACTGTTATCTGATCGCCAGACATTATTGGAGTTTAGCCAATTGTTCCACTAACGTCCTTTGTAGGAAGAGAAAAATAAGTTTTTTTTGTTGTCCAGGATCCATTCCACCATCACCCATTTCATTTAATTGTCATGTCTTTATTGTGGAACATATCCTCAGACTTTGTCTTTAGACTTTTTTTTTTTTTTTTAAGTTTAGGCCATTTATTTGGCATAATTTTCTTCAATTTGGGTTTGTCTGATGTTTCCTCATGATTAGATTCAGGTTATACATTTTTGGCAAGATAGCACAGAAGTGATGTTCTGTTCTTTGCATCATATTAGGAGGCAACTATATATCTTGTTACTGGTGGTGTTAACTCTGATCATTTGTTTAAGGTGGTGTCTTCCAGGTTTCTAAATTGTGAAGTTACTTTTTTTGTCTTTCTAATTATTAAATATCTAGCGGGGAGATATATTCAGATTGTGTAAATATCCTGATTCTCATAAAACTTTCATCCACTATATTTTTGTATTTTCGCCTGAAACAGTTGTTACTCTTCATTGGACATGTGATGTTTTTAATTCCATCATTTATTCTACATTTAATTGTTGGCTTTTTTAATATAAGAAAAACCTATCCCTTCTCACTCACTATTTATTCACTTTTTTTTTTGATAAATAAAACCAAATGTTTATTTACACCAAAGAATTCCAACACTGGATCTTTCTCATATGAATGACAAAGTATTATATATATACAGACAGCAAGGGGTGGCAGGGCTGTAACAGGAGAGTTTAGTTTTCCCACAATTACAGTTCTACCATTTCAGTTTCACTGAAGATAGTGGCTCTGCTCCTACCTCTCAGGTACATTTACAAGACTGAGGGGCAGATCTTCTCAATGGATGGCGTGTGAGGGAAGGGGAAGGTAGGAAAAGAAGGTAGAAAGCTTAAAATAAAATGCAGTGGCCACATCTCTCATTAGCTCTTCAAGAGTTGCTAGCATGAAACCAACATAGACAATGTTTTTTTCTTTTGTAAAACACAGTAATTATACCCAGTAACTAACTGAATTCAAAAGAGCCAAGTCAAAGAAAACTGAAAAAGATTTTGCCTTCCCCCTCCTACCAGCTATAGAGCATGTTGGGAGATGAAAGGGGAGAGGACCGAGGTAAGGAGCCTGGGAGGGATGGTATTAAAGTTTTAAACTGAACTGAAACTAAATTATAAGTGAGCGGCATTTAGGTTAGGTCAGTAAGACATGATTCATACTGAACAGACGTTTTCAGGACCTGTCTGCACTTTGAGTAGATTTTCAGCATCTCAGTGTAACTAAGACATATTTCCACTAGATTCACCAGTATAACTCCACTGAAGCACTTTTGGAGTAAAGTGATATAAGTGACTAGCAGTACACTGCTCTTATAGGTTGGGTCCTTCCTTCTTCCTTCCTTCCCACCTCCCTTCAAGAAGCTACATTTTTGTAACCTCTGGAGGAGAGCATGAACTACAAACCCCTCAAAGTGTGAGATGGTAGGGGAGCAATGGTGGGCATGGGAAGAAATCTCCACCCAAGCGCAGCAGCCAGAATTGAGGCTGGTTTATCTTTGTTCTTTAGTGATGAGGAACTGAATTTGGAAGGGGAGAAAAAAATTTGTCCGTGAAATGTTCCACCTGCAGATAATTTTTCAGGGAATCCCCTGAGTTATGAAAACTTCGGGTTAAAAAAAAGAAAGAGAAAAAAAGGAATACAAGCTATTATAATTTCTTTTTTTATGACTGAACTACTATAAATCCACAAGCAACGGTTCAGACACGGTGCTTCTGAAGTATTTCACTCCTCCCCACCAGGCGCAAGCTGCATCAAGGGAGTGAGTGGACTCCCCAACCTCTGCTCAGGCATCAGGAGACAGAAGGGGCCATTACTGCTGAGTGCCAGCGGCAGCTGGAACAGGCATCCCGAGGGGGTTGGCAGCAGCAATCACTGGTGAGCCTGCCTGAGGTCTAAGGGGTGAAGGGGTTGGCACTGAAGAAATCCCTGACATCATATTGGTGCTGCTGACAGGCATACTGCCCCCTGGCACGCTAGATGAGCCCATTCGAGTCTGGTCCTTCACAACAGTGTAGAAATAGTCCTTCACAACAGTGTAGGCCGTCCTTCACCACGGCCTCTCTTGTGGTGAGCCACGACTGGTGGTCGTACCGCAGCAGCTTGTCCAGGAAATCCAAGGCCTCAGGGCTGACAAGGTGCTGGTTTTCACTGTGGACAAAGCATTCCCATCGCTTACGGGAATGTCTGCCCAAGATATCGTTAAAACGTGGATCTAATTGAATGTTGTATTTGTCAATATAGTCATATAAATCTCTGTCCCCAGAACCTTGGCTGTCCTCACCAACTGATCATAATTGTCATGTTCATGGAAAAATGGCTCCTTCCGGAAGATGACACTTGACAGCATACAACCCAAGCTCCACATATCCAAACTATAATCATACATCTGATAGTCTACAAGTAGCTCAGGACCTTTAAAATATCGGGAAGCAGCTCGGACGTTATGTTCTTGGCCAGGATGGTAAAACTCAGCCAAACCCCAGTCTTATTAGCCGTAGCTTTCTGTGCTCATGATTAATGATGACATTATGGGGCTTTACATCTCTGTGCATAATCCCCATGCTGTGACAATAATCCAGGGCCTTCAGAATCTCATACGTGTAAAATCGAATATCATAGTCTGTTAACGTCTGGTACAATTGCTTGAAGTCTGTTGTTTACGTGTTCAAAAACCAAGGCAGGAGTTCGTGACACAGGGTCTTTTACAATGTCTGCGAGTGTGATGATGTTGGGACCGCCTTGCAAATTCTCTAAAATCTTTATTTCACGCTTGATTTTCTTCTTCTTTACTAGCTTGAGAATTTTAACAACTTTTTCATTATTTGTGTTGTTGATGGCTTCAAATACTTCACTGTATTTACCCTGGCCTACTTTTCTAACCAGCTGGTAGTCATCTTGATTTCCCCATTCCACCACATGTGACTTGTAATTCCAGTACTCTTGGGCTCTGTGCGTATTAACATCTGTGTAAACTCTGGCCCTGTTTGGCACTGGTCCCAACATGTCAGACAGGTTGGCGGACAAAGTTGGACTTGACGTTTGGAGAGATGGCAGTCACTATGTAGAGAGGCAACTGGGGATAAGAGCTTGTTTCAGAACTGTTTTCTTCAAACTGTGGTGGAAGCTGCAGTGGCGGCGGACGCTCTCCCCTCTCTTCACACAGACAATATGGCGGCAGCGGACTATATATTCACTTTTTAAATGAGTATGGATTCATGGATTCTTATTGTGTTACTAATGTATCACTATCATTATTTATTTTGATGTTGTTTGTTCCTGATTTGTACAGTGGCAGCCCCTTCAGCCTGGCTCCTGGGTCCTCTTGGCTTATTGTCACCACTTTTTGAGCACTTCCTTATTTTCTGACACAACAAGGTGTTCCAGGTTCATCTTGTACTTTCTAAACCCTGGAATTACCCATTTCTCCAGTGAGCCTTGATTCCTTTCAGTGGGAAATGGTGTTTAGAAACCATGCTCTAAGTGCTTGGTGTGCTCATTACTACTGGGATTTCATCGTTTGTGACCTCACAGCCAGACATTAGTAAAAAAAAAAAAAAGTACACACTTTCACACATACACACATTTCTATTTTTTCTGTGTATACTTAAAAACCTTGACCTTGGGCTTTCCTGGTGGCGCAATGGTTGAGAGTCCACCTGCCGATGCAGGGGATACGGGTCTGTGCCCCGGTCTGGGAAGATCCCACATGCCGCGGAGCGGCTGGGCCCGTGAGCCATGGCCACTGAGCCTGCGCGTCCGGAGCCTGTGCTCCGACAGGAGAGACCACAACAGAGAGGCCCGCGTACCGCGGGGGAAAAAAAAAACAAAAAAACCTTGACCTCATACTGATACTTCTAATTCCAGTTAAACACTACACATGCAGAGTTCATTCTAGCCTTTCCCTTTTCTGTGTTTGTAACCCCCTTCGCTGACAGTGAAGCATCTGGGTGCCATTATATTTATTTATTTGTTCATTCCTAGGCTATACATTAAATAGTGAACCTTTTCCACTCTGGAGGAAAACTCCTACTAATTAGAGTTCAGTAATTGTTTATAGTCCTTTTTATCTTTAGTTTGAGTTTATATAATCCTAATACTGTATTATAAAGTTATTTGAGTTATTTTTCCCCCTCCTGGGTGATTTTGTTATTAATTTGAAATACAGACTTGTTTTTATTTGTATTCCATTTTAATTTTTTTCTCCCCCAGCTTTTCTATTTATTTATGTATTTATTGAATATGTGAAATGTAACAGTTTAAAAAGTAAAAATGTGTGTTTTACAAAAATGTATATACTAACAGAAGTATGACTCTCTTTCCATCCACCCTTTGGTACCAATTTCCTGTCCTTTTGATCCCATTTACACCTACCTTTTTTTTTTTTTTTTGCCCCGGACGCGCAGGCTCAGCGGCCATGGCTCACAGGCCCAGCCGCTCCGCGGCATGTGGGATCCTCCCGGACCGGGGCACGAACCCGAGTCCCCTGCATCGCAGGCGGACTCTCAACCACTGCGCCACCAGGGAAGCCCTACACCTACCTTTTGATGATAACCAAACTCATTAGTTTCTTCTTTTCTGAGTTTCTTTTTGGCCAAATGAATAGATACATGTGTAGTTTCTTATTTCTACTTAATTCACAGCTGCTTTCTAAAATTTACGGTTTATCCTAGAAATTGCTCCGCATCAATTCATAAAGGTTATCTTCATCCTGTTTTACAGTTACATAGTACCTCATTATATGTGAACATACCTTCTCTGTGCCAGGCACTGTCCCAGGTGCTAGGGAAACAGCAGCAAATGAAATGAACTAAAATCCTTGTCCTTTAGGGGCTTACATTCTATGGAGAAAAATAAAACAGGAAGGGAGAGAAGGAGTGTTGTACGTGTGGGTCAGCTGGGGTGGAGGTGTGTCATAATTTAAAATAGGATAGTCAGTCAGGCCTTACTGAGGACTATGACAGTTTACCAAAGATTTGAGTGAGGTGAGAGAGGGAGCTTTGAAGATCTAAAGGAAGAGCACTTTAGCAGGGAGAGACTACAAGCATAAAGACCTTGAAATGGGAATGGACCTCGCTTGTTTGAACAACAGCAAGGAGGCCAAGGTGACTAGCGTGCAGTACACATGAGAAGAGCAGGGAAGTGTGTCAGAGTGGTAACTAGGAATCAGATTTCCTAGGGACTCCTAGGTTCTAATAGGAGCAGTTTTGGTGGAGTGGTGAGGGTATTTGATTGGAGTATGTTCCAGAAACCTTGGAAGATAAGAATTAAAGACAATAAACAGATTGATTTCTTTTGAGGAATTTTGCTGTAAAGAGAAGCAGAAGTGAGACAACAGCTCGAGCGTGAGGTGGTTGAGAGAAGTTTCTTGTTAGTGCTTTGGTTTTAGGAGAGACATAACAGCTAGTTTGCTGACTAGTGTGATCCAGTAGGAAAGAACAAATTGATATTGCAGGAGAGAGAGGATAGAATTGCAGGAGTGATGTCTTTGTGGCAAAAAGGGGTGGAATCCAGTACACCAATGGACAGGTTGTCCTTAGATTGGGCAGGGGAAGTTTGTTATCCGTGGTAACAGAAGGAAAGATGGAGAGTGCATGACCACCTTGGAAGAGGTTGGTTGATGTGGTGAGGGCATGTGGAAGTGTTTTTTTTATGTTTTTGGGTTTTGGCTTCTTAGATTTTCTCAGTAAAATAGGAAGCAAAGTCATCCTATTTTTTTTTATCAGCAGTAAGTTGGGATTTTTCTTTTTGAGCAAGGTTTGTGCTCATACAACCATATCAAAGCGGACTCTTAGGCCCCTTTACCATAATAATAGTTATTATAATAGCTAACACAGAGTACTTACCATGAGATAGATCGTGATTAATTTATTATTCAACTCAATGATGTGAGATAATTTCCATCATTAATCGATTTTATAGATGAGGAAACTATGTACAGAGTGATTAAGTAACTTGCCTGACATCACACAGCTAGGATGATAGTCATAGAAACTTACTTTCTCTCTCTTTGCACTGGGAATTCTAATGATCATTAACCATTTTCTTCCAAACCTTACTATAGAAAGGACTGCACAGATATTCATAGCCCCTTTTGGATTGTTTTCTTCATGAGCAGGCGTACTAATTATTAGGCGTCTTGATTATTCAGTTGAACCAAGGGAAGAGGAGGAATTTTGGTTTTGAGATCACCTGAGTTCATTAAAGAAACAGTTCTTTCTGGTACTTGCCCTGTATGTGTTGCTGATTGGTTTTATACTAGCAAAGAGGAAAAGTAACTGCTTTCAACCCCTGTAAAACCTAGAGCACTTGTGGACTTTGATACAGAAATTCTGCCTTTTCTGCAGCAATTTTAATTTTGAGCATTTTTTCTTAGTTAAAGGAATATAAATAATACTTCTTCTTTGTCTCACAGGGTTTGAAATACCAAGTAAAGAATTAGTATATATGATGCTGGAAACTTGCAGAGAGGAGCTGCCCATGACTGAAAGGCCTAAAACAGATGTATCTTCCAAGTTCTCATCGAGAAAATGACTGTGAAGAAAATGATGGGTCAGGAAGACCAGTGGAAAACTCCCTAGGAGAGAGCCATAGAAAATGTACACTTCAGAAGAGAGGTATAATCAGAGAACTCAAAAAAGGAAAATATATCATGTATGCCCTCAGAAGGGTAAAAAGATTTTTATTCATGTGCATGAGATTACTCAAATAGATGATCATATATACCAGTGCCTTGAACGTGAGCAAAACTTCTGTGAAAACTTAGCTCTTATTATGTGTGAGAGAACCCATACAGGGGAGAAACCTTATAGATGTGATATGTGTGAGAAAACCTTCATCCAAAGCTCAGATCTTATTTCACACCAGAGGATCCACAATTATGAGAAACCTTATAAATGTAGCAAATGTGAGAAGAGCTTCTGGCACCACTTAGCCCTTTCAGGACACCAGAGAACACATGCAGGTAAAAAATTCTATACATGTGACATTTGTGGCAAGAATTTTGGTCAGAGCTCTGATCTGCTTGTCCACCAGCGAAGCCATACAGGTGAGAAACCGTATCTATGTAGTGAGTGTGACAAATGCTTCAGCCGAAGTACAAACCTCATAAGACACCGAAGAACTCACACAGGTGAGAAACCATTTAAGTGTCTGGAGTGTGAAAAAGCTTTTAGTGGGAAATCAGATCTTATTAGCCACCAGAGAACTCATACTGGTGAAAGGCCCTACAAATGTAATAAGTGTGAGAAAAGTTACCGACACCGTTCAGCCTTCATTGTTCATAAAAGAGTTCATACTGGGGAGAAGCCCTATAAGTGTGGTGCCTGTGAGAAATGCTTTGGCCAGAAATCAGACCTTATAGTACACCAGAGAGTCCACACAGGTGAGAAGCCGTATAAATGCTTAGAATGTATGCGAAGTTTTACTCGGAGTGCCAACCTAATCAGGCACCAGGCAACTCACACTCACACTTTTAAATGCCTGGAATATGAGAAAAGTTTCAACTGTAGTTCAGACCTTATTGTGCATCAAAGAATTCACATGGAAGAGAAACCTCATCAGTGGTCTGCATGTGAGAGTGGCTTCCTCCTGGGCATGGACTTCGTTGCCCAACAGAAAATGAGAACTCAGACAGAGGAGCTGCATTATAAATACGGTGTCTGTGATAAAAGCTTTCACCAGAGCTCAGCACTTCTTCAACATCAGACAATCCACATCGGTGAGAAACCATATATCTGTGATGTGGGTGAAAAAGGTCTTGAGCTCAGCCCTCCCCATGCATCAGAAGCCTCACAAATGTCTTGACCAGACAAGAAGTTATAATGCCATAAAAAATGTATTTACAATGTAAGAGAACTCCTTAAGATGAAGAACTCTAAGCAAATCTCAGACTTTCCTCAGAGCTCAGATTTCACTGGGGACCAGAGAATCTGCAATTGTAGGAAGTTGAGAAATGGTTTGCCCAGAGAGCTGTCCTTACAGAAGCGTATCAGCCACTCCAATGAGAAATCTTACAAATGCTCTGAGTTTGGGAAAACCTTTAGTCCAAGCTTGTATCTGATCACCCACAAGAGGATTCTTACAGGTGGGAAACCTTACAAATTTGGTGAATGTGAGAAAGCTTTCTAGCAATGGTCACCTCTTCTCATTCCAAGAGAATTCACATTGGTGGACAGCATTTTTAATACCCTGTGTCAACAGTGCTTCAGAGAGTGTGCACGTTTCATTGGACGTCAGAACACCCCACTGGGAAGAGACCCCCACAAGTGTGAAGAAAGCTTCTAACAGAACTATGACTTTCTTACCTATCAGAGAAGCCATACAGGTGAAAATTTCTATATTTGCCTTGAAGGTGGCAAAAGCATTAGGTGGAGAGCCTTCTTGGGTTTGCACCTCCCCAAAAGAAAAAAAAAAAAAAAAAATCTGAGGAAAGACCTTATGAATTCTCTGAATGAGAAAAGCTTCTGTCAGTGATCAGTTTTGTGGTATACTGGGGAACTCACATAAGTGAAAAACCCTATAAGTAACCTTGAGTCTAAAAAAAAGCCTTGCAGGAAATCCCTACCTTATTGCGCCCCAAAGAACCTACTCTGCAGATAATTTTGTTCTAGTAAGAGATCTAACTGTGGACTGTGTACATTTAATAGGTATGAGAAGAACTGTTCTAATAGTTAGTTGACTCATACAGTAGAGATGACTTTTAATGAGTCAATATGTAAACTTTTTTTTTTAGATACCCAGAAACTTCTTCTGGAAGGAGCTAGGGCAGGTCAGAGTAGGCCTGATGGGAAACTCAGGTAAAGATGCTTTTCTTTTATCTGAACCACTTAATGATTGCTTTACTTTCAGTTTTTAAAATTTGGAACTCCAATAAAGGAAAGGACTGTAACCTTGAGATAGAAGGTGTGGCATGTGTTACTGTTGGGGGAAAGAAGTACATTTACTTTGCCTCTGTTGATTTTGTAAGTCTTGGCTGGAATGGGGACTAGTGTGTTGATAGCAGCATGGGAACCTTTTGCTGGTTGTGAAAACTAAGCAGCTAGGGAGTAGTTATCATAGATCAAAACTCTTCCCAAGGCTTCCCCTTTGGAGGGCCAACCTCATAACGAGGTAGATACTCAGCTTTTTACTTGTGAGTTGAGGCATACCCTTACAAGTTTCCTTTCCCTAAAATCTTTCAGATTATTACTGGTATTTGCAGTTTCAGCTTTAGAGATTCATTTCTTCTCAACTCAGAGATGCACGTTCCAGGATAATAGTTATGATTTTTGCTAGTACCCATACTTTTGTGACTTCATTTATCATGTTTCTTTCAATGGTAAGATATCCTCATCAGCTCCTTGCAAAATAATTAAGAGAAAGCTGAAAGAAAGATTTAAGCCTGAGTAGGCACAGAGTAAAACACATAATGATGCATTATTAATGGAGAAGCTAGACTTTGATTTTGAGAATCGTGACTCAAAAGCTGGTGTTTTGTGTTTTTTTTCCACTCCATCATCCTGCTGTTTATAGCAAATCAAGCCACATAATGACATGCCTTTCATTTACTTCGATTCTGCCAAGGAAAGAGAATACTTTTTATTCCCAGGGAAAAGACTACAGTCACCACAATATAAGGTATATATTTCGCTTGTAATGTAGGATTCTAAATGCTAGAAGGGAAAAGTAGTTGGCAGATTCATCAGAGGTTTAAGGATAAACACTTATCTCCAACTTAACAGGATAATTATGATTACCTTTAATATTCTCCAGAAATACTCTAATTAATCCAGGGACCTGTAAGTGGACACTTCTGAGGTTTTTTTTCTTCCCTCCGATTAAACGACATTTAATATAAATACTTAAAACTTCTACAGTATTTGGGACTGTAGGCTTGGTGAATAAGTTTTGAGTCCTCTGGTTTATCTTAGCAAATCCTGAACTCCAGAGAGCGTTGGTGTTCGGACTCATGGCGGTGGCCAACTATTGCACTGCCACCTTGTGTATGGCTCTAAGCTTTGATCCTGATGACTGGTTGTTGACCTTGATAATCTTAGGGTCAGAGGATATAGCTCATAGTGATAATAAGAAATCTGATTCTACGGTGTTTTTTTCTTTCTTCTTTTAGAAAACATGTCCTGGAAGTTTATTTGATCTGATGTATTTTAGTAATTTTCATAAATAGCTCTTATACCATAAAAAGTTGCTCGGTGTGATAAAACACACAAGATGTATTTGTTTCTCTTTGGTGAAAATCATGTCTATCACTAGTATATGTTTGACAGTTGTAATTCTTAAAATAGTATTGGGTGTATGGCTTGGTGGTGATGAAAATTAGTCCTTATGGCTACTTGTTAGTCATTAGAGAGAACTTGGAGAAGGGAACAGAGTTTGTATCTTTGGCAGGGCAGTGACTTGTCCCTTCTTTCAACTAATCTTCCTGGTAATTGTCTCTAGTCTTTAAGTAAATTAAGAATGGACCATCCCTCAGACAGAGAACTTTGGGGGTATGAAACAGGTCTGAGGGCTTTTAACCATGGGGGGAAAATGGTGTTGGTATTACTCATATAGAATAACCTGAGGTTGGAAAGGACCACTTGGGAGCCTGTAACCAAAACTAGAAGGTAACTTCTGGGATGGATGGAGGTTCTCTTGAAACAGTGCCAACCTAAATCTACCTCAGGTAAGTAGTCAGAGTGACTTTTTCTAGATTTCAGACCAAACGAGACACTTGTATTCAGTCAATGTATTCCTATGCTTTAATGTTTTTGTTTTCCCTTAATTCTTAAATAAAAGCATTGTTCTGAAAACTCCCATTTTTGCCTCCACTGTACTAAGAAAAAGCATTTCCCCTACACTTGCATTAGAATAAAGCAGATGTTCAGGAATCCTTTCACAGTGTATACGTATATCAAACTGTCATGGTGTACACTTTAAATACCTTACAATTTTATTTGTCAGTTATAGCTCAGTAAAGCTGGGGGGGAAAGGAATAAAGTGGATATTCATGTGACCCTTTGGCCTGGTGGTGATGAAAACCATTGAACCATCTCTAGAATTCCAAGATTTTTCTTTTTTTAAGAATTCCAGGAATTTTTGATGCTAAGGCAAATAATGAATGGAAACCTGGAAGGAATTATTGTCTTTGCTGTAGACATTGGATCCTTTTGGAGCCTCCCCATTGCATTACATACGGAGTACAGGGAGGAGTAATAGCTTAAACTGACCGTATTTGGGACTAAAATTCAGAAACAACAAAACTGTCTGTCTACACCCTCAAAATAAAGGACAATTTTGAATTTTCAATTCCCAGTGGAATTCATGTATGACTCCAGTTCTACCTCTTGTCACCTTATCATTTGTTGGAGTGGGGCAAAGGAGATGGTGTAAAAACGGTGGCACTGATTTACCTCCCATTATGAAGTTTGCCCCAGTTTACATCTATTTGCTCTGCCACAGAGTAGGTCCCAGCGTTTTAAGTGGCTCTCATTGTGGGAAAAGAATAAGAGTTAAGACAATTTGGATGGATGAAAAGGGGAAGGGAAAATGGTACAATTTCAAGTTTTGTTTTTTCTTTTGACATAAAGTGGTGTGGCTAGAATAAGGCCTGTGGCCTTCATGCTTATCCCCCCCGCTTAAAGTGATGCTACATCGCAACGTTTAGCTAGGCTGTGGCGAGAAATACCTCTGGGAAAAACACTAGTCATATCCCTTACAAGTAATTAGAAGAGAAATGGTGCCACACTCGGGTAGAAGAAGGGAAAGGTGCCTCCCAGTACACGTATATGCCACAAGAGTTTCTTGAAAGAGTTCTTCACATTGCTTCCTGACGGGCTGGGGAGGACTTGTATGCAACTGAAGCTTTCTTGTTTCCTGCCCAAAATATTAGCTTGTGTCATTACCCAAGTAGAGATTTGGACTTTAAAGTGAGGGGGGCTGAAGGCAGTTAACCCTTGCAGAGAGAATCCTTTTTCCATCTGGCACAGGACACTAAAAATAGGGGTATAGGAATCCAACTCTCAGTAGTAACTGATAACATCAGATAATTGGTAATTAGTGAAGAAAAGAGAAGACTTGGAGTAACTCCTGTTATCTTTTATATCCACTTTCAAATTCTCTGCAACCCTCTTGTATCCAGGAATCTTGGTCTTAATTGCCTGGCTCAGAAATTTGCATTAATGTATCTGAAAATGAGAAGTCTTTTATATGGAATTCTAAGTGGACCTCCTCACTATTGAATCCAGCATCTCGTCTAGATGAGGAGCCTCAGTCTTGCAGGTAGAGGAAGTTGGAACTGCTTTGGGAGACATGGGGGCAATTGGTTCGGGGGCAGTAGGGCCATATCATGATTTACCAACAGGCAATTTAAACCACATCAGTTGTTTCTGACTGAGCAGGGGACTGATAAGGGAGTTGTTTGGAACAGTCACTGCTGCAGCGACGTGTCTTCTCTCCTCTGTCAATGTCATAAGCCCACACTCTCAGCCCTCATTCTCCAACCCTATTCAGCCACCACCACCCCACCACCCCTGCATAGGATCATCTACTCCAACAAGAAAAATCTCTAGTAGAGGCCTCCTGACCACTTCAAAACAAATCTCTTTATCCTGCCTTTCTTCTCCCAAAGGAATAAACATCCTGACTCCTTAACATGCCAAGCACATTCTCTTCAACAACCTCTGAAACCTTCCTCATTTATCTCCAGATTTTTTCATTTATTTCCTTCATTGAGATTTTCCCTCATGTCTTCAAATATGTATAGATGCCCTTTCATTCCCTTTTTTTTTAAACTTTAGGTTGCCCTTAATAGGCTAGTGTTTCTCTTAATTTCCCCCCTTCCAGAATTCACCAGCTTAAAATCTATACTGCCTCCGTTTCTAAGTGTTCATTTCCTATCATGCTATAATCTGGCTTTACACAATTTCCTACCTAGGTATTCTCTCAAAGATCATTAGCGACCTTTGAACCAAAGTGGATGATGTGCTCTCCAACACCGTACATCAGTTGCCTGCCTCTTTTTTTTGTCCTTAGCAATACAGTATAGTACTGATACTCAACCTGTCATTCTGACATTTCTTTCTGTTGACGCCTATGTTGGCTACTTTTTTCCTAATCTTATAAAGCATAGGGGCTGATTACCTGCTTATTCTTAGAAAATGTATTCATCTGTATTGTATGTCTTTTACTCAGATGTAAATAACCTCCAAATTCTCATTCCCGTAAGAGCTAATTTTAATTTTCCAGCATCCTGAGTCATTTCTCTTAAAGGCTCAAACCATGTAAAATCCAACTCATTTCCATTTCCAACCACTGACCCATGTCCCAATTTTTCCATTAAGATTGATGGCACCACCTTTGCTGGGCCAGGGTATCATCTTTGACTCTTTCTTTTCTCTCCACTGTCACCAGATCCTGTTATACTTTCTTCATGTCTCTCACCCTTATTGCTTCATTTGCATTCTTATTATAACCACTCTAGTCCAGAAACTTATTAGTTTCGATTTTTACAATAATCTCTATTATCTATCCTGTTTCTCTCCATCCTACTCAGTTCAGTAGGTTTACCTGCCTTTTACACTGTCTTATGCAACCTTAAATAGATTACTTTCCATTATGTATAGCATCAACTGTACGTTTTCTAACCTAGCTTTTAAGGAGCCTAAAATTTGATCCCTTTTTAGATATATTAATCTAGAGCTGACATTTCACCCTCATCCGTTGTGCGGCAGGAGTGTGGTTTGATGAATTGAGGGCAACTTTAAGCATGAAATACCATTTCCTTTGGTTTGTGAGCCCAGGTTTAAGCTAATTTAGCACCTTGCATTATCCTAATTAGCATTATGGGTCTAAGGTGGCCACGTAAACTATGTTGGCCCAATTAGACTAAAGGAAAAATCTTATATAAACTCCTCCCCACTCATTCCACAGGCATGGTTGATCCGGCTCTGGGGAAGGCAGAGCTGAGAGAATTGCCAAGAGATGGGTCAAGAACCATGGCTGAAATGAGCTACTGCCTTCCAATTATATGAGAAAAAAGAAGTCCTTTTTGATTATGTCTTATTGAGTTGGGTTTATATTACTTATAACTGAAAACATTTTCATATATTCCATAAACTCTTATCTAGTTAGGCAGTTTTCCTTGCTATCCACTGAACATACTTGTTTTTTGTTTACTGTGCTTTCTGTACTTGGACTGTGTTTCATATTGCTTTCTAGATACTCAAATCTAAATATCTGAATATAAATATCTGTACAAAATATGAATTTATATGGAACTCATACATCCTTGGAAGGCGCTCTGGTATCTGTTCTCTGATGACCGGAAGTGACTATGGAAGATATCCATGGATGAAGGACTCTGCTGGGCTTGCACAATTTTATGGATTGTGAGTCAGACGATACTCAATATCTAAAAGGAAGTTCAGGTCACATGGCCATCCTTTGTATCCCATTGTGCAGCATTAAGTCTCTACAAAGCCCAGTAAAGAGTGAGGAGCTTTTTCTCAGGTATTCTTTTCCTGTGAATTGACAGAGGCTCCATAGAGCATCTCTATTTAACACAGACCCTTGATGCACCATTGGATCTGGTATCATAAAGCCCAGTTACACAGCAACTTGCTCAGTACTCTAAATCAGCTACAAAGTAGCTTAGTGGATTTGGGGACTGAGATGAAATAAGGTAGGTAGAGTTTTGGTAAGGCTCCATCTATCCCTCATTTGGCACTTATAGGGAGGAGCTCTCCCAACTATTCCTACTCATAGTGTTACTGGGGCTTCTGAGTGTTTACTGGACTTCTCCTCCCATGGGTCCTTCTCATGGAAATGATAGGACTCCACATTTCCCGGTGATCAGAAGAACTAACACATATCCCCAAACTGTCCAACTGTGATAAGTATCAGGTATTTGAATCTGAGCTTTTAAAGATTTCTAATTAGGGTCAGGCAGGAAATTTTAGTGGGAGCCATACAAAGAGAGAACTAAGAATGTAATGACTGTTGAGTGAAGGCCCAATATTTGAATCACTCCTGTCATAAGGAAAAAGAGGCCAATAGTGACTGGTGATGTCTATTTTAAGACAATGTGTGGCCATTATTGAACATTTGAAATATTCCCCCCAAAATAATAAAAAAAAAAGTGGTACAGAAGGGAATATCCCTCATCAACTCAGCAATCATCTCAGACTCTGAGTTAGCAAATAATTCTCTTTTTCTTAACCATAGTAAAGTAAAATATCACTGGCAGCAAGCCTATGCATTGTATGAAAACTGTTTAATGAAGAACAAGCATGTTTGAGGCTTATTAGTAGCTTAATCTAAAAATGTCAACTGACAAAGAAAATGGGGTGAACGGAAAAAGCTTATTGAACAAGTTTTTCCATGGGATAGAGAACAATGAAATCCAGGGACCAAGATGTCATTGTTAACTTTGGAAGAAGAGAGCCTGCACAATAGAATCAACTGGGAAGATTTTTAACATAGCAATGCCTGGTTTCTTCCGAAGAGATTCTGATTCAGTGAGTCCAGAAAGGTCAGGTACTAGAAAACATTTTTGAAACATCTCCTCAAAAGATTCTAGTAAGTATCTAAGTTTGAGAACCACTCAGGCAGAGGCAGGAGAAATTGTGAAGATGTTAAAGCCAGACATTAGGTGACTGTTTGAAGCAGTCTGTATTATTAATGATGGAAGAAACAGATCATTCTCTACTACCTGGTATCAAAAACAAAGCTTATGCTGGAAACAGAAGCAATTACCTTGATGACCTTGGAAAAAATTGAAGATAACTTCACCAGTGGAATTAAAGGCAAGAGACTAAATCCCTGTGGACTAAGAAATTTAACTAGGGGAAAAAATCCTAGGAATTTAAGCCTTTTCATTTACTCAGTCAGTGCTATTGTTTCTTCTTGGGAAACACCAGAAGGTAAGATTGGAAAAAGAAGTTTAAATTTCAAAATTCCTAGCACCTTCATGGTTTCAAGGAGGCAGAAATGGATGACAACCTATACTGTTGTAGATACTTCCAAAGCAGTAGATATATTTTCATCTTAACTTGACCTACCTTAATTCATCCCATATTTAAAAGTTGAGAAATATTAGTCTTGTCTAGGTCTTGGGTTCTTTTTAAAGAATATTATGTGAATGTAAGGCGTTATGATTTGACTGTTCTATAATGTACACAACTTTAAAACTCATTCAGAGAATCTCTTCATGGATCTATTTCATTAAACCTACACTTTTTCCCCCTAAGAAGCACATTCAACTCTGTGTAAAGCAAAGTTCTGTTTGATTAAAGTAGTACTTTTTAAAATGACATTATCTTTTAGTGGCCTATACTCTAGAGAATAAGTCATTATACAAAATAATAGGAAAAAATAAAGATGAGAATTAATATATGTTTTATGGATTGAATTATGTCCCTCAAAATTTATATGTTGAAGTCCCAGTACCTCAAAATGTGACCTTATTTGGAGATTTGGTCCTTACAGAGGTAATCAAGTTAAAATAAGGTCAATAGGGTGAGTGTTAATCCAGATGACTAGTGTCCTTATAAAAAGAGGAAATTTGGAAACAGACACAAAACAGCAAGATTGCCATGCGAGGATGAAGGACACATCAGGGAATGCCAAAGGTTGCCAGCAACCACCAGAAGCTAGGTGAGAGGCATGGAACTGATTCTTCCTTGCAGCACTCAGAAGGAACCAGTCTTGCTGACACCTTGATTTGACACTTCTGGCTTTCAGAACTGTGAGACAGGAAGTTTTGATTGTTTAAGTCCTCCTGGTTTTTGGTACCTTGTTATGGCAGTCTAGCAAACTAATACAATATGATTAAATACCAAAAGTATGGTAACGGTAATAAGATGGTTGAAGCTTATATTTTCTGAGTTCGTATGTTTTGGATTAAGCTTTATGCTGAGTTTTATTATCTTTGCAACAACGCTGAGGGATGATATTGGTCTCACTACAGAATTTTTTTTAAAGAGGATTCTTAAGAATATCACTGTTGGCAGTAGAGCAGTGATTCAATCACAGACCTATCTGATCTCAAAATCCCAGTGCAGCGCTCTCCTCCAAGAGCAGTAGAAGATACCATATGACTGAAGTTAGTGAATGGGGAGCATATGATCTATTAAAATGAAATAGAGTTCATGAGGGTGATGTGGTTGTTCCAGAGCTGGAATGAAGGAACGAACTAAAAATGTTGGGCTGAGTTGGAGAACAAAGCTGCTTCTTCATGAGGGAACTGACCTGAGCCAAGACCTCATATTAGAAAATATTTGGGGATGAAAGGGTAGAATTCTCAGGGTTTGTGTTGAAAAACAATGAGGAGAAACCTCTTGAGATGGTGGGAGTAACCTCTTGTGCAGTATCCCGAACCCCAAAAGAAATAGTTGTCATTTGATTTTCTGACAATTTGGAGCCTGTGGAGGTCTCTGACAAGGAGAGTGACATAACTCAATGGTACTAAAAAAAAAAGCAAGCAGAGAATATTGTATCCACGGGAGGGGAAGTAAAGGATTTACTTTATTGAAAATTTAACAATGTTACTGGAAGAGGCAGAGGAAATTTTCAGAAGTAGCCCTGTGTTTCCAATAGGTACTAGCTTTTCTCTATATGGAATACCATGAGAGGGTCCTCTTCGAAAGCAGGAAGATGGACTACAGCAGTGGTTCTCAAACAGTAGCCAGCATTCAAATCACCTGGAGGCTTGTTAAAACATATTTCTGATTCAGTAGGTCAGAGGTGGTGCCTGGAAGTGTGCATTTCCTGCAAGTTCCCAGGGGATGTTGATGCTACTTTGTTGGGGGATCACACTGTGAGAATCACAGCACTAAATGAGTACTTTCCATCTGTCCTGGGGCAGGCTTTTTACTGTGTTCTGCAGGAGGATGCTGTGTTATAACTAAGAGAAAATACAAGTTAGTCTGGCATCCACAGAGGAATTGACCTCTTCATACTTGGTATGCCCTGACCATGTCCAGATTTTTATCTGTCCTCTCCATGTGGTTTCTCCTCTGTCTCTTATCCCTTGCAAGTGTCATTTTTGCTCAAAATTTAAACTAATTCAGTCATCTTCCTCAACAGAGGTTTTTCTCTGTTCCTCCTCTCTCCAGTTTTCCGTTTATGTATATATGTATTTAATTTATACTTGGAAGGTCCTCCTCTTGGAACTAGGAATACAGGTAAGCTCAATCTCATTCTGTACTCTAATGAAGTAATTAGGTATAGCCATATAGTGTTTAATGATACATTGTTTGTAATGATCAATGACACGTGGGCCCTTAATTCAGGATTATATAGCAGAAAGCATTTTGCAAGCATTTGGATGTGGATTTTCTTTTGTGCGAAAGAAAGTAAAATACAAAAGATTGAACTAACACAATTTAAGATTTTAGGTGTATTACTATATAAAACCCTTTGTATTACTATTTGTATAACTAAAGACAGTCTAAGATGTTCTTGAAAATTACTGAACCACAAGTTTTTTGACCACTAGTGTTACTGCAAGATATAGTTTTGCAGGTGTGACAATACAGAGAAGTTTTAATCAGCTGTTACTTTAAGCTCTCTAACAAATTTTAAAGTTTAGTTTTAGATCAGAAATTCTTATCGTTGGAAGGGATGAAGAAACACTACATGTTCCCAGAATAGTGACACACACACACACACACACACACATAAACACATAGACAAACACAGGTACATTCCCTGTATTAAATAATTCTTGGGAGAGTCTGTTAAACAATGCCTTTGTATGATATTGAAAAGCAATGCCAACTGCCTTTTTGCCTTATTTCAACGTTTCGATACTGTTACTTAACACGTATCAAGAATAGGAAATATGCCGACTGAGTGAGGTACAATATTCCTATGGAAAATTAAACTCTATTTAGTAAGTTGATTACATCTTTGAACACGCTGAATGTTAGGTTGAAGTTTCTGTAGTTTTTTGAAGTACAGTAATGGCCACTAATATATATGTAAAGGATGAGCTGGAAACTTAAGGATCTTCAGAAATAAGGGTTAATTAGCTTATATAGTAACTATCAACATATGAGGATTAGGATTGTGGATTTTGGGTATAAAAACAGATGCACTTGTATGAATGAGAGAGTTAGTTTTAATAACAAATTTGTATGACTGTGTGACTGAGTCTTTGGGAATAGAAAGGAGTGAAGAAACCAAAATTAGCGTTATGATTATTGAGATGTACAGTTAAAGAATTAAGGGACACTATGGTTATAAATATTTTCAGAAGACAGAATAAATGGCTATTGAAATATAGTTGATACACAATATTGTTAGTTTCAGGTGTACTACATAGTGATTTGACATTTGCATACATTATGAAACGATCACCAAGATGTCTCTAACCATCTGTCCACATACAGAGTTATTACAATATTACTGTCCATATTCCTTATGCTGTATATTGTATCCCCGTGGCTTATTTATTTTGTAAATGGAGGTTTTTACCTCTTATTCCCCTTCACCTATTTCACCCAGTCCCCACGTCCTCCCATCTGGCAACCATCCATTTTTTTTCTCTGTATCTGTGAGTTTGTTTTCAATTTGTTTTGTTTTCTAGATTCTATATGTAAGTGAAAGCGTGCAATGTTTGTCTTTCACTGTTAATTTCACTTAGCATACTACCCTCAAGATCCATCCATGTTGTTGCAAATGGCAAGGTTTCAGGTTTTTTTTTTAAGGCTAACACTCCATTGCATATGTATGCCACATCTTATTTATCCAGTCATCTGTGGATGGACATTTCAGTTGCTTCCATATCTTTGATACTGTAAATAATGCTGCAGTGAACATCGGGGTCATATAACTTTTTGGATTAGATTCAAATCAATAGAATCAAATGTAATAGAATATGACTGATCATATCGCAGTTCTATTTATAATTTTTTGAGGAACTTCCATACTGCTATCTATAGTGCCTGCACCAATTGACAGTCCCAAGAACAGTGCACGAGAGTTCCCTTTTCTCCACATCCTGGCCAACAACTGTTACTTGTTGTAAAAGACATAAATTCGTGACTTTCATGTCAAGTCTGACATGAGGAAAAGCGTATTATTATGGCTGTAACCAGCGGGTGAAATAAACAAATTATTAAAAACTGTACCTGTGGGGAACAAGATATGAGAATTTCCATTTTAAAATGTGCATTTTAATTACAGCCTTTTAAAAAATAAAAGTTAAAACAGATAATATGGGAGAATAGCAGAAAACTCTAGAGATAGTTGAAATACCCTGATTAATAAAAACCAAGAATCTGAAATTTGTATCTTCATTGATTGTATTAAGATGAGAACTCCATATTTTTGGTAACACTTATAAAACACAAGTTTTATAAACTTGTCTTTTTCTAATAACTTATTTAGAAAATAATTTTGCATAGATATCTGAAAAGTAAAACTTGTTAGCTAATGCTATCATTAGTAAATAGGGATATTGATTATTTGATGTTTCCAAAATAATTTTCTGAACATGGTAACAGTTTTATTAAGTATTAGCTGAGTGAATACTGATTGAATTAATTTAATCAAGACATATTTGTGTATTTTTATTGAAATAATCTGCACAGTTGATTTTATTTGAATTTTATTCAGCATAAAATACTACAGTAAAATTGAAGTGTTATTAGGTTAAAAGTAAATATACCATCACGTTATTATCATGAAGGCTCTGGATCTAAAACCTAGTGTATTCCAGAAAAAGCAAAAGGCTAAATATGGATTTGATCAGTGTTCTTAATTAGTACTAGTATCCAAGTAGACTAGATCAAAGCACATTATAGCCCTCATAGTCTCCTCCCACAAACCACACACACAGATGCTAATTTCACCACAAAATTTGGAGGAAGGGCAGTCTAGAGTGGACATGAATCTCCAGAGCAGGGAGGACGAGAGTAGGAGAAAACAGGAAAGATACTGTTTGCAAACGATACCCACAGTGCAATGATGGGTCACTTGCCACAGCCCAACATTAAGGCAGGAGATGCAGTCTCTGGATGGTAGAATCGCATAGGCCTTCTACCAGTAAAGGGATGAGAGCAAGGATAGGCCAGTTCTGGCTGGGCTTGAAACTTCTAAAACATTGAGGGGCCCTCTTTAAGAAAAAAAGAATATACAATGGTGAATAAAAAACTGCTGGGTCCTTCTAATGGACTTAAGCTTCAGTTAAATCCTCCTCTGGGTAGGGAAATCTCAAGAACTGCCCTTTCAGACTGAAATAATAATTTTGATTTTTTTACTTCCTCATCCACAATTAAATCATCTCTTCATGACGTATAAATTACGTGCAGTTATTTACCAATTATTCTGAACTGGAAGTTCATCATCTATGTAATTGTATAAGTAGTAGTCCTGTTTAGTCTCTAAGTTTGGTGCACAGATAAGATTACATAAATGCAAAAGTTAGTATCTCTTGGAAACAACAGAATATTAGTTATTTTACTTTACTATATAGGCAATGACATTCAAAATGCTCTCTTCATCTGTTACAGAATTCACTACATACTGACATATGATAAATTTATGGATATAATCCTAATAAGAGGTTATATGTTTCTTGAGAAGTCAGATGCCCTGTCCTGATGCTGTGGTTTGCATTGATATCTTGTTTAATAATCACAACTTAAAAAGTTATTTCTACTATGTAAAGGAAATAAAATGAAGCACGTAGAAATAACTTGTCAGAGGACATGCACGTTGGTAGTGGTAGAGCTTGAGTGTGATTAATGCCACCTGACTGCAAAGTCTCTGCTCATCCTTTTCCAGTCCTGACCGTATCGTGTATGTTGGTTTACCAGGGTACCACACATAGAGTGGACAGTGAATAAGTAACTGTCCCAGATATTTAACATTTATAACTTATTGTACTTCTAGATAAAGAAAATACTTATCATGGAAACTGTTTCAAATACAGGTTAACCCTTTCTCTTGTGGCCAATTTCTTGAGAAAGAGATTTTTCTCTTTTGGTATTTTGAGTCTAGTCACCCTGAGGCAGGAGACAGATGGGCCCCCAGGGCAAACGGTTTGAGTTCGTTCCTTGTGGACGGATACTCCAGCCGGGAGTAACAGGACAATTGAGAGAGGAGTCTGGGCCCTGCCCAGATAGACAATAAGAGTCCACATATTCCTCATTCTTGAAGTCAGGAGACCTCCCCGACTACACATGCAGATGGAGTCACCCGTGTCTTCCCATGGCCCCACTCTACCCCTTAGACACATCTACCATGATGCCTGTAGTACTTCTGTGCATTTATTTCTTAAACATTTATCTTTTTTTAAGTGGTCTGTAACAGCGGTCCCCAACCCTTTTGGCATCAGGGACCGGTTCCGTGAAAGACAATTTTCCCATGGACAGGGGCCGGGTGGGGTGCAGGAATGGTTCAGGCGGCAATGCGCGTGATGGGGAGCGCCAGATGAAGCTCTGCTCTCTTGCCCACCGCTCACCTCCTGCTGTGCTGCCAATACCAGTCCGAGGCCCAAGGGTTGGGGACCCCTGGTCTATAAGACTTACACCAAGGGCCATGTGAACCACTGTCACTCTATGTCCTCATACAGCGACTTAGTAAATGCTGCATTAGATAACTATTAATAACATGGCCTAAGAAATTGATTAGATACATAGAAAAGGGTCCAGGTTGAATTCGGGGGGAGTGGGAGGGTCTGAGACCAGGAGATGGAATGAAGGTGAGTGAATGGGACACAGACAGAAGTTGGAACTTATCCAATGACCATCCCCACCCCCCATAAACTACAAAGGCATATAAAATATATATATATATTTTTTCTTTTCTATAAATACATTTGGAAGGTGGCTCCCAAGCCACTCTAACCCATTAAGCCCTGTCCTTATTAATCTTTTCTAAATAAAAAGGATGTTGCTGATGCCCAGTAATGTGGTGGGTAAACAGCTGTCTGGACTAGCCATTATCAGTCTAGTTCAAAATAAAGGCTCTTCCTGGGGCCAGAAAGCAGGACTTTTAGAGGGCCCCAGTGGGCAGGAGGCAGGTCGCCAAGAATCAAACAAGGCAAAACAGACATGTGCAGTAGTCATAATCATGCTAGTAAGAACTAAGTGCCTCAGCGAGGCATGTACAGGAATTGGAGGGGGAAGGAGAGGCCTTCAAAACTTTTATGTCTGAGCACTCACTCCTGGTTTGAGAAACACAATAAAATGTCTGCCTGGGTAGTCATTATCAGGTAGATAGGACGCTGGGCTGGGCTAGGAGGTGGAAGGGGCCTCCCTGCCCCTCAAGAGTTCCTGACCAGTGAGGAGTCCTCCATGCTCTCTGAGGGGGTGGGGGATCCAAAGATCTTGGCAAGAAGCCCTCTGTTGGAGCGGGCCTGGTCCTGAGCGTTGGCCAGGCGAGCCCGTTCACGTCCTCCTGGCCGAGCTGCCTTCCGGGCCCTCAGCTCCTGTTCAGTAGGACGCTGGGCAAAGGCCCAGGAGACGTTCGGGCGGGTAGAGTCCCCATCAGCGGCAAGGAAACGCTGTCCGCGCTCCACGCTTCGAAGATAGAAGTCAGTCTCACGCTTTGCCTGGGCAACCTCAGCCCTCAGGCGCTGCCTGCGTACCTGGCGCTCAAAAGCAAGATGCTCGCTGAGGTGGGACCAGGTAAAACGGTGCAGGTACTGCGGAAGGGAAAACAAGAAAAGATCTGAGGAGGGCAGATCTGGGATGGAGAGGAGATGGGGGGCGGGGCCAACAAGAGGTGACAGGGGTGTGCCGGCTGGGGCTGGGTAGACGGAAGGCTGAGCGGTGCGGCAGACAAGCCGATCCCCTCACCCTGAGGTTCCACAGGTCATAACGGAAGGGGCTGCGCCTGCGGGAGCCCATGGGCGTGTTGTGAAGACTGGCCGCCACACGCTTGGCTACTCGCTTGTCCCGGAACTCCACCCAGCCCTCGGTGTAGTCCTTGCTGTACTTGGACCGCTTTTTTCCTCCCGCAGCGGAGGCTGCCGCTGCCTTCTTCTTGCGCCTCACGAACCCGTCTGCGAAGCAAAGAACAGTGGTCAACGAGGCCAATACAGCACCCGCTCAACTGCACCTCCCATTCGCCGAATTCTCCAAACCTTCCCTCAGGCCAGAGTCCCACCTCAACGTCTTTGCCCGGAAGCGGATAACTGCGAAGTCCACCCTTTTCCCCTTGTCTAACTCAATCCTTTCCTCAAATGTTAACTCCTTTATCAGGTCTGCCCTAAACGCTCTCTTTAAAACCCGCACAGGCCCCCAACCCCAATTCCAATTAGTGTCTGTCTGTATGCGAGCTGGGGACGGCCGATCATAAACCTTCTCTTGACCTGGGCCGCGATGACAAAGAGATACGTTCAGTTTTGTGGGAAAACCACTGAGATTTAAATTCAGGCTGTACCCATTTAACAAACTGGTAAATTCGGCTCAGGAAAGATGGGCGGGCGGAGCCGAAGTTAAAATCCAAAAATTAGCTATCCGAGAACTAAGGCTCAGCGAGGTATATACTGCGCTATCCACATCCCATCGCCGCCTCCTAAAAGACATGCGCGCTACCGATTTACCAAAGAAGCCGGACGCGGGTCCCCGGCTCCGTCAGCGCCTCGGACCAGGGCAAGCTGAGGCAACAGGACCTGCATTGCGTGCTCACTGCCAGCGAGCATCACCCTCCTACCCTCACCGCCAAGGCCTGAGCACTTACCTTCCGGCTGGAAAAAAACGCGCCCGACCTCGCCGTAGGCGCTGAGAAGGTTCCGTACGTGCAAAGGCCTAAAGCGGGGCGGTATGTGGCCCAGGTAGACAATACCTGGTACTACCCGTTTCTTGCTGCCGCCAGCCGCCCCTTCGGATTCCTCCTGTTCCTCCTCTGCCTCTGATTTCTGATCACTCCCTTCCAGAGGTTCCAGCTCAGCGCCTCCCTTCTCGGATTCCTCTGCCTCCATGCTTGCGGGTAGGTAAAGCAGGGCAGCCGTAAAGCGCCGCGCCTCTGACGCACACCTTGTGCGACTGCCTGTGTCGAGGGGGCGGGGTCGGTCCGGGTGACGACAAAGGAAAGGACAAGATTGGGCGGTGCCCGCAAGTCTAGGCCTAGAGGAGAGAGCGGAAGTGGGTCCCGGGTCCGCCGGGAGATTCAAAGCGTGAGAGAACTTGAGCTGTTGAGGCAGAACCGGAGAGGTAGAGCTCCAAGTGTAACTTACCCTATGGCACTCCTCGGTGAGATGCAAAAGGACGGGATGAAGCAGGCTCTTCCGGAAATTTTGGAGAACTATTTTGGGAGTGAGGGGAGGTTTCTTTGTATTCTGCAGGTCAAAATAGCATTTTACCCAAGGGACTCGGGTGAGACTCAAGGTTGGGGGATGGCTCAACTTTTAAAGGTTACTTAAATTTCAATTTTTAAATTAAGTTTGAAATTTTAATTATTTTTCAAAATTTAACTTAGAGATTTGAATATTTTAAATCTAAGTTTTGAAAATGTAATTTAACTTTGCAAACATAAGTGTTGGAAATTTAGTTGAGATTTAATTTTTGAAAATTTCATCTGTAACCTTTTCATTTAGTTAAAAAAATTTTAGTTTAAAATATTAATTTAAAATTTGATTTTGTGAATAAAATGTCTAAAAAATTTTAATGTTTGACAATTATTTCTTTTAAAAACTTATTTGGCGCCTGTTTTACATTTGTGTTGATGCATGGATTCGTATTTATACTTATGTTACAAATACCTATTGTCAAATGTATACGTGGCCCTGCTTTAGGCGACTGCCTGTACCGCGAGCTTTATTCTCTCCAGGACTTGTTTTCACAGTGTTGGGGTCCAGGGTAGGCCACCCAAAAATATGCCTCAATGGCGTACTCGTTATTTTGAATTAAAGGTACCGAAGAAATGGTCACCACAAGAGGACACTCTGACTCACCTTCTGTCTCGCTGAAGCAACCTTTGTTGACAGGCTCTTGGGCGTACCTGAGGATCGCTTGTGTGTTTATACACTCATTCCTGCAAGATCTGAGCACAAATGACTGTTCACTGTTCAATTTTTCTATCGTGTTCAGGCCTGCAGTGTCAATGACAACCTTTCAAAAACGGACTCCTTCGAGCCGGATTCGAACCAGCGACCTAAGGATAACCAACGATCGAACACCTACAGTCCTCCGCTCTACCAACTGAGCTATCGAAGGGCCTTTGAGGGAAAGGTCTTAGAATACTTTAAATAATCTTTACCTCAATCTTGTAGTTTTGTTTTGACTATAAGTTTATTTCAAAAGTAGAAGCAAACATGAAGGGTGCTAGAAATATTCTAAAACTGATATGGGTAGTGATTATAGGAGTATACTAAAAAATTAATGCCCTTGAACAATAAAGAGTTGTGCTTTAATTCATTATCTTGCGCTCTTCGATACATGACAGGACCATCACCCTTGACACTCCTGCTGTCTCATCAGCTTAGCGCCTCCTCTCTCAATCAGAAATGAGCCATAAATGAAAGGGTTTTCCTAAATAGGTTGAAGAGGGAACTATTATCTTGAAGCGGAGTTACTGTCCAGTTTATTCTTTTGGACCGGAAGGAGTTCACTCACTTTATGTGTATGTTTGATTTGTTTCGGCCTACAATTTTCAAAATTCTTATCCTTCGAGCCGGATTCGAACCAGCGACCTGAGGATATCTAAGTGTTGTATCTACAGTCCCCCGCTCTACCAGCTGAGCTATCGAAGGACCACTTATAGCTATTATTTTAGAATCCCAATCCTAATGTCTATCCAGATGGTTTCCGCTTTGATAATATTCATATTCACTTTTGAAAGTATAATCAAATTTAAGCAGTTTTAAGGCACTGAACGGGTTCTATGTCATGATCTGAGTAGTTGGTTTCCTGGGTTTAATAAACATGCAAAATCCATTGAGTTGTACATTTAAGACGTTAGGATATTGTTCTGTGTATATCTCAAAACAAAAACCCTACCGGTATCGCATGCCCTCCTCCCTAAGTATTATATACCTAGGGTGAATTCCCTGGATTACGCCCTATTTCCTGCTGTCCCCTCTAATTACTTTCTCCTTTTTCTCTCAAAAGTGTCTAGGTTGGCTCGATAAATGATATAATTACGTAAACACAGACATTTGGGTTGAAGAGGATCCCAAAGTTGTGAGCAGAGCAATATCCAGTGCATTTTGGTATCATTGTGATTCTCCTTTCTGAAAATCTAATGGGAAATCGTGTGTATTCATAGCTCTAATGATGAAATGTGTGGAGTGTGTGTGTGAGTTTTCTTACTTGGACAAATAATTTGGGTGGTTCATATTATATTGCATAATTATTGTGGAGCAATTAAAATGAAACAAAAACCCCTAAAAAATTTAAATGCAAATATATTCTTTTTTCAAAGAAAATCATCAAACATCGAGGTTCAACAGAGATTGCCTTACACTTGTGCCTAAAGCAGAAATAGACACAAATGGAGAATACACTAAATTATCTGGAGAGAAAAGGCTTTCTTTGGAAATATGCTTAAGGAAAAGATTAAGTGTATTTCTCTATAAAATATCTGTGCTTATTTCTACAAATTTATACAAAACTATTATTTCTACAAAATGATATTATTAAAAAGAATTCCAAAAATTTTTTTTCAAATGGCAATTGCCAATGCATTCTATTAGGGGTACTGAGAGGACGTAGTCCATATTGAACTCAGTAATTAAATCCCTTTCCATGACAAACCAAGAAAATATCATTTAGCAACTTTCAGTGTTCCTGACCTAATAGAGAATTAGCAGCGGGAGAAGAGAGACTGTAGGACGTGGAGTTTCTCTTTCATTGTCAAGTGTCCTCCTATCTGTGCCTTGAATACAAGGTGGAAAATAGCAGAGATGCCAACAAGTGTAAAATTTCAGCATGGTGCTGGATTCAGTTGCTGCTACAGAATTGTCGTCTCTTGGGATGCAGAAGTCTTCCTGGGATGATACTTAGAGGAACAGGAAGCTCTCCGAAAGGAAACAGAAAAGACAAGTCCACCTTTCCTCTTCCTCCTCCAACCTTGCATTCTCCCTCTAGCTTCCGTTTTGGCAAAGCCTAATATGGAGCCATGTAGTAAGTCAGCAGTGTGGTTTACCTCCTTTATCACAAGGCAGATTAAAGAAGGATGAGTGTCTTAGTCTGCCCTGGCTGATGTGACAAAATACCACAGACTAGGTGGCTTAAATAACAGAAATTTATTTTCTCACAGTTCTGGAGGCTGGGATGTCCAAGATCAAGATGACAGCCTTTTAATTCCCAGTGAGAGCTCTCTTCCTGACTTGAGAGAACTCTCTGGTGTTTCCCATTATGAGAATAGTAATCCTATGGGATCAGGACCCCACCCTAAGGACTGCATTAACCTTAATTACTTTCCAATTTTGAATACAGTCACATTTGGATTTTGGAAGAACACAGTGCAGTCCAGAACAGTGAGCTTAAAGTTGAGTCAGTAGTTTAACAACTGGGAAAACTTCCATGTGAATTTTAAGATATTATTTTTGATCTTCATTTTACCTCTGTGCAAGCTAAGCTGTTGAAATTTTAATACCTAATCCAATGTATTGGAAACTAGAACTCCCAGCTCATGGTTGAAAGCCCCCAGTTGCTCCCAGTTCACAGTCAGTCATCCCAAAGCTTAATCCATGGATCTGAGCTATGGAATTAGTCCACTTTCTTTCACTCCAGTTCCACACTTGCACCCCTAATAGAATCATGGAAAATAAATGGAGAAAAAAAATGAGTGGAGGCCAAATTGACTTCTGTAACTGGGTAAATTCTGTCCAAGGAGAAGTGAGGAGAGAATACCCAGATGGTGGAGCGAATCAAGGCAAGGCTGACCTTGAGCCAAGTTTTGAGATGAATGGTGGGTTTCTACACACCCACTTAGAACATCTGAGTTTTGAACTCTTTTGTCTCAAATGGAGGGGGTGCAGGAAGGTGGAGGATTTCTTCCCACAGAAAGTTATTCACTTTTTTTGTCAGCCCTGACCGCAATGAAAAAGAAAAGAGAAGAGCAAGCATTAAGGGCATTAAAAGGGTCCTGGAAAGGCCTGTGCAGCGTGCCTGCACAGCATAGGGACATAGAGTCACTTTCTTAAGTAAAATGTTTCATCTCCATTTCATCACTTTTTCCCAATTTCATTGAGACTAGAAAATAACATTAAACCAAAAAGAAAAAATGTTTCTAATGATGGAATTTCAGACAAAGAACCAGTTGACGGGAAGGGTCTTCACGTGGCTTTCCTGCAAGTGATGGGTCTCCGGCAATGCTCAAGAGTTCTCCTCTGAAGAACTAGCTCTGTGAAGTACCGAGCACCTAAGCACAGTACCTGGTACCTAGTACTCCACAGGCCCAGAAGAAAAAGAGGCAACTACTACTTTCGGTTTTTTGCAAGGAATCCAGATCTAAGCATGCAGCCATGATTATATTCACTTCTATTAGTGTTTACCTTAGAAAAATAACTTGTACACCCTTGATCGAAATCGGGACTACGAAGCCAGAATGAAGGGAGAAAATAACTGGGACGCACACCCCCTCGTGACCTTGTGTCCACCGACGGTGATTTTTATCTATAAAAAAAGCCATACAGAAAGCAGATTAGGGGACATTTGTAGGAACTCTGCAGAATCGGTTTCTGGTACTAGCAGAATCAATTGGTGGAAAATTTAGGAGTGCGGGGATTGGCAGGAACTATTGGGATGGCCAAAAGCCTAGTCTCATTGCCTGAGAAACTTGATTTGCCCTCCTGGATGTACCTACAATTTCCTTCCGGTCCCCGGAGATATGATTCCAGTGTTAAACTCTTGCCCAATTTCGAAGACAGGTGTTTCTATGGATTCCACGCCCTGGTCCACCTGCACCCTGCAGTCTTCTCTCAACAGGATCCAGTACCGTAGAACAGATTATAGGTGGCGCCCCAGGGGCTGTTTGATAACCCGTACTTTGTCCTATTGTCTAACGCCAACTAGATACCAAGGTGGCCACGCGTTCTGAATTACATTCGGATATTAAAGTATGGGAGGCAGGAGAGCGTAATGGGGAGGGGAATTAGCTCAAGTGGTAGAGCGCTCGCTTAGCATGCGAGAGGTAGCGGGATCGATGCCCGCATTCTCCAGCTTTATGTTCCGCCTACTCTTTGGCCTTTATTTCCATGCTTCTGTAAATAAACACCTCGCTACAACGTTACCACGTAAGGGCCCAACTCCTAATTGATGGCCTCTCCCTTCTCTCCAGTGACAGGATAGGGAAGGTTGGATTCTTTGAGATTTCTCTCGCCTTTCGAAGATTTGAATATTGGTCTCTGCCAGGTGGATTTACAAGTCTACACTTAAATTATTTATGCATTAATATTACATTTTTATTCTCAGAATCTATTTCCCACATGTATGACCTATTGAGGGCCACCTCAAGTTCTTACAACTGGAACAAATAATTTCTATTTCTTAATGAAATTTTGAAGAGCCAAAAATATGTAGGTATGTTTGAGGTTTGGTTTTTTTACATTCACTCGTCCTCTTTTGGAGTCATCTGGCTGTTTCTACGGGGGTGGTGGGGCCACTACTGCCAATTGATACTGGAATATTGCAGAATATGGCCCAATTATGGGAGGGAAATTGCGGTGGAGAACTTGTTTGGGTTGGAATCTATGGTGCGTTGATGAGACGCTCAGTCCAGGACTATCTAATAAAATTTGCAACCAAGGCCCATGTTATCTTTGAAAACTGGACAATTTTTCTTGTTTACTCTTTTGCCCTCGAGTCGCTTTCAAAGAGCAAGGGAGCTACCAGTTTAGACCAAAGTGGGTAGAAAATTCTATCAATTTTCCCCTTGTCTATTATTTTTAATTCTAAAATTTTTCTCTTCTGCAGTGGTTCTCAAACCTTGCAACACATTAAAATCACCTGGGAGCTTTTAAAACTACCAATGCCTGGGTCCCACCTTCAAAGTGCCGCAACTAAAGGCGCTTTGTAAAATAGTCCCAGGTGATACTGACATCCACCCACTTTTCTGCGCCAGGGTTGAGAATCACTTTTACATAATTAAACGGAGAAGTGGGAGTAGTGCCCCAGGGTCTGTGGGCGACTGCCAGTAGTTGAGCGTCCACCTGGGAAAAAAACAAACAAAACCTTCGGAGAGACTCAGGACTCTAATACCACGAGAGGGCGCCCGTGCCCAACCAGTTACTAACCTTTGGTCAGCTATGTTCCTAGCAGGCCGCCCCTCCCCTAGTCTTGGGATGCCGGGTAGGGTGGCGGAGACTTGTCACTGGATCCTTTGCTTAGGGGGCCCACCTCTGATCCGCCTGGTTGGGGCTCGGGACTTTTTTGCGGCACGGGCCCTTTATGAACTATGAGCCTGAAGTTTGATCGCGTATTAGTAATTATTACGGAGAATAATAATTAAACAAATTAGATTCGTTGCACACTGAGATTACTCTTAAAAAGATGCACAGCAAGGATATATATAGCTGAGATAAACCTTTTTAAGGGTGAGGGTGAAAAAAGCAGACGCAAAACGTGAACTCCTTCGAGCCGGATTCGAACCAGCGACCTAAGGATGCCCGGTTAGAAATACACTCAACTACAGTCCTCCGCTCTACCAACTGAGCTATCGAAGGAAGCACAGTAACTGTCTTCCCCGCAGAGCATGCCATCTCTGCATGAGGTTGGAGAGCCATTGGTGCTTATTGTTTTACTCACCAGTGCGGTTGATTAGGTCTGCTCTAGTGGCCTCCACGTTTTTTTTGTAACCCAGCACTCCTTCACAGGACCGCTGCCCTGGACCAAGGAGAAAACGCTAGCACCCACTGGTTTGCAAGAAGAAAATAAAATAATGAGGTATGAGGAACTGACAAAAATTTAGCAATGAGTGTCTTTTACTATGATAAATGAATTTAAATAACCAATCTTAGAATTTGAAGTACTTTAATCTGCAATTTTAACAGATAATTAACAGAAGGAGGAGGAGGAAGAAAACAAGCACAGGGTTAAACTCTTCAAAACCATACTAAGACGTTCTTAATTGACATTAACTCCCTGTAGATAAACCGGACGAACACACTAATTCTAAACTCAGAAAAAACCTGTCGATGGGAAGCTAAAATATTTTTAAAATTATCTTAACAAGGTAGAAAGTAATGTCATTCAAACACTAATTTTACAAAGTGTGAGTCTAGTCTAATTTTCTGTGACAGTCTGAAGCTCAGAATGGCTATTACTCTCATGTAAGTGAAATCCACATGAGGTGGCAACAGATATCAGGAATCTTTGTTCTTCACGTTCCACTAAAAATCATTACATTGTCATACAGTGGAGCCATACACATAGGACAAACGATGCCCCTTGTGAAAGTGGAACATTGAGACCAGTGTTCACTCCTCTATGGCTCAAGATTTTTTTTTTTCTGAATTGGAATTAAAAGCAAGTTGCTAATCACTTAATTTAGCCATTTAGCTCAAGTCTTCATGAAACATCTGTTTTGAGGGGGCTAGTCTGAATAAATTAAATATAAAATTTTATCTCCTCTCCAACCCCAATTGACTGAATAAGTTATCCTATTTTATAAATGTATTTAGTACTATCCATTTTGTAAAAATACGCTTTTACAAAAAGGATCCATTCCTTCCTTCCTTTTCTCCCACTCCACATTATAGAAGATTCAGACAGAGAAAGCTAGACAGGCCTTTAAGGAGCCTTGAGAAAAGAACAAGCAGATTTGAGGGATTCTGAGGAGTGTCTGTGTGTATGTAAATAACTTGAATTCTCATAGGTCAAGAATCACGTCTGGTTCTTCCATATATATCTAGCCTTCTTTTCCATATATTTACACAATAAAATATAACTGAAAATATAAGAAGCAGGAAAGTTTTGGTGTTCCTTTCTTTTTCGCCTTCCTCAGTATTCTTAGAGGCAGGTGGGAGATGAATTTCGAATCCCACCACAATAGGGAAGAACAAATATGACTCTATACTGGATATGTTTCTTTTTCTTTAACCTTTGCATTCTATTAGTTTTGCTATAAATTAATCACTAGAGGGACGTTGCCTAAGGCTTAAAGTATACATAATGGCCCGTCTCAAGGAACCCTGCCTCCCATGCCTGAGGGGTTAAGCTAAAAATACCTTTGCTTAGCTCCCAGGGAAACATCCTGACCTAGCCTCCCTGTGAATGGCTGCAGGAAAGAAGAAATTAACATATCCCCTCCCGAGTCTAGCCAGAACCAGGAAATATTTGCAACAACTTATCGCCTTTTTTACTTTATCTCCTCACCTCCCCCTCTTTTTTCCATAAAAGGAACTAGCATCCAAAGCCAGGCAAGATGGTTCTTGAGGACGTTTGTCTTCTATCTTCTCGGTCCGCCGCCCTTGCCCCAGTACTGCAACAGGGAAGAGCAAAATCTGACTGCAATGTTGGATCTGTTTCTTTTACTTTGACCTGTGCTTTCCATTGCTTTTGTTCGGTCTATAGCTGCAGGCATACATAATGGCCTGCCTCCGGGAACCCTGCCCCTCTGCCTGAATGTTAAATTAAAGTGCCTTTGTTCAGCCCACAGGGAAACACCCTGACCCTGCCCACCTGTGAATGGCTGCAGAAAAGCAGAAATTAACGCATCCCCCTCCCCGAGGATGGCCAAAACCAGGAGGTCTTTTGTAAGACTTAAGGCCTTTTTACTTCACTTCCTCATCCCCTCCCTCTCTCTGTTCTATAAAAGAAACTAGCGTCCAGCCCCTGATAAGATGGTACTCCGGGACGCTAGATCACTAAGTTATCTGACGCCTGGCTTTCCGAATAAAGTCACTATTCCGTGCCCCCAAAACTTGTCTCTCAATTTATTGACCTGTCATGCGGCAAGCAGTGTGAACTTGAACTAGGTAACTATACACAACAGTAACCTTTAATATTCACAAACATGCAATGAGCACTGACTATTCCAGGTACCATGCTAAGTGCTGGGAACACACAGAGGCAAATAAGATAAACTCTGTCCCCAAAAGGTGTCAAATTGAAAAGCTCAAACAGTAAGTTTGAGTCAATCATGGAGGTAAAGATTTTCAGCTTTGAAGGCTCTGACTCAAAACGCTTGGTAGTTAAGTTAGTGGGACCTCTCTTGTTGGTAGTTTAGACCATATATATAATAAAAGTGTATTCTGCTGATGTAAACATTTATCTTTTAGAAAAAGTCCTAGGACTCTGAACTCTGGAATCCAGCTGATTATGAAAATATGTTCTGGCATACATATATTTTCCTCTTTATTTCATGTTCAAAAAATAATACTGGCTTGTTTCTGGAATGCCTGAGATATTGTCACCTTGGGCTGCTGGCTCAGATAATACTCTTGTGTAGAATACTTCCTTTTCCCTTTACCTATGACCCCAGCTTTCCAAGTCTGCTCTGGAACAGGATTAAGGCCCTGACTTCTGTCTCTTGTTTACTCTTCTCAACTACCAAGACTTCCTGAAGCACACCTGACTATACAATTTGCTGTTGATAACCTTCTCTGAACAGACCTGTGTATTCACAAAATTGTAGATGTGTCTGCCTTTGCTTTTCTTCCAGAGACTGTCCTCCCAAGTTCAGACCTAACTGTAGGCTAACATGTTCTTGTAGGCAGCCTCCAAATTACTGACCTCTGGCTTTTCTTTCATATCTGGCTCAGGCCAGTATCAGTCAAGCTCTAGTTAGGAATAGAGAGTCTGTGGACTCTGCTTTCAGATTATCTGTCCTAAGGAAAAGCCACTATGTTTTTTTTTAGTTAATTTGATAAGATTTATTAAACAATGTTATCTATATAAAAGATTAAGTATCCTAAAGGCAATGCAACTAAGTTATTCTTTCAACAAATATGTGAGAGGTTACTGTGTGTCAAATTCCTGAATTCCAAAATGTCATAGTGTGATTTGCTTTTTTTGTCCCCCCTACTGTAGACTGAATATTGTCCCCCACCAAACTTATATGTTGAAACCTTAACACCCACCCTCCAGTGTGGCAGTATTTGGAATAAGGAAGTAATTAAGGTTGGATTGGTGTTCTTAAAAGAAGAGACATCTGGAAGCTCACTCCCTCTTTCTTCCACTGAGGATGTGGCAGGAATGCAGCCCTCTATAAGCCAAGAAGAAAGCTCTCACCAGAAACTGAATCAGTTAGTGCCTTAATCATGGATTCTTCAGCCTCTAGAACTGCAAGAAAATTAAAATTTTTCAGTTTAAGCCACCCAGTCTGTGGTATTTTGTTCTGGTAGCCCAAGCAGACTAAGACACTAGCCCCCAACCTGTGCCCTTTTTAACCACCTTTAATCAAGGACTCCTTTGCAGTTGAAGTGTTATGTCTAAGGAGTTAGGTTAGCTTGTGCTCACGACCAAGCTCAGGATGGCCTTGGCCTTGGAGATGTTGGCACAGGCCTTGAGTTCAGAAATGCAATTTTGAAGTATGTCAACTCAATTTTAACAATATAGCCAAAGGGCCATAAGAATGGGAAAAAGCAGTCTGTTCCAAGCAACTCAAAAAATGTTTATAAACAAGAAATCCATTAAGTTAATTGACAACAGGACATGTGGCTTATTAACACCAGCAATACTTGTTCCTCTGTCTAGGACATCCCTTTATAGTTTTCATCATACCAGGAAACCGAAACATTAAGTTGATGCTGCTGGGTGATCAAGAGTTCAGGCTTTACAATAAGACTTAGGGCTTAATACCCACAACATGGAGTCTGTAAATCTTCAATGATTGTTCTCTCTAGTAAGTAGAATGTTCATATGAGTCAAATACAGGGCCTCTGTTCCCTTGATTTTACTGGATAAACGCTGGTAATTTCTTAACTCCGTTTCTGTCACCATCACCTATTTTTTAAAACAGTCACTCCGAGCACCTTCATTTCCTAATGCTAAACAGTTAAAATACAACTGAGAATTTAATTTTCACTTGAGTCAGTTACATTCACCCAGTAAGTAAATGATAGCCTTCTTGAAGGCACGGCCCATGTTATATGCATGTTTTCATGTTAAGTATCCAACAGGGAAAAGGCGCTTAATAAAAATACGTTCATCAATTAATTTGAAAGATGTCTTGAGACCTGGAGAACAGTCAAGGCTCAGTGAACTCTTCCAGGAAAGTTGTTTCTCGTCCATCCATTTTAAGTTGACTCATGATTCTCGGTTTCATCGTGTATATACTGACAATACTTCCAAACTGTAGGGAGTCTACCTAGTTTAAAACATGTGATTCCATGTGCCCAACCACAGGTGCTATTCATCTAAATAGGTAAAATACGGAATAGTTTTAAAACGGAATATAACATCACATGGAGCAAGGGATATATTAACAATATTCAGGTTCCTGAGTAAAGAAAAAAGGAAGGTTTGGATGGGGGAGGATGGAGAGTGGTAAATTGTCCTGTCTCCAGCATGCTCAGAAGTGGGCATTCTTTCAATACAATATTGATAGTACTGGGGCTCTTGGTCTCAATGGGTGTAGACAGCATTACCAGGTTTTCAAAGCGACATAAATATTTTTAACATCTAACTCGTTTTACTCTGATTATACACTAGGCAACCTTTCGTATGAGTTTTGCCTTCCCAAATTTGAGGGCCAATAAAAACACACTGGGCCACTTAGTTTTTTTTTCTTAGTATAAATTTATAAAGCTGGTGTTCTGATTTTAAGTTATTCTTGACTATCCTTCACACTCCCATTCAAGAGAGAATGGCAGAAATGCAATTTGGACTATAAAAACCAGGCTTAAGTCTTTAGATTTTATTTTGCAGGCAGTTGCAACCTGTTGTGGGTTGGTTGGTTCTTTTACTTGCCGAAGGAAGGGAAGAAAGGTTGGAAACAGCACTATCTAAAAGGAGGTCCATTGTGCTGTTTAGGTGTAGTTGATCAGGAGCTGAAAGGGTGTATGAGGTAGTGGTAATAGAAAATCTGTCTCCCGTTATTACATAATGACACTTGCTTGGGCCAGAAAGTTGTCACCATTCTCAAAACTCTCCATGGACATTGCTGCTTCTGAGCCTCTGCTCATCAAACTGTTTCCTTTGTTTGGATCGTCTCCACCTTCATACTACGTTTTCCAACATTCCTGCAACCTAAACCCTTTTCGGTGGGGATAGTGCTTCAGAATCATCCCAGGAGCCTAAATGCCCTACCAGAGACCATGTTATCTCTAGTTACCCAAACAAAAGCGCTAATAAGCCAGAGAAGTGCGTTGCCGCCAGGGGGCGATGAGGCTTAACGCTGCTGGAGTCATAGAGCTGGCCGAATAGTTCAACAGAGCCAGTAAACCACAGCTGGTCGCCGGGATTCCGCAATTCAATACTTTCTAAAATTTCTCGTTTGACAACGGTGAGGCACTTTGTTTTGGAGATTAGGGGAAGGTGCAGAAATGTAGCTGAGAGCAAAAGGTACAAAGATTATTCGCCCAACGTGGGGCTCGAACCCACGACCCTGAGATTAAGAGTCTCATGCTCTACCGACTGAGCTAGCCGGGCACTTCGCACGCGAGCTTCCTTCAGTAAATTAAGAGACTATAAAATTCTTCCTGGACTGACAGGGATTAATAGGATTCTAGATTTTTTTTACTGTTTTTGTTATATAAGATGACGTGAAACGCAAAGAATGTAAGCATTGTCTGAAATTATTGGCATGCATTCCATTCGCTTTCACGACATCTTCCCTCTTCGCCTCATTCTCACCAACATGTCTTGATAGACCACAAAATCCTTCCGGAATCCAAGAGTCGGAATCTCTGAACGCTCTAAGGGTGAGCCCAGCTCTGGCATTCCCAGAGCTCCAGGCCTGGTTGCCAATGTGGCTCCAAGCTCAGTCCCAAAGGTCAGGTCCTCGAACCAAAACACTGCACTGGGCCTTCTCCGTAACCCACTGAGACATTCCTCTCCTGTTTCTATCACCAGTCAACTCTGGCCCCTCTTGCCACGCTGTGTAAATGTAGTCCTAAAGGAATTCCCTGCGGTTTTCTCCCTCCTTTTCAGGCCGCTTGTTCTTGTTCATTTGTTGTCCTTCTCCACAATCAGGGCTTGCACACACAAAAAAGGGAGGCGGGAAGGGGTGTTGCAATTGCGTTTTAATATAAAATATTTGACAACCACTGGAATATAGGATCCAGTGATTTTTGTGTATTTTGTTTACCACAGACTGCAAAAGCTCATTGATTATAATAGATGCTAAACAAATATCTGTTTAAAGAGTGTACCAACAGTACGCTCCGGGAAAAGAGAAAAAGTGCCCCTTCTCAATAATGAAGCAGAGCCCCTATTCCTGAATGATGGAAGAATACGCAACAAGGAAAGCCGAAATAACTTGTACAAAGGTTTCCAGCATCCCAACTCTATAGGTCAATATTTGATTTTTCCATTTGAACCCATTTCTTTGATGTGATGAATGAATGATGGGTGACATTGAATTGAGATATGACCATCGTCTTCCTATACTATTTTTTTAATTTTAAAAATATAATGTTTATTACCTGGATTTTTTAAAATTAACTTTTACTGGAGTATAGTTGCTTTACAATGTTGTTTCCTATACACTTCATATGACCACAACCGTGGAGTCGAACTTCTAGAATAACCAGAAACCTTGGCCTTTGCAAGAGTCAATTTAGAGCTGATGCAAAACTGAGTAAGAGCCAAAGCTGAAAAGTACTTGTCTCTCTTAACTAGAAGAGTTATCTAGTTACTTATTTGATGTACCAATTTCTTTTGAGTGAGTTAATAAAGCATTCAATAGCGGGTGTAGGCCGCAAAACCTGGGCTCGTCCGGGATTTGAACCCGGGACCTCTCGCACCCTAAGCGAGAATCATACCCCTAGACCAACGAGCCACCTGCAAGAACAATTTTTCTAGATAGATTAAATATTTACTTCTCCTAAATATTTACTCCGTTTTTCTTTCCTACTTGGATATATAACATTTTTTTCCGTCTCTGTTTCTCTTTGTTTCTGTCTCCCTGCTACCCTCCCTTCCTAGTTTTAAAACCAGATCGACTTGGCTCAGAAGTTCCCTGGATTTCCCCGCAACTGAATCCTTCGAAGATTGGTCTGTATAAAGCCTTATTTCTCAGAGATCGCTGATCCACCCTTTGTAAGAAACAACGGTGGCGTTTATTTAAAATAAAGAAACCTGTAGTCTTCCTCAAATCTACTGAGTCAAAGTCCCTGGGGGTGAGGCCCAATAAGCTGCATTTCTGACAAGCTCCCTAACTCCTCTTGGCTTGATCTCAGTATTTTCCACGGAAAATAGTGAAAATTCACTCAACGGGATATAAAGTTCTGAGGTCGTGAATGAATAAAGAAAATTCGTTGTACAAGGATCAAGGGGATACATAATTAGTGTTCAGAAAGTCGGTTTTGGTGGGAAATGAGACTGATTCAAGAGGCGTAACATCGAGAAGTGGACGAAAGAGGGTCTGCTTGTGTCGGTCAACGTGGACCAACTGGTTGGTGACAGACGGCAAAGTAGATTCTGGAAAAGGGCTTAGTCCTTTCTTACCTAAAAAAATAAAAGTAACAAGAAAACACTTTCCCCAATATGGGAGTCCTCCCTTCATGTGAGGGATGATCTAACCGAATAGAAATCCTCAACTGAGCAATCGGATATCATGAACACTGTCTTCTCACACTTGCCCCGCATCTCAGTATGTTTTCAGACTATTTCGAGGGCAGTGTTTGGCCACTAAACAAACTGGTGACAGTTTTTCCTTCTAATGAACTTAATAACTCCTAAGGTGTCTTGCTGCTTTTCAGCAGCAAGACAAAATTCTGAGCAATCTGTCTTGCTCAAAGACGTGTGCTCTGGACTCCCTAGGATGGTTTGGACTTGTGGCAAAATGTCTTTTGTGGAGATACCACAGGTTGTCTCGTAGGACAGTCGTTGGGCAGTTTGGCTGGAAAGTAATCAAAACTATTTCACGGTTAAATCACAGTGGTGGTTAAAAGGTGATTCTGGCCCGTACGGGGATCGAACCCGCGACCTTGGCGTTATTAGCACCACGCTCTAACCAACTGAGCTAACCGGCCACGCATTATCCCACTTCTTTGGAAGCCTTTACAAGAAACTTTTCTCGTTCTTGATGTTTTGATAATAGGAACAGTATTGTGTATCTGAGCTGCTGGATTCGCCTACACCAAACAAGGATTCGTCCGTTTCCCAACATTTGTCCTTCTTTTCAGTACCATGACTCAGCAACAATACCTCCTCCTCCCCTTTGAGTGTTTTCAGGCCAGTTACCACAGCTAGCCGTTCACTAATGGATCCTGGGCAAGTTTCCAAGTTGCTCCTCTTCGGCCATCTGTCCATTGGGTGTGCTTTTCTGCGTTTTCAATTTCATTCATTACAGATATCCTAAAAAACTTCAAAGGTATCCTGTTTTCCTCTCTACGTATACAGTTCTATACGCCGTGGCTAAAAAAGTACCGAGAAAATTAGAGAAGGATACAAAGTAAGCATTGATGTTTTTAAAGGGCAATTTCTGATTATGCAGGTAAAAGGACCTGGAGATGCCGGGGATCGAACCCGGGGCCTCATACATGCGAAGCATGCGCTCTACCACTGAGCTACATCCCCATCCTGCAGCAAAAGCGTTTGTAGCACTTCCCAATTCTTTGAATCTGAATTTTTTCCCCCCCTCTGCAACTCTAAGATTTTCTGAACGCTTAAATTAAATTCTCCTTTGCTTATTCAGCAAAATCTTGAAATGGTTAATGGGGCAACGTTCATGGGTATTTCGAGTGGAGAAAGCCTTCCAGTCATTGGACCCTTGTCAAGCACTTAACTTAGAGACGGAACGAAACCTGACGAGAAAAAAGAGAGTGGGACTCTCCTTTAAAAGCTTCTTTCCTTTTTTCTTTTTCCTTTTTTCCCCTCTCCAAAGACAGCTGAGACCCAGCACGAAATCAAATCGCTCCCTCAGTCCCTAGACCTATATTCAGGTATCCAAAGAGCGACCGAAAGGTGATTTAATTATCCCTTAAAAGCATCAGCATTGGATTGGCTTCCTTTTGAAAGTGTTTGGGCCCAAATGTAGAATATTTGACTTCTCTGGGAAGCCTAGGAACTAAAGGCCAACCTGCAGTTTTTGACTGCACTGAATTCTATATGGTACTATAGAATATATCTCTATATGCTACATAGAGGTATAGTGTTTATATACATATAGTATGTATATAAACTAGAGTGAGCGAGAAAGATACAATTTGGGGAGACATTATAATTAATGCAATATGGTTTTATCGCGGCCTTAAAGACCTTCACTGTGGCTGAATTTCTATGCCAAGCATTTTCTGAATAGCCAGCTCTTAACTGGAATCACAGGCGAAATGCCTAAAATCGTTCTTCTGAATGTATGCATAAATTGACTATAGTTGATGTGGAAGGCGTTTTTTTTTTTCTTGTGTGAGCCTGGATAGCTCAGTTGGCAGAACATCAGACTTTTAATCTGAGAGTCTAGGGTTCAAGACCCTCTTTGGGCGTTGTCGTTTTCTTTTCCTATTCCTGTATATTCATCTCTAAAGAATAGTAACAGAAAGGGAGGTAAACTCAAATCACAAGCCGATTTCCCTAAAGAAAAAAAGAGGGGACCCTGAGCATGGCATAGTTATCACAACCTAGGACCTTTTCAGAAAATAGAAGGGCCTTTTAGCCGGAAGCCACAGCACAAAACATTTCATCTAGAGCTCGAGTAAAAGTTTCATTAACAATGGTAACAAATTATCAAAGGCCAAACTCTTTCTTGAAAAGCAACCAATGTGCAGAACTGCTCACTCTTCTCTACATTGGTGTGCTCCTCTCAGAGCTCAGCTCTGGGGATGCCCAGCCCAGGTAAACTGGATAGAGGAGGTGGTGCCATACTCAGAATTCATGGCCTAGGGGCAGTGCTTTCCAAACATTTTTGGCCATGACCAGTTTGTAGTTTAGTTTACATCTGGACCCATACACACATGTGTAACAGGAACAAAAGTTGCCTGAATTACCACTTACCACATGCATTGCATTCTATTTCAGATTCCATGTTATTCTCGAAAATGCTGGGTGATACCCATGCTTAAATTCATTTTATATCTCCCTCATTGAGAAACACTGGGCTGTAGGGTGATCATAAAGATGAAACGTAACATATAGTACAGAACAATGGGTACTGTGCTTGTTGCCGAGTCCAAGCTCAGACCGCTAGCAGAATCACAGGCCAATAAATTGAGAAACGAGTTGCTGGGGCAAGGAATAGCGACATTATTCAGAAAGCCAGTAGAAGGAGAAGATGGTGGACTAGTGTCCCAAAGGACCATCTCCCTGAGTTAGAATTCAGGCTTCTTTTACACTAAAAGGGGAGGGAGCAAAGTCCTGGTTCTAGGATACGTTAATTTCTTCCTTCCTGCAGCCATTCACAGGTGGGCCTGGTCAGGAGGTTTCCTGTGAGCTAAACAAAGGTATTTTAGCTTAACGCTCATTACATGGGAGGAAGGGTTCCCAGAGATGAGCCATAATGTATAAGCTAAGCTTATAGGCAACATCCCTTTAGTGACTAACTTGTAGCCAAAGCGATAGAATACAAAGGTTAAAGTAAATTATTCTTCCCCATTACATGCTGAGTAACCTGCCTATACCACCTTTTCCTCTAAATCCAAGTTCACTCTTCTAGAGGACGCAAAGCCTCAAGTCACCTGAGCACAGGGGCACCAACACCATCTCTGCCCTGCTAGGAACTACTAAAGCAGCATAACTTGGCAGCCCTTGATTGAGACCTCGTTTGGTAACTCCCCAAAGCAGAAATTTCATCCCAATGGATCCAGCAGATAACAGACAAATAAGATTTTACTTTGCTATTAAAAATTATCAAACAAGTTATAAAACCTCTAGAAAAGAATAACAGAACACTCCTGTCATTTGCCTTGTTGGCATGGTAGGCAGCATATGAGCCTCATAATGTGAGAGCCTCGAGGCCAATCCTCAGAGAGCGTAGCATTTTGCAGCAAGAAAATACTGCAGAAGAAGTAACCCAATGTGATCATCATTATTATTGCTATTAGAGTCACACAAGAAATCTTTTCTTTCAGCGTTTGTCACCTTGTAACTTTGAGAAGGCCACACACCTGTAGATGAAAGATTTTTCTGTCTGTAAGGAAGCCCATTTGGGCTGTGACCCCACAAGTTTTTTTCGTTTTGTTTTTTACAATGCTCCGAGCTTTTTGAAAAGAAAAGAAACTTCCTCGAACTTTAATTAAACTTTCCTCTTTCTCACAACATTTTAAAAATGTTTCTCACAACATTTTTAAAATAAGCGGTGAGGGGGGGTGATCACAAAATTGAATAATTCCAGATGATTCCGACCTGGTCTCAGAAAGTGTGCCAAGCAGTAAGATCATAAATGTTGAGCTGCTACACTTCTTGAGAAGATGAAGGACTTACCGATATGTCAGTATGTATACTTAGCTGAGAGTCAAAAGATTCTATTTGCAGCCTTTGGGGGAGGTTTGAGATAGAAAGAGAAGACAATCATTTGAGCTTTTACATTTTGCAGCTTGGATCTTAGTGGGCTGAAACACCAGCCTTCCTGAGCTGACTGCTATCTGTGCGCCAACGACAACTGATTGTTATCTGTGTGCAACCTGGATGCCATTGGCTGACTGACAGACTTGCCAAGAATGTTACTCCAATTCCAGGAGTCAAGCTGCTTATATAGTAGGTAGTTACAAAATGGCACTGGATTAAATTAACAGATAAATTATATCTCCAACCTACACTATTCTCTCGATCTCTAAACCTGTCCCCATTAGCCTAGATATCTTCAAACACTTAAAATCAATGAGTTCTGGGTAGGGGATTAAGAGGTGCAAACTACTACGTATAAAATAAATAAGCTACAAGGATATATTGTACAGCACAGGGAATATAACCAATGTTTTATAATAACTATAAATGGAGTGTCATCTTTAAAAATTATGAATCACTATGTTGTACACCTGAAACTTATATACTATTGTAAGTCAACTATACCTCAATTTAAAAACAAATTAAAAAAAAAGCAACTAATTCTAATAATTTGCTTTACCAGTCAAAACCTGCATCCTCCATTCAAGAAGCCTAGGTACCTTGAGGTAGTGCCTAGAGGGAAAAGCTACTAGAAGATTCCATGGGTCATTTACCCTTTTATTAGGCAGGTGACTTTAGGTAAACCTTCAGATTCCCAAGCTACACTGTCAACCACACTTCTTTTCTACTGTTTATTATAATATATATACATTAAAAAAAACAGAAAAAGCATACAAATAACTAATTAGATGTCAACAGTTCTGTGGAGGTTCTTTGGAGCTTCTGGTCTGTTAAGGTAAACTGGCCTCACTCTTTTTCACTTTTGAAATCTCACGTACCCTCCACCCAACTCATCTAGTCTTGGAAGACTTTGTTTAAAAAACAAAACTCAGCTAGTGAAAACAACTCATTGTTAGGAGGTAATTCATCATGGATCGCTCACATTTCTGCATGTATTGCTAGTGGGGCACTGACTGTCCTTTGTTCTGGATTATGTTTTCAAGGATGCTTATATAGCAAACACCGTTGGAAGACAGAGATAGTGTTTCTCTCCAGAGCAACAGGCAGGCATGTTTACTCCTCATTATTAAAGAATTGGGATCCCCAGGTTTAGGGTTTCCATCCTGTAACACAATCCACTGAATGTACAGATGTCATGTGTTGCCCTCTGGAAATTGGAGGCGGGGAATCAGAGAAAATATGCTGATAATCTGGTTATTGCTATTCCTGGAATAATAAACTGTGCATTGTCTCTGACCCAGGAGTCTCGTGAATTGAACCAGCATCCATGAAACTGTGTGTGGTAGGCTAACTTAACAAGCTGAGCTCGCAAGTTGGGTAAATTTCAGAACTTTCACGTTTCTTTACACTCATCAATCTCTCCCCTCTCCTCTTCTCTCTTGTATATTCCTTATCTCAGTTAGTTTTACAACTGTCCACATAAATGCCAAAGCTAGGAATTAGGGTCCCTTCTCAGACTCCTTTCCCTCCCTTACCTCACTCTTTCATATCCAATCCCTAACTAAGTCTACCTTTTAAATACTTAAGAGGGAGGATGCAGGGAATTTTGTGAAAATTTTTCCATTTCGGCTCCCAACCTACCACCCAAATTCAAGTTCTTGCCATCTCGTGTGAGGAGTATGGCAACTGTCTTATAACTATCTTTTTTAGCAAGGGAGGCATGTGTTCTGCCTCATCCTCCTGAAAGTCCTTTTTTTAGGCCTGAATAAAGCAGTATACTTTACAGGCGGGAAACCTCCACTTCCAATATCCTCCTTCTAATTCAACCATACAAAAGCCAAGGACACAGAGGTTTTTGTAAAATGCAAATCTGATCTGGCTTTTCCCCAGGGCTAAAACTTTCAAGATCAGCAGGATAAAATCTGAACTCCTTTGTAAGGGAAAGACCTTTCTGAACTGCTTTGTCTCTGGTGTTATTTCTCCCCACAACCTACTTCTTCGTTCTTACGCTTCATCTTACCTCAACTTAACCTGTGGCTGCAGGGTTGTGGAAGTATATGGGCACTTTCTAGGTCTTCTTATCAAAGGTCATGCCTAGAGCTAAATCCTTTGGGCAAAGCAGCCTTTGAGTCTTTCCTTGCAAGGATGGATGGTTTAGAAACGATGGAGTCAAACTTTGGAGCTGTTCACTTTTGCTTTTTTCTACTCTTCCTTCAGATGGGAGAGCTTTTTCTCAGTCTCCGGGAGCTGAGTATCATCACTCGCTGGTGAAGGCAAGGCCCTTGGGCCTGCCTTGTAGTCTTGGCGCATAATCGAAGCTCTAAAAATATTTGCTGGATAAATCAAGGAATTAATCCTTAAAAACATGTCATCCTCTCTTTCTCTTCGAGTTGCCAACCCCCCACTCCCTACAACCACCAAATTCACATTTTCCTTTCCTTTATACTTCAGCAGGAGTGTGCAGACAGCACTCTTTTAGAACTCACATATAAATAACTGAATATATATATGTATGTATATAAACAGAATGTTATATATATGTAACCTATATATAACATATTTAGTTATATATGTTATGTTATTAACTGAAATTAATATAGTTAATAATGCTGCATTACATCTTTGAAAGTTGCTAAGAAAGTAAATCTTAAAAGGTGTCATAAGAAAAATAAATTTTTGTAACTATGTAAGGTGATGGATGTTAACTAGATTTATTGTAGTGATCGTTTCACAATGTATACAAACATCGAATCATTATGTTGTACATCTGAAACGAATACAATATTATATGTCAGTTATACCTCAATAAAAAATAATTTAAAAAAAAAGAATTAATGGGTTGAACTCGATTTATCTTTGTGCTCTTTCAAGATTTCATTTGATTAACTTCATCATGGTCACCTAAAAGAAATTTGAACAGATGCGAGAAAAGTTATAATAAAATTACTAATATCTACATGTTAAGAGGGGACTTTGTGCCGGGCACCGTGTTAAGCACTTTTGGAGGTTTTCTTAACTTGGGGACTGGTGAACTTGGATAGGAAAAAGAAATGACATCTTTAATATCTCTAACCTCTAACTGAAATTTAGCATGTCCTTCACGGATGAATGTTGGCAACAAATTACAGTCAGAAGATAAGTACCCGCGGCTTTGTCACTGAGAAAAGTTACATTTTCATACCCCATATTTGAGATATGAAGTATGTTACAAATATCTCATACTTAACTGTTTCGAAGTTACAGTAGTTATAACACGGGTCTTGATGTTTAATATTTAATATATTAATGAAGAAGCACACGTGTTACTATACCGCAAATTATTTTAATTGTTTGATAACTGTTTCTGTAGTATAATTGGTTTTCTTTGTTATCCTATTTTAATGCTTTTTAAAATATAATTTCAGAAGGGCTCCATTGGCTTCGTCACGAAGCCAGAGGGCTCCCAGGCACCGAAAAGGTTAAGAAGCCCCGCGCCCGCAGCGACCGCCGGGTGCTGGCAATGACCTTGGCCCAGACTTCACTGAAGGGGACGCGGGGTTGGAGCCCGGGACCGGAAGCCCGAGCAAGGTCTGCGAAAGGTCTGAGGAGCAACCCAGGGAAAGAACTTCGTGGTCCCAGCCTCCAGCCGGGCCGGCGCGAGGCGACTCCTAGCAGCACGGACTTCGGGGCGACCTAGAAGGGCTCGGAAGTGTGTCCTGGCGCCGTGCGGCCGCAGGGGCGGGGCGTCGGGGTGCGCGTCTGGCCACGTCTGCTGACAGTTCAAGTACGGCGTTTGTAGGTCATTTGCATGACCCCGGGTGGAAGCTATCGCAGGGTCTGCAAGGGTATGACGTACATTTCCCAAGGAGCACAGTGACCACTGTTGAGACTAGAACGAAGAGGGGACAAGGGCAGATACGAAAAATGTTTCCCTCCCTCTTCTTTCCAACTCTTAGGGGACCAATGCCTCAATTCTGATGGTCAGAAATTTGATTACTGAAAACTCTGGATCACTCAGGCTGTTTCATGTCAGACACCCAAATTCTCAGAGTATTAATAAACCAGGAATGTTAATTTATGAATTTACAAATAGGAATGTAAATGCCAAATGGATCAGAAGAGTGGGCAAGAGAGATTTAAAGGCTAATTTATAATTTCCTAATTTGTTCTTGTCCACTTCATAAGTATTTGTCTAAAAAATTATCATCCTTGTACAGAAATAATATCCCTTCTAGCTTTATGTTGCTAGAGATACACTAAAATTCTAAATTCCATATGACCACTTTTCCCCTGGAATTCATTTACCTTGCATTACTAACCTTCTTCATTGGAAGTTACAACTGTTTAGCTAGTAGAATATTATTACTTACATTTGACTGTTTCCTAGTGGTATCTTGGGAAATTCCTTAATTTACTCAGAAACACCATATATATTTTTGGATGGATTACCTTTGAGGTTATACCAATGATCTTTTTAACAATGAGGAGCCTTCTTGGCCTTGGAGTTCTGGACATGGGTCTTAATCTGAATTTTACTCTCACTGTATGACCTCAGGGCAAATTATTTAATCTGTCTCAGTTTCACTAAATATAAAAATGGGAACAGTAATATGATTCAATTCATAGGGTCATGGAAATAAAATTATGCACGTATTATAAATCACTGAGCAGTGTTTGGCAAACAAATAAGCACTTAATGAGAAATACCTTATTATTTTAAAAAGCCCAATATAACTTAGTTGGTTACACATTCAAACTTTTTTTGATTCAAGAATGCTTTATGGAACACCTACTATGCACAATATTCTCTTAACATCTTTGCAAATGTTACTACTCTTACTAGAAGTCTTTTACCCACCCCTTGCTTGACCAACTTCTGTTTTCATTTTGCTGCTTAGGTGTCAATTATGCCTCAGAAAGTGCTTCCTAATACCCTTTCATGCTCTGGCATCAGAGTCAGGGCCTCCTGCAGTATTATCGCAACACCAAGCACACAGGGCTGACTTTCCTGAATTTGACTTTGGATTCTTGACAACAGGGAATGTTTATCTTTGATCCTGTTCTGTTGTTTGGCAAAGAGAAAGCACAGATAATATTTGTAATTTACCAATTAAAATGGGGTGGGAATAGTTGAGCAGAGGAAGGATGGAAACATAACAGGACAAAGTAGAATTTCCAGCAGTTCAGTTGTGACAGCCATCTAACTGGTCTTTCTCCTTCAACTCTCCCCCCCCTTACACCCTATTGCCCATGCATCAGCCATACACACACACACACACACACACACACACTGATAACTCAGATTGTGTGGTTTCTCTATTCAAAACTCTAATGGCATCCCATCATTTTCAGGAGCCACTTCTGCCTCCTTGTTCTTCCTCAGTATGCCAAACATTTTTTTTTTTTTTTTTTTTTGCGGTACGCAGGCCTCTCACTGTTGCGGCCTCTCCTGTTGCCGAGCACAGGCTCCAGCCGCGCAGGCTCAGCGGCCACGGCTCACGGGCCCAGCCGCTCCGTGGCACGTGGGATCCTCCCGGACCGGGGCACGAACCCGTATCCCCTGTATCGGCAGGCGGACTCTCAACCACTGAGCCACCAGGGAAGCCCTGCCAAACATATTTTTACCTCATCTCTGCATTTGCTTTTTCCTCTGCTGGAATGTTTTCCCCTCAGAGTCAGTCTCTTATTCCTTTACTTCATTAAGAGCTTATTCTTTTACTTCATTAAGAGCTCTGCTCAAATGTCATCTCATCAGAGAGGACTCCTCTAATCACCCTATCTAAATAGCACCCACTTATACTTGTTTATTTAAAGCACCCTGTCACATACATTTGTGCATCTTCTACACCCTCCCCCACTAGAGTATAAGCTTGGTGAAAGCAGAGACTTTGTTTTGTTCACTGTTGTACCTCCAGCACTTAGACAATGCCTAGAACTAGAAAAAGGAAAAGAAGGTTAAAAAAAAAAAGAAAAGAAGGTATAATGACTGTGAAGAAACAAAACAAAACACAAAGAATATATAGTTATCTATGTAGAAAGCCCCAAAGAATACACAGACATAAGAATTAATGAGTTTTAGCAAGGTTGTTGAATATAAAAATCAGCTGAAAACAGAAAATGTAGCAACTAAAAACATACCATATAAAGTAGCATCCAAAAGTGTACAGTCCCTCAGAAATATTAACAAAAGAAAACGTTTATGGAGAAAATTATAAAACTTTATTGAAAGACATTTAGAAAGCCTAAATAAATGGAGAATTATACCATGTTCATGGATTGGAAGACTCAATAGTATAATTAATTTATAAATTTAATACAAATCCAATAAAAATTCCACCTTTTGTTAGTTTGATTTGGAACTTGTCAATCTAATTCTAGAAGTTATATGGAAAAGCAGTTGGCTAAGAATATAGCCAAGATACTCCAACGAAGAAAAGTTTGGTGGTGATGTTAAAGGTGGAGGTGGTATTTGTCCTGAGATATCAAGACCTTTTTCTAAAGTTGTAGTACTCAGGATTGTATAGTATTGCCACAAGGTTAGACAAATTGACCAGTGAGTCAGAATCGAAACCATCAACAGACCTCTCCCAGCTCACCCCCCACCCCCCGCCCCGCGCAAAAGAAACTTGATTTATGAAAAAAGCCACTATTACAGATCAGTGGGGAAAGGATGAACTTTTCAGAAAAGTTGGGGCAACCAAGTGGTTGGGACAGCCACTTACCATATGGAAAAAATATTATATTGAATTACTATCTCATATTTTTGCAAAAATCAGTTCAGGGAAGACTAAAGACAAATGTGAAAAGCAAAACTATAAAACTTTTACAAGGCAGTAAAGGATATCTTTATGACTTGGAGTAGGAAATGATCCCTCCCCTCCCATGAAGCCAACTTGTATCCAGCTTTATAAGATACTTTTCAAAAATAGTTACTTCCAGCAGGACATGGGTGACAATCCATAACATCTTACAACTTTCAAACTCCCCTCTCCAAAAAGTCAACAAAGTCTGTTGCTGCAATGAACAGGAAAAGTTTTCAGAAAGGGTGAATATTTCACATGAGGCATATAAGAGCTTTTCACAGGTCACCTCTGACATGGAGGAAAGGAACTAAAAACTCCAGGACTATTAATGAGATGATCCACAAACTACAAACAGGAATCCTGGCTCTTTTGAGCAATACCATCTTGATGTCATCACTAGAAATCCTGAGTATTGTTACCTGACGCAGCTGATTCTAGGGGTGCCAAGGCCGCATCATGACTCTTGGTTTCAGGAAGTCAAGGATGTGTTTTTGATGGCATCAGGAAAGGAGAAGACATGAAGTTTTGCTTCCCCACATGGTAAGGCTTCTGAGCCATAGTGGCTGTCATGTGTGAATGTCGGAGAATCTCTCCTGGGAACCAAGAATAATCTTCAAATACGATAGAAAATTCTGTTTTCCCCCATTTCAATCCAGCTTCTGAAACGTTCTACTAGTGGTTATTTTGCCCTTTCCACAAAAGATAACAACAAAGCGTCTTGTGTGCTAACAACATAACTTAAAAAAAAAAACCTACGTTTTTACAAAATTTGATTTAAAAAAAATAGTATTTCAAACAGTAGAGTCACTAGAAGTACAGAGCTATCAAAAAAGTATACTTCACTTGGCATCCCCGGTGCCTTCTGCTTTCTGTGACTGGACTGTGGAGGCGTCTCGGTTTTTTGCAGGGTTGTTCCCATCTTTGTTGCCTTCTGCTTTCCCCTTTCTCCCTTTGGCCAGCTTCTCTCCCTTCTTTGCAGGGGCCTTTTTTGCCCTGGGCTCTGGTTTTGGAGGGGCAGGTTTAGCAGACAACCGTGCCGATCTCCTCTGTGGCTCATCCTTCACCTTTGCTTTGTCACCTTTAGCATCTCCTTTTGCCTTTCTCTTGGGCATGGTGGCAGTAGTGCCTGGCAGATGGTTTTACCAGCCCAAGTGGTTCTTCTGTCTTCCTCACTGCTCCTATAAAGATTTCTTTAACAAGACACAAAAAGTATAAACCGTAAAGGAAAAGTCTGACAAATTTAACTACATTAAAATTCAAATTTGACTATATTAAAATTAGTAATTTTTATATAGCAAAAATATGCATAAAAAGAAGATAAGTTACAAGCTGGGGAAAAGATATTCATAATACATATAACTGACAAACTGACAAAGGATCAGAGTCCAGAATATGTAAAGAATTCCTACAGATCTATGAGAAAAGGACAAAATGAAAATTTAAAAACAATGGGCAAAAGTGTTAATACGTACTTCTTAGAAAAAGCATGAATGGTGAATAAGCAAAAAAAAAAAAGTCAACTTCATTAGTAATATGGGAATGAATACGAAAACCACAGGATATAACATTTCACATCCATCAAATTGGTGAAAACTATATTGTCTGACAATATTAAGGGCTCAGCAGATGTGGAACAATTAAAACACATACACTGCTAGTGTATGTGTGTGTTTATATGTGTGTAAATTAGTGTGTGGCATTATTTAAAGCAATTTCACTTCTAGGTGTTTACCCGGAGGAATTCTTGGGGCTGTGCACAGGAGACCCCTACAAGAATGTTTCTATCAACCCTGTAATTTCAAAAACCTGGAAACCATTCAGTGTCCTGCAATAGAATAGATAAATACATTTTGGTAATATCTATGCAAGGGGATACTATGCAGTAGCAGAAATGAATAGATTACAGCTATATGCAAAACCATGGACGAATCTCAAGAACATAATGTTGAGCAAAAAAGAGCGAGTTACAAAATGGATCTACAGTATGGATCCATTTATAAGTGTAAAACTAAACGACTTGTTTAGGCTGCAAGTAGGTAGTCAAAAAAGCAAGAGATAAATTTAAAAATCAGGACAGTAGTCACCTCAGGGAGTTAAGAAAAGGATGGTGGTTGGACAGGGCACGGGAGTTCTCTTCCTTAAACTGGAGGCGGGTGGGGAACAACACAGGGGTAATACACCATTATTCTCTATATTTTACAGAGAGTGATTTTATGTGTCTGCTCAAGAATAAAAGCCACTTTAAGAAGGTGCGCAGCCCCGAGCACAGATTCAAGGCCACACAAATAGACGTGATTTATTTCGATTTGGGGCAATTAGGACCCACGTCCATGGCTGGCATTCAAACACTGTGGGACTTTTTTAAAGCTCTGGGACAAAACTAGCCACTCACACCTTCTGCCCTACCCCTGAAAATGTTTCCTAGGGAATTCTGTAACCCTATGCCCTGCCCTACTCCACAATGTTTTATTTTAAGAAAAAAAAATTATTATCTTTTCTCTAAATTGCTCCAGAGTTTTGTTTTGTGTTTTTGCTCGACCTCACTCACCATCTAGATAGAATGGGCAAACATGGTCCTTGAGCAAACTTAGATTTTTTTTTTTTTGAGCAAACTTAGATTTGATTTTTATGTTCTTTGGATAACAAAGGCAACCACCTGTAAATGGTGCAAAAACATCAAATTATCACTTGGTAATTTGATTATATGATAATTTCATTATCTATTTTTCTATTTTCTATCTACTTTCATTATCTATTCTTCCCCCATTTTTCCACTATGACTAGAATTTCTGGAATTTTTGCAGTTTTCCTTTCTTCTCATGGAACAGAGGGAGATGTGAGAGTTAGTATAAAGAAGAGGGAAGAAGCCAAAGTGGGAGTGCGCCTTGAATCAGTCATTATTTCCCTTGGTACCTTGTAAGGAACTTTGGGAACAGAGATTAAAAATTGAGAGGAGAAACAGTTCTAATCTCATGTTGAACAGCAGTTCACTGAAAAGCTAATAAGGAATTAGCTGGGCCCTTCTCTTCCCTTACTGTGCTCTTGCCTTGCCTCTTAATATTCTAAATTACTGGTGGGTCCAAAAGTCCCGGTTGCCACAGAGACACCCTGCAATTCTGCTGACCCAGCCAGACCCAACCTGCTCGCTCCCGAGGACATCTTTCCCTAGACATCACATGAATTTATGCCTAGTTTACTCTCTCCCAAATGCACCACTAAAGAAATGTTTGGACAATTCTTAAAGAACAAAAGTGGTTTTTTTTGTTGTTGTTGTTTTATCCAAAATCGAACACAATGAAGAAAAAAATGTGCAAAGAAAATAATTGAGAAGGATGCCAGAGATCACAAAGGTCAACTCTGGGTATGGTAATGGTGTGCCCAGAAAGGAACAGGGAGGAAAAGACAGCTGTTCTTACCATGAAGAAAGCAATATTGAGAGATTTTTTACGGCATGAAAATCATTTGGTCTAATATTGGGTGACTTGTTTTGCGCCTGTTGCCCTAGTATATTATTAATAATGCTCCCTTTTACTCTCAAAAGTGTGCCAACTTGGACAATAAATAAGGTCACCCTAAATAATCTGCATATATTCTTAAAGGTCTTTTTGTTACCAGAGAATGAGAGAGGAAACCAAAGTGAGAGCTTCTGTTCTACGATACACCTCCCTAAACAATGGACACTCCATACCATTCTCCTTCCATCTCACTCCAAAATTGTGTTTCTTAGCCCATGTCCTGTCCTGGGAATGCTCACAGTCTGTTTCCTAGGCTCAGTCTTCATGTTGGATCCCTTGCAGTCCATCCCAAGCAGGGGAACCATGATCGGCACGTGTCAAAGGCCCAAACACAGCAGGTGACAATAAAGATAAACTCAAGGAAAAGAGGCCACTAGCTGGATTCTGGATCTGAGTATATGAATATAGATTAGTTCCTTGACACTCACATTTAGGAAGCTTATCAGGAGAACAGGTGGCTGACCTTACAAATATAGGAGACAGATGCACAAATAATGAAAAAGGGCTGGTGGGATAAAAGGTTATTTCATTTTCACGAAGGCCAAGGAGGTCGGGGAGGGAGAGGCTCTCACCACACAGTGGTGTTAATTTAAAAGAAATTATTTGAGATGGAGTACAGAGAAGATTTTTAGGGCAATGAAATTATTCTGTATGCTACTGACTGTAATGGTGGATACATGACATTACGCACTGGACAAAACCCATAGAACTGTATACAAAGCATGGAACCCTAATGTAAATAATAATAATAATTAGTTAACAATAATAATTTGCTAATAATAATGTATAAATATTGGCTCTTCTATTGTAACAAAAGTACCACACCAATGCAAGTAGTTAATAATGGAGAAAATGAGGTAGAGGGAGGAGAAATATATGAGAACTCTGTACTTTCTGCTCAATTTTTCTGTAAACCTGAAACTGTTCTAAAAAAATAAGGTCTACTAACTAAAAACAAACAAATACATTTTAAGAATTAAAAAAAGAAAAAATAATTTGTTAGGTAATAAAATATATAAGTCATAGGATTACAAATATTCCATCATGCATGTGAATGAAAAGAAAAATTATTAACTGGCAGATAAATCTTTTTTTTAAAGACTTTTTTTTATTTTAAAAATTTTATAGTTTTTAAAATTGAAATATAGTTGATGTGCAATATTATTTTAGTTTCAGGAGTGGCAGATAAATCTTTTAAGTAATATAACTTTTGGGAATACAGAGATTTATCAATGAGGCAAGAAATTATCAAGATAGATACTGAGGTTATTTTCCCGAGACATGGCAACAATTTTAAAAGTTTTAGGAATCTAACAATTCCCTTTTGTTAAAATAACACTTTCCAGGGCAAAACTATATTAACAGACAATAGAACAAGTTAGTGAAGTTTTTGAATAACATGTCTTCATATTGTAAAGAACTGGACTGAAATTCTTGTGAAAGTCTCAGTTTAACTCTTCATTTAATGAACTTGCTGGTTTTAGGACGTGGAAAGGTATCCCTCTTAACAGCCTCAAGGGGAGAGGGAACACCCATTTCTTAAAGTCCTTTTCTTACCTATGAAGACTTGAATTTTTTTAATTTTAGAAAAAGACCTATATATTTAAATGTGCTGACAGAAATAGCCTAAAAAAAAAGACTAATAGAGAAATAAAAAGCAAATGATGCATTTCTTCTGCAATAAAAATATGCAAATGATTAGTAAGTTGAGGAGACGCAGGTATGCTAAAATCTTCTGCAAAGTTAACCTCTGGGAATTCCCCAAACTGCTTCAATAATATACAAAAAACACCAATCTCTGTTCCCAGAAATGGGCTGAATTTGTGTCCGTGCCCGCTCCCCCCACAAATTCATAAGTTGAAGTCCTAACCCTCAGTACCTCAGACTGTGACTGTACTGGGAGATGGGGCCTTTAAAGAGGTGATTAAGGTAAAATGAAGTCTTATGGGTAGGTTTTAATCCAATATGACTAATGTTATACTGGAGATTAGGACACAGACAACACAAAGAGAGAGAGGACCATGTAAGGATACAGCAAGAAAACCAAACCTGCCACCACCTTGATCTTGGACTTCCAGCCTCCAGGACTGTGAGAATATAAATTTCTGTTATTTAAGATATTCAGTCTGTGACATTTTGTTATGGCAGTCCTAGCAAACTAATACAGAAGGAAAGAGTATAAAGATCCCAATGACCTATGACGCATCTCGGATTAGATTAATTTTGATGTTTTGCCCAGCTCTCAGAATATTTTTTCCATGTTTTTTTTTTCTCTTTCATCATGAGTCTCTCCAGTATCCAAGGACCAAATCCCACCTCATCCAATACACACTCCCATGCCATCCCCAGCAGAGACACATTTTAGCAACGTCCTTTCGCTCCCTTGACTGTTACTGAACTGGGTTCCAAGGAGTTTGTTCTAACTTGGGGTCTAGTCTCAATCCCACCCCAAAGCCAGGAGGCCACCCCCTTCTCTCTGCCTCTTATTTATGGCAAGATAGTGCCTTGGGGCTGGAGTGAAGACCTGGAAGAAGTTTACAACACCAAGCTTAAGAAGGAGAGAATAGAGGATATAGTAAAAACAAACAAACAAACAAAAGACCCTATTCAAGGTGCAGCGCTATACAGGAGCAAGAGGTCACACAGTGTCAGCCACTCCCCAGGGCCTATTTGTTCTCCACCTTTCAAAGGAAATATCAGATAAGGTGAGCAGCCCGGAGCTTCCATTTGAGGTTAAATGAGGGAGACCGGGGGAGGGAGGGAGGGATAGTGGGAGAAGGTGAGAAAGGGCAGAGTGTCTAAAATGGTAGGACTGCTGCTTCATCTTGTCAGAACACACCTGGTTTAAAGAGAAGGAGAGAGCCATAAGCTTCAAACAGTCACCCATCTGCAACAGGTTGGCATGGGGCACACTCAGCTTCCCAACTAAAGTATTCCTGCCCCTTGGCATCATAGAAAGATGGAGAGGACAAATCCCCATCACCTCCTAGGCCCAAGACCCTTGCTCCTCGCAGGGCACCACATTAACTCAACTGTATTTCTGAGTGGTATAGAGGGAATTTTATTATTTAAAAAAAAATTTTTAACATCTTTATTGGAGTATAATTGCTTTACAATGGTGTGTTAGTTTCTGCTTTATAACAAAGTGAATCAGCTAGACATATATATATGTCTCCATATCTCCTCCCTCTTGCGTCTCCCTATAGAGGGAATTTTAAATGAAAATGTATTAGACAAATTTGCACTGAGCACCTGCCAAACTTATTGTCTTGCTAACAAGGGAAACTACAAGATGATAAAAGCATGGGTGTTTCAGAGAAGGTATGAAAATGGAGGAATAATAGGGCTGGGGAAGGGATGCCTATACAAGTTGCCTGTAAAAAAAAAAAAGGAAAGGAAGGGAGGGAGGGAGGGAGGAAGCGTAAACAGTTTATTCTTGTCTTATGGCCATAAAAACATCACATTCCTGTCAGTCATTTGAGGGAATCTGGAGCAATGCGATCTGAGACTAGGCCTTGGCTAACTCTTAGAAACAGTAATAATAATAATAATACATCTAAGAAGAAGATCCTGAGAATATACCTGAGGCTGTTTGGTGTTATATCAAGAGTTCTTTCCCAGAAAAGCATTTGATAGATCCAATTAACATGGAAGCAGGCCATGTCAGAAACAGCGGTAAGAGGCCAGACACCAGGGCACAAGTCCTGATTTTGAGCAAGTGCTGCCGGTGACCTTTCTCGAGCTTTAAGGCAATACGCAAATCCACAGTTGCCCCGTTTCTTAACTGCTTCAAGGCAATACGCAAATCCACAGTTGCCCCGTTGCTTAACTGCTTCAAGGCAATACGCAAAATCCACAGTTGCCCCGTTTCTTAACTTTGGGATCTTTTTTTTCTTTTTGACAGGAAGAACAGAAGGCCAAAGCGGAGGAAGACTCGGCCCTTCGGTGTCCCCTCGGGAGGGGGCACCTCGTAAGCTGGGGAGGGGAGGCGAGAAAGAACCCAGGCCAGGGCAGCCCAGCCCACCCGCCACGACCTCTTCCAGGCCACGGCCCTGCTGGCCCAAAGCTTTCAAATCCCCTCCTCGCCTCCCTTTTTTCTGCGCTAGAGTCTCTGTGGGGACTTATCCCAGAAGGGCCTGCGATCTTCACCTCCCGGCTTCCGCTTTTCCCGGAGATTCACACTCGAAGCCCAGGAGAGCCACTGCAGTTGTTCTGGAGAGTGGAAAGCAAGGTGGAAATGTCGGGGGTCCGAGGTCACCTAATCACGACGAGGGCCAGATTGCAGGAGGGTCCCAAATCTATGGAGGGCGGCGGGACTACCCCCATTTTCCGGAGACGCACGCTAAGGCCCCCAAGGTACTCACCCGAGTCTCGCGGCCGTGTGAGGGGCGCGAGGCTGCCAGCTGCGGGCCTGCCGCGCAGGTGCTCTCGGCTGGGGCAGGGCCGGCGCGGACAGTGGGCCAGCGAAGAGACGACGCCCGGAGCCGGGCGCTGCCGGGAACAGGAAGGCAAGGCGAGGATGCGCTTCCGGGGCTGCGGGCGTCGGGCCGCCGTGCAGAGCCGGGGACAGCCCGGTTCTCTCCCTCGCGATGCTTGTGTCCGCCTCCGGGGCCGCGGGCTCCGGACCCACCTTGAGCAGCGTCGCTTCAGCACCACAGCCTGGGGCAAGAGAGACAAGAAAAGGAGGCGTGAAGAGTTTTTAAATAAATGGAGTTTTAAAGGAGATCCACACAGGTAGGGGGGGTAAAAAAGAAGAAAACAAAACAACACTGTTTCCGCCCGGTTTCGAACCGGGGACCTTTCGCGTGTGAGGCGAACGTGATAACCACTACACTACGGAAACTCGGTAGAAACTAGTCACCCCTGCTGATAGTTCTCCCGACAGAGCACGCCCCTCCCTCCCTCCCTCCCTTCCTTCTTCCCACCCGCCCCGCCCGCCCGCCCCCCGCCGCTTCGTCCCAGCAAATGTGCGTGGTTAATATGCGCGTGCGTCTTGTACCACTCTCCCAAATCAGAGAGGCCAATTAGATGCGCAAATCAAGCCCCTGCAGCGTACAGATCTGAAGCGAAATTCTTAATAATTTATTCTGGAAATGACCGGATGGGGGAGAACAAAAGAGACTTCAATCCCTTCACTATTACTTCTCAATTTGAACTTCTGGATCTTAATTTCTTCCTCACTGCTTACCAGGTTACCTCAAACCCATCCTCCCGCAGGAATGAGTTGGGGCTGGGCGTGACACGGGGCCCACGCACATTTCTCAGTCTGGCTTTGGCTAGCGCCACCGCATGGCCGGACGCGGAATTTACTCTGCAAAGGAATGATGACCCTGGCTGTGGTTCAAAAGCGGGGCCTTCTCGCTCCTGAGACTTCCAGGCAAACTTCACCTTGTAATGGATTTTCTAACTGCATTGGGTTCCTCAGTGGTCGGCAGAGGAAAGAAGTAAAACGGGGATGTGTACTCCGAGCCAGCCAGGAGTCGAACCTGGAATCTTCTGATCCGTAGTCAGACGCGTTATCCATTGCGCCACTGGCCCTGCACCTGAGGAGCTAGCAGGCGGGCATGCCTTCATCAGAAACCAGGCGGCGGCAACCGGTCCACCTTGTGGGGTCTGCGCCTGGCCCTGAAAGCCCCGTCCTCCTGGCTAACTCAGACTGCAGCGCGTGGACTCCCCAGGCGGCCAGTTCGCCTGCCCGGGCCCTAGCGTCTATGCTGCTTTCTCAGTCTGTCTGTATAAGTCTGTATAAGTCTTCGTTCATGCATTCATTCATTCAACCAATATGGCACCGGAAATACAACTGTGAAGAAAACAGGTGATCCTTGATCTCAAGAAGATTGCATGGACGTAGCGAAGACGATAATAAAGCACTAAATAAATAAAATAATGGTGATAAGCACTTAGAGGAAAAAAGACAAACGGGAAAGAGAATGGAAAAGCCCAGCAGGAAAGGTTATGAACAATAAATACGGGTATCAGGGAAAAGAGCGACCTGGAACTGGGGAAATCTCCAGGGCAAAGGCGTGGAGGTGGGAGCGTGCATGGGATGTTCCAGCAATGTCGAAGAGGCCAGTGCTGAGCGGAAAGGGCTAGGAGACCTCCGGGAGATGACCTCTGGCCTTGTACACCCTTGTATGGGCTTTGGCTGTTACTGTGTAGGAAATTGGAAGCCGTTGTAGGGTGACAATATATCTGACATTCTTTCTTGTCTCTCCTTGGGTCGTTGAAAACATTTTGTTTTCAATATTTACTTAAGCAAGACTCTATGCTAAGCACCCTCACCATATGCTGCTCCTACCTCAGGACATACATTTCAGAATTTAACACCTTTAAAAGGAGCATTTGTTTGCTTTCTCAGGAAGCATCTCTTATGTGTGCCTTTCAGCCTGTCTATATTTCTGAGAAGGAATCATTATCTCCATGCCTGGTGAGCATCGTAAATAAGTTGAGGGCTGGGGACACACAGTTTTGAGAGCATTAGCCCTCTGTGGCCCCCTTTGCCTGGCAAAGCAATAAAGCTATTCATTTCTACTTCACGCCCCCCAAAAAGAACTAAGTTGAGGGCTACTAAACAGAGTAAAACTGCCTGACATTGAGAATGTACACATTGTGTTTAGAAAATCTTTGTTTTCAGTTCATAAGGTTGCAACAGCCCTTAAGAAAAATGTACATGTTCCTGTTTCTGCATAAACATTAAGGTAGACCTAGTTAGGGATTTCTCCCTAGATAGTAAATAGGGGTCTTCTGCCCAGATTTGGTATTATGTACCCCTAGGAACTTTGGTGGTTATGGACTCCATCACAGAATAATACTTTAAAATATAAATTAAAAAGATAAATACATAAGATTTCAAGGGGAAAACAATTATATTGAAATATGTTATCAAACTATTAAAAATTTATGTTATAATATTTATGCTCCTTTATTAATGCACCAAATGATAATATCCAGCAGGAGTTCTAATAAATACCATAATTTCAAAGCAGTAATGAGCATAAATAATATTTTAAGAAACTTGCAACAACTGTAATTTTCTGTGAAAATATTTGTGATTGCCAATAGCGATAAAGTCAAAAGGACTGAAATATACTGTGCTTTGTTGCCTACATTCATAATGGAAGAAAATACAAAATTTCAGTAAGAAGTTAGTCAAAATAAAAATTTATTTTCCCATCCGAGCTTACAGACTATCCCCTCCTTATCAGAAGAAAAAGAGATTTCTGTTCTAAAGAGGAGTTTGGAAACATGAACAATTGCGCCTGAATTTTCAGAAATGAAGCTGTATGATTAGGCAACTCAAGCTGGCTGTTCTCTGCTCTCTGTACATCCCCTGCTCTACCAGTGCCTGCTTTCACCTACACCCTACTTACATGACTGACCTTCCCTCTTAATTGTAGAGCCAAATCAGTAAATGCCTACATACTCACCCCGGGCCCCAGCTACTGATTGTTCTAATTTTTAGATCAGAACATCTCCACCAAGATAGCTTATCAAAGGGGTGGTGAGGGGTATGCTCCTCAGCTGGTTTCCCTGGTAACCGATGAGCCAACCCGATGTCAATTCCCCATATAACTGGTAACCTCCCTCTTCCCCTGGGAGCGAAGGCTACTGCCAAATACCGAACACGGTGGGGTGTCACTCCAGGACCTGGCTTCAGATGTGTAAGATCCCCCATCCATTAAACCACTGATGTCTCTGTAGCTGACTCTGAGCTCTTTCTTCCGGTCTTGAGGTGGGGCAAGTATAGCGCTTGCAGGCCTGTGGGGTGCAGCTCAACAGAAGCAAACTGAGGTACCTCTTGATTCTATTTTATCCTCATCACATACCCAGGATGGGAAGGCCAGATTCCAGGGCATCCCTGGAAGTCACAGGTCCCATCTTGCACCTCTAAAATGGGTTTCAACCCAGCTAGCTGGAGGCCATGCTCACATCTGCTCTCCTCATGTCTGCAAATTTGTTCTCCTCCCTTTGTTTTGAAGGGTTTTTTTTGTTTTTGTTTTGCCTTGAAGGTTTTGAAAGCTTCTTTTGGCTGCCTCAGATTTCTCTGCTGATGCTCTGACATGAGCTGAGGCGTGCTTTCGTTTTGTTTTTAGATATCTTTCTACTGGGACTTCTTTTCTGAGAGTTCCAGTTTCCAGCTTCCAGTCTTTTCTTCAGTAGTTGTTCCAGTCAGAGAAAGAGAAACAGAGTCCAGAAAAAACAGAACAAGTAGGAAAATATACATGTATTTCTAGGAGTTGGCTTATGTGATTGTGGGGCCTGGGAAGTCTGAAATCTGTAGTGTAGGCTGGCAGTCTAGAAAATCTCAGACAGGAGCTGATGCTACAGTCTTGAGACAGAATTTCTTCTTTCTTAGGAAAACCTCCATTTTGCTCTTAAAGTCTTTAACTTGTTGGATAAGGCTCACCCACATTACTGAGGATAATCTCTTTTACTTATAGTCAACTAATTGTAGAAGTTAACCACATGTGCAAAAATGCCTTCACAGCAACATCTAGATTAATGTTTAATTGAATAACTGGGCTCTATAGACTAGCCAAGTTGACATGTAAAACCAGCCATTACTGCGGTGGACTCTCCTCCTCCTCTGGGTCACAGTGCACTATTCTTCCAGTTTCTCTCCCAAGCCTTCGGAAAATAGTAGCACTGCCAGCCATTTCCACTGTCAGCAGTCTATGACACCACGATCTGCACCTTCTCCAATTTCAGTTGTGTGGAACAGAGCCATTGTGAGGGGCCTTTCCATGGTCTTTGCAGGTCACACCCAGATTTCTGGAAGTGATTGCTCTGAGTCTTAATTTTTCTCCCAAGACTTGTCTCTGGCTTGTTAAAAAACTCCTTTGACTTCCCAGAATTTCTGTGCAAATTTTGACAGCTGCCAGTCTAAGGAAAAACCCAGACCAAATATTGTTGGCTCTGTTGTCTCTCTGAATGTCTACCACAGTTTGGTCAAAGTCATGTTAGGTGTGACTCTGCTGTTTATGATTATCTTGGCTCCAAGCACATTAATAATACAATGGTTAATCTTATACTATTAAAGAAATCGGTGCTTATTTCATGGAGTGAATCAGACTGTGTGTTGAGTTCATAGACTTTCAATCGTTTTATGAAAAAGAAATCTAGCAGAGTCATGGGCTTTTTAACCTCTCCCCCAAATCATGTTTGTAGGCAGAGATTAGTGCCAATGGCTGGTTTAAAGTGAGACAGAGAAATCCTTCAATATTGATACAGTTCAGAAATACTGAAATGTTCATTTCAACGTTTTCAGAACGGCAACAGATTTCAAGCAAGCAGCCAATCATAATTACAGGTTTCATTTGGGAAGTTACTTTCACAGCTATGGCAACGACTTGTAAACTCTTCCGAATTCCACTAAAGCCCTTTGCCTAAGGACGGATCTATTTCACAGAGAACAGAATGAATTTGGAACAGTTACAAATACACAAGTCCCCATGAAAATATAGAAATATTTGTGAATGCTTTCAATTTGACAGCTTGTCAAGCAGATCCTTTGGACAAGTTTTCGGACAAGAAAGCGTCTCTCTTCCTCTAGCTGCAGAGGACAGGAGACTGCTCCTTTGTCTCTTTCCAAACAAGGTTTTAATGATGAAGTCTTGAATTTTTTAAAGATGCAACTTAGTTAAGCAAGAAGCATGCAGGTGGAACCCAATTTTACGGAAACAAATGGGGTAAGAAAGAGCTGGAATTTTAATTAAAATCCGTGAAATAAGGAACACATAGCTTGCTTCCTGCAGGGACCAGTTCTTGATGTTGGAAGTGTTCTGGTCTAAATGTGGCCAATTTCCTCTCCTCCAGGGGCGCCAGGTCATAATTCGCCCAAGGAAGCTGCAGCTGCTGAACTCTTGCCCTTCCTGGCAGTTCCGGGAAGACTCCTCTGGCGCCGCCTGAGGGTTCAGGCTCGCGCCAGAGTTTCCCTCACCCCACCCCCGCGCGGAGGGTCTCAGTTTTCCTATGGCTGCGCGGTCTCTTAGGTCTTTGGGGGCGAAGCAGAGGTTCAACTTTAGGGTCTGAGAGACCATCTTGGGGGGCTCGTGAACCTCAATAATGAAGAAACAGATGCTCAGAACAAAAGCTAAGATCATTCCTTTTCCATGTCTATTTGCAACGTCGTGAACGTGTTGGCTCCGTGGCTTAGCTGGTTAAAGCGCCTGTCTAGTAAACAGGAGATCCTGGGTTCGAATCCCAGCGGGGCCTTTTGTGGTTTTCCTGCCTTGGAAAATGGTAGGGGGGATTAAAATGTAATCAATCTGAAGGGTAAATTTTCCCTACGGAGTTTCACGGAACTGTGTTATATGAGTCTGAGGGTGGGGAGAGTTTTATCGTTTACAAAAAAGAAAAAGAAGAGACAAAGATGAATTTGTTTTTCTTTCAGAAGAATTTCTATCTTTCTTGACGTTCTTGCATTTTTATGTAGTGTTTTTTCAGCAAGCAAAAAGGGAACCAGGGAAAGCAGAAGGCAAAGTCGCCAGATTTAAACTATAAGCAACGTCATAATCTCTGGTCATTCTATTATTTTTCCTGGGGAAATCCCAAGTGGATGCACTTTCATAATCTACAGGCATTATTTTTTTAGCAGAATCAGCCTCTGGAATGACTGATAAATGCGTTGTTGGGAAGGTTGCAGCATCTCAGTTCATAGCAGCCACTAAAATCCAACTATACAATACAAGTTGTAAATAACTATTTTAAAAGGTGGTCTTGTGGTCAGAGTTTTTTGGAAAGGAAAATCAAAGAGAAAAATATTTGTCCCCGTGATTTCAGAAAAGAAGCTGTGAGGGAGAAGCATCCTTTTGATTGCATATCCACGGAGTGGATAGCCCACTAGAACACACAGACCTGAAGCTGTTAGCATGCAGGCTGACTTGAAGAAGCAGTCCAGAAAGGGCTGAGGTGCCTTCTTCCAAACTCTCTGAAAGAGAGAGGAAGGAAACATGAGAGGTGGAAGAGAAGTCTGGAGTTTTAATCATTACTGGGCCCCTTTACATAGAAACTCAAGACCAGGGAAATGAAGTTCACTGTAACTGTTACCCTCTTACTCATCTCCCAAGACCAAGCCCCCCTCCACCTGGCCCAGAAAGTCCCACCAACCTGGCTTTTACCTTCAGAGCACATTATTTTATGTAGATGGTCAAGGGTTGAAATGTGATCTCCTGTTCTGTCTGCAGAAACACAATGTCCCAACACTTTGAAGAATAGTTCAGGAAACAATTCTGCTTTTATGGAGACTTTCTGCACTCACTCTGAAGCTTGATTCCCTACTTTTCTTTATAGGCATCACACAGCAATGGAGAGTACCAATGAAAATTCAATTAATAATCAAGCTGAGAAGAAAAAAAAGCGGATTTTATTTGAGCTAAACTGAGGATTATAACCAGGAGACAGATTCTCAGAAAGCTCTGAGAAATGCTCCACCTGTTCGAAGTCAAATGCACAGTCATATACATTTTCGAGACAAAGGATAGTACATCAAAAAGTACGGATAGGGCTTCCCTGGTGGCGCAGTGATTGAGAGTCCACCTTGACGATGCAGGGGACACGGGTTCGTGCCCCGGTCCGGGAGGATCCCACATGCCATGGAGCGGCTGGGCCCGTGAGCCATGGCTGCTGAGCATGCGTGTCCGGAGCCTGTGCTCCGCAACAGGAGAGGCCAAAACAGTGAGAGGCCCGCATACCGCAAAAAAAAAATTATTCACAAAAAAAAAAAAAAGTACGGATATGTTTACTGACATTTTACATAAAGTTCACCAAGGCTATACATAGTCCATGTAAGCACGTACAAAGGGAGCAGCAAGTCACCATGACCCCCTACAAATTTGGTAAAGAATGCTATTCTTTTAAGAAGTTACATCGCTAGCATCAGCAGAAAGGGGGAAAATATGATCTTTATGGTGGAGCAGTCACTCCCATCTTTGAAGTGCTCTGTTTAACGTGTAATGCAAATGCACACTGCACATGAGGGAGGAGGTCCAAACAAACACAGACAGAGAATATTATGTTTAATTTTTCTTGCCCTGCCTTAAAATATAAATTTTATTTCATCAAAAGACAGACCCTCTTTTTCACATTCTCCTATCTTCTCTTCAAAAAAGTCTTTTTCCCAGGCCCGGATCACACACCTCCCTCAAATGGTGAGGCCAGCTGCGTCCCAGTATAGACGTCAACACTAGACCACTCCTTCATCCTGTCACCAAACCTGCCTTAACCTTCACCCTTCTACTCCATCAGGCTCTAGGAATATCTTTACAAGGATGCTTCCAGCCAAGTGGCCCTCAATAGATTGCCTGATCTGTACCAGTGAGGTAGTGTTGCTGGCTACTGAAGTTATAGAATATTCCAGGTGAGGAATCTAACCATCTCTCCCAAAAACCTAAAAATCTTCCGAACTCTCCATGTACCAATCGTGAAAATGATTTATGCGTACAAGTGGAAATGGTTTACAATCAGATGCTACAATCAGTGCCTATCACGTGGCAGGCACCATGCTAATCTCACATGGCTCATGAGTTCCGTCCTAAAGAGGCTGGTGGGAGGATGAGTCAAACAGTTCAACAGCAATTACAGTAGAGTGGGATATAACACCATTGGGAGTGGAGGGTACTGTAGGCCACGCTTTGATACTTAACTCAGACTGGGTGGAGATAGAAGGAGGTGGGGAAGACGTCATGGAAGAAGTGACACCCAAACTGAGCATGGAGGAGATGTAGGCAAGATCGAGGCAAGAGAGTGGGCTGGAGAGAGAAGTGGAAGAGGTGCTCCAAGCAAAGGGAACAGTGTGTGCCTAGAGGTGAGAAAGAGGACGCTCAGTTCAGGTAAGCGGAAGCAACTAGACAATGGGGTGTACAGATCTTGATATTCTTCTTTGTCTGGCGATGACCACAGGCCCACAGGCATCCTCATAATTTGTGGCAGGGCTCCCCAACCCCCGGGCCACGGACCAGTACCGGTCGTGGCCTGTTAGGAACTGGGCTGCACAGCAAGAGGTGAGTGGCGGGCGAGCAAGTAAAGTTCATCTGTGTTTACAGCAGCTCCCCATCGCTCACATTACTGCCTGAGCTCCGCCTCCTGTCAGATCAGCAGCGGCATTAGATTCTCATAGGAGCGTGAACCCTACTGTGAACTGCACATGGGAGGGATCTAGGTTGGGCACTCCTTATGAGAATCTAACGCCTGTTGGTCTGAGGAGGAGCTGAGGCGGTGATGCCAGCGCTGGGGAACGGCTGCAAATACAGATCATCATTAGCAGAGAGGTCTGCCTGCACAGACACCATAATAAGTCAATTGCTTGCAGACTCATATCAAAACCCTATCAGTGAGTGACAAGTGAAAACAAGCTCAGGGCTCCCACTGATTCTGCATTATGGTGAGTTGTATAATTATTTCATTATATATTACAATGTAATAATAATAGAAATACAGTGCACAATAAAGGTAATGCACTCGAATCATCCCGAAAACATCCCGCGCCCCCCTCCTTGGAAAAACTGTCTTCCACGAAACCAGTCCCTGGTGCCAAAAAGGTTGGGAACTGCTGATTTATGGCATCAAGAAAACCACAGCTGGACTTGGTTTGACAGTTGATAAGTCTCAAGTGTTTCATGTTTTCTTTTGAAAAGACCATACATTACCAAAGCAGTATGGATGGAACTTGAATTTACAAGTTGTGGATTAAGTGGGACCTCTAGCTGGGCTGCTGAGATTCTCCTATGGAGATGTACAGCTAAAAGGGTCTTTATTTCCCATTTCTTCCTGGGTAGCAACACTCATCTACTTGCTCCATACCTGTTTTTGCTGCCGACATGTCTATTCCTCGGGGTAGGAGCTGCACCTGTCCTGTTCACAGGCGTTGGCAAACAGTGGGTGCTCAATTACAGCAACAAAAAGATTTATTAGGCATTTATGCCTGGGATTTATCAGGCCTTTATTATTTGCTAAGCACTTTGTATATACCACATCATGCAATCTCACAGCATACATATGGGGTAAGTTTCAATTATTTCCTCCATTTTAAAGAGGAAGTCACCAAGGCAAGGGATACAAAGTCATTTGCCTGGAAGGTCCTACAGCTCGTAAGTGGCAGAGCCCAGGTAGCCTGAATAGTGTTGGACCCACCTAGTGACCCTCCAGGCACTTCTGAGTGCTTCTCCTATTACCCTAGGAGTTGTGCCTATTTTCCATTTCCTCCTTTCTCATGTTTCCAGGGCCCACGTGGGGACCCTAAATGGGCAGAAATGGACAATATGTGGTCACCTAGGCAATAAAGGGAAACTTCATTTGTTTGTTCTTTTCTAGCCTTGCTAATGACCATCTTTCTAAGACATACCAATTCACTTTTCTTTCAGTGTATGTATGAACCTTTCTGTGAGTTCTGAGGAATTTAGAGGAGAGAGAGGGCAGAACAATACTAAGTATCAATAATCATAAGAGATTCACCCTATTTTCTGCCTTTGTAACCTGTTATTAGATTAGATTTCTTTTTTAAAAAAGGAATGGAGAGGAGAAAATTCCAGTCACCTGAGGTTTTTGATTTTGGGGGGCTTTGCAATAAATTATGTAAAAATAATATTCACTATCCAAGTTCTGAGTTCAGAATGGAAACACTGTAGGTTAATATTTGTAACTGTAGTATTAATGCTCAAAATAAGCGGGCTGGACGTCAGGAAAATTGAATTTGAGGGATGTTTCTGGAGATGTCACTAAACATGAATTTGTGTGTGTCTAAATCTCCCTTCCTGGGTCCTGGGTCCTGGGTGCTGTTCTGAACTGCAAAATTTGTAAACTGTCAGACCCTCATGACCTGCAAGTCAATCCTGCAGAAAATCTTACACAGCTTCATAATGTAATACATAGGAAGATGTTCATTGATGGCACCCTTATTTGTGGTGGGAGGGCGTTGGACCTAATCTGGGAGTCATCCCTGGGTGAGGACACACACTGCAGACCTCTGCAATAATTAAAAATAATAGCTCTAGATGGGGTCTAGAGGTACGCACAGCAACACAGATTGAAAAACTGGCACACACACACACACAAAACTGTGGCATGAAAGGGACAAAGTAAAAATAGAATGAGATATATGACACAGTGTCATTTATGTAAATTAAAAACGCATGTACCGAAACCAAAAATACATGTTCTACAAAAACATATAGTAAGAAAGAAAAGGATGATCTTTCCAGTGATTTCTTATGGGGGTGGGAGACGAAAAATGAAATTGAAAGGCAATTAAAAAGGAATCCATAAATAAATAAAACAAATGAAGGGCCCTGTGGACATCAGTGATAAATAATTGAGGAGTAACATTCATTCGACTCCTTGAATGTGAAGGAGAGAGGAACAGACAACCAGAGACAGTGAAAGGAGATGAGATTACAATGACTAGATCTTAAATTGTGTTCTGGGTACAGAGTGCTTTCATTCTTTTTTTTAATATTTTAATTTTTTTATTTCGGATAATTTATTTTTTTTTTAAAAAAAAGGATGAATTCACGAGGTGAACATGGAAGAACGTGATACCCATACAATCGTTGAATAGTTTGAAAAGCGAATTGTCAGGAGTGGGATTCGAACCCACGCCTCCAGAGGAGACTGCGACCTGAACGCCGCTCGGCCATCCTGACTCGCTGTTTTTACTCCCCGCTCGGATTTCATTTCCGTGTCTACTTCAACGCTAGTCAACTTTTTTTTTTTTTTTTTTCCTGAGGATGTGGAAATTCTTCGGTTAAAAAGCGAAACCACAAGTTTGCGAACGGACCCGGACGCCGACCCTGGGTGGAAACGCAGGATAAGTGCCGGGTTGCCGGGGCCGCCGGGGGGCGTCTTCTGCATGAAAGCGGATTCGATTCCATGCTGCCGCGGGCGTGGCGGCGCGGGCTTGGGTACCTAAGAGTAAGGGAACTTTTTCTCCATTCTCGACAGAATTCTTGTTCAAATAATGGCACCCACGTTGCTGAAGTTGCCTTACTTAAATTGACACCTGCTCCCAGGAGGTTTTAGGCTATTTATTCAAGTTTGGTGCTCGCCGAGGCCCAGCCCTCTCGGGCGCTCGCTCATTCCTCCCTCCTGTCCTTTCTGTTGTAAATCTCCCCGCTGGGGTTACCCTGGGGACCGGTGTAAGGGTGTCCGGGTGTCTTGCTTCTTGTTCCGAGTTATCTAGCTGTACACTGAGGATTTGTGGACTTTTCTGTATGGATGTTATACTGTTCTCAAAAGGAGGCCTCAAACTAAGACCAGTTCTGCCTTTCACTTTCTACAAGTGTATCGCTTTATCTTCCGTTAATTCTTATGGCTTTCCTAAATCTCTGTTTATGTCCAGCAAAGCTACCAGATCTGTACCACAAAGAGTTTCTAATTGGTATGGAACACTCCTCAAAGAGAATTTAGTTTAGGTCCTTAGAACTAAACCATGGAGATATAGTTTTTTTGTTTTTTTTTTTTTAAGGAGAGGATAAACCCAAATTTTGACATCGGTTATATTTGAGTGATGAGATTTTGATCATTTTAATTTTTTTAAATGAACTTCCATATGTAGTCAAGGAAAAAGGCTATTTCCATTTAAAATTTTAAAATGAGAGTAAATGTGCATGTAGTTGGGAGTGGACTCAGAGGTTTTGAGAAGGAATTTTGAGGAGACCTGAGTGGGTCTGGAGGCAGAAGGGACAGATAGATAAATTGGGATATGCAGAGAGATGGCGCGGAGCAGTTGTTGTTAAGGGATGATAGACGTTGTACAGTTATTTTTCTCTTAATTTGAATGTCTGAGCTCAACTATCTCACAGAATCTCTGTTAAAGAGAGGCAGGCCCTTTCAAACACGTGATGACCAGAGTTGGCATTTGGTGTGTGAAATGAAGTCTATCACTATCATTTCAGTAGCATTTGCGTTTTGGGGCTGATCTTTAGCTGTGGGGTGAGAGGTTTTTGTTTCTGGTTAAAAAAGAAAATCAGGCCTTGGAAATACTACAATTATTTGCAGTGGTGGAAGAGACGCCTTTTTGGTGCTTCTAAAATCACAGTATCACCAATTCTGCTTCAGGTGATTAAGACGGGCTTTGGCAAAGCATCAGCAAGGCCACCTTTCTTCTCTTTTGGAAGGTTTGAAAATAAAGCCAGAACGACCAAGACTGTTCATTTCTTCCAGGCACTGGTAGCTGGTGCCAGCTGGAAAGAAAGCCTCAGGGCTCATCAGATAAGTGCCTCATGTGAAGAGGCTAAACCTGGGAGGGGGGTGGACACAGATGTTTCCTAAGAATCTACTACCAGCTCAGTACTGTGTTTGGTAACCATTTTCCTTGAAGATCATGAGGAAATAGGAAGGGGAGAGAAGTCGCAGAAGTAATTAAAACCTATGACGAGTTCTCTTTCTACTCTCAGAGAGGGGTTCCTGTGGCAGTCCCATCTATTCGGAGTGAGATTTTACATATACATTTCAGGATACACATTGTACATTAAACTAGCAAAACAACTGCTTGAGGTTCTCAAGTATTTTTAAAGAACTTCGGACTTTGTTTCTTGAACTTGTTTCTTTGTTTTTTGAACTTTTTTACTTTCTAAAAGTACAATTTGAACACAAATGAATACTTTTGTTTTCTTTCCGGTGTGTGGGCCTCTCACTGTTGTAGCCTTTCCCGTTGCGGAGCACAGGCTCGGATGCGCAGGCTCAGCGGCCATGGCTCATGAGCCCAGCCGCTCTGCGGGATGTGGGATGTGGGATCTTCCCGGACAGGGGCACGAACTTGTGTTTCCTGCATAGGTAGGCGTACTCTCAACCAGTGCACCACCGGGGAAGCCCGTAAACGGCTTGATTTGCATTAAGGTCAGACCCTCTGTGAGGGGGACTATTCCTGATCCTTGCTTGGGGCAAATAGGGAAAAGTGGGCATCTCACTGAACTATCAGGGCCTTCAGAGTAGGAATCCAAAGGGCCTTTCCTCTGGAACGGTGGTTTAAAGATCACCCAAGTTTGTTTGTTTTTCCAATTATGAGGCATCACCACTAAAATTTCCCAAACATTTCCTCCAGAGGCTAAGGGCGGGTAGCCATTGGCACTGTGGCCTTATTGTAAATAGCTGGACAGTCCTGGGACAATAGCCCCTTCCCTGGTGAGCCCACTGCCATCAGGTCTGGGGATGGGTCTTGGATAAACAGAACCACACTGCTTTGGCTCACTGCATTCCCACGCAGGTTTCTTTCCTCTGTTTTTGTTTCAGTTCCACTTGTTGGGATAAAGAAAGGAAGGTGCAGATGCTGTTTTCAGCAATCAGACAGACTTATTTATTAGGTTAAGACCATGGGCGACATCTATCCTGGAAACTGGAAAACCCAGTGGAAATGGAAGGTTGGAGCCTGGGTAAATATGCAGTCTATTGGGAAGACAAGACACACATATATAGGAAAATGCAAATACAGACAACTGCGGTCAATCCAGCTGTGCTGGACACAATGATGCAGCCTTCAGGGAACACTGAGGAGAAGCAGCGTGTAGGAAAGCTGGGTGGGGAGAGAGCGATTGGTGGTGCAGTGTGGAAGTGGGTGGTGGTCGAAGCTAATTAAAGGTATGGTGGAGGGTCTAAACCAAATGTTGGGTTGAGGCTGAGACAATGGCTGATAAAGTGGTGATCTTACTGAACGATGATGCCTGGAAATGCCTCTGAAATGGAGAGATTCTAGATCAAAAAGAAGAAGAGAACCTGAGACTTGTGGAGTCAACAAAGTGAGGTTGAGATGAGCCCCAGGCAAGGGAGAAACGCGGGTGCAGAGAGGGGAACAGGGCCGAGGCATGGCTGTGAACACAACCTTTGAATTTTATATAAAATTCTCCCCTCTATCAAACGTTCTGTCTGATCCCTTAGCCCTGCTCATTTCATCTCTTCTTTACTCTCCTTGCCAATTGCTCAGATCCACCCCAGGGGATATGACTTAAAAAATTTGACATATAGGCCCTAAAACTCTAGGGGCAGGCCAGATGTCCATCAATGGCCTGGGTTCACCTCACTTTCTTCTATCATGACTTCCCCCGCAAGTTCCCTTATGGGATTTCAGCCTCGGATCTTCCCTTCCCAGGATCCTTTGGGTTTTCTGCTTGCCTAAAACCTGTTCCTGTACATATTCGTATTCTGGACACCAAGATGTTTCTGTCACAACCCTAGGCCAGCCTAAGCCCATCTTGATCCCTGAGCTTCAAGTGCCTTCCTATAGGCTTTGGCCTCAAGGGCCAGGAGAACGCGAGAAGCAGTTGGAGTCCCCTCTCTGCCCCCTGAATATTGAAACAGAAACAGAAACAGATCAGGAAGGTCCTACACCCCACACTCTATCAGCAGCAACACAACCTTCTCAAGATTAATTAACCCCTACCCAACAGGAAGAAACAGGGGCTGGGTACAGCTGGCAGCTGAAGCCCCAGGGGGTGATAGAGAAGGGGGTAAGAGTGAAGGGAAGCGGTTGAGCTGGGGTGTTCCTTAAGGTACCCGTTGGCTGGGCTGGGGAAGGATCAGTTTAGAATGGAGGGTGTCTGTATCCCCAGAGGCAGAGTCCTGCCCTATGGGCGAGAGTGGGATGTCCTTAGAAAGGTCCTTGGGATCAGCAACTACTGTGACTCCCTCAAGCCCATTAGTGATTGGGCAGATGGTCAGGGGCTTTTTACCACAGGACCACAGGCAGAAGAAGGGCCGGAGGGGGCCTGAGAAAGAGGCATTAGAGAAAGTATAGATATGGGATCCATCAGTCATGTTATAGAAGCAGATGTCTCCTGACTCACAGTCCAGGAAGATCCCAACTCGGCGGGGGGGTCCCGCCAATGGGAGAGGGGTCCGCAGGGGGGTGAGAGCCCAGTACCCGTTTCCATACAACTCCACAGCCCAGAACCCATTCTCGGGAGTCATGGGGTCAAATCCTTTCTTCATCACGTTCTCCCTACACACCCCGATTGCCCAGTCAGTCCTGTCTCCCACCTCCACCTCCCAGTAATGTCTCCCCGAGGTGAAGGCCTCACGACCCAACACACAAGGCCAGGAGTCAAATCTCTCTGGTTTCTCAGGCAGTTTCTGACGTGAATCTTCCAGTCGGACAGATTTTGAATCTTCATACAGAAAGAGGTGGGGGTGGGCGGTATCTGGATCCAGAGTCACATCAACTAGAGACAGAGAGAAAGTGAGTCTGAACATCAGTGAATGTTAAAGGTTGAGAGAACTATCCTTTCTTCTCCAAAGAAGTGGGACACTGCTCTAGCAGTTGACAGGTCTCCTCCAGAAGAGAGCTGCCTGGCCTGCTCAGCTGTCTCTAGTCCTCTCTTCCATCCACAGCCACAGGGTGATGTATGAACTGACTGTCCCCAGTGCCCCGTGGGACCCTGTCAGAGGGGACTTGTCTTCTAGCCATCTTCCAAGGACCCTCTGTGTGCCTCAAGGAAAATGTTGAGGCCATTTGCCATCATCTATCCCCTCTATATCCTCATCACTAAAATATGTTAGTGGTTTTTATTTCCAAGTACTGTAGGACTTTGAAGTCCTGCAAGGTAGATCCTCGGAGCCCTTGAGATATTTAGAGTCACTGACCTGCATGCAGTGTAGCCTTTTTCCATTCTGCAAGGGGGGAGGGGGGAAAGAGTGTTATTGACATGTTTTATAATAAGAGAGAGAAAACCTTGTGGATGAAATAATTAGAAGAAGATAGAACTTACTGAGCTCTTCCAGGAGTTTCTCTGGAAAACAAACAGAAATACCTTAGTGACCTTCTAGAGTGGGCATGAGGGAGGGGACAAAACAGGTGTAAGAAACACACAAAGGACTAACTGTTTACTTCATGACTACCTGATTGTTGAAGCATTATCAATAAGTGAAGAACAGGGATTATGTTTTGTTTTCTAAGAAACATGCAGGAAGTTCCTACTGGCTTGGGATCAGATCTTTAGTCGTTACTGGGAAACCAAGTTAAAAGTAATGATAGAGTCTGAAGGTGAGTAGTGAATAAACATCAGGTCTATTCTCTCAGTTAGAACTGGTTTTGACTCGTCTTGTACCCCAAACCTCTGTTATTCTTCATATTGGGTGCCACTGACTTCAGAAGCCTTATAATCCCCTCTGACTTTCAGAATTCTGGAATCAATTATCTTCCCATTGGCAGTCATCCTAAAGGACTTGGATCCAACCCCACTTGGAAGCATTCCCAAAAAGAAGACTGGGATTCTATGACTTACCTTTAGAGCTGAATTCATGCCTCTTCTGTCTGGATCTTTCCTTGTATAGTCTCCAAGTGAAGAATATGGACCCAATTGTGAGAAGTCCTAGGACCATCAAGACCACAGCCACAGCCACCATCCAGGGAGTCAGCCTTGGGAAGAAGGGAGCTAAAACAAAATCCCCAAGAAGGACATTTGTTGAGAAGCTCAGAGCAAGTCCAGCTCCTCTCCTGACTCCAAAAGGGGGTGGAAGAGAGGATGACCTGGACCTCTCACATTCCTCCCATGGCAAAATAGTCCCTCCAGTGCCACTCTGAGCTTTTCAGATAAATTTTGATCTTAGGTAACAGAGAGCAGAGAAAGAGAGGAATGAAGATGAACAAGAGTCATTTGGGGACAGGACCTGTGAGATAAAGAATATAATGGACCAATTCCTGTTTTCATGGAAATTTCTCCTTAGCTATCAAGGCAGGATGGGAGCCAAGGGGTTGAGGGAAGTAAATAAGGAAGGGGAAATGTCACATCTGAGTGCAACGGAATGGGACTCAATGACCAAAGAATAAGGAAAAGTTCCTGCCTGAACCAGAGATAGTGTGTAAGGAATAATAAGAAGATTTGCTTCCCTGAGGACCCTGGAAACTTAGCCAGAGCTCTAGCATGGAATGGGGAGGAAGGCAAGGCAAGGGAGGAAACAGGAGAACTAATTTAGTTAGATCCAGAAGACCCCCCCACCCAGAGACAAAGCTTCTCTACCAAGATATATCTCCCAAGATAGAAAATCTGGAATTTGTATGAGATCTAGGTAAAATTTATGCCTTCAGAATCTCTACTCTTCTAGTGAGGCTGGTGGGGCTTGGTGGGCAAGAGTTTAGGTGGGGGAAAGCTTAAGGTGAGGAAAATGGACAAGTCTGCCATGAGGTTACAGCCGGGCAGGTGTCCCATGTGATGTGGCCCTGAAGCTGTGTCAAAAAGGAACCTAGCACTGATTTCACTGACCTGGTATAGAAATCTCTACTTCCTTCTCTTGGCCGAGGAGGAGGTTCCGGATACAGCAGGACACATTCTTCATGGAGGTGTCCCTGATGATCACTGAAGCTGCCACGGTGAACAGACCTTCTTCATCAGGGTTCCTGGACTCTGACACGGATGGAAAGTCCTCTCCCTTGGGAGTTCGCCACTGTACCCGGGGCTCTGGGTACCATCCCACTGAGGTACACTCCAGCCAGATCTCTCCACTCTCTTGAACTTCCATGTGGATGTGAGGATCAGAGCCCAGAGCTATGGAGAGAGGAGACAACTTACTCCTTTAGCGGACATCCTTCTGGGAGGCTTATAACCACAGGACTACATAGTTTGAGAAAGAGAAACCCAAGGGAACTGGGAGTGAGAGGGACTCATCTCCATATTTTATTACACAAGGAAACAGAGGTATCAATAAAAGAATACATCTTATCAGAGAGGGGTGCTGTGTTGGGATTTAGTGTTGGAATTGTGGGCAGGAGTTTGGTGGACAGACAAGGGGTCCGGTCAGCGGGAACAGCAAGCCCGGTGGCTTAGGGGTGGGTTAGTGAGTCTAGGTTGGGAGCTCCAGAGATGGGAGAGAGCTCTGTGGTTGGAAGTATCATGAGAAGGCTTTGGGTAGGAAAAGGGCTAGGATTGAGAATGTAAGGATAAACAGAGAAGGAGTATCCTCGAGGAGAAGGGGGATTGGATGTTCTTTGCACTGAGATTGTAGTAGACAATTTAAGTTTCACTTACCTGTGATACTGATTCAGGCATTTTCTTGAATGATTTCAACCTCATCTACCCCCACCCCCCAATTAAATTGACATAAATCAACATGAAGCTGTTTATTATGTTGACATAAATCAACATGAAGCTGTTTTTCCTTTCTGTTCAGCCTAATTATTTTCTTACAATTCCACAAAGTACAGAAAAACAGCAAGCTTCAGAGAAGAGTTCTTAAACACATATCCACAACTATTGGTTTAAATCCATATACCAAGTTGTGCGTGTACGTGAAAATGTGTATTCTTTTCATGAAAAGGGCCACCACCCTTAGCAGATTCTCAAAGGTGTCTATCACTCAGAAAAGGTAACAACGACAGCTTTACGCTATCAAATCTCTAGGGCTTTATAACCAAACTTTAAGATACTTCCCTAAAAAGGAAATATGAGTTATATATGATGCTGCCACGTGGGGCACTCTGTTATGAGGCAGGGACCCAGATTTCACCCACGTATTTTTCAAACTTTATTTGACTACATACATGAAAAGCAATATAGTTGTATATTATACATTGTAGGGCAGTCGAGGTACAGTAATAGTATCTTACGAGTACATAATGCTTTTAGAATTGACAAAGCAGTTTCTCATATATTGTCTCATTTTATTTCATTTCTGCAAAACCTTGCTTGAGAGGTGGTGCTTTCCCAGTTTTACAGTAGGAGATATAGCTCAGAAAGAGATTTGTTTGATGCCAAGTGGGAAAGTCAGACCTCAATGTATACTTTCCTCCTGAGTGTTTACCATTTTCCTTGTTGTTTTACTCTGAAATTTGGCTTGAAAGGAGAAAGGAAACAAAACCAAAAACTTTTGTAGGTAGATCAAGACCCTTAACAAGCAGCCACGCTCCACGATTTTAGGAAATTGGCCTTTGGGTACTAATCCATAAAGCGGCGTCAAAGTATGCATTGGGGTTGCTCACCACGGCCTTAATGTAATGGTGAAAAATAGACACAACTGAAATGGTTAATTCTGGGCTTTGATCAAGCAAATTATGGTCTATTAATAGAAGAGAATGTTATACAGTCATTGCATCTTACACTTATTTAATTAATAACATGGGGAAATGCTTATGCTATAATTGAGAGAGAAAGGCAGGACATCATTGAAATAAAGCTCCGCCCAGAAAGATAATTCCGTTGCTCCCTTTCCACTCTCAACTCGAACCCCCTTCATACTCATCTCCTACCCTAGGCCTGCCAACCTCTTCCAACCTAAAAGGGATTTGGGGAATGAATGTGATGGCTTCCAAAGTAACAGATCCATAGGAAAATATATCCCTCATGGAGTCACCGGAGAAAGTCAAAACCGGTCTACTCACCAGCCACCTTCAGATGCACGGTGGCCTCTTCGTAGTTTTCGTCCTGCCTGAAAAAGCATCGGTACTCCCCATCATCAGAGGCCTTGACGTCCTGTATCCTCACAGCGACGCGCCCCTCCGCGATGCGGTCCTCCACCAGCGTCACTCTCCCCCGGTACTCGGCCATCTGCTCTCCGGGCTGCTCTCGCCCTTCCCGGCGCACGAACACCGCGGGAGAGACCTTCTCTCGGAACCACCGCAACTCCATGCGCTCGGCGCTCACGTTGGGGGAGAGGTGACAGGGCAACTCGGCATCTTCACCCACCACCGCCAGGATGGGCTCCGGGGGTCCAATCACGTCAAAGGGAGCTGCCAAAAAACCAGGAGGGTCAGACAGAATGTGGAGGTGGGAGATGAGGACTGATACAGACCAGGATCCCGCCGAAGGGCGGAGACTCTCCCACCATTTCTCTTATTCCTACGACAGCCCAAGGGAGTCCATCTCGACCCTTATGGAAGTCGCTAAGGAGAACCAAATGGGATTGTTTACAATTGCTGAGAAATTTCAACCTTGTAGGCCAGAGAGAGAGAGAGAGAGAGAGACAGAGAGAGACAGGGGAGACCTACCAGAATCCAGCTTGGGCACCTGGAGGAGAATGAAGACGAGCAGACACCCAGGGAGACAGGAGTTTGGGAAGACTGCCATCTCCAACCTTTGTGGGCAGCAAGATGCTGGTGGACTCGAGTTTGTCAGGAGCTTCAACCTAGGAGACAGATGAAGGGATAGGAGATAGCTATGGGTTGTTGAGACACTGTTCTCCCAGCGTCCTCCCAGCACTTCTTTCCAACTTGGAAAGAGTCATTTGCACCTGAAGCTTCCTCCTTACCTCCCCCCACAGGGCAGACTTTCAGTCCAGGCGGCCCTCAGCACGCTCTCACCGACCACCCTAAGTCTGGTCAATCTTGTCTGTATAAAACAACAAAATGGGCCCTGAATCCCCAAGAGAGACTTAGGAGAAGGGAATTGTGAGGCATAGTACCCATTAATGGGTTTCATATAAATAGAAAAACCTTGGAGCCACTGCCCTAAAAAACCTCTTCTTTCAAATACAATAATTTGGCATTTGCTTTTAGCAATGATAGTGAAGATACAGTGATGGAGGTAGAGATGGAGACCAGGGGAATAAGTTGGAGGAGAAAGGAAGAAAGATTGGGAGCAGATAGAACAAGAAAGGGGAGCTGAAGAGAGCTAAAGGGCTTGAAGAGTAGAGGGCCTAGGACTAGGGAGGAAGGAGCCAGGGGGAGAGAAAATGCCTCCTGGCTGCTGGCTCTCTCAGGGGGTGAGAGTAATCCCAGATACTGACCTCTGATGTTGGAGGAAAAGGCACCAACAAGCTTCTGCTACCAAATGAGAAAGTTGGTTGTGGCCCCAGGGGCAAAAGTTAAAGGAGAAGGAAGGGGGAAGTGCTCTCAGGAAAGCCTGCCCCCAGGTCCCTGATGTATTTACTTTGGGGAAAAAAAAAAGTTTTCTGGAGAGGAAAAGGTCTGTGGATTTGTGGTCTTCAGCTGAGAAATCAGGATATGCATTGATGACCTGGGCTAAACAGAAGGGGACAGGGCAAAAAAGAAAGAGGATTCAAGAAAACACTAAAAGAAAATGTAAAGCCTTGGGCCGTTAATTCACCTCTCCAAGCCTCAGTTCTTTTATCTCTGAAATGGGAGTATTGTTAATAATACCTTCTTTGGAGTGGTGTTGCAAGGATTAAATGAGATTAAGCATGTTAAGTGCTTAGCATATAATAGGGACTTAGAAGAGAGAACGTTGTTATTCTATTATTATTTATGTGAGTTGAAAATTAAAGATAGGCTAGGAATACATTTGTGTGTTTCAGTTTTCAGGGCCCCAAAGTTGTCTCTCTGCCAAAGCTACTTCCCTAAAAACAATTCATGAGGCCTGCAATTTCTTGTTTTGGGTTAAACCCCTTATCGTTATGGAAAATTTTAAAATATGTATATTTTTGAAAGTAGAAATCACTCATAATGTCAGCAAATAACGACAGCCTCTGGCAGAATTGTTGATACTTTTGTAAATATAATTTGAAACATTGTTAATAGCTACATAATATCATATTGAAGGTTCCTATAATTCCCAAGATTGTGGGACATCTTGAGTTTTTTGCCTATTATAAATAGTCTGCTTTATACACAAGTCTTTGTCCACATCTTTGATAGTTTCCTGATAAACTTTCTGATGAATTCCCAGAAATATTGTCATCAGGTCAAACGGTGTGAACATATTGTCAAAGTTTCTTCCTGAAATGTCAAGCCTATCACACCATCAACTGAAATGTCCTTCTCACCTAATTCCTGCCAGCATTGAGGGCTATTATTTCTCATCATCACTAATGGAATGGATGATGTTGACCAAATTATTACTTCACATGTGTTTATATAATGAGGCTGGTCATTTTTCATGTTTATATATTTTAATATATTCCAGAAGTGAATTTTTTGAGCTAATTGCCTTTTTTTTTTCTAGATAGATTCTGGAGCTTTTCTTTTTTCTTTTTTAATCAAAATGTATGAACTTTTTAGAAATTAAAGACATCAACCCTGTATTATATGTGTGGCAAAAAACCTTCACCACCCGTTTGGTCTTTGCCTTTTAATTGGGACTATGATTAAGACCAACAAAAAATAATTCCTCCAGTGGACCCACCTGAGTGCTAGGAGAGTGAATTTTCTCAAATACAAATCTGATCTTGTCACTTTTTGCTTAAAAATCCCTACATGTCTCCTTAGTGACCCCAACACCCAGTTCAGGCACCTTAATCTGGTCAAGAAAATGCTGTAAGATCTAGTGGCCTCCCTCTTTCCTTCCTCTCAGCCTCTTCTCCCCAGAGCCTCTCAGTCTGTCCAACTCACATGAGAAATACTTTTGAAGTCTTTGGTCTTATCTATAATGTTTAAAGTAAATTAAACATTTTGCTGCATTACACATGAAATTAAAAAAAAATATGACTCTAGCTAGACTTTGCCCCGTCCAAGTGAAATCAGCTCTCCAGGAAGATGGGCCAGGTTTATCCTGTGACATGGACAACTTCCTGTTCCCTCTTTGCTGGCACAAATCTGACCTGAATCCTACTGAGTGATGCAGATATGTTTATTTTTGTCTTTTGTTTCCAAGTCTTTCTTCCCCTCCTAACCTGAGCTCTTTGAGGTCTCTGACCTCTTATCAGCACATAGACCGAAGTAGAATTTGCAGCTTCAATCACACCCACCAGTCCTTGGCTTTCCTAGTTTGAAATGTGCCTGCCTCATTCTCAGCTCCCATCTGTGCTTAACTTTCAAAAATATCACCGATAATGAGTTTCCTCTCCTCAACACATTCTGATTAGACTTCTATCCCTTGCTCTACATTGTCAAAATATCTTAGAGGAAAATTTGGGGCAGGAGGAAGAGCTTTTACTTGTACCCAAGAGAGCTAGACTGAAAGAAAGGAGCTGGGGAAATAGAGAGCAAATGGTATTCAAGGTATTATGTGGCAGCCAAGGTTCTGATGGATAATATCTGAGTCATTTCGACAGAAACTAGCAGTTTTGGACAATCAGTGGCAGGATCTCTGAATCGTCCAGGCTCAATCAGGGAACAGACATTCTAGGTGCCCCCAGTTTTCATGGCTCCCATTGTTTTTTAGGTGCCTTTGTGATGTGGGGCTACTATGAGCAAGTTCCTGTTATTCTGGGGCCCTAGAAACATAAACTGTTTCCTCTTAGACATGAAACCATTTGGGCTGAGGAGTGTGATGTGCTCCTCCGATGACAAGATGTCAGGCCTTCTCCCCCTACACTCCCCTTCTCACCACACACGATTCAAATTTCCTAATATTATAAATTAGATCCAATGATTATTCTCTTCCTCGTCTTACTTGACATCCAACAGCATTTGACCGAGGCAACCACTTACTCCTTTTTTTTAAGAAGTAGTTTTTATTCTGTCAAAGTAATTCATGCAAAGCATTTTTTTTTTTTTTTTTTTTTTTTTTTTTTTTTTTTGCGGTACGCGGGCCTCTCACTGCTGTGGCCTCTCCCGTTGCGGAGCACAGGCTCCGGACGCGCAGGCTCAGCGGCCATGGCTCACGGGCCCAGCCGCTCCGCAGCATGTGGGATCTTCCCAGACCGGGGCACGTTACCTGTGTTCCCTGAATCGGTAGGCTGACTCTCAACCAGTGCGCCACCAGGGAAGCCCATGCAAAGCATTTAAAAAAAAAAAAAGTATAAAGAGCTTTTAAGAAAAGCACTATTCCCACTTCCACCCTATCCTTCCTCATTCCCTAGGAACAGCCTCTTCAAATGCTTTGTTATTTTGTCTGGTATTTATCTAGATATGTCTCAGGAGTAACATTTATGTTGCTATTTCTTGATGAATCCATTTTTAGATATTACTTTTCGATGCTCTATCATGAGCAGTGATGATTTCGTTCTTGTGGTGGCTGAGTTTATGTGTCAACTTGACTGCGCTAAGGACTACCCAGGTAACTGGGAAAAGGTCATTTCTGGGTGTGTTTGTGAGGCTGTTTCCAGAAGAGAGAAGCATTTGAATCCGTAAGTGAAGAGACCGTCCTCACCAATGCAAGGTGGGAATCATCCAATCCTTTGAGGGCCTGAATAGAATAAAAAGATGCAGGGAGGGTGAATTTGCTCTGTGCTTGAGCTGGGACTTCCAGCTCCTGCCCTCAGACATTAGCACTTCTTGTTCTCTGGCATTTGGACTCTGACCTGGACTTACATCATTGGCTCCCCTGGTTCACAGTTCTTCGAGTTTGGACTGGAACTACACCACCAGTTTTCCTGGGCCTCCAGGTTACAGAGGGCAGATTGTGGGATTTCTTTGTCTCTATAATCACGTGAGCCTATCCCTCATAATAAATCTCTTTCTATATATCTGTATACTGTATATCCTGTTGGTCCTGTCTCTCTGGAGAACTCTGACTAATACCATTCTTTTATATTACCAATAGAAATATATCATTTTTGTTCAGTGTTTCCAATACCATGGTTTTGTGGCTATATTTTTATGGAGCTGAGGATCACATATGATTACCTTTACTTTCCTGTACAACTTTTTGTGTTTGAGGGGGATGGGGGAGGGAGGGAGTTAAATGATTCACCTTATTTCCTTTGTTTAGTGTTCTGTGTTCCCATCACAGATTTTCCCCAGCCCTTAACAGTCTCTAAGTACAGTCTCCGTAGTCAAACATCTCAGGTAATTTATTAGTGCTATTACAATCCCTCCCTAGCCCCATTCCCATCCCTCCCAGAGCAGCACTTCTCTAACTTAAATGAGCATATACTTCACTGGAGGGTCTTATTAAAAATACGTTCTGATTTAGGTCTGGACTGCTACCAGGATTCTCCCTGCTGGCTGCTGCCGTTCCACAGGAGTTTTTTTCTCTTCCTTATTCAGAATCCGCAGCTGACGAGGCAGCTGCTGGCTCTACACGAATTGTGGAGATGACCCTGGGGGATGGTTCTGGCTGAGTCTTGGGCTTATTTCTTTTGCACGTGGCTAAACCGAGCTAAGACAAAGGGCTGGGTGCGAATGGGCACATCACGCACAGCACCGTATCCTGTGGCTTGTAGTGAGCTTTGTGGTCAGCTGCTGTTTCTCGCTACTGGCATACTGGTAATAACTAGATGTGACCTCACGATATGTTGACATTATAATACTGACATAACCCCCCTATTTACCAAGCCTGTATTAAATTTATGTGTATCGTGTAGCGATCGCTTTGTAATGTATAGAGATATTGAACCACTGTGGCGTGCGGCATGGACTAACATAGCGCTGTAGGTCAATTATACTTCAAACAAACAAACAAACAAACTCATAGAAAAAGAGATCAGATTTGTGGTTATCAGAAGTGGAGGGTGGGGAGAGGGGGAATTGGATGAAGGTGGTCAAAATGTACAAACTTCCAGTTATAAGATAAATAAGTACTAGGGATGTAATGTACAACATGATAAATATAATTAACACTTGTATAATATATATGAAAGTTGTTAAGAGAATAAATCCTGAGTTCTCCACACAAGGAAAAAATTTGTCTTTTATTTTGTATCTATATACGATGGTGGGTGTTCACTAAACTTATCGTGGTAATCATCTTACGATATACATAAGTGAAATCATTATGCTGTACACCTTAAACATATACAGTGCTGTATGTGAACTATGTCTCAATAAAACTGGAAGAAAAGAAATTATGCGCATTGTAGCCCAACAGAGTTTGCATATGTGAATGGGGACTGGAAAGAAATTGAAGAGGTCTGAAGAAGATGCGATGGGATTCTGTGTAGAAGCGGGGTTCGTGGGGGTGGAGTGAGGTTAAATGTATTCCCTGGGAGCAAGAGGCTGAGGTCTGGTTGAGTGGTGACATCTCTGAGTCATATTCCTGGAAACGCTTTTGAAATGGAGAGTTCCTAGAACAAAGAAGAGGGTCAGGAAAGGAACATATGGGAGTCAATAAAATGAATTTGGAGTGTGCAAGGGAAAAATTAGAAGATTTAGGGAAGGGAGCAGTTGTATGGACCACTCTGAGTTCTTCTTAGAATCTACCCCGTTGCACCCTCTTTTCCCATTACCTGGTGGGGCAAATTCCTCCAAAGCAGGGCTCTATCCACCCTCTGGAGGACAGGCTATAGAAAACATGAAAATACAGAGTTTAGTATTTTAGAAGCAGGCCATGAATTCATTATTGGTCTGACTTCACCTTGTTTTCCTCTTATCACAGATGTCACTCCATGTTTCCTGATCAGACCTTGTCTTAGTTTGAGTTCTCCCTGAAACAGGCCCTCAGACACAGATATGGATGCAAGTAATTTATTTGGGAGGTGATCCTAGAAAACACGGTGGGGAAGGGAAGAAATGAGACAGGGAAGAGCTAATAAAGAGTGTGATAACACCCGGATTACTGTTACGGGTCCCTGGGACTCAATCTTGCTAGGGACTCTCTGAGAGATTGTGTGGAACTGGAAACTACCCAATTCAGAGTTGTCACCGAGGGATGAGAAAGCAGAAGGATTTATCCATAATCCCCTCATTGGCTGAGGATTTTCTAGATGAACACCAGTAGGAAGGGTATGCTGGTGACCACCAAGGGGAGAGAGAGACAGACAGAGAGAGGGGAGACTGAGAATCAGTGAACGTGAGAGATTCAGAGGGCATCTCTTTTTCTCCAAAGAAATGAGACACCGTGGTAGGAATTGGCAGGTATCCCCAGGAGACATTTTTCCGCCTGGCCCCTGGTCTCCATTCCCAGCCTTCCCCGCCCCAGCCCCACACCAACTTCTTTCCTGATTATCAACCACCGGTTAGTGTGCCTGAACTTCAAGTTTCTTGGCTTAGCTAATCTTATGGTCATATTCCAAGGGACCTGTATGTCTCCTAAGGAGAATGTTGAGGCAGTTTACCACCATCTCTGTTCTCTCCACCCTCATCAGTGAAATGCTGTCAGTATTTTTCATTTTGTGTGCCCTGAGGCTTTGAATCCCTGGGAGATATGAGCTCTGAGTCCCAGAGAAATGAAAAGCCATTGACCTGCACACGATTGTCCTTTTTTCTATTCTGTAGTAACAGAGAGGTTTCATAAGAGATACAAAGCCTCGTTTATAGAACAATGGAGGGAACACCAGAATTTTCTAAGCTCTTTTATGAGTTTCTTTGGAAAATAAACAGTTAATAAACCAGTTAAGATTTGAGTTAAAGATGGGGGAAGGAGGATGGAATGTGAGCATGAAACACACAATGGAGTGACTGTTCCCTTCTGTGAATACTTGATTATTGAAAAATTATCAATAAATCATGAACAAAGAATACTTTTTGTTTCAATTTTTGTTCTGAGAAATCTGCAGGAAGTTCCTCTTGGCTTTAGATACTGAGAGATTTTGTTGTATCTGGAGAACTGAAAGTCTGGGGCCAAATTTGGGGTGGATGGGAGTGAACGCTGGAGGCTGATAGTGGGGTTCTGCTTGCCTATGACCATGTTGAAGGCCACCAGCCAAAGCCCAACTGCAGTTGAATGAAATTGGATTTGTCGCTACTTATTACAGCAGCGAGGATTCAACACACCATGGGGGCTTGGGGGTGTGTGTCTCAGTGAGAGCGTGTGGGAGAACTTATTACAGGATTTAGGTTTTTGTTGGGTGATTTGGGGGAGGTTCAAAGAATGAAGGGTTTGTTCTGGATGACTGCTGTAAGAAAGCAGCGGACTGATGTATGATTGAATATTCCAATTTTTATTAGGAAGTGGAGGAAAAGAGTGGGCTGGAATTTCCTGGTGGTCCAATGGTTAGGACTCCATGCTTCCACTGCAGGGGGCGGGGTTCAATCCCTGGTCGGGGAAATAAGATCCCACAAGTCGCAGGACACGGCCAAAAAAAAAAAAAAAAAAAAAGATTTAAGTGGTAAAGAAACAGCAATTACTGCAGTCAGCCGACAGAGGGAAGTGTATGGTCGTTTTTGTAGCTTGCACGGTGTTCTTGTTTTTTGGTCTGTGCTCTGATATGACTGCAGAGTGGATTTGTTTTTGTCTCACTCCATCACAATCACAGAATGGTGTTGCCTGATGTTGGTGTCTGTGAAATGTTTAAGTGGAGAACGCTGGAGCCACTGCCAAGCTTGTTTCTTTCTTCCTCAGTCAGAGGCTGCCTTTTCCTTCAGATCTAAAGGTATTTGGGGCTTTATAACCTTTAGAGTCCCTTCCGACTTTGAAAAATCTAGAATCATATTTCTAAATTTCTAAACTAGGATGACTTTTGAGTGGAAGTCATCTCAGAGGGTATGGCATCCCAGCACATGTCTACAGATGGGAGGAGTCCTGTGGATGGAAACACTAAGAGAAGGCTTTGAGGAGGACATAGATATTTGGTTGCATCTTGAACAATGGTGTGAAAGATTGAATTACTGACCTCAAACCTTCAGTCCTCCCTGAATCCTCATCCTTGGTATGGCCCATCCTGGGCAAGTCACCCCTTGACTTTGCCTTTGCCCACATGATTTGTTTTGGCCAATGGCACGTGGTTGAAAGTGACAATGTGTCTGTTCCAAGACCTCTTAAGAGGTCTTGCGTGTTTCTACTCACTGGTGAACACCGTAAGGAACTGTTTATCGTAAGAAGAAACTGCTCTGATCAGCCCTCTAGTCTTAGGAGGGTAGGAGACAAGTGGAATAGTTGCCCCAGCCAACTCATAGAGCTGTTTAGACACTGCAGCTTGAAGCAGAGCTGAGGAGTAGATTAGCTACACTCATCTGACACGCAGACGTAGGAACAATAACAAATGAGTGTTATTTTAAGACAGTTAAGTTGTGGGGTGATTTGTTGCTCAGTAATAAGTACCCAATGTAGAAACTGCTTCCTAGAAGTGCAGTGCTATCATATTAAAAAACAACCTTCTAGGGGAGAGGAGCAATATAGAGGTTGGGGTATGCTGTTAGGTGTAAAATGAACTACAAGGATATATTGTACAACATGAGGGATATAGCCAATATTTTATGAAAACTATAAATGGAGTATAACCTTTAAACATTGTGAATCACTATATTGTACACCTGTAACTTATATAATATTGTACAGCAACTATACTTCAACAAAAAAATTTTTTAATAAAAAATAGAAAACAACCCTCTGAGGGTCTTTGGCTGGGTGTGAAAATTAGACTGATAAAGACAGATGAACAGGAGAAAAGCATCCACATTTGATTGAATTTTTACATGTACAAGAGAGCCCTCACAAGAGGATGAAGACCTGAAGAAATGACCAGAGCAGGAAGCTTTAATACATTTTAGGCAAAGAAACAATAAATTTGTGAAAAATTGACATGGCAAAGGGGCTTGGGCTAGGGGTAGTAAATGGTGAAGAAGTAGCAAGGTTTGTTTATATAGCCTTCTCTCTGGTGATAAGGATATCTCCCTTCCTCCTGGTACAGGGAGGGTACCTTTCATATGCGAGATTTATTTCCTGCTTTCAGGGAAAAAAGGCAAGAGTGGGAAGCCTTTCTCCTGCAGTTTTCTCAGACTTTTTGGAGGAGCGTGGCCAATACCAGCTTCTAGAGGCTACCCATTTCTCCAACTTCAAGTCTAGTAGCATAGCATCTTCAAATCTTTCTATCTCTATCCTCTGCTTCTGTTGTTCTGTCTCCTCTGACTCTCTCTTAGAAGGAAATCATTAGGTGTTTTTTTGTTTTGTTTTGTTTTCTTGTTTTTGGCTGCGGCACAACCAGGAATTGAACCCGCTCCCTCGGCAGTGAAAGCGCGGAGTTCTAACCACTGGACCGCCAGGGAATTACCGGAAATCATTATGTTTCTTCTTTGTTTAAAATCATAGAGTGGCTTCCCATTATATTTAGAAGAAAACAGAAACTTCTTTCGCTGCCCCAAGTCTCCACTGATCTGGCTCTCCCTATTTCTCTGGTCTGCCCACTCTTTCTCCTACCAACCTTTGGCTGCTCTCACATTTTTGTTCAGGTGGTACCCCAGATCCAATCACACCCTAGTCCTTTGCCCTTGACATTCTTTCTCAAACTGTGTAGTAAGAGGTCTGGCCTTTGTCCAGGCTCCTGGGAAATAACCTAAACCCTTGGAATTTCCTCAGTGTTGTGTCATTCCTGGTGAGCTCTCTGGATTGTACCTGATCATTTACTCTATTGAGATGACTCATGGGGAATCACCAAGCCAGAAAGTCCAATCATGTGATTAGGGGGTTGGGGCTTTGGGCTGTGTGCTGTCAGCTTGACTCAGCAAGAGAGAAGGGCTGGGGATGGAGTTCAATCACTATGTGGTCAATGATTCAGTCAATCAAGCCTACGTAATGAAGCCTCAGTAGAAAGTGTGGCCATCGAAGCTTGAGTGTACTTCCTGGGCTGGCAATACTCCACGCATGTCACCTGTCCTAGTCACTGTTATTTTCCTCGGTGCCTAGACAGTGCTTGGCTCATGGCCAACAGCCAGCAATTGTTGCATGGATGTAAGAATAAGCTGCAGGTGTGTTGACTCATACCAGAAATTGCTTGGATATAAATGTTAGCTTATTTACTGATCATTTTACATGTACCTTATCTGTGTCAGATTACTTCTGTCTCTGATACCAAAGTCCTCTAAGTTTGATTAGTAACTGTAATTGAAAGGTCTGGGATAATTATACATGTGCCTTGTGTTTTGTGGTACAAAAGGGTTGGTTTGGGGCCAAGCATGGGGGAGGCTGGGGAGAAAATGAAATGATCCTGTGAACCAGCCTGGCAGCAATGTGCCAGGCTGTTTCATATATGATTAAGGAAAGCTCTTCATGAGTCCAGGGGTATGTAAGTTTCACTTTCCCAGAAGTTGGGAAAACTTCTAATTATGGTAGGATATGCCTAGAAAACCTGACTTCCAATATCCCCACCCCATCTCCCTCCTTGGCCCAGCCTACTCTCTCCCACACAGGGATCAAAGGGTAACAAGATTAACTGTTGCCCAGTAATAACCACTGACGATAACTCCCAGCCCATCTGAGGTAAAAGATTAAAGTCTCTCTTTAATCCAACATGGCAAAATCTGAAAAACTTCCACTGGAAGGTCTTGATTCAGAATTCTTTTTTTCCCCCTCCTCTTGGGGTTGATCTAAGTTACAGAGCCAAGAGGGCAGGTGGGATCACAGATGCCGTGGATCTCAGCCACTGAGGGTGCTGGGATCACTACGCCAGGCCTGAGCCGTGACACCCAAAGAAGGGGAAGAGTCCCTGGGGGGCGTTCCCCTTTTCTCCATACTCTACTCCACTTCACTCCTAGCCCCCAAACCTAGGAAAAAGGAAATTCTGGAAAATTAAATTACTCATGCTGCTAAGGACGAGTAACCCAGGAATTGCCTGGCGGTCGGCGGTTAGGGCTCAGTGCTTTCACTGCCAGGGCGGAGCCTGGGTTCAGTCCCAGATCAGGGATCCAGCAAGATATGCAGAGCAGCCAAAAAAAAAAAAAAAAAAAAAAAAAAGGTAATCCTGCTGCCTGCTGGGAAAAGGAAATAAAAATAATTCTCGGGTGACTCCAGACATCTGTTCATTTGAGCTCGGTTTTCAGTAAGACTCTGTTTGATTCTCAGCACTTTGCTGCGAGGCTCCAGATAGTCTGCTTTCTACTTGTTTCTTGCCTGTCCCATTCTCAATCTTTGCTCTGACTGTAGGGGTTTATGTTCCTTTAACTAGTTAGTTTATTTCTGCTTTGGGGCTCGTAATGCACAAGATTCCTGATGCTTGGGAATCTTTCTTAGTCCTCAAGTCTCAGAAAAACCATCACTTCCTCCAGGAAGCCCTCCTTAACTTTGCCATCTAAAGTGGTCCCCCTCAGCCCCCACCCATTCCTCTCCATAATATCACCCTGTTTATTTCCTTCGTGACACAACAGACTGTACATTGTCGACACATTAAAGGTGATAAATTTGTTGAGAGTGAATGAATAAGCAAAGATATGAAGGAAGACAGTCAAGGATAGGAGCCGAGTTTTATACTATTTACATATTTTATACAGTGACTAGCAGAGCATTGGGTTCATGCTTAGTTTCAATAAATACTTAAAACATTTGAAATTTATGTTTATAGGGCACCTTAAGGATGAGGCATGATTTATCAAAAAAAAAGTATGAATGAAAACTCTATTTTCCTTGAACAAACAAACAAAAAAATTGCTTTAACTCGCTAGACCTCACTATTTCACTGTGAAATGGGGATCAGTATATTTGCTATGAGAAAGCAAGGATACTGCATAAGTGAAAGTGTTTTGTAAACTATAAAAGATATGCAAACCCACTCAAAGCCTTATTTTACAGAATACCAAAACACCGAAAAGCTCTAACTTGCCTAAGATTAATATAGGCAGTTATTAGTAGTACTTGTTTCCTGAATCGCAGTCTGGTGCTTTTAGTTAAAACTGTTCAAATATTATTATAACAACAATACAAAAAATAAAAACAACACACGCACATACACATTAATAAGCCAGTCTTCCATCTCAACAAATCACTTACTTCAATGTTCCTGATTTTTTCCAGAATGTCTCCATTTGAAACTGCAGTAAAACAATTTTGAACTTTTGAAATACCTTTTAAAGTTTTCAGCCAAGTTTTACAATTGGATGGCTGAATTATGTAAAGTCCAAAATACTGCCATTTATGTCATCATTTTAGATGACTGACTCAATTCCAGGATCCTCTATCCTGCTTCTCAAAGGATGTTTTGCAGATTTCTGGGTGGTCCCTGTAATACTTGCAAACAGTCTACAAGATTAATACTATTCCATAATAATGATACTAAGATATTATTTTTCATTTTTGCTCTCACTCTCTCACTAGTGTACAGTTACATTTTTTAGAGCCTACATGACCTGTGATATCCCAGCACTGAATACAGAGGCAGATGTGAGGATCTAGCCACCTTCGAGAAGCCAGACATTAGATTTGCAAAAACGTTAAAGAACACCACACTTCTCAATAAACTTTAATTTGCATTGGAAACAACAGTTATTTTTCATGAAAATTTTTTTATATTAACCTATAATTGGCTTGTTGCTATTTTTAATATAAATTAATAAATAAATACATTTTAAACATTTCTCAGTTCCAATCTCTAATGCCACAAATACTGATAGATATATAACCCAAATGAGCAAAAGCTCTTTAGGGTCCTCAGTAATTTTTAATTATCTAAAGGCAACCTGAGGCTAAAAAGCAGAAAAGCACTGCTCTCCCCACTGAACCTGAACCTTGAGATCCACTTGGTCCAATGCTTACCTGCTCAGCTGGGACCTTAAACCTTAGGCCACTCTCAATAACTAAGTACTGACACCTTGTTTATTGTAGGGACACCTGAGCCAGGCCACGTCCAGAAGTACCCTCATCCTTCATCCTTCCTCATATGGATCTAGGCCTGGGGAGCTTTACTATATGCCCTGGAAATCTTGGGGGTGGGTGGGAAATGGACCATTAGCTCCTGGGACCCCTTAGCTGTAATGGTGGGGCTTAACCACATCCATAGCCTCGGCCCACCTCTCAGGTCTCACTTCCTCTATCTCTGACTTCCATTTGTGGTTCCCGCTCCCCTCTTACATCCTAGTGCATCCTCGCCCCAGTCCACAGTATCTGATGTCAACTCCAGTCTCAGGCTGAATGTGTCACTCTGATGTTGAAGCAACCGGTTTTCTGCCTGTCACGTTCTCACACTTCTTGGTTGGGAGCTATGTGGCAGCACTTGTGTTCCTGAGACTGGCCCCTGCCCCATCGTTACGTGCAAATGAGTTACTAAAGCAACAGCCTAATGAGGGAGAGATGGGGCTGGGGCTTGGGGAGGTGTCCAGGGGACCTCTGGAGGAGATTTTCTTCCGTGACCAGAAGGAAGGAGGGTGGTTTTCCTCCAGGGGGTGCTGTGCTGTGGTAGTAGAGGTGGCCTGGGCTCTCTACTTGGCTCTGAGACCGGGGAATTGGTCCTGGAGGCTGCGGTGGGTCTCTGCCCTGTGAAGGACCAGGCCGCCCTCAGGCACTGTGACCCCCTGGGCCCCTGTAAACGCTGGACAGATAAAGAGGGGGCTGTCATCAGACCCCAGCCTGAATAAGGGCCTCAGGGGCCCAGAGAAGGGCGAACGGGGACACGTGTAGATGTGCGACCTGTCCCTCATGTTATAGAAGGACACATCTCCAGCTTCATAATCCAGGAAGATGCCCACCCGGCGAAGGCGCTCTTTCAGGGGGAGAATCTTCTTTGGGGAGGACAGGACGCGGTACTTGTTCTCAAACATCTCCAGGGTCCAGAAGCCGTTCTGAGGAACCAGTAGGGCTTCCCCTTTCCTCTTAACACTGTCTCTACAAACACCCACAGCCCAAACCATCACGTTTTCGACCTCCACCTCCCAGTAATGTCTCCCTGAGGAGTAGTTCTCTAGGCCCAGGACACAAGGCTGACAGTCAAATCTCTCTGGGTTGTCAGGCAAGCTCTGCCTGGAGGGACCCCGTCTCACACTTCTCCGGTCCTCTGACAGGAAGAGCTCGGGATGAGCGGTGTCTGGGTCCAGTACCACATCAGCTGCAGAGGAAGTCTCAGGTTTAGGCCTAGGATCTCAGGAGATTGTGAGATTCCTGGTCCCCAGAGAGATCCCAGAAAGCTGGTGGGAGATTCCCCCATGTGACCGCCTTTTCCGTGAAGGCCCCTCGATCCCAGATCCCAGGCAGCTCACAGAAAATTCCTGAGGCCGCACTTCTATCTCTTAAGTGGCAGGAGCACTGCCTCAGGTCGAGGAGAACTGGGGCTCTAAGAAATATAGAAAGTTCAGCAAATGAGCTGAAATTAATGGCTCCCGCTTTCTCTCAATGTTCTTAGATCTGCCCCCTTTTCTATTCAAAATATATGATCTCTGGGACTCTCTTTAGTTAAAAAGCTTCCCACATGGCTTAAACCAGCAAGGAGGACCTATCCCCTCCCCCTCCCCCTCCCCCTCCCCCAATTAAGCCATTAAGACCAATTTTTCCCTACACAGATAAGGGTGATGAAGTGTCCCTACACTGGTCCTCTGTGTTCTACCAGTTTAACCAGGTGACAACTGATTTAAACGACTAATATGCGTATCCTTCAAAGGGTAAAAAAGAAGGATAATGTCCCCCAAAGTCTACCTGCCATACTTGCTTGAGAGGTGAGTATGGCAAAAGGTAGTTTTGCCTTAATAACACTGGTGTGACATCTATAGCTATGACCTCTCTGGATACAGGAAATGCCTCAGACCCCCGACTTTCTGCAGCCCTCTCCCATCTGCAGTTACTATTACTTAGTCAGTCTACATCGAACACAAAATCATTGTGTTAAAATGATTTGCTTCTTTCTCCAAGTTGTTATGTCTGATGGTGATAATTTTGAAATTTGAAAGAGGAAAGGTCCAAGTGCTGTGGGATCTAGTAAAGCCTGCATTCTTTGATGCTTGTGAGCAGAACCCGACAAATCATAAAACTCAAAGTGCTCATTAGGACCAGGCAATTGGACCCTGTGTTCTCCCACCTGCCCAGGTCCTCTCCGCTGGCAGGCTATACACAGGGTTAGCAGCATTCTCTTGGAGCAGGAAGGTATTTCTGGTCCCTATTTGTACACCTCTCAGCCAGGCCTGGGAAGCTTAATGCTTTTCCCACACGTGGCTCTTCCACTGTGTAGTCTATACCATCTCCCAGGTTATAAATAGCTAAGCCAGTATTGTCTTCTTTCAAATTAATCCAGGATCCAAAGAGCAACAGCTACTAAAAGGTAACCTTTCGGGACATCTATTATGTATGGTAGACCTTTGGTAATCATGGATGAAATTATTCTAAAAAAGAGAGGATGGTGGGAAGTAAGCTATAGAGTTGGTTAAGAGCTGCGGGGCTTCCCTGACAGCAGAGGTAGGCTCCGGCACTGGGTGGGATACTGCTGGTGAATCGACCCCAGGCTCCTGCCCCCGCTAGCCAGCCTTGGGTCTCCTTGTTCATCTCCTCTAATGTGTCCCATTGGCTGCCTGGTGGGGAGAAAGCTCGGGATCTGAGGGAATGTCAGAGGCGCTCACCCGCATGTAAGAGGCTTCTTCTCCATCCTGCAATGGGGACAGGCAGAGAGGTAAGCTTCAGGAGACAATGCAGGGCAGAATGCAAATCATGCAGGGAGTGGTTCAGGAAATGCTCAACTTACGCAGTTCTTCATGAAGTTGCTCTGAAAAAGAAACAGAAACAAATGAATGTCCTCAAGAGAAGAACTAAGAGAGATAGAGTTTGTCTTAAATGATGATGGCTGGTCTTCTATTTGAATACCACTGTCCCCCTCCCCCCGCTGCCTTGGGAATTGTCAAGATACCAGAAATAACATATGATCAGGTGGCTGGATATTATCAGTACTTATTTGGGTTTGCTCTTGTCCAACAATATAGGGCTATACGTAGCCAGGTGAATGGATGCAACATTTGCAGAATGGAAGAAAGCGAGGTCTGAGGGATTCATTACTAGGACACGAAGAGTTCTAAGCCCTTGCCGCTGCCTTTATTCACGTCCTCTCTCTCTTTCGCAGGCTTTTAGCTGCCCGAGCTGTGTCCTTTTGTATGACAGTGAACTGTCTTCCTACTCTTTTACCTTTTATTAGACGTTCTTTCTCTTTTTCCACACGTTCTTTCCCCAGTTCCTTACGTGCAATTTCTTTCTCTTCATTTTCAATCTCTATTTGCATGGACAGAAGCTTTTTTTCCATTTGGAGTTTCTTGACGAGACAGATGCTCCCAGCGATGATGAGGAGCAGAGAAGGCAGGATGACAGTCAGGGCCACCATCCAGGGAGATGTGCTGGGAATAAAGGGTTCTGAAAAGGGAGCCCAAAAGTCCCATTTAGTGAGAGAAAGGAGCCCTGGGATTAGAGCCCTTCCGGGCGCAGATCTGAAGAGCGCCTCCCCTGCACCCCTGGCCCCCACCAGGTCCCTGCTCCGTCAGCTTCTCTTTCAGAAACCTCAGCTAGGGAAAGAGACTGTGGCTCTGCACTGGCTCACCCCGCAGTGATTGCCAGGGTTGGGGCCCCAGCAGACAAAAAAGCAGTAACATCTGGAGTCACCATGGGTAAGACCAGGGTGACTAAAAGCTAACCAGCCATACTGAATCAGCACGGCCACCACATGGTACAAGCCACCATCCCTTCTTGCCTGGAATATTGCAATGCCTTCTCCCTGCTTCTGTCCATATCCTCTGCGGTCTGTCCTCGGCACAGAGGCCTAAGTGAGATCATGTTGTTTCTCTGCTCAAAACCCTGCAGTGTTTCCTACCTCACTGAGACTAACAGCCAAAGTCCATTTGTGGCCTACACTGCCTCATATGATTCAGATCTACTGTCTCTCTGAATTCATCTCCTCCAACTCTCCCTGCCCTCAATCCATTCCAGTGATACCTGTGTCTTGGGGGGATCCTTGAAACTGCCAGATATGCTCCTGCCTCAGCCCTTTGCATATGCTGTTCCTGCTACCTGGCTTGCTCAGTCCTCGAACATCTGCATGGCTCACTCCTCACTTCCCCAACTGCCATATTTTCCGTGAAGCTTTCCCCAATCGTCCTATTTACAATTACAACTGCCTTATGCCCCTGACACTCTCTATCACCCCCTCACTAACTTTTTTCTATGGTACTTATCACCATCTGATATAATCCACAGTTTAATTAATTATTTCACTCCTTGTTTTAATTCATGATTTCATTTATTGCCTTCTGCTGTTCTAGAATGTGAGCCCCATGAGGGCAGGTATCTTCATGTATTTTGTTCACTGATTTACCTTCGGTTTCTAGAACAGTGTCTTGAACATATGAGACGCTTGTTCAGTATTTAATGAATTTATGAATGTCTACAGACAGAGAATTTCTCCAGCTCTGTCCCTTGGGAAATCTCTTGGGCAGGAAGGCAGGGCTTCAGCAGATACTACCTGCCATAGATTTATGACTGATCTACATGTTTGAAAATTGCCGCAGGATAAGGACCATAACAGAGAAAAACAAAACAAAACAAAACTATCAGATTTACCCCCAGAGAAGAGGCTTCCTACTCCTGTGTTTTGAGGTGATTTGATTTTTCCTCTTGTGACAAGGGGAGAGGCCTCAGCTCAGCTGTAGCCTCTAGCTCTTCAGTGCCCAGGACCCTTCCACTCCACGCCCCTACTCCCATCCCCATGCTGGGCTCCGGTCTGTCTGATGAGGATCCCGCCTCCATGAGATGAGCCTCCAGAGAGCAGGGAACTAACCTGGAATGAAAATCACAGTTTCCTTCTCCTGGTTGAGCAGGGTGTTGTTGACGGAGCAGGTCACGTTCCTCACAGACTCATCCATGATGATCACAGCCATGGTGACCACGAAGAGGCCATCTGCGTTCGTAGTGTAAGCCTCCTCCAGCGGGGGCATGATGTCACCATAAGGGTCCCTCCACACGGCATGGGGCTCTGGGTACCACCCTACAGATGTGCATTCCAGCCGGATGCCTCCATCCTCGTGGCCCTTCATTTCAATAACGGGCTGAGAACCCAGGCCTGGGGAGAGAGACCAGCTAAAGAGGTAATGGTGTCTTAGCCGAAGTGTCTTAGCAGATCAGCTGTTAGTGATGAGAGCCAAGGGAAGCTGGGAGAGAGCAAGAGGCTGGTGTCCAGAGAAACTGATGACACACATTCCATTCTGTGAAGGGAGAAAGGAAGGAAGGAAAGGAGGGAGGGATGGAGGAAGGAAGGAAGGAGCCAGTAAGGAGGAAAGGAAGGAAAAAGACCTTGATGTTGGAGAACACCAGGTGACCAACATGTCAAAAAAATTGTGAGATCTCTAAGTGGGGAAAGGATTACATTGTACTTTTCTTTGCGCTCCACCTACGGACCCCATCACAGGCGCAAGCATTTATCTGCCTCCTAATAAATATTGGTTGATTGATTCATTCAGCTAGAGATTTTAATTTTCTCACTTCCGGGTGGGTGTGTCCACTGTGACCAGAAAGAAGCAGGCTTTCACTTTCTGCCTGAGAGGACTTCTGCCTGAGAGGACTTCTGCCTGAGAGGACTTCTCAGTAGCTCTGGCTTCCTGAAGTTCTAGGTCAATACAATAAGGACAGAAACCTGCCAGGCTGGCAGAATCTTAAGAAAGTTTTTGAGTTCAAGGCACTGACCCTCTTCTCCTGGTTTAGGACTTCACATCGCCACAGCTGTCTGATAATCATAAGCAGCTGTTGGTTTTTAGGAAAATTGACAGAGCCAGTGTGCAAAGCCAACCCTTACCCCAATTCAGAGATGTTTACCTTCCAGTCAATTGGGCTCCGTCAATTAGGTAATTTTCTTACAGTCCCTTGACAACATTCCCCTATTAGATCTGGATGCTCCCGGGATCCTTAAGATAAAAACATCACCTCCTTGGGCTTCCCTGGTGACGCAGTGGTTGGGAGTCCACCTGCCGGTACAGGGGACACGGGTTCGTGCCCCGGTCCGGGAGGATCCCACGTGCCGCGGAGCGGCTGGGCCCGTGAGCCCTGGCCGCTGGGCCTGCGCGTCCGGAGCCTGTGCTCCGCGGCGGGGGAGGCCACAACAGTGAGAGGCCCGCGTACCGCAAAAAAAAAAAAAAAAAAAAAAAAAAAAATCACCTCCTTAATGTCAGCAGATCATCGTCAAAAGTCCTAAGAATCTAGACTCTTCCTAACTTATTCTATCTTTCAGAGACTCCTCAATAAAAGAGAATACTGGGTAGGAGAGAGCTGCAAATGCATGGTCCTGGGAGACTTCTGCCCCTTTAGCCAGGTATCCAGCAATCATCCAGACTTCTTTTAAGGAGTTCCTTTGTTAAGCCTGTCCAACAAATTATACCAAAGACAAAATTAAAGCAGTCACTTAAGCCTTACTGCTTCTTGCTCAATTTGATCTTTTCAAGATGGAAAATAAAAAACAACTAGTGGCATATTGAAAGGCTCACACAGAAACTTTGAAGTGGGATAAGATTCAAAAGAACTTGGCCAGATGGAAAGAAATCCTACAAAATGTTCCAGGGCAGGGGTTCGATAAGGGCAAGCAGGAGGCAATAGACTTAAGGACAGAACCAGCCAGCTGATTAACCAAACTGGAAAACAGTAAGCAAGCAAGCAAACAGGTGTACACCAACTCGCTTCAGAGTGCGGCAGGTCAGGGTCTTGTTTACAGGGGAAGAATGGAAAATGCCTGCCACATACAAACACATGGTGATCAGCTCTGTAGTGCTGTTGTGAACAGAGTCAGGGCACAAGGGTGGAGAAACCCTTCTTCCGTGATATTCTATATTAATCAGATACAAAACTGCCCTTCTGAGTAACGAAGATGGGATCTCCTGCCAGTCAAGTTTGAGGCCCACTGGGAAGGTCGCACTGTCCACAAACCTCCATTGGTCTGGTGGACTGAAATGCCATTGATTTATGTGTGTCTTAAAGGCTTTTCCATTCTTCAAACATTTCTTTTAAAGTATAATACTCTGACACCGGAAGTGAGGTCATACCTTAAAGCCAATAAACTTGTAGAAATCCCAGTTTAAATGCCACTTCTATCCTGAAGCCTGGCCAAATTCTCACTCATTTTCTCTGTGGGACCACTAGGCTTAATATATAATTTACATGTCAGTCACTCACACGACAACTAGTATTTGAGGAGAGGGAAAGAAGGTAAACTTAATGTTTATCAAGAAATGAGATGTCCATATATGCTGTAGTTTCCTGGGCAGTCCTTGTTGATTCCACTTGTCCCTGTGCAATTATTGACAGTGCCTCCTCTCACTCTCAAAAGTGTGCAGTTTGAGTGATAAACTATATGGTCCCCTATCAGGAGCCCACACGCCCTGTGTTGTGCTAGATGGGACTTCACACTGGATGCTCTCAGTAGCCCTAGACGTGCATGGCTCACTTCCTCACTTCATTCTTGTTTTGTTCAATCGCCATCTTTTTCCGTGAAGTTTTTCCTGACCATTCTATTTCTAATTACCTTACCTCCTTGCCTCCTAGAACTTTCCATCTCTTCCCTGCTTTATTATTTTCTATAGTACTCATCGCCATCTGATATAAAATCCAGTTTAATTATTTCATTTATTTCTCTGTGCACCCTCCAGAATGTGAGTTCCACGAGGGTAGGGATCTTCATGTACTTTGTTCACTGATTTATCCTCAGTTTCTGAAACAGTGACTTGAACATGAGATGCTTGTTAAGTATTTGTGGAATGAATTTATGAATGTCCGCAATGAGGGGTGTGCAAGGGTAAATTTTTCCACTCTGATTTTGATATCAGCCATTCATCTTTTTCACTCCTTCATTTTACAGCTACTTATTAAGTACCTGCTAGGTGCCAAGCAATTTGCTAGATGCTGGAGACATAGTTGTGAATAACTGCTGGTCCTGATTGTGATGTGGACTATTAACGCTTTAAAAGAATGTCTAGTAACAAAAACCTGAATGAGTACTTTTTAGTGCTGTCTACAAAAATTTTCAGTTCACCTGGGCCCATGGTTAGGCTTGTACTTCCCTCTCCTGTATAGTTAGGCATAACCATGTGACGTGCTTTGGTCAATGAAATGTGAGTATAAATAACATGTAGCACCTCCCAGGCAGAAGCTTTACAAACCAGTGAGTAATTTGCTGGGCTCTCTTTCCCTCTGCTCAGGTGAACCACAAAGCTCCAGGCAGATCTGTATGAAGTAGAGCCCCACCAGACTCAGGAAGGATATATTTCATGTGTTAGAAACAGACCTTTGTTGATTTAACGTACTGAGATTTGAGGGCTGCTTGTGACCAGAGCATAACCTTGACAATCCTGACTAATGCATACTTCAAAGATGATTAAAAGCAGGGACTGGTAAGAGGCTCATGGAAAAAGGTTAAAAAAAAGCAGATCTCAGGCTTAGAATAGAGATAGCTCAGGCACGATGTGATGACCACTTACAGCTTTATGGAGCAGATTCATTTAATCCTTCAATAATATTTGTTGAGCACCTGTTATGCTCCAGGGTCTGTTCTAAAGGTGTGGATACAGCAGGAGAAAAATAGAAAACAATCCCTTATGAAATCTACATTCTAGTGGAAGAGCCATAATAATCTGGATAAATACGTAAAATGCATATACGTAAGAAGGTGAGAGGTGCTGAGGAAAACAGTAGGGAAGGAGGGTAAAAAGGGTCAAGGATGGTGTTCGATCCTCACACGCGTGGAAAATAACTTATGAAAAAGAAAAAAATAGATTGAAATCACATGTGAAAAACTTCTCTTTGGACTTAATGAAAAAGGTATGGAGCATCATATATGACTGGCGAGAGTGTATATTGGTACAAACACTTTGGAAAACAAATGTGTAGTACCTATTAAGGATGTATATTTCTCATTATACAGCATGTCTCTTCCTAGGAACCTGTTTAAGTTGGGGATTTTGAGAAGTGGCATGTTGTGGACTGAACTGTGCCCCCGCAAAATTCATATGTTGAAACCCTAACCTCCAGGCCCTTAGAATGTGCACGTATTTGGAGAGAGGGCCTTTAAAGAGGTAATTAAGTTAAAATGAGGCTGTTAGGGTGGGCCCTAATCCAATCTGACTGGTGTCCTTATAAGAAGAGGAGATTAGGACACACAGAGAAAGACACCAGGAACGTGGACCCACAGAGGGAAGGCCACACGAAGACACGGAGAGAAGACCACACGAAGACCCAGTGAGAAGGTGGCCATCTGCAGGCCAGGGAGAGAGGCCTCAGAAGAAACCAAACCTGCTGACAGCTTGATCTTGGACTTCCAGCCTCCAGAACTGTGAGAAAATACATTTCTGTTGTTTAAGCCACCCAGTCTGTGGTCCTTTTGTTATGGCAGCCCTAGCAAACTAACTCGGTCAGTAGAAGGCAGTGTTCTAGTTCTTGACATGAGTAGTGGTTACATGGGTTATAGCTCATAATAATTCAGTAATCTGTACATTAATGTTCTATGAGTTTTTGTGTATGAGTATAATACTTCACAATAAAGATGTCTAATTCTAAAACATGTTACTGAGGAAGACGCTTAGAGATCTCTCACAAGTAGGCATAAGAATAATTTGTAGGGATTAAGCATTCGCCCCTACTCAAGGTGACAGCTGAGTTCCGTGTGTGCGTCTCAAGAGTCGATGCCCACCGTTTAGCAGAGCAAACCCACTCACTGGGTCCTTGAGCAGGGGAAAGCCACCCTCCCTGTTTAAAGGGGATTCTAGGCAAAAATCTGCTGGTCTGCAGGGGCCCTGAGGTGAGGAGAAAAACTTTCCCTAAGAGTCAGGCTGTGAAAAAGCAATGGAGCAAAATGGAAGGTCGTACCTGCCACCATCAGGTACATGATGGCCTCGTCGTAGGATCTGCCTTCTTGGAAATAACAGCGGTAGATGCCGTTTTCGTGGGCTGTGACGTTGTGTATGATCAGCTCCACGCTCCCTTTGCTGATAGCTTCGCTCACAAAGGTTGTTCTTCCCCGGTACTCCTCCATCTGCTCCTCCGTTCTCTCTCGATGGCCCTTGTACACGAACACTGCAGGGGAGAACTGCGTCCGGAACCACCGCACCTCCATGCCCTCAGCGTTTTTCTCAGGTGACAGGTGGCAGTGTAACTTGGTGTCTTCTCCCACCATGGCCAGAATTGGATCAGCTGGTCCCAGGACAGTAAATTGGACTGTTCAACAAAGCGGTAGAGTCAGACAAGGGCACCAGCCATCAACTCTCTAAGGTGGGAAAAGAAGTGGATATGCCAGGACACAGACATGTTCTTTCTAAGGGGCTTCCTGGGCTCAGGACTCTGGGGGCCAAGAGATGTGGCTGGTCGACAGTAACAGACACCTAGCAGGGGTAGGAGGGGTGTCTATTGAGGATGCTAATGCTTCTTGAACAACACATTGAGAAGCATACCCTGATACCCCGCATGGACCCTGAGCTTACACAGATCTTTTTCTATTTCCCAAACCAGCACAGTGCCTGGAGTATACTATAAACTTGAGCTGTCCAATATGATAGCCACTAGCTAGTCCCAATTGGAGTGTGCTGTAAATGTACAATACACACAATTTTGAAAATTTAGAAAAAAATGTTAAGCATCTCACTGTTAATATTTTACATTAATTAAAAGTTTAAATAATAATATTTTGGTTATGTGGAGTTAAAATAGATTATGAAAGGTTGTTTTATCTGTTTCTTTTTACTTTTTTAAACGTAGCTACTAAGAATTTTAAGTTATATATGCAGCTCGCCTTTTGTGGCTCTCACTGGATTGCTAAATGGAGGGCGCTGGGATCCGTTCGAAGACCGTGCGCAGAACGAAAAGGTGAGCGGACACAACTGCAGCCCTTCTTTACCCTTCCTCTTTGCAGACTGAAGTGCTGATTTTCCTTTCTGAGAAGTTGATAGGAGTTAGTGGCATGCACCCCTACCTGAGACCGAGGCAAACAAGCTGAGGAGGTGGAAGAAGAGAAGGGAGCCTGGCAGGGAGAAATGCAGAGAAGCAGCTGGCTCCATAAGCACCCACGAGAGGCAGGGACGCGAAGCCTAGAGAGACGTGGAGAATCAGCCAGGGAGACTCGGCACTACGGTTCTGATCTAGGTCAAACTTTCCTGTAACCCGTGTTGGTTATCATCAGCGCCCCAACTGCTGTCTTGGGCAGGCCCCTTCCTCTCCCGGTTCAGGTATTTCCCGATAGATGGCTTCATTAAACATTCCAGGGAATAAGCCAACAATACAACGATCGGGAAGACAGTTTTCCGCCCTCCTCGGCTCACTTCTCCGGCCAGAGTTGAGTTTCTTCAGACGTCACTTGATATTCTTCCAAACCCATCCTCCCTCCCGTCCCTTCCTCCTCGCCGCGAATCTGGCTCGGCACCAAGTCAAGCCAGGGGTGGAGAGCCTCCCTCCCCTCACCCCCGCCCCCGGAAGCATCCCCTACCCGGGACCCCGCCTTTCCCCTTACCAGGTTCTGTTCCTCCCGCCTACCGCCCCCCACTCCCCGCCCCAACCCGAGCGGTAGCGCGTCCCCTCCCTTTCTTACCTTCTAGAATTAACTTCTGCGTTTTCTTTTCTCCTCTGACGCTCAAATGATGATTTTCCAGTTGTCCTTCTTCCCCCTAAACCCGCCCATGGGCACAGGCACAACCAGACCAAATCTTCCCGAAAGCGGAGAAGGAACTTTTCTTCGCCTCCCGTTAGTCGCGGCCTGGGGGCTGCGGTCCCTGGGACCCGGTCCACTCGGGGACCACAAAGTCACAAGATCTCCAATGAATGATTTAGAGCAGGCCGTGGGTCAGCCAGCCAATGGCATCCCTGAACCTGCTTTCTCACCAGTTACTGGGTAGAATACACAGAAACAGCTTAGGACTTAAAAACGCACAGCCGCACGGAGCCTTTAAAAAACTTTCCTTTTTCTTTCTTCAGAAGCGAGATACTTTTCATTTTTTTATTGAAAAGCCTTGAGATTCCCCGAGGATTTTGGCGTTGCAGCTAATCACCAGGAGAGGCCTGCCGTGTGTAGAAGTCTCTCTCTCTGTGTATGTGTGTGTGTGTGTGTGTATGGTGTTTGGGGTTGGGGGTGTGATGACGTAAGCATAAGCATCTCTCACAGCTTCACATGTTTCTTAGTCTTGGGTGGGATGGAGCCCAGTTGCCCACATGATAACCAACTGATTAATGTACCCTTTATGTAATTTTTCTCTCAGTTGGCTTTTCTCTTTTTATTTATTTTCGAACTTGAGTTTTCTGGGATCAGTTCTCAAGTAGACAACGTGACTCCGAGTCCTTGACTCAGAGTCAGCTTTTGGGGAACCCAAACTAAGAGATGGATTCGGTAGAAAGTTCACCAGACATCATCAACAGTGAGAATTATCTTTTCTGCAAAAGGACACTCTGACATGTATACCTGGGTTTAGTAAGTGAACGGAGGGCTACAGATAAAATTTCCCAAGAGTCACTCATTGAGATTCACGGGAATCTCCAATCGTGGAGGCCCTTAGTGTATACAGGACAGAGGCCTCCTCCAGAGTGAGTGAGGCTGTGACTACGTGTGCTAGCCTGAAGAGTTCACACCAGAATCTTTACAACCTGTGATTATGACACATTACATGGCAAAAGAGACCTTAAGGTTATGGATCTTAATGTAGAGAGATTATCCTGGATTCATAGGAAGATTATCCTGGATTATCTGGTTGGACATATCTAATTACATAAATTCTTAAAAGTGGATAAAGGCAGGAGAGTCAAAGAGATTCAGTGGAAGAAGAAACAGGGTGGATTCAAAGACTGAGAGGGATTCAATCTGCCATTACTGCTTTGAAGCTGGAGGAAGAGGACCACGAGCTGAGGAACGTGGCAGCTTCCAGAAACCGGCAATAGCCCTCTGCTGACAGCCAGCAGGAAATGACAGCCTCAGTCCTACAACTGCAAGAAACTAAATTCTGCCAACAATCTGAATGAACAAGGAAACGGATTCTTTCCGAGAGCCTCCAGAAAGGAATGCAGCCTGCAGACACCTTGATTTTAGTCTGCTGAGACCCATGTTGGACTTCTGACCTACAAAGCTGTGAGATAATACATTTATTTTGTTTTAGGTCACAAAATTTATGGTCATTTATTATGGCAGCAATAGAAAACTAATACAATAAGGACTTTGTGAAAATGTTGCAGTGAGGTAAATTGTGCATCTGTGGTGAGTAAACTGTAGGGGCTTAAAATCTAGAAAATGCTCAGTTGAAGAGTGAAGATTATTAACACATTTATTTAACAAAGGTAACTTGACAACCACACGCCCTGTGACGGGACACGCTGTCCCAGAACATACAGTTTAGATTGTAATACTTGGAATTAATGATGAAATGTTTTGGTTTAAAACCGTTTGTACTGTAACTGCTTTTATTGCTAACCGTTTGACTTGGCTGCTGTGAAATTGAGCTTTGCTTCCCAGCATAGTGTGAACAGGAAGACACTGGGTTCCGGATGGCCGACCCAATAGTTCAAAATTAGAACGAACATCCTGTTACCCTGGGATATAAAAACCACACCTGTACAAGACTCGGGGTCTCACCCTTCTTTTGGTGAGGCCCCGATCGGTTTGTGCTTTTGTGCTTAATAAACGCCTATCACTAATCTACTTTTGATTTGCACTGGATATTGGTGTTCTGTCTTGATTCTGATTCCTCCCCGAGGGAAGCTCGCAGTGTATGCAAGACCACAACAGCCCGGTAGAGGGGATACACTGGTGAACAAAATAGCGATGATAATGAAGAGTAACTTCTGCCCGGTACCCGTCAGCTGCAAGGAACATTCGTTAACATCAGTCAGGCGTGGAAATATCCCTTTCCTGGAGATGGACTCTACAGTGTGATCAAAATACTGCTAAAGTTCATCTAGCTTCATTCCTCCCAAATTCTTGTTCCACAGGCAGTCTTTAGGTATTAAGTTAGGCTTTCTAGAGACCTTAAACTTAGGAGGACTGCTTCTGGCTCCGGGATTACTTATCACATTGGCCGGGGGGTGGGGGTGGGGGGGTGGGGAGGTGGAGAGGGGGTGGGGCGGTGGTGGTACTCATGCCCTTTAGTAGTTAAGATTTTGGCCTTTAGTCCCTTTGCAGTCCTGTGTGATGCAGTCACTGTGAATTCATTCTCTGGACCAACTCACCCGGCAGAGCCAATCCAGCGAAGCGCTGGACCTATGGCTCTGACTGTTGACCTTGAAGGAACCCAGTGGGGTGTGGCCTCCATAGACACCTACAGTGATCCTTACCCTGGGGTGCCCTGGGAAGGGACACTCAGGGCTGCACGTGGTCCCTTCCCCACAGGGGCAGTCGGGCTGGAAAACAGGCTAGCGGGTAGAGGGTGGGTGGAGGTGGGGGACAGGGGCCAAACATTCCCCTGCAGCACTAACTGATGAATTATATAAGTCGCTTAACTCGGCCCTACCTCAGTTTCCACACTTGCGCAATGAGGCTATATCACAGGGTTGCTGTGAGGATTAAAGGAGAACATTTATTTAAAGCTTTGACACAACCCCCAGTACACTTACGTCATCCGTAAATGTTTTATATTCAAATCACAGCTGTCATTTACTAGCTGAGTGACCTTTGCGAAGTGAATTCACTTTTCTGCACCCTGGTTCCTGTCTCCATATAAAGGAGACAATAAAGCAGTATCAAACTCAACTGTCCATATGGAATAAATAATTGTATTAATATTAGTGAAGTGCTTCACACAGTGTGTGTCTTTGGTATTTTACGGTTGTGATTTGTTGCTGGTAGGGAAGAGGCCCTCGGCTTCAGGCTGGGCAGGGAGAAGCAAGGACGTTACTTCAGCCTGAGGCTCCCCATTCTCATCAGCTGAGCCCAGGGCCACGGGGGTCTCCAGAGAAAGGTCAGGCTCTGGGTCAGGAACACTGGAACTCCCCACTCCTGTCAATGCTGGGCAAATGGTCAAGGCAGTGGGCTCCAAGGTCAAAATCCTGAAAACGGGCCACAGAGGCCCAGAGAAGGAGGTGTGCGGGAAGGTGTACACATGAGATCCATCCGCGGCGTTGTAGAAGGAGATCTCACCAGTCTCGTAGTCCAGGAAAATCCCCACTTTTTGAGGAGGGTTGGCAATTGTCAGTTTGGTCCCGGGGTCAGTGAGAGCCCGATAGTCATTCCCATCAGACAGCCCCATAGTCCAGAAGCCATTCTCGGGTGTCATTTTAATCCAACATTTTCTCTCCACGTTCTCCCTGCACACCCCGACGTGCCACTCTTTCCTGTCCCCAACCTCTACCTCCCAGTAGTGTCTCCCTGACGTGAAGCTCTTGCAGCCAAGCACACAGTAATGCCAATCAAATCTCTTGGGGTTGTCTGGCAGATTCTGTCGTTTGTCTGCTCACTGCAAGCTCCTCTGGTCGTCAGAAACAAGCAGGATGGGGTTTGCTGTGTTCGGATCCAATATCACATCCACTGCAGAAAGTTTGGGGATGGGGTCATGGGTCAGCCATTGTTCTTAGATCTCAGAGCCTCAGCCCTCAAGGCCTGGGTCTGGTTGAAGAAGCCCAAGTCCAGAGCTGGGTGTCCCCAACCTGCCCTGAATGTGACCCCCTTAGCAATACCAAAAGAAAGCCATCAGGGGTCTTAAGTTCAGTGGGAAAGAGGAGGGTGATGAGGGTCAGGGTCTTCTTAACTGACACCTGGAGCTGGCTCTTTCCTTCTACCTTTTTCCTGTTTCCCTCCCCGAAATGACTCTGCCCACCTGTGCTTCATAGGCACATAGGTTTAAATTTCAATCCTTGCACTATTGCTTATGAACTGAATGTCTTTTCCTTTTCTCTTTTCCCATAGACTTAAGCTATATAATATCTTTAAGCCTCAACTTTCTTAACTGAAAAATGGGGATAAAAATACTAATCTCTAGGGTAGGAAGACAACACATGTTGTGTATTTGGCTCAGGGCTGGGCATGGAGGAAGCGGCCTGATCTTACAAAAGCTGCCAGGCCTTTTCTGTGCTAAGGGCCATGTTGGGGGCTTTATGTGCTCCCAGACCCACTCTCCATCTTGCTCCACCCTCTTCTGGGCCCTGGGAATCTGTCCTCTATGGACAGTGTCACTGGGTTCTCTTGCCTCTGGTCGCCTGCTGGATTTGGCCAATGGGAGGTACTAGCTGAAGACTGGAAGGAGGAAGAAGAGAGGCACAGCATTTATTTTTTCCCCTTTCTTCCCTGCCAGCTTCAGATGGTGATGCTCTAACAAAAGGATGACTTTTCTCAGGCAGCCCTCTCCTTGAGCTATAGCTTCCTCTGGGCTGTACCCTCTCCCTATCTCTTCAGGCCCAGGGGTGGTGACAGCTCCCCACTGTTGTGAGTCCTGGGGGACGGAATGTTCCTTTGTCGGCTTCCCTTTACCCTCTTTTTTGCCTTTGTAAATAGTCCCTTCTTTAAACCCTCTTCAGCCACCCATTTTGAATATACCATCTCTTTCTTCCTGTTTTTTTGACCAAATACACATTCATGAGCTCATTTAGTCTTTACCTCAACTCTCACATAAATAGGAATTACAATCATCGTCTAAAATTGAGGCGAGTGAAGCTCAAAACATCAAGTGACCTGAGGACACACAGCGGCAGGAGGTGGCATACGGAGCTTGGGAAAGGACAAGATCTCTGAGCATTGCTTTCTCTCCTTGATCACGTTGCATCCTCGCTCTCCCTGTAGTATTAGTTCACTCTGCCTGTCCTTCCCCTCAGCTCCACCTTTGATGCCTCTTCCTTCCCATAAAGGTCTATGGAAGCCCAGGAGAGCAATTCTCCCTGGTTCTCTGGGCTCTCAGTGGCAGGGCATGGGAGATAGGCACAGCCTTGAGATCGAGGCCTCAAGTCATCTGCCCGGAACTCTCCCAGTCATGGGGACTTGTCCCAGAATCTCAAGACTTGGAGAAGAAAAAGGGAATATGGTCCCTCGGGTTGTTGTCCTAGGGGACATAGTGATTCACTCACCAGCTTGGAAAAGGGCCTTCTTCCACTCTGAAAGAAAGGAGACACAATAAGGAAAGGTCATTAATTCTGATCTTTCCCTTACCCATTCTCCTCAATAAGCCTTTTCTGTGTCCCTTCAGTCTCTTCCAGTATCCAGCTTCCTTCCTCTACAGCTCTGACAGATTAGGCATAAAAGGTCTCAAAAATGGTGGACTTCCTCATCGGGCTGCAGGTGACATGGCCAGGCTACAGTAGGCTGTGTGCCAGCTGGGTGGGGAGTGGCTGAAAGTGCCCAGATGCTGTATCTGAAGGGCCTCTCTGAGGCTGCAGTAAAGCAGGGGTGGTATTCCCCACAGAAAATGAGCCTCTTGGTTAGATCTGAGTATTCCTACTGGGAATGCCAATGCGTCACACAGCAGGGAAAAAGTTGGAATGCTTATACACATGAGCCAGGAAACTCAGAGGACATCCAGGTCACTCACCAGGATAGGCCTGAGACTTCTCCCCACCTACAAGGGAAGAAAGGCAGAGACGTCAACTGAACTCTGTCATTTCCTTTCTCCTCCTTTTGCACCCATCTCTCCTTCTTTTTGACCACCTACCCTTCCTACTTCCTCCCTCTGCCGTTCAACTCTCTCCTCCCCTCTCTTCCTTACGGGGGCGGGAAGGAGGGGGAATGAAGGCCCCTTTCTCCATTAAAAAACCAAACAAAACACTCATGATTCTCTCCTCATTTCTCCCCAAAAACCACTTCCCCCCAATCAGCCTCCCATATTTCTTTCCTTGGGAAAAAGGATCCGGAACATTCCTTCAGCCCAGGGCAGAGTTAGTGGCTGAGGAAACTGGCTGGAAAATACTCAGGCAGAGACAGCCTTGGATGAGAATTTGGAGAAAATGTCAGAGCCACTCACGAGCCATGTACTGGATCTTTCTCCACTCTGCAATGGAAGAAGGTGATGAGTCATTAAGAGGCCCAGCGGGGGATAGGAAGATGAGCTTGGGTCCCTGGGGGCATCAGAACTTACTGAGTTCATACTCGAGTGTCTCTGGAAAAGAAGCAGAAAAAAAAAAAAAGTACTGTTATGGGGATGGAAGGAGGAGGACCTCTAGAATATAAACCTTAAAAATGACCTAGTGCCGGGTTGGATGCACAGGATGGGGATGCAGAGAGGTAGTCCGGCTCCCTCCTGTAGGCACAGGCCTTAGATTCCCTCTCGGGGTCAGATACCTTTTATTCTTTGTTCCTGCTCTTTTTCTGCCCTTGCTGTTTCTTTTTCCTCTTCTGCTCTCTCTTTCTCCATGAATAGAGCCTTCTTTTCTTTCCTCTGTAGCCACAGGAAGTAACCAGCCCCTGCGAGGAGCAGCAGACAGACAGGCAGCGTCCCCGCGAAGACAGCGATCCAGCGCTGGGCCCTTCTTCAGAAGGGATCTGCAATGGGATCCAGTCTTAGCCTCTCACCCTCAGGACAGGGTTCATGGAGTTTATCTCCTGCCGTCAAATGATCTTTCTCTTCCTAAGTTCTCAGAGAACTTTAGGGAAGACTGCAGTAAACCCTAGTAAGGGTTTGTATTTATAGCAATAGCAAATACCATTACTTGTCTTGAAAGGTCTGCCTCTCACATGTAAATGTGATACTTGAGCATCGCAATCAAGTTTTTTCTAATTAAAATTTACAATAGGTTATATTCACTTGGTTCAAATATCAAATTAAAAAAAACGTAAAACGTCACCCAAGTCTCCTTTTCACTTCCTCTGCCCGCCTCCTTTAATTAGACTCATTTAATCAGCCTAGTATGGTGACTAAGAATGTGCACTTGGGAGCTGGGGGGGCCTGGGTTCAAATTCTGATTCCTCCACCTGACTAGCAGTGTGACCTTGGACTAATTAGTTAACCATTCTATTCCAGGTGTCCTAATCTGTAAAACGGGGGTGATAATAAAATTAATAATAATAATAATAGAATAATAAAACCTAACTCATAAGGTTAAAGCATTAAATTAATGTTTATAAAGCATTATAAACACATAGAGAGTGCTATACAAGAGTATATTAAATCTAAAAATATAAATGTATTCTTATTTCTTCTTGTTTACTCCAAAGATAACGTTCTGTATAAACTGCTCTGTGTCTTGCTTGTTCTGTTCACATTGTATCTTGCAAATCTTTCCATATTAGTACAGGCAGAATGCCTGTGTTTCCTTTCAGAGCTGGACAATATTCCATTGCATAAAAATTCCCCATTAATGGATATTTGCACAGTCGCTAACTTGTTGCTCTTATAGTTAATGCTATAAGAAATAACTTTTTACATGGGTAGTTTTCTACACATGCAAGCATATCTGTCAGATAAATTCCTAGAAGTGGGATTTTGGATCAATAAGTAGGTAGTTTGGATATATATTGCTATATTGCCCCCGAAAGCAATTGTGCCAATTCATACCAAAAATATATCAAATTATGTATAACAAAAAATGTCTAAGAGTGACTGTCTCCCCACAATCCTACCATCAGAATGTTTTATCAACCAGCACTCTTTTGTTTTGTTTTATCTTGTTGCCAGTCTCACAAGTGGAAAATGTTTTAATATACATTTCTCTATTGAGTGAGGTTGGACACTTTCATTCCTTTTCTGTGAACGAATAATTCATATCCTTTGCTTTTTTTCTACTGGTTTGTTTCATATTTTAAGGAGATTAGTGCTTTCTCTAAATTATGAGTTGTACATATTCCCCCTGCCCTCATTTTGTCATTTGTCTTTGCTTAAGGATTTGGTCTTTACCACTTCTCCCCCAATTCCCGTTGCCTGTCACAGTTTCTGGCACATAGGAAATGCTCAGTAAATACTTGTGACGTTATAACAGGGAAAAAAAAACATCCCCGGAGCAAGAAGACACCTCTGGAACCCTGCTCAGTGCCTCGTTTTCACTGCAAACTCAGCACAGAGAATCACACGTCCTCCTTCTTTCTTTTCTTTTTTTCCTTTTTAAAATTCATTTTTATTTCATTTAATTTATTTTTATATTTTTCTCTTTTTAATATGGCTATGCTACATTTCAATTGGTTAATGTTTAAATTGTCATTTTAAAAAATTTTCTACAGATTAAATTTTACATATGCCTCTTTTAAGGTGCATTTAATGGAATTTTAAAAATTGAAGTATAATTGACTTATAATATTATATTAGTTCCAGGTGTTCACATCTTTCTTCTTCCAATAGCCACAGCTCAATATACCTGAGGCTAAGCAGGGTACTGACCTGCAATGGAAATCTGGGCTGTCTTTTCCTTGTTGAGGAGGGGATTTCTGATGATACAGGACACCCCTTCTCCAGAGCTGCTTTTCACCGTTAGAGATGATGTGACTGCATGCAGGCCCGCTCCATCTGTAGCTGGAGGTGCTGCCACGGCTGGCATGTTCTGGCCCTTGGCATCTCTCCACTGTATTTGGGGCTGGGGATACCAGCCGGTGGATGTGCACCCCAGGTGGATCCCTCCATCCTCATGGCCCTTCATTTCAATGTGAAGATCCGAACCTAGAGCTGTGGAAGGGACAAATGAACCTCAATTCTTGGGAGCCTCCAGTATCAGTGAGGGTCTCAGCAGGAACTGTATGGCACACCCATGTTAGATAATTAAAGTAGGGTTTCATTAAGAAGCTGTTTACAAAAGGGTGGTCATTAGTGAGGAGAAAACTATATGGGGTAGAGCAATAGCCCAGGGCCAGGAACAACAGAGCTGTTACCACCCACCCCTAAACCCAAAGGGAGGTGGAGAGGAAGCCGTTTTGAAGACCTAAAAGGAGAGAGTCACGTAGAGAGGACTTTCATAAGAGGAGCTGTGATCTTTGCAAAGAGCACGCAGCCAGCTAAAGGTGGCCCTGCAGGGAGAAAGCCAGGGGCATAAGTACCCGGACTTCTCTCCTCCTCTCCTCCTCTATCTTCAGCTATGGCTCCCCATTGACCAAACTCGGCCAGAAGCCACAGTGCAAGAGAATGCTCTGAGAAAGAGAAATGCAACCTTTGACATTGGACATGGGCCTGGTCTTGGTGTTCTCCTGGGGAACACAAGCCATTTCATGGAACGTCAGCATCAAAGGGCCCTTTGTCACTATGACGGGTCAAGACCAAAACAAGACCAGCAACAATCATGTCTGAACATAGAGAAAAACACGAACACTGTCCAAAACACAACGAAGACCAAACATCCTCCTGTCCTGGCTGTGAGACGATGCTCCTTTACCAGTCCCGGCTTTAGCTTCACTCTAGTCTTCCTCCTGGGTAAGATTTATGAAGATACCCACCCACAGAATTACACTCCCCCTCCTCCCTGACAGCATCCAATCCAGAGCAAAGCCTATTTCCATAAACGCTGCCCCAAATCCCCTAACAGAAGCCCAAAGTCTGTACCAAGTCTCCTCTAACAGCCTCTTTCTGAGACCCCCAGTTCCCACGTGGCATGGACTCCCTCTCCTGCAGCAAGGATTAAAGTCAACTGGTACAACTGCAGGGGTGTTCCTGGGAACTCGGGTTGGAGAACAGTTGCTGTACAGACGCTGTCCCTACAGGTCAGCCTCCCAGGGCTCAGAGCAGGGTGTACCTGGTGGGGCGCCAGAAGCCACAGGGAATGCAGCTGAACCCAAACCACTGCGCATCATCTCTGAGGAGATGTTTTCTTATCCTTCTCATCCCCGACCTTCCACTTTCCAGCTTAGACCCTGGCCACCAGCAGGAGGGAGTTCTCTACTTGATATGATAGGGTACAGGAGGGAGTCTTCCTGGAGGAAGACCTGCATCTTTCCCGAGGGCCTCAGAGAAACAAAGTTGGAAGGCAGCGGAGGCAGTACCTGGTGATCGACCAGGAGCTCTGCGAGGTGGATTTGGAGCATGAGCTCTGTGTCTGCCCCCAGGCCCCACAGAGGAGTGAGCTCAGAACAAAACCCGGAGGCTCACCTGCAACTTTCAGCTCCACCAAGGCTTTTTCGTAGAAGTTGCCATCTTGGAAATAACACAGGTAGTTTCCACTGTCAGAGGCTCTGACGCTGTGAATTTGGAGAGCAGCCTTCCCTGCAGTGATGCCATCTCTTAAAATCTCAGTTCTCCCTCGATACTCTGCCGTCTGTCTGTCTTCTACTTCCTTGCCATGTGCATACATGAAAACTACCTGCCCGAGGCTGGATCTCACCCACTTCAGTTCCATGTTCTCTGCGCTCATCTTCGGGGACAGGTGACAGGGCAGCTCAGCGTCTTCACCCACCATGGCCAGGATGGGCCCAGGGGGTCCAATCACAGCAAACTGAGCTGGTCAGCAAAAGGGGGAAACTCCATGAGAGGGAGTTGGGGCCATGATGGTAAGGGGGTGTCTCAGGCAGAAAAACCTAGAGAGGCACAGGATCCTGACAGAAGGACATCTGTCTTAATGGCATGTGTACTTTCAGTATGTGATGGGACTTCCAGGAATGAACGGTCAAAGGTTCTGGCTGGGCGCTAACAGGTAATTGTCTGCTTCCGATACATAAAAGCAGCATCGTTCCCTACCTGAGCAAGAGGTGAGCAGCTGGACCAAGATGATGCAGACAAGGAGGTGGGGCAGAGGGAAGTCTAGAGACAGCGCCATTCTCATCTGTGCTGCAAATAGAGAGAGGCAAGGAGTCAGGCAGAAATACGGCCTGGAAGAAGATGGATAATTCTGCGTGGAATTCTGAGGTTTCCACGCAGAATTCTTCACCTCAACAGGGCCAGCTCAGGGCGAAACACAGGATCACTAGGGTGATGACCCAAGATCTTCCTCTGCCGAAATGTCTGCTTGGGAGCCTCTTCCCCTTTGCGTTCCAATATGGAAAATCTCCCATAAAAGTATGTATGTTAAGTGTGCAGACAGTAACCCTAACCCATCCGGAAATCCCTGGGTCTGCTGTCTGAACATGTTCAGAATCTTTACCCGCGCCCACACTTCCCCAGCTACGCCAGGTCCAAGCCTCCACCATCACACTCTGATTAATATGGGACCTTCCTCTCTGGGTCCCCTGATTCTGCTTGTATCCCCTACAGTCTCAACACAACATCCAGAACATTCCTTGAGTCACATCCTGTCACTCCTCTGCTCAGCACTTTCCAGTGGCTCCCATTTCACTCAGAGTAGATGCTGAAGTCTTTCCAGTGGCTGGCATGGTCCTCCAGGACCTGCACTCCTCATTTCATCTCCCGTACTCTCCCCGTCTCTGCTCTGGCCACACTGCCCTTCCTGCCGCTCCTTGAACAGGACATGACAGAGGATCTTGACCTCAACTCTTCCCTCTACCTGGAACCCTCTTCCCTGCATATTCACAAGCTCACTCTCTTGCCTCCTTCAAATCTTTCCTTTAAAGTCAGTTCCTCTATGGGACCTTCTCTGACCACAGAATTATAGCAAACTGCTCCCATCCCCCTGAATCTGCTCTCTTTTTCCCATTGAATTTTCACCAGTGAACATTTCATACATTTATCGTGTGTCTCCACCTGCTAGAATGTAAGCTCCACAAAACAATGATATTGGTCTGCTTTGTTTCCTGATGTGTAAGAAGCCTGTAGCATGGTGGTGGTTCACATGGAAACCTCAGTAAATATTTGTTGAATGAGTGAATGGATGAGGAGTTACATATTAAACCATCAATACTCACTAGCATTTTAGTTCACTTTAGATGATCAGATTAGTTGGTGGCCATCCAACTAATGGATGGAGAGGAGGGGAGGCGGAGAATTCATGAGGATAAGTGTTTTTCTCCATAATGACAGTGCTCTTTTGGTCTGGCTTAGAGAGCAGAGCTTGGCCTCTTGTGGTCCCACTGGGACTTGCCTATATTAATGTGTTGTTCCTATTTTTCACTAAAGCGGTTTCAAGGAGCAAGCCTGTCCTGGACATGCAAGTGTTGCAACTTGATGTGCCTTAATGCGCTGTTTTCACAATTGTTCTGGGAATTCCCTGGCGGTCCAGTGGTTAGTACTCTGCGCTTTCACTGCTGGGTTCGATCCCTGGTTGGGGAGCTAATCCCATGCGTGGCCCCCCAAAAATTGTTCTTTGGGGGAGAAACACCTGTTCTTTGGGGGAGAAACATTTCTGGAAAGGAAGTGATTCCTTTCTCTTCTTCCCTTTCCTCATGTGTTCACCAACGCTCCTCGGCAGATGGCCTGCCTCTGGGCTCACCAGCAATGGATAATTTTCCTACCTTGGTCTTTGCACTGCTAGAGAAGTGCCTTTTAGGGGCGGAGATGTATGTGCTAGCACCGGCACAGAAGGGGCAAATATGTCAACCGAGAAGCACACAGCAGCCCAACACAGCTCACACCTCTATGCAGTGCTGGCGTTCTTCCAGCTCAGAGGCAGGGCCCCGCAACTCCCCAGTCCCAGACCAATGTTTCCAAATGTATCTTGGCTCAGAAAAGCACCTTTACCTCCTTTTAGGCATGGTCTGTGGGATCACTGTGAACTTTTGTGTTAAGGGAAGTGTGTGGCCCTTGCCAACTAGCCAGGCTTGATTCTAGCTGGAGTTCTAACTCGGCTTCCATCCCAGCCACCCCAGAGTTGGCTGTGTCCCTAAATAGTAGAGACCCTGAGAGTCGGCCTAGGTGGATTACTCCAAGACAGGACTGAGAACTCTAGAAGTAGCCCCATCCCTTCTCCCATCATGTATTCTTTCCTTCCCTGAAAATGTCAGATGGAATGGTGTGCCGACAAATGACTCAGGGTGCCCGTCTGCGGAGCGACACTGCCGCCTCCTCTAGGTCCCAACCCATGGCCATCACCAAGTTCAAATCACTCTTCCATCAGACTCTGGTCAAGATCCTGGCAGATTCCCTGGGTCACCCAGAGGCTGAACCTACCACTTCTTTTTTTTTTTTTTTTTTTTTAATTTTGGCCAAGCTGCACAGTTTACAGGATCTCAGTTCCCCGACCAGGGACTGAATCCAGGCCACTGCAGTGAAAGTGCCCAAACCTAACCACTGGACCGCCAGGGAACTCCTATGAACCTACCACTTCTTAATCCCAAGGCAAGTGAACGGGAGAGTTAGGAATAAGACCAGGTCTCACCCGTGTGTTTTCATTCATTCAACAAATGTTTATCGAGCACTCACTGTGCGCCAGGCCCACTACAGGTTAGGTGTTGGAAATAAAAAGGGTGTGGGAAGTAAGTCATGGCACTATGATTCACGAGCTTTGTGATCTCAATCATGTGACAAAACCTATTTGAACTTCAGTTACTCATGAAACATTGTGAAATAGGAACTTTAGAACGTACATAATTGGCTCAGCAATTTCACTTCCAGATATCTGGTCCAGCAAAGCACTTGCATGGGTGCAGAGAGAATTATGTGTAAGGATGACACTGAAGCATTATTTTTAAAAGTTAAAAAAAAAAAAAAAAAGATGAACAACCTAACCAGCCACTCTAACCACTAACAGGAGACTGGTAAGTTAAATGAAGGCTCATCTGTATGAGGGAATTCGATATGGCAGTTAAGAGTGATTTACAGTCACTAACTCAGATAATCAAGATATATTAAACAAAAAGAACACTGCAGAAAAATACTAATGATTCTATTAAAAAACAACAACAAAGCTATAAATTTGTATATACATTTTTATGGGATCACCTTAAAAGAGTTCTGAAGGGCTACATGCTAAAATGAAAATCAGAGATTGAGTGAGAGACACTTGTCCTTTGCCCCCTATACTTTGAAAATTGTTTGGATGTTTTCAATTTTAAAGGTTTTCACGTTTTACTTAACAATTAAAAATTGTTACAAATAATTATTGTGACTGTAACACATTAGTTGTTCAGAAAATACCGACTCCTGTAAATCAACTGTATGTCAATAAATAAATAAATAAAAATAAAATACCAACTCTTCACACCAATTCCCCCAAAACAAACCAGCATGAGGCCCGCATTCATAGTACCTGCTGTCGTGATACGTGTACCGGGAACTGCCTTTGAGAACAAGGCCCGCAGAGGTGGGTGGGTGGGTTGAAGAGGAGCCGGGAGCAGAAATCTGTGCTGATGGGTATTCTCTGGAGCCTGCCTGAAACCCGGACAACACTCAGACAAAAGACTGCCTTTCACCATATCCTCTGCTCTTCAACACTACTCTCTAAGCTGCTAGAGAGAGGACAGTATTATTATTATTATGATTATTATATAGGTAACAATTTCAGTGCTGTCCTCAGAGTGAGGAATATATTTTCACTAATTTTTTTAGGATATTTATTGGGTTTTGTTCCTGATTATAGACAACTTCAAAATGGAGAAAAATATGAAGGAATAAAATTTAAATAATCTGTGATGGTAATCATATACTTTGCTTCATGGGAATATAACTATTTCTGGAAGTATTTTGGCCATAGATATATACTAAATGCCTGAAAATTGTCAAAATTATAATTTGACCCAGAAATTCCACTTGTAGAAATTACTCCTAAAAAAAAAATCAGGTATTAACACAAACGTTCATGTTTAAAGCGGTTCATCATAAGTAAGATCTACAACAGCAAAATGTAGATACAATTTAAATGTCCAAATTCGATCCAGTTTTATTACAATTAGAAATAAAAACTCTTTATTAAAAATATGATTCCTAATGACTGTATGAAAATCCCTTTTATGATTGGACAGTGTGTTTGTATCCATTCTCCAACTCTTGTATATGTAGCTTGGTTCAGATTTTTGTAATTGCAAATAATTCTGTGATGCACAGCTTTACATATAAATCTTTAAGGCACATCTCTTTTTAAAATCTCTTAGAACAGATTCCCAGAGATGACTAAGAGAGATAAGAGTCCTTTGCTCCTTTCTGACCACAGTAAGCTCCTGAGAACATGCAGTTGGCAAGTTTTTTCAGTCACGTTGTCTCCTTCCCTTACATTTTCCAATTCAGGTCTTTAGCCTTTGCATTGTCCTGCTGGCTCCACCCCCTCATTCTCACACACAAGCACCAATCCCTTTCTCTGGATGAGGCCTGGAGGCCCACTCTCAGCTCTTCAGCCTCTCTCCCTCTAGGGCTCGTGGCCCTGGCTTTTACCCATTTTCCCACACTTACCTCTTGGCTATCCCATCTGAAAATCACAGCCCTCAGAATAAAGGTAATCAATAGAGGCTCTGTTACCTGGAAGAAAGGAAAAAGAAATATGCCTGCTCACTATGAAAAGTAGTAACAGGGTCATTCTGTGGAAGAATTAGTTTTTCGATTGGCTCAGAGGGGTGTTTCTCATCAGTTGCTGGGCAGAAACCAGTGAGGAAGTTTAAAATGAAAACTGAAACTGTATTGGATTGTACATGGTGAAGAAAAATTCCAGCCTAATTCTCACACTGTGTCACTCTGTGTTTTCCTAATTGAACCACTTATGTATATGTATAAATCAGTCTTTCATTATATATACCTATTTTACATCTTCTATATGATAATAGATTTATTTTATATCAGAAAAGATTTACTGAGTAGCGAAATAAAAGATTTTAACATGTGAAGAGAGGAAGATGTGCATTAATTAAAATGTTTCTGTGGCTACTTGCTAACGTCTGTTTGCACGTACACAGGCACGTGGAGGAGGATTTATCTTTTACAACAGAGCCAAATGAGAGTATGAACAGAAAACCAGACCCACTCCACCTTTTTTAGCACATCTGAAATTCAGGTCTCGGATCCATCACCAAATAACATAATTTTTAGATTTCCCAAAGCAGTGTTGCCGGTGACCGATTGGCATGTTTTACATTTTTCAGAAAGATTCTTATTTGGGGTGTTGCTCAGAAGCCTCATTCACCTTCTGAGCCTTATTTGTGCTACGTTTGTATTTTCACGTGTATTTCTTTCTACTCTGCCAGCAGGATTCTGTATTTTCCGAGGTTAGATTCTGGATAGTCTGTGGATACTGTTTCTATGAGGGGTCTTTGGGACAAAGTGGTCTTACCTGTGGCCTAGAGCCTCCCAAGACAATTTATTTGCCTCTTGAGACAATGATTAAAGCTCAAAGGACTTTAATATGACTTGGCTGATGGAATTTAATTATATATTGGGCTGGCCAAAAAGTTTGTTCGGGTTTTTCTGTACGATATTATGGGAAAAACCCGAACGAACTTTTGGGCCAACTGTGTGTGTGTGTGTGTGTGTGTGTGTGTGTGTGTGTGTATTTTCCTTTTTTTTTTTTCCCCCCGACCAGGGATTGAACCCGAGCCCACAGCAGTGAAAGCATGGAGTCCCAACCACTGGACCTCCAGGGAATTCCCGGAATTTAATTATATTACAACAGTTTGAATTTAGGCTCTGTGGTGGAGATGGCTGGTTGCTTGTGCAAGCTCTATTTCCTGCTTTTTTTTTTTTTTTTAATGTACAAAGGTAGCATTCTTTCTGTGGTAAGGTGGATGTTTTGGATGGCCCATTCAAGGAAGTTCATGGAGTCCAGCTTAATAAAACCTACACACCTCGCATCCTGATGGAATACTGGCAGCCCATATTGAGGCAGTATTTCTGGATCAGACTGTGAGGGTTTGAGCAGACACGGCAAGACAACCCTGGCCAAATTTTCTCAGATGGCTCCAGTAGAGCTGGTGGTGACCCACCTTGCTTTCTCATTTCCAATGAGGCAAAAAGTCCCTGCTTCTTAGTACTCAAACCGAATTTTGGGGAGTAGTGCAATGTGCCCATCCTTATAGATAAGAGAGGCCAAGGGACTAAGTTTGAGCCAATGATTTTTTTTTTTTTCTTTTTTGCAGTACGCGGGCCTCTCACTGTTGTGGCCTCTCCCGTTGCGGAGCACAGGCTCCGGACGTGCAGGCTCAGCGGCCATGGCTCACGAGCCCAGCCGCTCCGTGGCACATGGAATCCTCCCGCACCAGGGCACGAACCCGTGTCCCCTGCATTGGCAAGCGGACTCTCAACCACTGCGCCACCAGGGAAGCCCTGAGCCAATGATCTGAAGGCGGAAGTTGTTGGGTTATGTTTCTCAAGACAGGTCTACGATCTTGTACCTCTTTCTTCCTCTTGCCTAGAGCATGGTCTTTGGAGCTGGAGTGCAGTGACCAACTTGTGACCATGAGGCAACCTTGAGAATGGAAACTACATGCTGAGAGGGCAGAGAATAAAGACAGAAGGAGGCTGGGGCATGGATGTATCTCTGAGCTGCTGGACCAGCTCTGGACAGCTGCCCTCTGAATTCACTTTACGTGAAAGGAAAATAAATCTTGTTTTATTTGAGCCAGAAGTACTTCTGGCTCTATCATCAGCAGCAAAATACAATTCATCCCTCCCCAGTCCCCACTTATCAACACTTTATCTTGAAACTTTTCAAACGGATAGCAAAGTTGCAAGAATTTTTCAGTGAACGTCTAATACACCTATGGTCTAGATTCTACAGTGAACATTTTACTATACTTGCTTTATTATAATCTATCCTTCTGTTCACACCCCTATCCATCCTTATTTATTCCAATATTTATTGATTTATTTGGTACCTTCTAAAGTAAGTTACAAACACCAGTGCACTTTCCCTTGGAGACTTCAGCAGACCTATCAGGTAGAACATAGTTCTGAAATGCTTGAGGCACCAATGCTATGTCTGAAATATAAATGTAGGAGTATCTTTAAGTTATATGCTCTAAAATGATCAGGGAGTTATTTTTATCTGGCTATCCCTAGCTCCTAAATGCCCAGCCATCCCCGAAGACATTGATGGTCTGGCGCCAGGTACCTGGCCACTCTTACTAAAAGTCAGGGCTACCTCCAACAGGCTATGTGTAAGCAGAAGGGCTCCAGGACTGCCTCTCAGGAACAACCTCAGGCAGGGACAAGCAGTGCCTCAGGTCCCTTTTGTCCCTTCCCTGGCACCTACTAAGAGAAATGCTCCTTTCTCTGCTGATACCACAAGAAGGGACTTGAGGACCTGTAGGATTTAGGCCCCCAAATCACATGAAGAATGGCAGGCATGAAACCACTTATAAAGGAAACTGAGGAAAGGCATGGGATTGAGTTCAGAAATAAAATAAATAAAATAAAATAGAAGAGTGGGCATGATATCACAGAGAGGTGAGAAGGTAAAACTTAGCTCAGAAAGTAAAAATCTGCCCTCCCAGTCATCAGGCTGGGAAAACCGACATGCCTGATAAAGCCAACTCCATACTTAACAGGAAATAGTATTTCTCTCAAGGTCATGTTGCAGCTGCAAAACCCTCCTCTGAGTGCTTCCTGCTTTCTGACTCACTGGGAAATTTCGTTTTTAAAATTCACAGTCTGTCAAAAAGCTTTGCTGCTGGAAATCATATCAATGAGAATGAAATATTCCCCTCTTGTCTGGCGGATCCAACCTACTTTGACACAGAGAAGCAAACTTGATTTCAAGCCTAGATGCTAAACTTCAGAGAAGGGGTTTCTAGGCACAACATTTTGTACCTCTTAACTTTATGGTTTCCAAAGAAACAGGCTCCAGATCCACTTCTCATCCAGACCTTTACATAAAGCCTGGGGAGAGAAATGTATATAAAATGGAGCAGGAAAGAATTCATTGATTCAGCACACTATTATTGAGAACCTACAGTCTAGTAGGTATCAGGCATTGCAGTTAGTATTGGAATGGGTAAACCATAGACTTGGAGGCCAGGTTGCCTGGGTGAACTTAACTAGCTGTGTGACCTTGGGCCAATCACTTAACCTCTCTGTGCCTTAGTTGTCCTATATGTAAAATAAGGGTAATAACAGCACCTATCTTTTGGGTTATTGTTGTGAGGATGAAATGAGATCATTCAGGCAATTTGCTTACAACCATGTTTCATAGAGATTGAGACATAAAAATGTATGTGCAGTAGGGCTTCCCTGGTGGCGCAGTGGTTGAGAGTCCGCCTGCCGATGCAGGGGACACGGGTTCATGCCCCGGTTCGGGAAGATCCCACATGCTGTGGAGCGGCTAGGCCCGTGAGCCATGGCCACTGAACCTGCGTGTCCGGAGCCTGTGCTCTGCAACGGGAGAGGCCACAAGAGTGAGAGGCCCGCGTACCTCAAAAAAAGAAAAAAATAAATAAAAGTATGTGCAGTAAAAGGTAGATTTGGTCCTCCTTCTTAAGGTTGATAGATTGGATTGTCCTTTGAGGATGAAGAGATGGCTGGGTTTGAAGCTGAAGGAATGCAAAACTGAAGGGCGGGCTTCTACTGTTGACTTTAGGAAAATGAGCCCGATAGATACCAAACTGTAGGCAGATACTTCTTTTGCAGGAAATAGGTAGCCCTGTACCTAATACTATTTCAAGTCCCTTTTGTATGGCAATTGTACTTTTAAGAATTTATCCTAATGACAAATGCAGTTTGGAAATTTATTCCGTGGAAGTGACCAGAGCTGTGCAAAACGATTTACATACAAAGATGTTTACAGTAGCATTATTTGTAACAGGGAAGAAAGAAAACCACGTTGATTATGAATAATATAAGATTTGTATTTAAGATTTGGTGTTAAGTAAAAGAAGCATATCATGGGACAAATATAACAAGGCTCAATTTTCATTAGAAAAACTGTGTGTGTATGTATGTATGTATTTGTATAAGCATAGAAAAAAGTTAAAGAATATGCACTTAACTGTTGATGAAGTAAAATATTCTAAAGGTAGGAAGATATTTAGGGAAAGGAGCAGTAAACAAATTCACAAACTGGAAAAGAAATCTTGGATCTGGGGTGAAAAGTGTCACTGAAAGGACCATTGCAGTTGCTTTATAAGGAATGACTGGACGCTTAGAGGTGCTATGATTGGCATTAGATGTAAGAATGTTGAAGGCAGCATCAGTTCCCAGAGCATCAGGGTGATCTGGAGAAGTGACTTTTCTCTGTACACTTTATTCAGTCTCTCCCTGGGTTGTACATGCGTCAAAATGAAATAATGTCTTCGTATGAAAAGACTCAGAAGACAGCCAAGGCCCATCCAGATCCAGCTTCCTGCTGTTCTATTATGCAGACATTAATGACAAGGAGCTCAAGATCAGAGATCACTCTCCACCCAGCTAGTCTTTCCATCAGTATCTTGTCTCTGCTTTCTTTTGGGGTTCCTTTTTCAGTTTCCAGCTGGGATGGCAACACCAGACAGACTCTCTTGACAAGATTCTGTAGGGTCGCATTGTCCTTTCTTGGCCTCTGCACCACTCAGCCTTGGAGAATTATAAACTGTCCCTAGTCTTTATCTGCAGCAAAGGTCAGAGGGGCTCAGCCTCCACTGCTGGCTCAGCTGGAGCCTTGGGGGCGTTGTCCCCAGAAATACGGCACCTCAACCCCAGTGCCAAGTTCTCCCCTGGACGTTTAACCGAGAGAAAGTCTGGAGACAGATGGCCTCAGTGGCAGATAGTCAGAGGGTTTGGGTGATAGAATCAGAGACAGAAGGAAGGCCGAAGAGGCCCAGAGAAGGCGGCCTGGGGGAAAGTGTACATGTGGGACCCATCGGCCACACTATAGAAGGAGACATCCCCAGCCTCATAGTCCGAGAACATCCTCACCCGGCTGGGGGCCTCGCTCGGGGGGAGGACAGTCCGAGGGGAGGTGAGGGCCTGGTACTTCCCAGCATAGAGTTCCATGGCCCAGAACCCATTCTGAGGTGACTCTATGATTCCCCCACATCCTTTCTATGTTTTCCTCACAAACTCCCGGCTCCCAGTAAGTCCTGTCACCCACTTGCGCCTCCCAGTACTGTCTCCCCGAAGAGAAGGACTCGTGGCCCGGCACACAAGGCTCAAAAGAAAAGCTCTCAGGTTTTTTTTGGGAGATCCTGCCACGATTTTCTCTGCCTAACACTTCGGTGATCTTCAGACAGCTAGGAGAGCTCAGAAACTTACAAGGAGGAGAAAATCCAGATTCCCCAAATCCGGAGGTTCCTGGACCCCAGGAGCAGGGGGTGGCCAATCACATTTCTCTCATCTCCCACAGCATTTTGTACAACCTCCTCTCATGTCACTGCACTATTACTGTTTATTTCACGTTTCTCTCCTCTACTAGACTAGGACCCCAAAAGGTAGAGACTATGTTTGTTCATCTTTGCATCCCCACTGTCTAGCATTTTCAGACACTGCCTCACAACTGGTGCTTAATAATACTTGCAGAATGAAGGGCTGGGGAAGGTCCCATGGACAGCCTTCAGCCATGCCTCTCTGCCAACCTGAAGCCCCAGGAGACTGCGTGGAGGACCACTTGGCCAGAGCTTTATGGCCAACTGTGTAAAATATCTGATCTCATCAATACCTGTCTTTAATAGACTTTCCCTGAATCTCCTAGCTTAGAAGAGTCATATGGGAGAAACTTTTACGTGTTCACCAAACATTGGTTCCTTTTCCTCCTGGGGACACAGCTAGATGACATTTCCCAGCCTCCCTTGCGTATCCAGGAGAAGAGTTGGCTGCTTCAGGCCTGGCCGATGAGAAACCTTCTGCACATTATTTCCACTCCTTTTTCTGCCATTTGCTGGCTCAGTACGGAGTAGAGTGAGGCCCTGGGTCCATGTCGAGCAAAGCTCCCGCATCCCCATATGATCTGTCCCGAACACTGAAGAGATGGAGAAGCACACTTTCATTGTGTTTACCTAATGAGCTGTTGGGGCTGTTTGTTGCAACAGTTAGCCTACCCTGACGAATACAAGCCATGACCCAAAGTCAGTTCCCTGCATATACTGTTTCTGTGGACATTTCTTCCATGTCCTAGATACCGAGCACTCCCAGATGGTAAAACACAGGCTATGCCCTGTCAAGGAACTCAGTCTTGAGACAAACAAAGAAACAAACAAAATCACTTCAAAGAGAAAGTCTTTCAGTTGAACCGGTTATTTGAAATTACTGAGCCTCCTTCATGTTAAGGATAAGGGATCAGAGCAGATCTATTACAACCCTGCGCCACATAATGAGGGGAGGGAGCACAGCCGGCGGGACCAGACTCCTTGGGCTTGTATCCCAGTGTCACCACTTCCTGGATGTGTGATTTGAAGCCAAGATTTTTGCCCTCTCTGTGGATTAATTTCTTCCGCTGTAAATGGGCATAATAATAGCCCTTAACTCTTAGGGCTGTTGTGAGGATCCATAAATGGAAGAATATACGTTAAGCACTCAGAGCTGCTTCTGGGGAACGGTAGTAGCTGCTCAATAAATGTTAGCAATTTTGAAAGACAATTTACTAGGTTTTATTTATCCCTCATCTTTCTAGGATTCTCCATGGGGGAACTGGGTGCCAAGTGGCACCTCTGCTCTGAGGGGAGAGGAGCTTAGGTGGACAGAGTCGCCAGATCTCCTCTAAGAGGCACATAACCCACTAGAGACTGACCATCATTTGAATGAAGCCTTTCTAGTTGTACCCTCAGGTCCATGATGCTAAAGATATTGAAGAGTAGAAAAACCCAAGAGAGAAAGTGGATGAGCAGCACTTTAAGAAGAAAAAAGAAAAAAAAAAACAGTCGAAACTGCTGGAAAGGCAGTAGGTGCAGGTGCTGAACTGAGATTGGGTAGCGCTTGATCTTGATGCTATGTGGATTCTCCCTGGGTCTCCATTCATTGCCCGCCCAGCCAGGCCACTATTTGGAGCTGGAAGATGGAGAAAGACCACTAAGATCTTCTTTTATGGAGTCCTGGGCCTGAGGCCTTAAGAATTAGACAGCCACTCGCCAGAACAGGACCAAGCTGTTCTCCGATCTGCAATAGAAAAAAGAGAGGTGAGCGCTCTCTGGCCAGAGCCATACATTTCTTGGCCCTTTCTGTGTTCTGGCTGCCTCTCCTTCCCGTCCTTGGAGCCCTCTTCACTCATCTCTAGCACTTGTCTGGCTGATTTCCTCATGTTCCTCACAAGGACAGTGTCTAGGAAGAGGGAGGCTGGACGAAATGCACTCTTCTATTTCCCCTTCTTGGTTCCTAAGCGTGGGCTTGGACGCCACGGGGAGCTCTTTACTCATCTCTCCTCATTCCCCAAATTAGACGGCTTTGTGCCTTAGTGGCCGAAAGGCACCAGCTTCTGCAAACTCATGTGAAGGCTGCCATTGCTTGGGACACAGGACACAGGACACAGCCCTGGACACAGGACAGAACTCTGCTGGATTCACTCCTTTCCTCACTGTGATCAAGCTTCACTCATTCCCACGGTCAGGCACCTGACCTCACCTTCTCCTGCATCTTTTCCATGACCTAGTTTACTGTCCTGCATGCAGGAAGGATGGCCAGCTGCCTGGAAATCTGTCTCTTTTATTTAGTTAGTCTCCGCAGGGAGCATCTCTTTTTCATAGCTAATATGTCACCTCTTGCTGTGATTAGGGACTCCCACACATTTTTTTGTACCTTCACCTGGGGAGCTGCTAGTGTGTTCTGGGCCCTGTGTCTTTTTGGCTATTAGCTCACGGCTCTTCTGTCGATCCCAATATGTTATTAGCCATGAAACCCAAAGCCAGTTTAATTAACTATTCAATGTTCCTGTTTCTTCCTCTATAGGTTGGAGATCAGACTAACACTTGCTACTTAAGTTATCTGGGGAGGACTTAGAATAACACCTGCAAAAATACTGAATGGCCATGCTGCACACCTGAAACTGACACAATTTTGTAAACAAACTATACTCCAATTAATACAATTTTTTAATCTAGAAAAAGGCATTTTAAGTTATGCAAGGTTACCAGAAAAAGAAAAAATACAGAGGAGCAAAAAGAGTAAGTTATATTTCTAGCCCTGACCTCTTGTATGGACTGCACACTTGGTTATCCAACTGCCTACTCTGCATCTCCTTTGGATCACTAATACCCTCTTGCACCTTTCCATTCCGTGCTACCTACTCCCCTTGCCCCCACTACCTGTTTCTCTCTCGGTTTCTTATCGCAGAAAATGGCAATTCCATCTTCACGGTTTCTTAGACCTTGGACCTTGGCATCATCCTTGACCCACTCCTTTATTTGCACGCCACATTGAAGTCTATCAGCAAGGTCTTCTTACTCTATTTTTACAATAAATCCAGCACTGACCCCTTCTCACCACTTCCAACACTCCCCCTCGGTATAAGCCATCCTCATTTCTCCCCTTGATGTCTGCAGCAGCTCCCAGCTGGTCTTCAGGCTTCTATCCTGCCCCTCCTAGCCTCCCCCCTTTCCCCCCCAGCCCAGTTTCAGTTTAGCATCTAAAGTAACTTCTCAAAACGTTAAGTCAAGCTCAGTTCCTCCTCAGCTCAAAACTCACTGGTGGCTCCTTTCTCAGAGGCAAAGCCAAGGCCAGCATGATGACTTTCAAGGTGTGCTGTGATCTGGCCCTCCAGGCCCCTCTGATCCTACCCCTTCTGATTCTCCTGGTCACTCCCTGCCCTCTGGCTACACTGGCTCCTTTGCTACTCTTCAAGCAAACCAGTGTGCTTCTGCCTCTGGGCTTTGGCACTGCCTTCTCCCTTCTTGGAATGCTTTTCCCCCAGCTATTCCTGTGGCTTGCTCCCCTACTTCATCATCACCCTATTTTATTTTAATTTTTTAAATTGAAATATAGTTGATGTACGATATTTTGTAAGTTCAAGGTGTACAATTCATCACCCTATTTTAAACTATACCTTCCAATGCAATATTCTGTTATCTCCTGAGTACATACTAACGTGTGCGAAACTGTATATTTTACTATTTCTTTTTTTTTCTGTCTTCTTCCGCTGGAAGGTAGGTTCTTTGTGAATGGGAAAGTGCTGTGGTGTTCATTTCTGTGCCCTGGGCACTTAGAAGAGTAACTGGCACATAGTCATGGATCTTTGCTGAGTTGATGAATGAATGTTGAAATGAATAGGGAACCCCTGAGGGAAGCTGGAAAGTGAGGGGTCTAGGATGAGAATGGGAAAATAGCCTCCGAAAGGAAAAAAGACATCTGCTCTGTTGAAACCAGAACAAACAGATTAGAAAGGGCAGGTGCAGGTCGTGGGGCAGGGAGTTTGGCAACTCCCCCTTCTCTTTTCTCTCTGAGGTGGCATTACCTTCAGAGATGTGGGGAAACGACGTGGTGATGAAGGATCACAGCTAACGTTCACTGAACTTAGCTGCGCGCGACGTCTGTACTGGGTGTCCTCCACACCTTTGTCTCATTTCCTAACGTCTGCTCAAAGTAGTAGTTGTAATTAAATCAATTTCTGGGTGGGAAAAATAGAACTTCAGAGAGGTTAAGAAGCCTGTCCCAGTTTGTCTGAATAGTAGAATAAACAAGGTCAACCAGGTGTGGTGAACAGGCAGAGGAAATGGGCACAGAACTAGGAAACCGAATGATGGATTTGGGGCACTGCAGGCGGTGTGGTCAGGCCAGTGTAGGGCGGCGGTGCATGTCAGGGAGTGTCCAGGGATGGAGCGGAAATAGGACTGGACCATCGAGCGACTGCATTGCGGGGTTAAAGAGTGCACAGATTGCACTTTACCTTTTCGTGTAGTGTTTCTTCAACTGAGTTACGTAAGAACCTTGGTTAGGCAAAAATTAATTTCCAAATATATCTGAAAATATACCTTCAAAGTCCTGAGGGAGCCAGTTAAAAAATGTAGCATTAAAAGTTAAAATCTGTCATTAGGGAGTTCCTTTGTCACTAATGCAATTATGAACATAGCAGTTAGCTTGGAAACTGGAACCACTCAGCAATAATTGATTACAAGGATGTTAAGCAGGTGATATAGGATCTGCTTAGGTTGTGTTTGTTTTGATTAAAATTAACATTAAGACAATTTTTCAAAAAAAATATTGAAAATCCTTTTAGGATTACAAATGTCCATAGCATCCCCCACCCCAGTAAGACCGCAGAAGGCAATGGGAAGCCACAGAAGGTTTGGGACTTGAGAGGAATGTAATTGGGTTTCTATTTTAGCAAGTCTACTTTGAAACTCTAGACAATGGTAAACTTTTCAGAAGCAATGTCTTGCTTATGCTGGTTGTTTTTCAGATTTCTTGTCTGTTTCCTAATATTTATTTATACTAAAAGTCGTAAAAGGAAAAGGGCAGCAGCAGCTCTTGGGGGAATGGAAGCAGCTTGCTGTTAAGAGAGGGGTCTTGGTAACCTAATCCCAGGGATCTGTGTTAAAAGAAGAAAAACTGGGGGAGGTATTCTATGCCTCGGAAGGGGTCCTGGGCTAAGCAGTAACAGGACTTGCCCTGAGGGGAGGAGAGGAGGCTCCTTGGGTGGGTGCTGGCAGCATTGTGCAGCAGGGGGTCCAGGAGGAAGGGCAAGTTGACAGCAAAGGAGATGGAGTTCAGTTTTGGCCACAGGTTTGAACACCTTTGGGGAACTTCCCTGGTGGCGCAGTGGTTAAGAATCTGCTTGCCAATGCAGGGAACACGGGTTCGAGCCCTGGTCTGGGAAGATCCCTACTTGCCGTGGAGCAACTAAGGAGCAACGAACGAGCAACTAAGCCCGCGTGTGGCAACCTCAGAAGCCTGAGCGCTGAAACAAGAGAAGCCGGTGCAATAAGAACCCCGCGCTCAGCAGCAGAGACCCAATGCAGCCAAAAAGAAAAAAAAGAGAAGAAAAACCTTTGGGGCATCCATGAGGTATGAACAGAACTATTGGGATTCTATGGCGTAAGTCCAGATAGCGTAAGAGTAAGCAAGGCCTCAGGGGAAAGAATCAGGAGAAAGGCACCTATTAAGTGAAGCGCATAAAGTCTTAGAGGAAAAAGAAAAAATCCAATTTACTCACCATCCACTTTCTGGGCTTTTCTCCAGCCTGAAGTAGGACAAAGAAACCTCGTGAGATAAATGGCACATGAGAGGGTCTCAAATCGTATACACAGGAGAGAGAAGCACAGAACTTACGGAGCTCTCTTTGGAGTTTCTCTGTGAAAGGACAAGAAATGATTCAGTACCGTCCACAAGAGACGAGCCATGTTTACGTGGAAAGGGCCTCGGGGAGACCCCTTCCTGCATCATGTGTGCAGTGAGTCCTGTGAGCTGTCCTAGAACTAGGAAAGCTAGGGCACGGTCAGCGTCACAGGGTGAGGGAAATAACGAGTAGGGTTGCTGGTTTTGAGGGAGGAAGGACTGAATTAAAAACCTCACCTTCAAATCCCCTTAATCCTCTTCATCCTTGTCCTCTCCCTTCCCCTCTGTCCAATCCCTTTTCCACAGTCTTCTTTGGACCTCACTGCCCCAGTCTTCTGATTGCTTTACCTTTGGTCCAGCATTCTCGCTCTTTCTCCTGGCGAAGCTTCCAGATGAAACCAAGAGCAGCCAGCAGAAGTCCCAGAAGAAGCAAGAGTGAAGTCTGAGCTGCTGCCCAAGGAAAGTCCTTCAGCAAGAGGGTGCCTGAGCCAGAAGTGCTGGGTGTTATTCCTGCAGAGAAAAGCAGGAAACGGCCAAGGACTGTGGGTACTGGAGCACACAGAGGCTGTCTCCGGACTCTCCGAGATTCCTGGGCCAGCCCAGTGGCAGAGGGGCCTGGCTGGGAGAGCGACTCCAGCTTTGCCCCATTCTCTCCCACAAGATGGTTGGGAAACCAAGATACCTTGAGAGTCATCATGGAAAACAACAACAACAAATAAACGTAAAGGCTCTGGGACCCAGTGTTAAATCAAGGAGGCTCAAATCACTCCTGAAATATGGAACTGAAACTGGGATCCCGAGGAAGGGATGAAAATTGTTCCCTTTTCCTCAGATCATGAGAAGAGGAGCCTTCCACTGAGAATCACCCCGAATGTGGGAGCCCCTCAAGTTACTTGCAATAGTTGAGAGAAGTATATTTTTGGTAGGGAAGTGGATGCTGCTGGGAATCAGAAGCCCTGGGTACTAGTCCCACCCCCACTGCTTATTCCACCTGTGGTTTCAGCCAAGCCATCCAGTGTCCCTCTGTCTTGATTTCCTATAAAGTGGAGAGTTCAATAATATTACCTGTGCTATCAACACCACCAGCTCAATAAGAAAATTGTGAGAAGAGAACTTGGCTATCTATATGAACTTTTATGTATGTGTTTCTTTTCAATCTCCCTTAGCACCTAGCCCATGCAATTCATTTAGTTAGCATCCAATAAACACCACTGAGTTGAAAAAGAAAAGTGAGAGTGTAAACCCTTTATTTCTCTATCAGAAAAAGGATTCCATGTGAACAGAGAGCCTTTCCAAAGAGGTTTTACAAATTCAGTGACACATTATATGTGTAGAAAACAGTTAAATTAACAAAATAAAAAACTACCTGTACAGCCAGAACAGAGTCATAACTGGACATAAATGTAACAGCCTAAGGTCAATGCATGGAGCATAATCAAATTTCCTCCCAATATCTGACAGATGTCATTGTTGTGAGGACTAAAGGAACAGTGAAAAATCAGTTGTTGTCACCTTCCTAATACAGTAGAATTTTTATTGACAGAGTAGGTTCTAGCAATTTTTCCTGAAACTAAAGCATCATGTTTTTTTGTTTGACTAGTCATTATTTCCCACAGCAACCTACAGAGGACTTCCCCATTTCTGTATTTTTGTTCTTCCCTCCATAAAATTTAACCCTAGATTGTATACTGTTTTGTACCATTTCCTAGCTATTTTGTACTGGTAATGGCTTTACAGTGAAAACCCTGTATGTCCTAATAAAGGATAATTTTTTAAAAAGGTAAATATATAAAAAGAAAGTGTCAATGATTTATTTAACTTATTAATTAATAAGAAAACCAGTAAAAATGTTAAAAGTGCTTCAAATGAGGATTTGATTTATAAAATCTTATATTCTCTATCAGAGAGAAGTCGTCTGCGTCACCAAGCACAAGAACCATTTGTATTACTCTCACTGTTCTATAAGTTAACATCTGCCTCTACAAAGTTGTAAATGGTCTAGAAAAAGAAACAAGGGCTCAGTCCTACAGAATCAGAGATTTCCAGTGTGAGCTCTGCTAGACAGTGTCAGTATTCCATTGAAGCGATACTCAGTAATCTTTTTTTTTTTTTTTTTTTTTTGTGGTACGCGGGCCTCTCACTGTTGTGGCCTCTCCCGTTGCGGCTCCGGACGCGCAGGCTCAGTGCTCTCCCTGCTCTAGGAGCTGTGTGCATCCCCAGGACTCAAGTAAGCCCCAGGGGTGCGAGTTTTTGTTTATTCTCCTCTTTGCACCAAAGAGGCCAGGGAGGTATTATGGTCCTAATTTTTGCATAAAATTGAGGCTGAGAGAAGTTGAATAATGGAGCAAAGTCACTCAGCCAGCGAGTAGCAATGCCAGAGTGAACCTGGCTCAGTCTGGCACAAAGCCTGACCTCTAAACCGATTCAGCTGTGCGGCAGGCCTGCCCTGTTGCTGTGGCCGCCTGCGCTGACCCCGAGGAACAGGACCTCAGCTCAGTCCAGCCAGTTAGGGGGCAAATCTGCTTCTGTGCAGGCCCGTGAGCCAGCCAGTGAGGGCAGGAGAGGAAGCTCTGGCCAGCTGAGAAGTGTCACACAACAGTGCAAAGTTCCTTGGTTCAAGCCCAGCGGCTCTTTTTCCTGCCCGAACAGAGTTTATTTGGCCAGAGAATAACATGAAAGGGATACTATGGTTTTCTTGTTCCTTCTCTCAGACTTTTATCTACACTTACCTCTCACACATGTTCCTGCCCATCTCCCCTTTCTCCTCTGCTCCCCGTTTCTAGCACCTTGGCTTCAGTGATAGGAAACGTTTCTTCTCCGGAGTTTGTCAGAATTGGGTCACAGGAGCAGAAGAGTCTGGCCCAGATGCTGGACCAGGAGAGGCCAGGCAGTGGGGAGCACAATATCGCCCCCCACCCCCCCACACCCAGCCTGCAGAGCGGGGCTCAGCTGCGCATCCAGCTACACGGCTGCTGAGTCAGAAGAAGGGAAGAGCCAGGGCGGTGACGAGGCCTAGAAACAGGGAGTGTGTGGAAGTAACAGAAACCAGGGTGGAGAGCTGCCCCAGGAGGACCCCCAGGGGCCTGGGGAGGAAACAGCCCTGTCAACAGGAGCCTTCCTGGTCCCGGTATTAAACCTTAGGCCAGGAAAGTTTTTATAATCTTCCTTCTCAAAGTTCAGGTTGGCATTTAAAGCAGGTACGTTCATTCAACAAGCACTCCTCATTTGTGTGCCAGGTATTGTATTAGGAGCCAAGGGTGCAATAACTAGAACACAGGTTCTGCTGGCCAGGAATCCTCAGCAAAGAATTACCATTTATTATGTGCCAGCCATCATTCTATGTGGTTTACACATGTACGAACTTCTGAGTCCTTACAAGAACCCTGGGAAGTAGGCATTGTTACCCCATCCTCATCATGCTCACTTTATAGATGCAGGAAGTGAGGCAGAAAGAGATTCAGTGACTTGTCACAATTAGAGGAGAGTGACTCTAGACTTTGAAATCAGGCTGCTTGGCCCCAGGTCTGCTGGGGGCCAAACATCACGGACCAAAGAGAGCAACATGTTGGTGTTGTGATGAGGGAAGTGACAGGAAACCTAGGGAGACTTCCAGGAGGGGGCAGCCTCTGAGGTGTAACTTGGAGAAAAAGAGAGGTCCAGTGGCTAATACAGTTAACATCCAGTTCAAATTTGAATGTCAGATAAATAACAAATAATATTTTTGGTTAATATGTCCCAAATATGCATGAGACAAATTTAAATGGGCATCCTGGATTTTTATTTGTGAAATCTGGCAACAATACTCATCAGTCAAATGTTTGCTTGGATAAAGACTACTTTGTCAGGGGTTGAGTGTTGGAGGAGGTGAAACTGCAGGGCTGACAGGGACGGTCACCGAGGGCCTTGGATGCCACGCTTAGCATTTTATACTTTATTGTCATAAAAGGATGTAAAAGGAGAGGGGTTAGAAGGACCAGATTAAATGTGTGCTTTATGAAGGTCTCTCTCAGGACAACATGGAGGAAGGACAGGGAAGGCAACAGTAAGAAGGGAAACTATTGTAACAGCTGCGAGAGAGGTTCCAGTGACTTGGATGGAGACCAAGGGGCTGAAAAGGAGAGGGCAGGTCCAGGAGAGTGTAAGGTGACTAGGCTGGCTTGAGAGGTGCATCACCTATGCAGGGGCACGGGATCCAGACTCAGTAGGGCACCACTCTTGGGTTAATGCTCTGCTGTTGCCATCTTGAAATTCTTAATAATTTTATCTTTGAACTTGTGTATTTTAATTGAAGTCCAATGGGCCACCAGAGCACGCTCATGAGGAAAGGATATAATCAGAATACGTGTGTCCACCATTTCGGCAGCTCCATTCCAGTTACAGTCTTTGTGATGCCCCATGAGCACAGAATTCCAGGGGGCCCACGAAGCGTGTGAATTCAGTGAGACTCAGAGTGAGTACAAGGTAAGCAAGTTACACATACAACTGAGTAAATGGGGTGCTGACAGCCCCTAGGGGCCATGCTTCCCTTTTGAAGCAAACTTTGCTTCAGATGCAAAAAAAGCCAATGAAGTCCTAAGAAACACAATCCTATCATACCCTTTCGTGTGTTACTTCCTTGTATTTGCCAACCACTCATGCTTAAAATGATGACAGAGAAGGTCAGGAAAAGATAGGGCAACACATCGTTCCTTTTTTCTCAGTCCTTCCTCATTTATCGATAAGTCAAAGAGTGTGTTGGTAGGATGTACATATATGAAGAAGAGAAATAAAAACAGCGGAGTTAGTTTTGTGCGTGGTTTCCATTGTTCTGGTAAGAGTGAAATACATGTACACTCTATGAGATACAAATGGTGTAATTTTAGTGATTCTACTCCGGAGTTAAATGCTCTGATATTTGCCTTTACAACTGACATTGCACATTATAAAGATGGACAGTGAAATTCACGTTAAGAATTAAAAATCTAATCTTTCTTTACTCAGAACAGTATTAACTAACAAAAGCCACCATGATGAGTTGAGGGAAAGACAGACTGTAGAGGGAAGAGAAAAGCTTTCTATTTTAGTATTTTTAAAGGCTCTTTCCCTGCGTTTTGAACAACGGGCTCCACATTTTCATTGTGTCCTGCAAAGTCCATTGCCTCAGCTCTGGGTAGAAATGGCACCTGCTGGAGGAGGGGGTAGAGAGAATGACTTTGCTGGCTTATTCCAAGGTCATGGTTTGGTGACTGAGGAAGGCAGTAGTACTTCTACTACTACTAGTGACAGGGCAGCCAGGAGGCAGCGCAGGTGATGCATGGTGATGGCAGCTCAGCATCTCTTGCTTTGGAGGTGCCTGGGGGACGTTTAGACAGAACTAATCCTCAGCTGGAAAGGCAGGCCTGGAGCCTAAGAGAGAGACGGATTATTCATGAGAGGCGGGCCTCGGGTTAAATGGTCAAAGCCTTTCAGGGACCAGAGAGAGGGCGGGAGAAGAGCTGTTCACGTTTACAGAGCACTTGCTAAGGCCCGTAACTCATTTGTTCCTCACCTTAGGAGGTGAGGGTTACTGTCCACATTTTACAGGTGAGGAGGTGGCTCAAAACCTTCCCTGACCACTCTCTCCTCCTCTGCTTTTCTTTTTTTTCTTTTTTTTGCAGTACGCGGGCCTCTCACTGTTGTGGCCTCCCCCGTTGCGGAGCACAGGCTTCAGACGCGCAGGCTCAGCCGCCATGGCTCACGGGCCCAGCCGCTGCGCGGCACGTGGGATCCTCTCAGACCGGGGCACGAACTCGCGTCCCTTGCATCTGTAGGCGGACTCTCAACCACTGCGCCACCATGGAAGCCCCTTCTGCCTTCCTTTATCTCTGTTCTGTGCTTCATTTTTCTCCATAACATTTAGGTCACCATCTGACATATTGTATATGTTACTTATTTATTTTCTCTCTCCCTCTCACTAGCATGCCACTCCCTGAGGGCAGACTTTTGTTACATTTTGAGTACTGCTCTTTTTGTCTCAACTGAGCTCGGACATAAGGACCCATGGGTGACGGGTTTTTCAGCATTACCACAGAAATGGATTTAATAAAACTGTAAGATAAAGGTCCATTACTCTTGATACCCCACTCGCATGTGTCTCTTCATTTTGTCATGTATAAAGCATGCTTATTTTTTTTTGATCCTCAACATTTCAGGCTGAGATAAAATAAAATGTATCAATATTAACATATACACACTACTATATATAAAATAGATAAACAACAAGGACCTATTGTATAGCACAGGGAACTATACTCAATATCTTGTAATAACATATAATGGAAAAGAATCTGAAAAAGAATATATATACATATATATGTATATAACCAGATCACTTTGCTGTAAACTTGAAACTAACACAACATTGTAAATTAACTATACTTCAAAAAAAAAAAATCTCAGAAAAAAATGTGGGTAGGAATCATTATCCAGCTGGGTTGTTTCTGTGAGGCAAAAATGAAACAGTATCTATAACACGTTGTAAAATGTAAGGTCCCTATGAACGTCACTAACCGCTGTCCAGAAAATTATTTTTTCCCTTCAGTAACTTGCTTGTCCCTCTCCCCTGCTCTACCTCTCATTCCTCCTTCCAGCCCTCCTACGCCACCTCTTCCTCCTTTCTCCCCTTCCTTCCCATTCTCCACCCCCCACCCCCGCGCTTTCCTCCTCCCTCTCTTTCCTCCCTCCTCCGCGCTTTCCTCCTCCCTCTCTTTCCTCCCTCCTCCTCCCTCTCCCTCTCCTGGGCTCTAGTCCCTTCCCCCACGTCTCCTTCTGCCCCCTCCGCCACCTCTGACTTCTGATAATTATCTTTAGGCTTTTCTGCCTCCTGGTGGCCAATATGCATCAATGCATGTGCTACGTGCCTGGGAAACAGCCTCCGTCTCTCTACCAGTATGAAAGGAGTGGGTAATAAACAGGCAAGCCAAGGGCTGTGCTGTGCAGAATCCCAAAAGCCGAAAGACGTGGTGTTTTCCCGCAAGAACATTATAAAAGATTTAGAAGGTCCCATGAATAGATTAGGATTCTGTAGGCCACAAATTCAGGAGTTAATTCTGTATGTTTATTTAATATACAATATAAACCGAGGTATATCTCAGTCCCCAGCCCTTTTCTGCTTAGTGGCAGGACCTTAGCCAAATCGGGCTACATCTAAGTCAGTGGGCTTTGTCTTAGTCCAGGACTTTATCAACTAACTTGGGGACTCCACGTTTTTTCGGAATTTTATGTCAGTTTGAGCATGAAGAGAAGAGCTCTTTGTCCAGGTACCCCCGGAAGAGTTGCCGGCTCTCAACTGATATCTGCCCACTAGGAGATCTGCCGCTACATCCTTGTGCGCTGGTTTCTCAGCGTGGAACCTCGCAAATCCCCGCGTCTTTCCTCTACATCCTGGCGAGGTGTCCGGGGGGACTGTGCGCCTCTCAGCCACCTGCACACCAAGCGGGACCCGGAAACCTGCTTCAGTGGAGCTTCCGTTCCACGCTGTGGTTCTGCCTCAGCTCCTCCGGAAGCCGGGTCCACTGGGTTCCTACATCTTTTTTTCTAAAGTAATCTTGATTTTTTTTTTTTTTTTTTTTACTGTGATCCACAGTAAGAAATACATTTTATATTGTAACTCAAGACAGCATCCATATTTATATAGATACCATTTGCTCTTATACCTTTTTGCTCTATTTGATATTTTTAAAATGTTGGTCGTTACTCAATGTATTGATTTTACAATCCATTAATGAACCAGGACCTGCAGGTTGAAAAGAGGTTGAAAAGCACTGTCCTATGATTATTGTCTGTGGCATAAACGTTATGCCTCAAGTCCTGCAGGGCTCTGCTTTGTTACCCAAAAGACAGGATTTTGAGGCTCGAAAGTTTACTTTCAAATTACAGTTTTTGACATGGATATTTTAAAATGATTTTGAAAGTCAAGATGCACTTATGTCTCATCATATTAATGCTGTAAGAACACTTTTATTCTGGCATGAGGCCGAGCAGAGAGTTTTCTGATGCAAAAGGATAAATACATGAGTTAACATTTCTTAATATTTTCTTGCCTACACTTTCTCCCAAATATACCAAGGTGGCATATTGATTATTTTGCATTAAAGTTACTTGAGAAACGTTCAGTACAAGAAGAATACTCTGACTCTCCTTTTTCTCACTGAGAAAGTTTCCATGGAAAGGTATCCTCCCTATGCCGAGAGGATGGAGGACATCCTTATCTGGGGAGACAGGGAATTGGAGGCTGAGAAAGCTGTATACACAAACTTTGTTACTTCTTCATTAATTTGCTACCCCAAGCAAAAAACCCTTTGTTTTGTCAAATCTTCACAAATAATTGATTATTTTTGTCTAAAAAGGAGCATAAACAGCCTGGTTTGGTCACTTCTTAGGTCCTATGCCTAAGGGGCTTCCATATACACCAAATTAAATTTCTTTTTCTCCTGTTAATCTGTCTTATAACAATTTGATTGTTAGACCAGCCAAAATAAACTAGAAGGGTAAAGGAAAATTGTTCCACGCCTACACGAGGGATCTGGAATTTTTTCTGTAAAAGGCTGAATATTATATATTTTGGGCTTTTCTGGGCATGTGTTCTCTGTCATAACTACACTTGTGTTGCAGCCATAGATGAATGGACATGGCCATGTCCCAATGAAACCTTATTTATTTATGGGCACTAAAATTTGAATGTTATATAATTTCAATGTGTCACAGAATATTATTCTTCTTTCCATTTATATTCAACCATCTAAAAATGTAAAAACAGCTGTGAGTGATACAAAAACAGATGATGGGCTAGATTTGGCTCAAGGACTATGCTTGCCGACTCCTGCTTTAATCTAACGACTTGACAGTTGAGAACTTTCCCAAGGCCTGGTTTTAAAATTCTACAAAAAAATTGGGAAGTGATTTACTCAAATGAAGGAAATCTGGTGAAGGAACTGACCTTAAATCATAGCTTGACTCTTTGTTAAAGTGCTTTATATTTAATACAAATCAAAATGCATAAGTGAATTATTAGCATTTCTATACCTGCGATCTACTGTGTGTTTTATATACTGGATGCTTATATCTTAAAAAGGAAAACTTTCTATTTAGTGGAATATTTGTAATTTGCTGTTCTCTATGATGTTTATGCTATAAAACTTAGGCACTTCTATAAATACATATAAAATGTAAATGTGTGTAATACTAGAGTTCTTATAAGTGTTACTGCATACTAAAAGGAATTGATCCAAAGGACAAACTCTAATGATAAGATTCATTTATAGGTTTATTAAAAAAAATTTTTTTTTGTAGATTTCATACTTTGATCATAGCTGAGGGGGTGGCGGGGTGTGTGGATATTGTGTCAGTCAAGTTGCCTGTTGTCAGGTTCATCCCCTACCCTTCTCTTGCTCTGCTCTGTACCACAAAGAACTACATTTCCCAGCCTTCCTTCCCCTCTGGCTTCTGGGTAGGTGTAGCCAATGGGAGGACTGACAAAAGATTGGAATGCGGGAGGAAGGCAGAATCCAGGGCATTTCTCCATCTCTCTGCTTCCTATAGCATTTTCTGCTGCAGCTGCATCTGTTCTCGGACTAGAGCTCCTCCTTCTGGCATCCTAGTTCCTGCTACTCATCCCTGGGTCATCCTCTGTTCTAGCCCCCGCTCTGGGCTCTAACGCCACCTCTTCCCATTGTCCCTCCATCTTTAGGAGTATAACAGCTTCTTGCTGTTGATAATCTCTGCATTACCCTCCTGTGAGTCCCTATACTGACAGCCAGTTCATTTTGCTCTCTCTTACAATGTCTCTTAAATATGGCCCAGACCATCTGCTCCTTGAAGGTTGGGAAGGCAAACTCTGATATGAAATCATAACTCAAAAGACAGACTCCTAAGGACTCTTAAGTGTAAACTTTAATTTTCTCTCCTGAAAAGTCAGGTTACTGACACTGTTAAAGTCCGCTGACCAAAGACCTCCAGGAATACACTTGTAGTCAAAGTTAGGTTTGGGGAGAGAGCACACTGGAGGAATCTTGGGGCATCTAGCTAAAAGGGAGTTGGGAGAAGCTTATTATTCTGAGGAGGGTGTGAGGAAATCAGACATCAGTTATGGACTGGGTGTTGTCAGGAAGCAGGGCAATTCAGTGAGTAGGTATTTCAGTAATCTTTATGTAGGAGGAAGGAGGATTAAAGTGGGGCTGGAGCTGTTACTGGTCAGAAAGCACAGTCACTTAAGCTGGAAAGGGGGTTACTTATCTCTGTGATTGCAGAGTATCCTTATCTCTTTCCTGTTTCAGACATAGTTATGGAGGGACCTTGTCTCCACCTTGTTCTATCACAGGTAACAGAGTGGCCTTGTCTGATTATTGTTGATACTGTAAAACATTGTGTTCAAGTGTCCTGGCGTTTAGCGTCCAGCTCCTGGATTTTTTAATTTATTTTTTTAATAGTTGTGACACCAACCTCACAGACATATTGAGAAGATTGAATATAATTATATAACACCATATGAAAATTCAGAGAAATGTTTTCGGGCACATAGTAAGTGCTTAAAATAAATATTAGCTTCTTCTTATTGTCGTTATTGCTAAGCAGTGATAGACTAGACCCTGGAGCCAGCTTGTACTGGTTTGCAGGAGCCAACTGTACACATCTCTACCTAGCTCAACGTTCAATGATTTCAGTGACTTCACAGCTGTAGCTTGAGTCAGCTATGGTAGGAGAATCTATACCAGAATAGTGTTCTTCCCTGGAGAGCTGGTTATTAAACATATCAACATACCACTGCCTGGGATGACCAGGAGCCTCAATAGCCCAGTGAGAAATGAATGCGGAAATGGAAGAGCACTTAAGAAAAGTATTTGTTTTGATTGGAGTCAGAAGAAATTGGAAAGTCAGTCTAAAGTAAAGTCATACCTAATACCACATTATTATGAGAATTTTAGGGTAGTATAACATTTGCAGAGCACCACTATCCATTTCTACATTTCTTTTTTTTAATGTGTACAAAGCTTTATTTTTCTTGATCAATATATTTTTATTGAAGTATAGTTGATTTACAATGTGTTAGTTTCTGCTGTATAGCAAAGTGATTCCGTTATACACACACGCACACACATATATATATATACATTCTTTTTTAAAAATATTCTTTCCCATTATGGTTTATCATAGGCTATGGAATATAGTTCTCTGTGCTATACAGTAGAACCTTGTTGTTTATCCATTCTACATATAAAAGCTTACATCTGCTGACCTCAACCTCCCACTCCATCCCTCTCCCAACCCCCTCTCCCTTGGCAACCACCAGTCTGTTCTCTATGTCTGTGATTCTGTTTTTGTTTCATAGTTAGGTTCATTTGTGTCATATTTTAGATTCCACATATAAGTGATACCATACGGTATTTGTCTTTCTCTTTCTGACTTACTTCACTTAGTATGATAACCTCTAGTTGCACGTTCCTATATTTCTGCCCAGCTTGGATTTATAAGGTGAGGAAGTGAAGTGCAGGAAGAATCCTAAAATAGTTTACAAAATAATTTACATTATTAACGAGGTAATAATTTTTAGAATTTTGGAGAAATTTGTGTATTTTCTGCCATACGTGTACATGTGTGTGCTAATGAATCCCATTACTTTATCACTTGGTGTATTATGAGAAAGATGTAATTATGATGTTTAGAGTTAAGCACTAAAATGCGGGACATTAATAAGCAAGCAATAGTAAGACAGTATTGTATTAGTGATACCAGTTGCTTTATAGCACCCGTAAAAAACCCATAAACCGCCCCCCCCATAAATCTCAGTTTTTCACCTAAATAAATGTTTTTCTCTCAGGCAACATCTAGGGCAGATTGTCTGGTTGGTCTTCACATGGTCGCTGAGAGACTATCGTGTGACTTTGGAGTCTAGGACCATGGAGTCCTCTGCGTTTGACAGATAGAAAGGCAAAGGGACATAGAGAGGAAGCCCCCAAACCAGGAGAGGCTTTCCTGGGTCAAGCTTCAAAGTTTCGAACTGACCGGTTACAATTCTTTCCATATTCCATTGTCCAGATCTCAGCCACATGGCCGAAACTAATTGCAAGGCAGGCTAGGAAATGGAGTTTAGACTGAATGTTTGTGTCCCCCCACCAAATTCATATGTTGGAACCTAATCCCCAGTGTGATGGTATTTGGAGGCGGGGCCTTCTGGAGGTGATTCAGTGGAGCCCTCATGAACGGGATTAGTTTCCTTATAAAAGAGACCACAGAGGACTCCCTGGCCCCTTCCACCGTGTGAGGACACAGCCATACTGAACTGCTGATGCCTTGATCTTGGACTTTCCAGCCTCCAGAACTATGAGAAATAACTGTTTTTTTTTGTTTGTTTAAGCATCCAGAACTATGGAGAACTATGAGAAATAAATGTTTTTTTTTTTTTGTTTAAGCCACCTAGTCTATGATATTTTGTGATAGCACCCCAAACAGACCAAGACAATTGTATTTCCAAGAAGAAAAGGAAACAGACTTTGATAACTACTCTAGCAGCCTCTTCTGCAATAATTTACCAAGTGTTCTGTGTCACAGGGGATCCACAACCAAAATGAGGGACATATATCAAGTCTGAGAGTCTGATTTCTTAGAGAGGCCGCCATCCCTCTGGGTCAACTTCCTGGTGTTTGTTCTTAGCAGGGAGTGGTAGCCATGCTATGGTGAGGTGGGTGTGGTAGCCAAAGAGGATATGTTACGTGGAGGGCAAGCTGACCTCTCAGACGGGCCCCCAAAGAGGCTGTGCCTTAGCTTTTAGTTTAGTTATTTTCAATAGGTAATCAATAAATATATAAGTCAAATATATGGTATACTAGATGCTGATATATAGTATGCAGCATCTAGCCTAGGAAAAGCAAGGAAAAGAGATAAGGAGAATCAGAGGTACACAATTTTGAGACTCCTGGACAGGATATTCTGAAAAATGATCCACTACTGTAAAACAGACGCACCTCTCTCTGAAAATTAAAATTTCCAGTTCTTAATCTTGAAAAATGGGTTCAGAGCTCAGGATTCATTTTTCAGAATATCTTTTTCTAGGAGTTCAAAGCGACCTCTCCCTTATTTACATCTCGGGAAAAAATCTCATTGAGATTCGAAACCCGCCTGCAGTTTCCCAGACAGGTGCTTTAACCAGTCAAACCATGGTGACGGGATCACTTGCTTCCTCCGGCAAAAAAGATTTCCTGCTCTTCTTAGGGGCAGTTTCAGATCCAGTGATCGGATTAGAAAGAACTCTCGCAGTATGAAATCGATCATTTCAACTAAGGACAAGAGCGGGTGTAAGGAGACGCCGCTGTCGCGCAGATGGGATGCGGCACAATTAAACTTCACTTACTTAGTACAGATGATTAATTTCATAGATCAGGTTGACAGGTAAAGGAGATGGGGGGCTCCCGCAGGACCTCGTGGCGCAACGGTAGCGCGTCTGACTCCAGATCAGAAGGTTGCGTGTTCAAATCACGTCGGGGTCAACTGTTTTAGTGTCTGTGGGGTGTACTGGTCTATGAAGTGAAACGTAGAGAACGACAAAAATTCCTTCCCTGCTTTCTCCAAACTTGGATACCCTTAAGACACCTTTAGAAACTAAATAAATAGGTAGGTGTACACTACTGTTACGTGCTTTGGGGGTTTTTCTCTGGGCCCATAAAGACATTTTTATTCTTTTGTTGCAAAAGACATTTTTCTTTCATTGCAAACGTTCTGAATTTCACTCTTCACTAACTCCCAGCCTTCTCTCCACGCTCACTTCTGTGCTCCCCGACCCATCTCCTGACCCACGTCTCTCTCCAACCGTCAGAAGCTTAGCAGATCTTCTCAGACAACTAGTCAGATTCGAGGGGGTGACCTCAGCTCACCTGCTTCACACCTGGGTCAGCTTTTCCTTGCTAGAGAGCTTACATAGCAAGCAGATTCGTGGCTCTCTGCGATTCCCCTACTCCTGCAAACCATGGAAAGAGTCAGTTCATTTCCGGATGCAGAAAACCTGAACGTAGTTTTTTGTTTGGTTTGTTTTGTTTTGCCAAATTGAGACTAGAGGAAATGAACCATTACATCAGAGAAAGTTAATCCTCTGGGCTAGAAGTTCCCTGAACCCCCTAAAACTCTATGTTAAAAAAAAATGTACAGGAATGTGCATTTTTTCTTACCTGGGACTCGAGAACTCTCCAACAGATTATGAACGGTCACATGACAGCAAGGAAGAAAGGGAAAGCACAATTATTTCATCAGAGCCTATTATTTTGTATAACTTAGAATGACTTTAAAACATGACATATGGAATATCAGCAGATATTTTGTTATAGATATAATGTACACATTCACATAGCACCTAGTAACAGACATTGCATCTAAGCATGCCTTTGTGCATGGGGAAGAGTATCCAAAGTAATCTTTATCCATTTCTTATTAGCCCTATTCTTAGTAGTTAGTTCAGGGCCTTGGCCATCACATTACACAAGACAGATTCCTGGTATGGGGGAAGAGAAAGAGAGACAGAAACAGAGAGAGAGACAGAGCGAGAACACATTTAATCCTGCAGGCTGGGGAAAAAAAAAAAAGTCTGAAAAAAGCTGAATACTATGTGAGGGCGTGTGTGTGTGTGTGTGTGTGTGTGCGCGCGCGCGCGCATCTGTTCTCTCTTACTGCAGAGTGGCGCAGCGGGGGCGTGCTGGGCCCATAACACAGAAGTCGATGGATCGAAACCATCCTCTGCTAAAGGCGGTTACTTTTCCTCCTGAAGAGACCTTTGGGAGAAGAGAATTTATTAAGAAAATTTGCCTTCCGTATATCCTCTTTGGTGAGGTGTCTGTTGAGATCTTTGGCCCATCTTTTAAGCATATGAAAAGCATATATCTTGAGAAGAATGCAAATTAAAACAACGAGATACCACTACACATCTATCAGAAGAGCCAAAATCCAGGACACTGAACACCAAATGCTGGTGAGGAGGAGGAACAACAGGAACTCTCATTCTTTGCTGGTGGGAATGCAAAATGTTAGAGCCACTGTGGAAGATGGTTTGGCAGTTCATACCATCCAGCAATTGCCCTCCTTGTTAGATTGCCCAAAGGAGTTGAAACTTACGTCCACACAAAAACCTGCACACAGATGTTTATAACAGCTTTGTTCATAATTGCAAAAAGTTGGAAGCAACCAAGATGCCTTTCAGTAGGTGAATGGATAGATAAACTGTGGTACGTGCAGACAATGGAATATTATTCAGCATTAAAAAGAAATGAGCTACCAAGCCATAAGAAACATGGAGGAAACTTAAATGCATATTACTAAGTGAAACAAGCCTATCTGAAAGGCTACATACTGTATCATTCCAATATATGACATTCTGGAAAAGGCAAAACTACAGAAACAGTAAAATGATCATTGGTTGCTAGGGGTTGGTGAGGGGAAGAAGGATGAATAGGCAAAGCACAGAGGATTTTTCAGGCAGTGAAAATCCTCTGCGTGATACTGTAACGCTGGGTACACGTCATTCTACATTTGTTCAGACCCATAGAATGTACAACATTGAGGGCAAACAATAATGAAAGCTGTGGACTTTGGTCCACAGTAGATTCATCGATTGTAGCAAATGTACCTGCTCTGTTGATAATGGGGGAGGATATGCATGTGTGAAGGCGTGTGTGCTTTCCTCTCAATTTTGCTGTGAACCAGTAACTGCTCTAAAAAACTAAATCTTAAAAAAAGAGAGAAGAAAAAATTGCTATCTAGAAATCTTCTCTTTGTGAGACTTCCAATCTTAACTCTCAAAAGAATGATGCATTTGAAAGGTCTCCTCTTTTAATTTCCCTCACATATCTAATGTAAGGATTCATCAGCTTCAAAAACAGTTTAGGGATGTGATTTAAAGAAAATGCGTGTATGTAAAAGAAGAGTAGCGAACTATAGCTGAAGTCTGTTTATTAACATTTTTGTCATTTTGTATAACGTGATATTATAAAATAAATACATTTTTAAGTTAAAAAAAATTAACGCAGAGGCCTGGGAAAGATGGGAATTTGTGGAACTTCTAAGAGTCACAAAAGTGACGAGCCAGCCAGGAGTCGAACCTGGAATCTTCTGATCCGTAGTCAGACGCGTTATCCATTGCGCCACTGGCCCGCCTGCGGCAGCTCGTACCTTACACTTTTAGAAAAAGGAAGTAGCGGCATTACTGTTGCTCTAAATATGAATGTGTGAAATCTCTCCTTTCATCTTGTGAACCTCAAAACCTCAGAATTGAACTAAAAGAAAGTCTTACTGGTTATTCTTTCTCACTCATGCAGTAGGATTCCTTCGTGGTCTATGAGAACTCTGTTTTGATGTAGCTTGTAAAAGGTCTGAGAGAATGTTTAATATTTTAAAAAGTAACTTGAAGGTCCATCCTACCAGGCAGGTAAGATACATCAGACCTTGAACGTTGTAAAGAAGACAAAGCGTAGTCGGTAGGATTCGAACCTGCGCGGGGAGACCCCAATGGATTTCTAGTCCATCGCCTTAACCACTCGGCCACGACTACACACACGATTGTGTTTAACCTTCTTCATGTTACTATATATCATTTATTCTAAGCTACTTCAGTATTTAGTAATTAAAAAGGGCAAAACAGAGGAGGCTAAGTTCTATTAATAGTTGATGGAACCGAAGAGGATTCAACCACCTTCAATTCCAGCATGTGGTAAGACTGAGAATGCTCTTTGGTCTTTCCTAGAAAGCAAATCACCATATATTGCAATACTTCAAAAATCCCTATTTTTGCTGGAGTAGGAGATTTATCCTCAATAAATAATCTGACAAAGCTGTTCCTTACAGGTGCCGTATGTCTTCAGACATTTAGTCTAGTGCCTGGAATATAGTAAGGGCTCAACAAATGTCAGCAGCTATTGTAACCCTCATTTTAAAATTCAAGAATGAGGATCTATCAAAATGTTCTACAGGGAACCCCATCTTCTGTCTCTCTGTAAAGCTAAAAATATTTTAAAGCAGTAGATAGAATATTTTTGAATAAAATAGGAAATTAGAAAATATTTCTGAGAATCAGATCCACTTCATTGCATGGGGCCTTTTCTCACAAGAGGAAAAACAACTTTATCTGATACTCTATGGATAATGTTTAAAAATATTTGCAAAGACCACCTCCAAAGCAAGAACATAACCCCAGGATCTCCACTTTTCTGAAACTACACAACCATTATCACAATCTTATCTGTACGTGTATGCATGTGATTGTATTAATGTGCAAGTAGAAGATTTTGTTTTTCATCAACAGCTTCATTCCATGAACAGAAGAAGGACAGGGCATGATTGATAAACCACAGCTTATGTGCTGATGGATTGAAAATTATCTCCAGTCCAGACCTCTCTTCTGGGCTCCAGAATTGGACACAATTGTCCTAGTTATTTCTTTTTGCATGTCAATGGGCATCTCAAAAGCAATACATCCCCAAACGAATGCTCTATCCTTTCCCCCAAAACTTGAAACTCCTCCAACAACCCAAAGTTTTGACAGGAGCACCCAGGTACCAAACCCAAAGACTCAGAAGTCCCCTTATCCGTCCTCTCTCTGATTTTCTCTCCACAGCCCACAGGTTACCAGGTCTTTGGTTCAACCTCCTAATTTTTTCTCAGATCTGGTTCTTCCTCCCAACCATCAGACCCACTTTCTTAGATAGGCTTCTAACAGTTTCTCATAGGAGTTACTGCAACGACTTCTTGGAAGTCTTTTGGCCTCCGCTCCCTTGTCCCTGAACAGATTCATTCATTTCTTCATTGTTTCAGAATTTTTATTCTGGGCACAATTGCATGCCAGACACTTGGCTAGGTGCTTCTCACTCAGTGGAGAGCAAGAAAAGTGTGGCCACTCTTCTGAGGGATTTCTAGAATAAACAATTACAGAAGTAAACACTTACCATTGAGTATGACAAGTGAGAGGTCCACTGTGCCGTAGTAGCCCACAGGAAGAGTGTAGATCCCAGTCATGAATATCTTAGGTGGCTGCCTGGAGAGAGTCACTCATTAGACTCCAAGTTTCACGAAGAAATATTCCAGTTATACCTTTATTACTTCTGAATGGGCAAATGGACACTCAGTAAATATATGTGGAATGAATCATATTTAAACTCAGATCTGAAGGATGTGTGGGAGTGAGCCAGATTGGAGAGGGGAGTGGTGGTCTAGACTTAAACCTCATAGAATAGGGGAGAAATGGAAGAAAGTGCTGTCTGGCTGGAACGTTGCTTTTTAGAGGCGTACAGAGAGGGGCAGCAACGAGAGATAACACGAGAGACGTAGTTTAGGGCAGATTACATAGGTAGGGCTATGTCAACACTAACTGCTGTGTTCATCTGAGAACGCAAATCAGATTGGGTCCCTTCCCTCCTTTAAAGTCTTTAAAACTACTCTGTAGCCAGCGGGGAAGATCACAGATGGCATAGGAGGCCCTCATCACGGGCATCTATCTAAACTTCTCAGCTCTCTTTCTGGCCACTCTGTCAAGGGAGCCTGGACTCCTGAAGCATAAAGGATCTGCCCTTCCTCACAGGGTGCTGGTTTCTTGCTGCTGACCCTCTCTTTTGTCTCCTAGGAGCCCTGTGCTCTTCCGTCAGAGCTTTTCTTTAAACAGGACAGCTTCTGTCAAGCTTTTTTTTAAAAAATTAAACTTTTATTATAAACATTTTCAAACATTTAAAAAAATTGAAAGAATAGGGAATTATGTGTATAGCCACCACCCAGATTCAACAATTGTTAACATTTTGCCCTCTTAGTCTTATCTGCCTTTTTCTGTTGAATCATACAAAATTCATTTGAAGACCTCATGCCCTATACACATAAACATGTATCATCTAAACATGTCTCATATAACCACAATACCATTATCATAAATAAAAAAATCTAGCAATTCTTTATAAAAACATCTAATATCCTGTCCTTATTTAAATTTCTTTAATATGTCTTTTGGAGCCAGTTTCTCTTACCCGGATCCCACCAAAATTCATTCACTGTTTTGGGTTGTAATGTTCCCTTAGTTCCCTTTAGTTTAGAACAGGCTTCCAGCTTTCTGTTGATGTTGTTATTGTTTTGACATTGATTTTTAAAAAGTCCAAGCCTCTTCTAGAATGTCCCACATTCTGAATTTGTCTCACTGATTCCTCATGGCAACTTTTAGTTTATTCCTCTAAACTGGAAGTTAAGTCTAAATGATTGGTTAGAACGCTTTGATGGCTTACATTAGATTCAGGTTAAAAATTGTGGGCTTGACACTGTGCACTTTATAAAGTACTTCACATCAGGAGGCACTTGTCAGGACACCCCACTGATGGTGAAGATAAAGTAGTGCCCCCAGGGCTCCTTCTTTTTCTCTTTGCAACTAGCAAATAATCTTGGGGTGATACTTGACCACACACATACTGTTTCCCAATAACCTATTCCTAAGGGTTTTAAGATCATTAATGCTCTTTTCCTGGGTCTATTATTTCTCTAAGGATTACAGATGGTGAATTTTCTACCATTTTCCTGCATTTGTTAGAAGGCAGTTTGGCAAATCTGTTGACGTTTTTCTTGCCTTTTCCTGCAGCCCGGACTTCCCTCGGGGTTCTATGGCAGCTTCACATTTCCCCTGTTGTAACAGTCTTAGAACGCAGGTAGTACAAACTTCTATGTATAAAACAAATAAGCTACAAAGATATGTTGTACAGCACAGGTAATAGAGTCAATATTTTATATTTTAAATGGAGTATAACCTATAAAAATTTTTAATCACTACGTTGTACACCTGAAACGAATATAATATTGTAAATCAACTATACCTCAACAACAAAAAATATGTACATTCAAAAAATAAAGTAAGCTGATGGACTAAGTGTCCAATGGAGAAATCTCGTTGTAAAGATAACTAAATCAACCCCATCTCCGAGGAAGCAAACTGCACCTGCAAAAAAAAAAAAAAAAAAAAAAAAGAAAAGGAAAAAAAAGAACGCAGGTAGTTGGCGCTAAATCATGAAAGGCTGTGTCTGAGGTATTTGCACCATCGTCGAGTGGGCTGGAAGAACCTGAGAGACGTTATGCAGCTATAAGGTCCAGAATGGTTTTCACACTCGAGTGTGTATAGGACTCAGTTTTGGGTAGTTGGTTAAAACACAGATTCCTGAGCCCCACTCCCCAAATTCTAATTTTGTAGTTCAAGTGTAGTACTGAGACGGAACTGGGACTGGCTGGGAAGCCTTGCATTTCTAAGAAGCTCCCGGATGTTGCCACTGGTCCGCAGACCAAATTTTGCTGAGAGCAGACCGGGAGAACCGAGAACCGGCTGTTTGGTGGATACTGTGGAGACAGAGATAAGCAGACACTAGACGGGTAAAAAGAAACAAAAACAAAGGAAAGGGTGTGGAGCGGAGGTACATGGAGTATAAAGCTATCAAGATTTCTGATTACCGACTTTAAGAAAATTGTGTTATTAAGAATGATCACCATGCATGTCCTCAGGTATAACTAAGAAAATTGTTTTATTAAGAATTATCACCATGCAGGAGATTTCTGATTACCGGCTTTAACTAAGAAAAACTGAGAAAATTGTGCTTTAACTAAGAAAAACTGAGAAAATTGTTTTATTAAGAATGACCACCATGCATGTCCTCAGGTAGTTTCTAAGTAGCAATAGGTTAACCCCACAGCAACCACGAAGGGATTCGAACCCTTAATTTTCTGATCCGAAGTCAGACGCCTTATCTATTAGGCCACGTGGTCCTGCAGTAGTAAGGGTGCTTGGGTAATTTGTTCAAAGAAAATAATCTCAACTATAATTGTAACACTGAAATTACTATTGCAAACGAAAGCATTTCCAACGCCTCAAAAATCTTACAGTCTAGCTGGGGAAACAAATTGAACCTAATGGTCAAAAGTACTGCAAAGTTACAACCGACGTAACTACCAAGAAGTTATAACTAATAATAACATATAATAGAGTGCTTTACCTTTTGATGGAAATCAGGGAGAAAGGCCACAGCAGGGAAGGAACGCTTGAGCTGAGAGCTGAAGGAGAGGAAAAGATAGAGCCGGATTGCTTTATATACTCAGGGAACCACCGCTGCTTTGCGGTGCTTTCAGGTAAAGATTGTGGATGAAAGGCAAGAATTCACTTCTGTGCACTCCAGAAATCCCACTCAAAACAACTCTAAAACATAAATTCAAATTGAACCAAAAGTTCGGGAGAGGAGATAATAGCAACAAAATTATGTAATCTGGAGAGCCGATTGAAGTGTGATAGCTGACTTGTCAGGCCCGAGAAAGCTGAATCCTAAAGAGGTCGTGTAGGAAAAGCGAAGAGGCTATGAGATTTACACCACAGAACCTCCATCCTCACGCTCCATGCCAGGCTCAGGAATTGTCAGCAGTAGCTTCACCTGGGAGCTGCCTGTTAGGAGCTGAATTGTGTCCTCGTGTCTCCCCCCACCCCAAATATGTCGAAGTTCTAACTCCCAGTACCTCAGAGTGTGACTTTGTTTGGAGATAGGGCTTTTAAAAAGGTAATTAAAGTAAAATGAGGTCATATGGGTGCACCCTGATACAATGACTGGTGTCCTTATCAAAAAAAGAACAGACACACAGAGGAAAGACCACGTGAAGATGCAGGGAGAAGACCGCCATCTACAAACCTGTTGACAGGGTTGTTCTCGGACTTCTAGCCTCCAGAACTGTGAGAAAATAAACTTGTTGCTTAAGCCACTCAATCTGGGGTCCTTTGCTATGGCAGCAAGCTAACACCACATTGCCCCTCCACCATCCTGGAAGAAGACTGAAAGTTAATCTATTTTTTTTTTTTTTTTGAGTGAGCAAAGTTTCGGGTGGCTAGGCTGGGGCAGTATTCTCAAACTTTTCCCTGTATCACAATCAGGGAGGACTTGTTAAAACATAGAGTGCTGGGGTCTCCCTCCAGAGTTTCTGATTCTGTAGGCCTTTGGCCTGTAGGGTTTGGCCGAGGACTTGTATTGCTAACAAGTTCCCAACTGATGCACGTTTTAAGAGTCACTGGCTGGAGGAAGCTCTACGAGCATAGGGCTGGTAGAAAATGGCAAGAACTCAGTAAATATTAGCAATTTGCTTCGAGTTGCTGTGAAGTGAATGGCACGTGTACACTGTAGAGACCCGAAGGCCCACGAAATCCCACTGAGAAGTGAGGGTTTCGGGAAGACATGCCATCTACACTAGGCTTTGAGGATAAAGCAGTTTTTCACCAGGTTGAGAATGAGGTCAGGCGAGCGCTGAGAAACGAGGGGCAGGGGAGTGGGGGGCGAGGCCTGACACCGCAGGGCAGGGCAAGGCTGGTAGTCTTTTTCAGAAGAGAAGTCTAGTGAATTTACAGGAAAAGTGGTAGTTCAAACATCGTGGCAATTCTTACTCCTGTTTCATTGCGGATCTAAACTCAGTACGTACACAGTTTTTCTCAAAACAGGAAAATTCCAAGTGGAAAGATCGAACGCGAGAAACCACGGAGTTTCCTCTACATGGAGGGAGCACTTGGGCTTTTTGGATTAATATTTAATCTGGTTAATCCCTTATCGTTTTCCACCAAGCATTAGCGAAGCTATGAACAGTGGTGAGAAAAATGATCAAATCTACCAATAAAAAGGAATAAACCTTTAGAACTTGGGGGCGAGGAGAAAGCATTATTTAAATTCTAATTTAGAAGAAAGGCCCCCTTTCTCTGTGACCTCGTGGCGCAACGGTAGCGCATCTGACTCCAGATCAGAAGGTTGCGTGTTCAAATCACGTCGGGGTCAGGATCTTGGCTTGTCTTTTGGGTAGAGGGAGAAATGAAGAGCGTGCGGCTTCTTTCCTCTTGGGCATGTGTAGTCGGCCTTGAGACCAGTTAGGGCTTCCAAGCCCAAGATGAGATAAAGAAGACAGAGTAGCTGCTCTGACAGAGTTTCAGTGGCATACGTTTGCCCTTAACTTGCCATTGGAATTCTAGAACGAGGACGAGTTCCCCTAACGGGCAACTTTCTTTAACTGAGAGATTTAATTTAAACACTCTCCTTTTTGGCACCAGAGAATGCATAGTCTTCTGGTTTCCCTATCTTCTATGATCGTTTCTTTCCGCGTCTTTAACTGCTGAGGACCACTAAGGCCCTAAAATGTTGGCGTTTTCCCAGGCTCACCCTCGGCGCTCTTTTGCCTCCTGACTGTTCCTTTGCCTATCTGCCTACAACATGTCGTGCGTTTTTCTCAGATTCATTGCCCGCCACTACCCCGCTGAGCCTGGAACCCGGAACCATCCTGGACACTTCTTCTTCTTCTTCTCCTCCTCCCCCTCCCTCCCCCTCTCTCCTCCTCTCTCCTCCTCCCCCCACCTCGCCCCTCCTTTTCCCAATCCGAGCAGGGAGTTGGGAGTTTTACCTCCTAAAGTGTTATATCCCATGTATCCTCTTCACTTCGTTACCACATGGCCTCCTTCCTTCCATCATACGTCTTGCCCGGGTATTGACATGAACCTCTTTAGTCCTCTTCCCAGACCTCCTCTTTCTCAGTTAGATCAGTGTCCTTATTACGCTTTTTTAAAAAAATGCAAATCTTATCCTGACATTCCCCAGCTTAAAACAAAATAATAAGCAACCGTTCTGATTAACCCTGTCACAGAGGTCTTCTTTCAGTTCCTCAAATGGTGTTGCTCCATCCCAGGGCAGGACCTCACTTTCTTTTCCTCTGATAGTGTTAAAGAGAAATTGCACTGAACACTTGTTAAAAAGGATCTGACAGATTTTTTTTCAAGCTAGGATAGTAAGAGACTCCAGTACACAACTGAACTCAACTCTGAATAATAGCAAGGACAGCTGGGGATTTATAGCAAGTGGGCAGGGTGAGGGGGGTCAGAGGATGGAAAATTACAAACAGGAGCTTGATTAGTTATCAAGGGGTAGAGGGATTCTCAATAAACTGGCTTAGCAGGATTCTTGCTAAAATTGGACTCAGTAGGCCAAGGTTAAGGCCTAGCAGAGAGGAGGGCTCAGAGGAGCCTGAGTAAAGTTTGGTCAAAGAGGCAGTCCTTGTCAATGGTATGTCATAAGGCCTCCTTCTTACTACTAAGTTGGCCTCTAGAGAGCCTCAGGGCCAGGATCAAGGTGATCTGAAGTGTGGCTATGAGTATTCCAGTCTTGAAAAGTTATAAACTCTCTTCTATATTAATAAATTGTATTCTGATTTGTAACATCAGGATCCTGTGAGTCTTACTAGTGAGAATCAGTTTTTAGGGCCTAATTCCCTTCAGGTGATAATTTCACTGAGTTTGCTCTACCAGTAAATCTGAGGTCCAAATCTTATAACAGGTGGTCACAAGGTAGTAATCAGGTCTGGATGACTGATTTTCATAAATGACATTTTTACTCTATCTCACACATGGATTTCCCAATTTTAGATTTTCTATATACTCTTCTCTTTTCACTAGATTTATCTTGAGCCAAGCATTTGAGTCTCATTCTCCACCTCCATCCCCAGCATATCATCTAGTTAGAGTATCTGACACACTTATATATTATAACTATATTTATTGACTCCAATATTTATTTGATAAGGGCATGTTATATTCTCATCTGTTTCGACGTAGAAGCCAACATATCATTTCCATAAAATGTCAAACCAAGCCTTCATTAAAAAATTCAGAATACTAGGAAGTAGGTTTTAACACCCAGTAGAAGGGGACTCTTGCTCAGAAAGATAAAAACTGCACCTAACTTTGTTTATTCCAAGAACTCTATTGTTTATTCCAGGAATCTCTTGAAAGATCCATCCACTTCTTAATAGAAGGCATCAGATGACAGTTTACCAGACTACCTGCAGTACTCTTTCAGCCCTTGCTTTGGTTTCAAAACATGTTCACTCCTTCAAGACATGGAGACTAATTTTCCTCCCTTGTGTGCGGACTGGACTTGGTGACTTGCTTTGAGTGAAGAGAATTATGTGGAGGTTGGCATTGTCATACTAAGTGCTAAGAGGTTGCAGCTTCTTCAAGTTTCTGTCTTGGACCACTTGATCTGATGGAAGCCAGCTGCCCTGTCAGGAGGATACCCCCACGAAGAGGCCCATGTGGTGAAGAACTGAAGTTTCAATTCAATAGCCAAGTGACTGAGTTTAGAAGAGAATTCTCCAGAATGGTTGGCAGCAGCAGGAAGCAAAGGCAGGTTGGGGAGGGGCAACAGTGTGAAAAAGCAGTTGGTGTGAAGATGAGTAAATGAAGCTTGTATCTCTGGTGATCTTTAAAAAGAACTAGAAAAGCATTATAAGCTTTCTCTGCTTCACGATTGCCATCACTTCTGGAAGTTCTATGAAGAACTTGGTCCTGAAAAACCAGCTGATTCACTGTCTGCAAGCCTTGTATTCAATTACTGGGTCCTTATGATGTCCTTGCGAAAAAGCATAAAATGAAGAAAAAATCAGCAAGGCTGAATTTTAACCTTAAGTGGGAATAGTACTATAATACTCCTGAGTACCGCACCATTTATTGGAGATAATAAAACTCAGTCCCACATGAGGTAATTCAAGAATTCTCCTGGTTAACCTCCTGTATATGTGGGCACAAATGAAGCAAAGAAAAATTATATAATTGTTCAAAATGAAGATAAAGTGTTTGTTGCAGTCAATTATTTTTGGTGAAAAGGCTTAAAGAAGTAACAGATAAAAAGAAAACTAGTGTCTTGAAAAACACAGATGAAAAGCTCACAGAAGCAGCCAGAGAGATAAGAAACCAGGGAGATAAGAACGTTGTGACAAAGACCATTCCTGGTGCTGGCTTGATTGACCCAGTAAATAAAAATGATGTTGGGTACAGAGAGCTCCCTGAAACAGATGCCAACCTCAAGAGAATTTGCAAGACAACTGTCGAGGCAAAAAGTGATGGAGAGTAAAAGTTTTTGCCCCCATTCAGGAAGTGATGACTTCTGTGCATTTTGCTAATGATGAATGCGATTATGGCATGGGGCTTGAGTTGGAAATGGACCTCTTTTGCTAGAGTTCACACTATTTTCATAAAGTTGCTGGCCAGCTTTTCCCTCCTGTATGTAATCTGTTGAAGAGGAATCTCTTCCCAGAAATCATTGAAGATCATCTGGCAAATAGAAGTAAAGAAAATATAGACCAACTTAAAGCATTGGTATTAAACTTGTGATTTTTATTTTGTTTTTAAGGAATACAGAGGAGTAAATTGATGGACACATTGAAGAAGAGGAAGAGGAAGAGGAAGAGGAAGAAGAAGAAGAAGAAGAAGAAGGAGAAGAAGGAGAAGAAGGAGAAGGAGAAGGAGGAGAAAATTCTCTAGCCCCAAGTAAGCAGATGTCTGCAACTTCTGTCAACATCTTGTTTGCAACCTCGTAAGAGACACCCTACCTGGGTAAGCCACTCCTGAATTTAAGACCCACAGAAAATATGAGATAGTAGATTTTTGTTGTCTTAAGCCACTAAGTTTTAGGGCAATGTGTTATACAGCAATAGATAATAAATACAACATTCTACCTCAAAATCATCTCCTAACTGTGTCTACCAATCCTAAAATATATCATGATCCTTATACATAGCAAAGGACCCCTTACTACTTTGACTCACCAAAAAAATCCAGATTTTGAAAATCTCACTAAATAGCTAAACTTTTTCCTCTCCCTTCTGAGACACTATTAAGACTTCTGAGATAGTGTTCTCTCTTGTCCAATAAACTTAGCTTTGTTCTTTCGGTGAGGTTTTTGGTGACATTTTGAGGCGGTAGCATTTGAGAAATGGTAAATAAAATCTGAGGAAATAGGGTGAACATTGCAAAGATTATTTTTATATCACACACAAAGAACATACTTTAGATATTTGTTTTAGAAGAGCCTACACTATGCAACCAATTCAGTACGACTAACGTGAGCACCATCTATGATCGTTATACTGAAGATTTCTGTTTATAATAGAAGATACAACTTCTGACTTTCAGTGGTTCATTAAAAAGTTCCATGAAATAAAAAATCAGTAGCTAATATTTATCTGGTGGTTTTATACTATTTTTCAAGGCTTTCATAGGCATCATTTTAATTTACAATACCTTTACAGTCCTTAGAGGAATGTAAATCAACTACTGCTAGGCTCCATTTACGTATGAGTAAACAAACAAATTAGGTAACTTGACCAAGTTTATTTATATCTCTCATACTGTTCAGTTATGTGTTATTCTGTTGCCAGGATTTGTTGAAACCTAATTTATGGCCCAAATTCTTCCTTTAAGAGCAACATTAATAACCTCTTAATTTGCTAAAAGTCTTTCTGCAATTCTTTCCCTTCAAAGCATCCTAATCACAGCTGCCAAATAAATACTACAACTTCTTTATTCTGAAGAAGAGGTGAAGAGATAGAAACTAGAGTGAAAAACCTCCTGGCTTTCACATGCTTTATAATCCAGGCTATCAGAGTCCATTACTTTCCTAAAGCCCAAACTCAAGACTCATTTCAGTAGATTATTTTCATTGATCGTCAGTGGTTTTCTCTTGTTGGTTTTTTCTCCAAACGAACTGAAAAGTCCTGAAAAACAGAGATGATAACTCTTATTTATTTCCAGGCCCCTTTTGGCTTTTTGTTCCAAAGGGCCACAGCGACCTCGGCAACTGGTGGTCATCCTCTCCAGAGGCAAGTAAGGAGAAGGAATTGGGAGAATTATATTTTTCCTTTATTATTTTCTTTGTTATCCTGCTTCCGTTGACAATACCCTCCATGCCAAACTTGTGTCTCCATTAACAGAAGGACAATAGAAGGTCTTTTTTCCAAAATGAAGTAACTTGGTGTTACAAACTTGAATTGAGCACTTTGGCCTAGTAATTAACCGAACTTGCTTGCATCCTAAAGGAGAGATTTTCAGAAAGTGTTTTCATTAAAGATATAAATTGAGGGAGGGATGGAGAAAGATATTTTTATATGTCGGGTATTTATAGGTGTTTTTCATTTTCAAAAGCCTCCAAGAGTCACATATCAGCAGTTTCAGCTTCCTTCTAGTTCACAGGTTTTCCTAGAAGATTTAGATATCGTCTTTTATTTAACTGGATTTAAGAAAATCCTAGGGAAAAGAACATACATCTTCACTCTTTTACTAACAATTCAGGGACAATATAATTATAACTATATGATGACAAGTAAAAACCCACGAACAGATAGGGCATTGGTGGTTCAGTGGTAGAATTCTCGCCTGCCACGCGGGAGGCCCGGGTTCGATTCCCGGCCAATGCAACTCACCTTTTCCCCCGGCTGCGGAGTAAAATATTTTCACTGAAAAACAACAAACATTTTAAGATAATTACGCTTCTGGTATCCGAGTGTGGCTGAGAGAAGCAAAAGTTAATCCTCCTTGTACAATTTCACCTTTATAAATTGTACCCGTTGGCGTGCATTTGGTTTTCCAATAACCTGGAAAGTCATCTTGTCCGAGCTCAAGGAAACTCCTACCTCAATTGATAGAAGTCTTTCGAAGGTGAATTCTAAGTCAGTAATATTTGGAGGTGGAGTGTAGCCACGTGTGGACATAGATATAGTATTCCTACTCTTACAGCCATAGGAAGATATTCACAATCTCTTAGAGCCAAGAATGTGCCAAAATTTATCCCGTTGAAATATGAATTGAAAAACACGTGGTTGCATGTTAGCAGAGTGGCGCAGCGGGAGCGTGCTGGGCCCATAACCCAGAGGTCGATGGATCGAAACCATCCTCTGCTAGCATCGGCGATTTTCTTGATTGAAACTTGATTTTAGAAAGAAAGGGATTGAATGAAGGTTACAAGAGACCATCAGATCGAGCTTGTGGGACAGTTCGGGATGTGTAAGAATCCCCAAAGTGGTTTGTTAAAAATACATATTTCCCGTTTTTGACAGAGATAAATCTTATTCATTATGTCTGGTAACTTGATCTCTCAGATTTGGAGACCACTACACCTCTTAGGGATTGGAATGTGACCTTGGTAAAGTCTTTGGTATCTTGTATGTCAGACAAGTGTTACAATTTGTAATTACGTCTGTAACCAACATCTCAATCTGCTGAGCTTTTTACCATTATGACAGGCATTCCAGAACTGTTGTCGAAATTAAAGAACTTTTGTAAGAGGGAAGATATTATTCCTCATGGGAATATATCTAGACAATTTGGTCAGTTGTGTAGTCGTGGCCGAGTGGTTAAGGCGATGGACTTGAAATCCATTGGGGTCTCCCCGCGCAGGTTCGAATCCTGCCGGCTACGGAGTTTCGTTTTCCCTCCAGGTCGAAATACCTGCTGTACCAGCTACAGAAACGGTGAAACAACACGGAATATACTGTTTTACTGATTATTATTATCTTTCTCCATAAAACTGGAAGCAGGTAGTTCTAGACCTTTAGTATAACTGTATGTAGAGAAAATCTTTGAAAATTACTTTGGTAAACGCTAGGGATTTCTGAGACCATCATAAATATGCTGAAAAAATGCTCAGGCTTTAGTTCATTTTGAATTGCTATCTCCCTATCTGAAATTCAGCTCAGGTCTGACTTCCGAACCTCGCCTGCCTCTATTTTTTCGATGTTATTCCAAGAATTTGGGTATATCCAGTGCATCACTATTCCACTCGTGAGTATTTTGATGTTTGGGAATCAGTATCTCAAACAGAAATTTCCAATATTTCCTTCTTCTGGAGCCCTCTTATCATTCCACTTAGGAGGCCAGATTGTAGGGAGGAAGTACCAGTTAAAGAATTTTCAAAACTGTTTTCTGATTTGGGCTTAATTTCAAAACAACAAACAAACAACAACAACAAAACTGTTTTGCTCGCTAAAACTCTAATACATAAACATACAGTATATGCAACATAAATAAGAGTAAATATAACAAAAATTCATCTTGTATTAAACTTGCAGTCGATCCATTAGGAAATGCGGATAAGCAAAAAGAAGGATGTAAAAATACTCAAAAAGGAAAAAGGTTTTTCTTATTCCCGAAATTACCAGTAATTTCCTATCTTATCTTGAACTTGTTTTTTCTTCTTGCGTTTTCTATATTCACACATATCCTAAGGGATTTTTAAGTGTTGACACCATATGTAGACAAACGTTCATGGCCCAGGTTAGAAATTCAGTAAAGGCACAGTTTTGATTTTGCAAGGAACGCCGGTACTCAAACCCTCCGGGGGCCCTGAGAAAAAATTCCAAGCAGAGTGAGCTCTGCTAGGCTTTTCGCATTGCGGAGCACTGAAGGTGAGGTTTTCGCTCATCTAAGACAAATCTTTCCAATGAAGCGCATACGACGCAGAGCAGACACGTTCCTAAAAGCGTGGAACGACAAGATGGCAGAGGCCCCATGGTGTAATGGTTAGCACTCTGGACTTTGAATCCAGCGATCCGAGTTCAAGTCTCGGTGGGACCTGGTAGCCTTTTAGTGTCTTCCCTCCTCGTCTCTTAAATCACCGTGGTACCTCGAGGAGGCTAGAGACACCTAAGCACTTGCGCAAGATACCCCATCCCCGTCAGCAAGGAGACACTGTCCTGCAAAACAGCTTTCCTTACCCTTGCCTCTGGGATTCCACATCTGTCCTCTCTTGCTCCTCCTCCTTCTCTAGGCCACAGAATCTCCTCCGATCCTCGTCATTTAGATTACCCCCGGGTGACTATTCACGTTTTCCACTCCTGATCGCAGTCCTGGGTTCAAGTTCCATCAGTTTCTAACACGAACTGGGTCCTGAGAAGTTCGTAGTGCCTGTGAACCCTGAACCCTGGTCGTCGCGTTTCACTTGGAGCTTCTGCTGATTGGCATACAGCAGATTCTCTATGAATATTTTTTAAATGAAAACAATAGTCCATAAAACCCTGAATAGAATGACAGACTCTTCAATAAATATTCATAAATGCTTGAGCAAGTGGTGGCCCCATGGTGTAATGGTTAGCACTCTGGACTTTGAATCCAGCGATCCGAGTTCAAATCTCGGTGGGACCTACTTTTGTTTTGGTCGCCAGCCTATTTCCTCCGTGTTTCCCTCAGGTCGATAATGTACACTGGTTTCTGGGCATAACCTTCCCACTCAGGCTTCCTTCTCCCGAGGAGCCCCTTGGAACACCATTCACTCTCTCGACAACTACTCTTGCCTGGGTTCCCGAAGACAGTCAGATCCTAAGTAATTTGCATGCTCAGGGTCTTAACACTTCATGTCTCAGAGGCCCCTCTCGCAAATCTTCTCTTCTCTGAAGCCTCCTCAAAACGTATCAGCCTAATGTAGGACTATGTACCTATATAAATTATATATATAATTTATATATAATATGTATGTTACATACAATAATACATAACATATAATATATATAACAATATATAATTTATATATAATTTATATGTAATATATACAATTTGTATATATATATAATATATATATATATAAATTGCAGTAGCAAGTAGAAAGTTCCTCATGTAAGGACCCCACGGTTAGCACTCTGGGCTCTGAATCCAGCAGTTTGAGTCCAAATGTCTTTGGGACCTCAGCAACATCTTAGCAATTTTCCCCCTATGGTTCTCCTAAATCGTTAGCCAGATGTACATATCTAGCTGTAGGCGCTGCTAGTTACTTCCAAGTCAACAACCAAAGCAACATAGAACCACTGGCCAAGAGAAGATTGTCTCTGATTACCTTCCTCCGGAATTCTAGCCCTACTTCCCCTTACACCTGATGGCCCTTTTTGCCTTTTGCCCAGAGTTCCTCAGATTCTGCTAAATTAGAATCCTGGTTCCAATGATTAGGTGTTCATGTTTTACAGTCCCTCTAACTCAGGTCCTTCCTTTCCTGGACCCTACTTAAAGTGCTCCATCGGCTTCCAAACACTAACACTGTCCTGAGAAAGTTCCTACTACACAGCAGTACCCTTGTTGAGTACATCTTAGAGTTGTACCCATGAGAGGCTCTGTTCAAACTCCACAAGCTTATGTGTTGCCTACTTTATTTTGAAGATAAACTGACCTGTTAGGAGTACACATCAGTCTTTTGGTAGAGACCTAACTTCAAGGGCCTCATGATGTAATGGTTAGCGCCTGGACTTCAAATCTCAGTGGACTTGTCTCAGTTTTGGTGACCTTGCCCTCACATTTTCCCTAACCAGAAGTACACTCTGATGTATAGACGCTCCCTTAAACTTGCATTTCTTCTCTCCCATCAACGTCCAACTCCTTGCTCTTTCCTCTGGCTACTGAAAATTTCCCTCTCCCCATCACCCTCACCTCCCCCCTAAAATCTCTCCTCTTGATGCTTTTTGCTTTGCCTGGTGCCGGCCTAAAGTCAACCAGATCCCTATAAGTCAATTATGTGCTTGGGTGATTAAGAGTTCATATGTCACAGGCCCCACCTGTGACTTTTTTCTCCTCTGGAACTCAGGCAAATGCTCTGTAGGCTGCAGAATTCTGAACACAGACCTGAAAATATCCAAACCACAGAGTGAGACCCTAGCTATCATAGTCATCTGAGAGCCTCCACTGTGCCCTTAGAGGAGGCTCTCTCTTAATATTCCTTAGATTGAATCTATGCTGAAACATTTTAAAGATCAACAGGCCAGATGCATTAGTATACAAGTCTTAACCTTGAAGGTTTGTTACACCAAGGTCCCATGGTGTGATAGCTAACCCTCTGGTCTCTGAATACAGCAGTCCCAGCTGTCAGTGGGACTCTAAATTCTTTCTGTTCACTCTCTACACAGTTTGAACATGTATCCTTCAGTGCTCTGTGACAGCAAAACAAGAGCCCCCATGAATGCCTCTGGTTTCTAAAAATTGTTCCAGAAAAAGCCCTGCAAGCTTCCTTCCACCTATTAAGCCCCAGTCATGTCAGGGCCTTAGAACCTCTGTCTTAGCTTCCTATTGCTGCTGTAGCAAATTACCACAAATTTAGAGACTTAAAACAACACAGATTTACTCTCTTACAGTTCTGAAGTTCAAAAGATTACAATCAAGTTGTCAGCATGGCTGTGTTCCCTCTGGAGACTTCAGGGAAGAATGTTTCCTCGCTTTTTTTCACCTAGTGGCCTCTTCCTTGTATCGCCTCTGCAGTCACGTTTCCTACTAATGAATATGATCCTCCTTTAGGTTCACTTAGATAATCCCGGATAATCTTCCATCTCGAAATCCTCAATTTAATCATATCTGCAAAATCACTTTTACCATGTAAGGCAACATATTTTTAGATTCCACATATAAGTGACATCATATAGTATTTGTCTTTCTCTGTATGACTTACCTCTTTTAGCATAATGCCCTCAAGGTCCATGTTGTTGTGAATGGCAGGGGTTTCCTTCATTCTCATGGCTGAATAATATTCCTTTGTATATATATACAACCATTTTCTTTATCTATTCATCTGTTGACAGACAATTTCTTTCCATATCTTGGCTATTGTGAAAAATGCTGCAATAAACATGGGAGTGCAGGTATCTTTTTAGTATCCTGTTTTCATTTCTTTTGGATAAATACCTAGAACTGGGATTGCTGGATCATACAGTAGATCTATTTTTAATTTTTTGAGGATCCTTCATGCTATTTTCCTCAGTGGCTGAACCTCAGTCCCTTCTTTATTTTTTCTTCCTTTATCAAAGCAAGAGGGCCATTTATAGGGAGAAAAGACATTATCTTCATTAATAATAATAAAAAAAAGCTAAATAATAATATAATTTGGCAAATAGAACGTTGCTGAGTAAAGAAATACAATTTTTAAGCAAAACCTTTCGCGCAGATGACGAGGTGGCCGAGTGGTTAAGGCGATGGACTGCTAATCCATTGTGCTCTGCACGCGTGGGTTCGAATCCCATCCTCGTCGTTCGGTTTCCCCGCTGTACTGTGGGTGTGTGGTTTTAGTACCTTGGAAAGAAGGTATTTCGCCACAACGTGTCGGTAGATACTCTGTGAGAGACGCATTGAGGTAACAAGTAACTTTCAATAACGTTACTTTTAGCCCCTTTTACAGAGAGATTAGGATTTGAGTCACGTCACGTGGATGACAGTCAAGAATCAAACTCTGCTGCCTCCGGTCAGACATAGGTGTGCTCACGTTTTCCCCAGCTTCTCCACCGCTGTCAAAAACTGATTTCTGGCCCTCTGATTTCCGTTACGCTTGTTGACCCCCTCCCCACCCAGCCCATCTTCCTGCCTGCGTTCCTAACACTGGTAGCAAATTACAAGCAACTATAGGGAGTTTTCTCAAGATGTCCACCTTTCCTCCACCCCTCGGCACAGTTGAATCAGTATCTCCGAGGGTGACGTCCAGGCGTGGCTGCAGGGGCCACAGGTGATTCTGATGGGTTTCTTGGGCTGAGAACCACTGGCCATTCGCTTCTCTTTACTCCCTGCTCCCACCCGCTCCCCAGTTTTGGTTCCCTGTCTCGGCAGTTTTTGTTGATTTTTTTTTTTTTTGCCTCTTAAATTCAGATCCAAGACGCTCCCTCTTTACCCCTTATCACTCCCTATCCTCCCAAACTCTTCATCAAACTCTAGTTTTATCTGACCACTGGTCCCTGTCTTCAGGAGCAGAAGCTGTTCACATGCTCTGCTTTTGCTCAAGTAGTTCCTTCTGCCTGGAGACTCTCTGCTCCCTTGCTGCAAAATCCTCTTGCAAGACCCACATCAAATGTACCTTTTCTGTGAATCCTCAGATGAAAGCATCACTCTCCTCTGTATTTTACATGAATGAATTTAATCAAAGATCTTTTCCAGGTGTTCCAGTCTCTATTAGTTTCTTCCTTCTTTGATCATCTTCTGCCACTTATATCTTAATTTTAGCACATAATACCATAAAATCTCACCAGTTCCCTCTTTTCACCTTGTAAACTATAGCAAACGGCTGAGTGCACGGTGTAGAATAACAAAATTTGAAGGGACCGTAAAGATGACCTCTCTGAAAATTCCCAGCCCCCCATCACCTGTCTCTATTTTACAGATGAGAAAACTGAGGTAGAGACCAGACAGATTAATTGTTTAAAAAAAAATCATATAACCAGCGTTTCCTTATTAAGGTTCATGGGAACCAAGTTCTTTAAGATCAAGTGGTTAAGGTGATAAGATCTTTCTAACATGTTCAAATCCAGTGACTGGGATTGTGACTTTTCATACCTGGAAAATCCTTCTGAAGTACACTTGTCATAGATCAGCAGAGATCCAAAGGCTCCTGAGGACTGAGACCTATGGAGCACAAATTTTGAAGTAAAATCTGTTTTTGAATTTTACCTAACAATATATGGCTTATGTAGTACCTGTGATTCAAAGATAGTTCACAAATTTTAACTCATTTTATCTTGAAAATAAAAACTCAGGAAATGCTGATCCAGATTGGAGGCCAAAGTGGGGTCTTGAGGAATTGGGTGATATGCTCTTTATATTTTTGAATTTTCTCCAAAAAAGAATCAGAGATATTGGATGCCTGAACAGTCTTATCCCTCTTGTCCCTTCAACCTCATGTTACCTTGTTTGAGAATAAGGTTGTAGGGGTACCACACTTTTATATCCTTGTCCTTCCAACTTTGCACACTGTAAACATTCAACAGATAGTTATAAAATAAACACAGGCATATTGTATATGTGTGTATGTGTATGTGTGTGTGCGCATGATGGTGACATGGTAGGGATTGAAACTTTGTCCAGGCAGAATATACCTTAGGGTATTTGTCACTCCTTTTAATACACATTAAAGGATAATTTTAAATGTGCTAATCTCTTGTTTCCAAAATAGGGAGGTAGATCTGGAGCAATTTTGCCTCTGCTCCTCACCGCTTTTAAACCCAAAGGGTATGTTTTTTCCTTAACTACCAAAGAGAGAAGCAAAGAGGAATAAGTTAAGTAGAAAAGAGTTAAGCCTCCGTGTGATTTGAACCAACGTTTGAATCTGAAAACACCATATGTTTCACCAGGAAGTCATCAATTGGAAATGAGATTTTCTTCATCCTAAATTATTAATCAATTCAGTTATTTAAGCCCAGAAAAATGTTTTTGTATATTTTGCCCAGCTATGTTCTCTGCCTTCCTGTTTGTATACACACTCCGCAAACAGTCCGGCTATTTCAATGACCTTAGTATTCTGTTCTGTAATTTAGGTTTGAATGTAAGCTGTTCTCATCCTTTTGACGGCAGCAAAACCAAAGGAAAACAAGAAAGTTAAGATGGAAAAGATAGGGGAAGAGTGGAAACCAGTGACAGATTCCAGCACCCGGAACTCAAACGAGAAGAGAGCTGCGAAGAGGTTGTGGCCTTGGGCGAAGCCATGGGGAAGGAGAAGCAGCAGGCTTCCCCGCCGTGCTACCCACTGGGGGCTCAGTTCGAGAGAGCTCCGTTTACAGATCGGAATTCCCTTATCAAGGACAAGCCGAGCCTGTGAAAATGAAACTCAGGAGCTCAAATCCAAATATGGGGAGAGCTTGAGAGCCCCAAATTATTGGAAGGCCTTATTTCGGTTTTGACTTCCAGCCACTCTTTACACTGGTTCTCCCCAGGCTTTTGAGAATAACCTGTTTAAAATAGGGGAGGAAGAAAAGGGTTCGAAAAACACGTGATTTCCTACCATCTACCCATGAGATGTGGCTATCGATTACTAGAAAAGGGCATAAAAAGTAACACTAACCACGAAGGGATTCGAACCCTCAGTCTTCTGATCCGAAGTCAGACGCCTTATCCATTAGGCCACGTGGTCGGCGAGCATATCGTCTTGCTGTGACACTTAGGAAGTAAGTTTTCTGCCCCGTTCTGAGTCGTGAAAGTTACGTAATGACAAAAAGGCAATGGCCCCCACGCCGCCGGCGCTCTCTGTCATTGGAAAAATAGAAACTCGAGATTACGGGGGTTATCTCGGGCCAAGGAGCAGGGCCTTGTGAAGAGTAAGAATTGACAATTATTTCGGTCTTGGGTACTCCATGGAGGGAAAAGTCATTGACTGTACGACTCCCGAGCAGAAAAACTGGAGTTTATGGCACCCAAAGGATGCCAAAATATTGCATATTGCCTGCATCGAGGGATATTTTTAAATAAGAGAACTCAGAGTTTCTTCCCTATTAATATTCAGTCACGCTCGCAATTTTCAAACTCTAGGTACTTGGGATGTCTGTCTGGACGGTTGTCAGTAAGAAGGCAGTCTTACTACATAAGGCAGCATCTACACGATTGTCTTTCTTGTCACCTGGCATGGATATCTGCAGGCCCCCAGGCATAACAATTTCCCCTTTTCCATGTTTTCTGGTATTTTCCCTGACTGTCATAACGTGACATCAAAGCACTTTTCACAGTATATTTCTATCTGTTTGAAAAGAGAATGCTTTTTTTTTTTTTTTTTTTTTTTTGGCGTTTCTCAGGGTTTAGGGGAGTCCAGTGCCATTACTATTATTTGAGGCTTCCATATATTAAGAAATAAGCACTACGGTAGAATTACAAAAATTTTGATTGTGAGTTTTTACATTTAATAGATGAGTCAACACAAAAACGTGTTACAATAAAATCATTCTATGGTCAAAATATTTATAGAATTTATAATGTATGGTAGAGGGCTTGGCCCAATGATGTGATATAAAGTTATATTTTGGATGGCTTCTTTTAAGCTTGTCAGTGAATCTCTGTGACCTCATGCACCTCGTTTGAAGATAATGTCAACATTATCAGTCTACACATTAGGCATTTCCTTAATTTTCTTAAATTCTAGACCCTGGGAGCATTGGCCTTCCTGGCTTATTTGTGGTAGGTCTTGGCTTTTCTTGACTAGTAAATTAGCAGCTTTCTGGAGTACAGAAATAGGCCCTTTCACAGTCTTTCTTCCCTGTCCACGGAATAATGTGGCAAATAGTAGGAGCTCAATAAAAATGTGCTGAATTTCTCATATACATATGTTTTTGAATTTTGAGATTATCTTTAAGGTGGAGATTATTTAACAAAAAGATCCTTATCTCCTGAAAATATTTGAACGTGGACTTGTTTTCTCTCTTTCTCTCTTCCTGGAAGCAGGAAGATGGTGGCTAAACCATCATGGGTAGTGTTGGTGGAAGTGGTAAGAAGTGGTTGAATTCTGGATATGTTTTGAAGGATTTGCTGATTGGATTGAGGGTGTGAGAGAAATAGAGAAGTCATACATAGCTCCACGATTTTTTGCTTTAACAAGTTTCCATTTACTGAGATGGGGACCACCACAGGAGAGGAAGGAGCATTTTGGGGGTGGTGTGTGTGGGGTTAGGATAAGTTCTGTTTGGACATGTTAAGTTTGAGTTGTGCACTTAACATCCAAGTTTGGAGTGGTCAAATTAGGATTCTATATGTATACATACATAACATTGTGAATATACATGTTGAAGTGGATATATATATATATATACATATATATCCAGTCTGTTGAAGACTCCATCTTTGAGAATATTATTGTCAATGAAATCCAGCCAAAATAATTTTTGACCATGACTGGTGTGTTGCTTTCCATGACTTTTCTCCTCAAGCAAGAAAGAGCATCCGTGCCATCCCTGAAGATGGAGGACAAGAAAGCCTTCTCTAGTATTTCCTTGTGTATATCTTTTTGTGTGTGTCTGCACTTTTTCCTTTGCTGTAATAAATCTTAACCTTGGGTAAATGTTGATTCATGTGACTCCTTCCAGCGAATCACCAACTACTGGGTGGTCATAGGGCTACCGGGAAACAACTTGTACTATACATACGTATTTACTTGTTTAAAAGCATTTCTACACTGTAGGCTACTTCTTAGCGCCTAGGACAGTATCTAACACATAAATATATGAATAGAAATCCTTTCTGAGAGAGAGAAAACTATAAAACAGTCCACACATATATTTAAAAAATGAGCATAGAGAATAGTTCTGTTAGAGATTGTAAAGCAAGGTAGAGGGTAGAGACACATTTACCAGTAGCCGCCGAAGTGGTTTTCTCAGGTCAAAGTACAATCACGGCCTCCCAAACTCTGCACTCTGTCCCAAACTGCTACTTATTTACTCCAAAGATTAAAACTCTAGTAGTTGCAAAGAATCTGCGCCGGGATGGCCCAGGAGATTTCTAGTCTATCAGCTTAACCACATGGCCACAATTACCTAAAAGTAGTGCTTTCCGAATTATGTTATAGAAGGAAATGTAACTCAAGATCTTGGCTTCCACCCCTGCCCTCAGTTTAATTCAGCATTTTCGCAGCTTCATAGGGCAACGAGAACTGTCGTGATAAAATAGCACGGTTACTTTGGCAACCAGAAGAAATCACTTAAACGGTTTCACGTTTATTTTCAGGGAGTCATTTTAGCTCCAGAATTTAAAAAAAAAAAAAGGGTGGGACGCCATTTTATTTTTTTTCCTTACTGTGAAACAAGGTTACACAATTTTAACTACAGAAGGAAAATAGCAGAGGATGGTTTCGATCCATCGACCTCTGGGTTATGGGCCCAGCACGCTTCCGCTGCGCCACTCTGCTCTCTCTCTGAACACGCTTCCTAATAATACTCTTAAGTCTACTCAGAGGCGACTTGGCCTCTAAATATATAAAATGTAAGAAGGCGCCTATTTATTTCAATTCCTTGGCTACAAGTTGCCAAGTCTCTGGAATAATATCGCTACCAGAATCAGAGGAAACGACGAGGAGTAGAAAAGTAAACATTAACAGAGTTAAGTTACTGGGCGCAGAGGTGAGGGGTGGTTAGATAATTAAATGAGAATTACAGGTTTTAGTAAACAGGAAAGGAAACGAAAACAAGAGGGAAAGGAACACGGGCGTCCGCGCGGCGGGCGAGAATTCTACCACAGAATCACTAACCAACCATGTATTCGCCTTTGGGAAGAAAATCCTTTTGGTCAGATTTCCCTTGGCTTCGTGATGGAGAGGGTGAAGTCCTGCAGTTTTTAAAGTCCTCCGGAGCGGGGGGTTCGGTTTGAAGGGATTTTGTTGTAGGGAGGAGTAATGCTGGAAGCACCGTAAACTTGGGGGCAAAGCGGGGCTCCGCATTCCAGCGACGGTTGCAGCAGTTCCAGTCGTGTGGGCCAAGGCTCCTGAGCAACCGTTCCAAAGCATCCCAAACAGCAAAAGATAATTAGTAAAAAAAAACGTTAACATTTTTAGTCTGACGCAGCTGTTAAATAGGTCCTAGAAGTCCCACTTAGGGCCGGAAGACCTGCTGTAGACTCCTTCGTGAAGGACACATTCGGCGGGCGGGGACTAAGTCATCATGACGTCATCGAGACTGGGCCGCGAGGAGAAGGGCCGGCGGGCTAAAGGGAAGTGCGGGCGACCGCGCTTTCAGTCTTCAATTCGGTCCGAAACCCGTTCATATAAGGGAATTGCCTCGGGGTTTACTCTGCTGTTTTGAAAATTGTCAGAGCAGTATTACCATGTCTGGACGAGGCAAAGGTGGTAAGGGATTAGGGAAGGGGGGCGCTAAGCGGCATCGTAAGGTTTTGCGCGACAACATCCAGGGTATCACCAAGCCCGCCATCCGGCGTCTGGCCCGGCGAGGTGGGGTCAAGCGCATATCTGGTCTGATTTATGAAGAGACCCGTGGGGTACTGAAGGTGTTCTTAGAGAATGTGATCCGAGACGCGGTCACTTACACGGAGCACGCCAAGCGGAAGACCGTCACCGCCATGGACGTAGTGTACGCCCTCAAACGCCAGGGCCGCACCCTCTACGGCTTCGGCGGTTAGGTCGCCCGTTTTCAGCGATTTAACATCTTTTACTACCAAAGGCCCTTTTCAGGGCCGCCCAAATGTTTCGGTGAAAGAGCTAGCACTTTTTGCTGTGCTTTTTCCTTGCTTTTTATGAGGTGTACTTCATTTACTTTTAATTAGTCAAAAGCTATTTTTCGTGCTTTTTAATTTCTAGTTCACGTTTTAGGAGGGCAGAAGTTGGCTGATTTGTGTATGTTTCTGCTTTGTGGAAGTGGTTTCGGGTATAAGTTTGAGCATTTTAACGTTTCGTGGGGCAGTGAAGAAACTCGCAGAGCACTGTTTTCCCTAGGAAGATTCCGCTTAAGTTCCGGTGTATTTCAAGTTTGGAATCGTGTATGCATAGTGCTTGAATACTGGAGAGAAGTCGGCTTACACTGCCCCCGATGTAGTAATGCGAGGCTCCCTTCCCCAGCCTGTGGTCCGTGCTCAAAATGGCGGCGAGGACGAGGAACAAAGAAAGCCCGCGCCCGTGGCGGAAAGCGGGGCCCGGAACAAAGGCGAATTTACGAGTGGGGCGGGTCGTCCCCTGCGCGGGGGCGCGCTCCTGAGCTCTGCTGGAGTGTGGTCCTGCTGCTGGGCTCTGCAAACTTAAAACCCTTGTACCAGTGCTTTGGGGGTAAAATTAAAATGCACAGGCGGGGAGAGCTAGCACGTGTTGCTAGTCATAGAGAACACTGTATTCTGACTTTCTGTTAAAATTTTAAAAAGCCGATAGGAAGTATGTTACTTAATGAACAACATAAATGTCACCTAAGCTTTACAGTTAAGTAGACATGATTTTAAAAAAATGCTACACAGGCATCAGTATATTTTACCTCAAATTAAGTACGCACTATTTTATTTTTTAAAAAAGCTCCCATATAATCACTGCCAAACTAAAACCAGATTCCCTAATATCTAATACTGGGTTCACAGTAACAAATCCCAGTTATGCTCCAAAATGTCTTAGAGATCTGGTTTGCTTAGGAGGATCCAATCACGCCTTTTCAGTCTCAGGTTTCTGTCTTTTTTTGGTCTCAGGTCTTTTAATCTACAAGTTTTCTTCTCTCCTCCTTGATCTCATTTAGTTTTTTGATATTGATTTGCTGTAGACCTGGCCTATAGGATGTCTTGCTTTGGCTTGTTTCCTGATGGGGTTATTTTCCTTGACTTCTGTACCCTGAATGCCCTACAAGTGATTTTCCCTAGACTTGATTGAAATTACGTTAATTTTCTTGTCAAGGAACAGTTACAGATGATTGTATGTAAATACTATTGTACATCAGAGGCACTTGATGTCGGGGTTATCCAGATTCGATATGATAGATCAATTACTGGTTTAGGGTGATTAGTGTCTTTGTAAAAACAGATTTTTCCTCCTTGTGGCCTGCAAGTAATTTGTAGGGTGATACTTTGCGAGCCAGAAATCAATGCAGTCATTTGGAATCTCATCTGTTTTAAAGATACGGGCTCTGGTGCTTAAATATGAAAAGGATCAGATGTTATTTGAGCTAAGGCACTGGTTTGAGGAAACAAATTCATATGACGATGTTAATTTAATAAACAAACAAAATTGAGCACATGGCATATACCAGGCACTGTCTGATGCTATGGAATTATAGCAGTGAACAACTGTGAACAAAACAATATATCTATATTCATGGAGCTTATATTTTGTTGGAGGGGGCACAAACAAAACAGGTAAAACAGTATGTAAGATGGTGCTATGAGGACCACTGAAGCTGGGAAAAGCATTAAAGTGTGGAGGAAGGAGGTGACATTTTAAATGATATGGTCATAGACGGTTTTATTCATAAGTGATGCTTGAGGGCAAAAAGATTGAGAAAGTGAAGCTCCAAATGGAAGGAAGACCAAGAAGGAAAGTCTGGATGCAGAAAGGAAGTATTGTGGTTGGGTGGAGGGAGGTGAGTAGTTCTTATATGGCCTTCCTTATAACCCAACACCTTATTAAAAGAGGTACCTCTAATCCTAGTGAGGCATGAGAAAGTCCTTGGAAAGTAAGGCACATGTTGCATGAATTGGCCGTCAAAGGCAGGGAAGACTTACAGTCACAGGCACTAGGTTGTCCTCAGAACAGTTCAGGGGAACGAACTGGTTTCAAAGAGGGGCTTGGACTGTTAGAAGTGGTTTGGATTGTTCTCACTGCCAGACAAGGAATCCTAATTGGTGTTAAATGCTAGTAGGCTTTCCGGCCTACTGCCTTGTTTATGGCTTCAAGATTCTGAGACTCCAAAGTGGGCAGGACTAAGAGCAGCTTCCCAGCACTTCAACCAGAGGCTTTAGCCGACAGCTAATACTTTAGAAGACCTTCTCTGTGCAGTCACCACCCTGAGTACTTTACTTGTGCTTTTTTATTGATCACCCCAGCAGTGCCACACAGTAGTTGCTAATTATTATTCCCATTTTAGAAAGAAATGCTCACAGAGGGTTTAAGTAAGATGCTCAAATTTAACATTCAAAGAGGCAGTCGGGACTATATCATATGCTGGGGGATTTCCCCTTAAACCATGCTTATCCATTTCTCAAATATACTTATTTGTTTTCAAGAATACATTATTTTAAAATGTACTTAAAATTAACTTCGGAAAGCAAGAAATGAATGCCTTAATTATATGTGGAGTTTAGGGAATTTTCTTCACAAGCACCATTCAAAATATAGTAACTTATTTCATGTTCACAAAACTCACTGTGTAGATGTAGGGAAGAAATTTTTTTTCCTTCTTCCCTTCTAGATTCTTTGGCTGGCCTAATAACTGATAGAAGACAGATTGACAGGAGAAAAACCAAACGTAACAACGATGTATCTCCTGTATACATTGGAGAGCCCCAGTAAAACAAAATCTACAAAATGGCTGCGGCTACCACCTTAAATACCATCTTCAGCTAAAAACTAAAAACAATGGGGATGGGCAACCAGGTGAAAGCACAGGAAACAAGGGTAACGTTGTTATGCAGATGTAGGTTGTGGGCTTTTCCATAGATAACTAGATTTGGCCATCTTCCTCTTCCTGGTAGAGTAAGAGACACCCATACAAAAGAGGTATTTCTCTTACAAAGGCAAACGTCTCTTACCAAAGAGTAACTTTCCGAAGCTTTCAGATCTTTTTCTCTTTCCTAGGTCATACATAAATATAATTTTGAAGTCTGGAGTTACAGACCCTTAAGAGACAATGTGGGTGGCTCTTAAAAGAGCCTTGAGTTACTGGAGAGGGAGCGAGCTTATTTGGAGCTGGTGTACTTGGTAACAGCCTTGGTGCCCTCGGACACGGCATGCTTGGCCAACTCCCCGGGCAACAAAAGGCGCACGGCCGTCTGGATCTCCCTGGACGTGATGGTTGAGCGTTTGTTGTAATGCGCCAGACGCGACGCCTCGCCCGCGATGCGCTCGAAGATGTCGTTGACAAATGAATTCATGATACCCATGGCTTTAGAAGAAATACCGGTATCCGGGTGAACCTGCTTCAACACCTTGTACACATACACGGAGTAGCTCTCCTTGCGACTGCGCTTGCGCTTCTTGCCGTCCTTTTTCTGGGCCTTGGCCACCGCCTTTTTGGAGCCCTTCTTCGGAGCAGAAGCAGACTTAGCTGGCTCAGGCATCGCAAGATCCACAAAACCACCAGGTAGCGAACGTGAAACAAATACGCCCACGAGCAACCGGCCTCAGTATTTGTTTGGTCTGTATGCAAATTAGAGATGGCAGAATTACGATTTGTGATTGGTCCTTTCAGCATCCTAATCTCTGATAGGCTCTTTATTACAAAGTCTCATTGGCTCTTCCCTTAGCTCAACCTTACATAATTTGACCTTTCAATTACAAACTCTCTATGTAAATTAGTAACGTTGTTGTTTTAGAACTAGCTTTTGATTGGCTAAGGTTTGTGTTCGGCCAACGCACAGGCTGTTTTACCAAACCGCCGCAGAGTATAATAGTCTAGTTTCTTGTGTTCGGAGGGTCATTTTCTTTGGTTTTTGTTTGATTTTAGTGTTTCGTCATGTCTGGCCGGGGGAAACAGGGCGGTAAGGTACGTGCCAAGGCTAAGACCCGCTCTTCGCGCGCCGGGCTCCAGTTCCCCGTGGGACGTGTGCACCGCCTGCTCCGCAAGGGCAACTACGCCGAGCGGGTCGGGGCCGGCGCTCCGGTGTACCTGGCGGCAGTGCTGGAGTACCTGACGGCCGAGATCCTGGAGCTGGCGGGCAACGCGGCCCGCGACAATAAGAAGACGCGTATCATCCCGCGTCACCTGCAGTTGGCCATCCGCAACGACGAGGAGCTCAACAAGCTGCTGGGCAAAGTCACCATCGCTCAGGGCGGCGTCCTGCCCAATATCCAGGCTGTACTGCTGCCCAAGAAGACCGAGAGCCACCACAAGGCCAAGGGCAAGTGAACCAATCCCAATATCGGTGCGTGTCTATAACTTTTTACCCAAAGGCTCTTTTCAGAGCCGTCCACATTTTCACACTTAAAAAAGCTTGTAACTAAACCTGGGCTGGGTCTATGAAGCTTACGCGCGGTTAAAGCCTCTGGATAATCGCCACAGTTTATTATCGCAAGTTATCTTCGCTATCTAACGGGACTGATTGAAATGTGACTCAGGGAAACAACTTTTACAAAAAAGTGGTTAGTACCGTAAGCAAGGGTTTTAAGTAGTGGTGAAGAAGCAAATTTTGGTAACGTTTTAAAAACCTGGGGTAGTTTGGTTATTTAGCGAGAAGGGAAACATTTCTATCCTGCCGAGAAGGCAGGCTGGGGGTGGTAGGTTAGAATTGTCACTAAGACGTTTGAAACAGCCAAACGAAAGCACGGCTGGCAAATCAGATCAGCGCGGGCTTTTCAAGTTCTGAACTTGTTGCCGAAACTCGGCCTCCGTTCACCCGTGCCGAATAGTAAGCGGCGACAATGTTTTGGGGAAGTAGAAAAGAGTAGCTTTCATTGCTTTGCCAGGCAATGGAGACCACAGCAGACTAGTGCCCTTAAGACTGTGCTCTCCCTTGAGAGAGTAGGAAGTTATCTTATACAGTCTAGGAGTGGAAAATAGGGTCGCAGGTAAGAATGCAATTTTGCGTTCTTTTTTACTTCAGGAAAATTTCAAAATCAAAGATGGCGTCCGGCGGTCCTGGGACTGGCTCTGGTGGTGCTTGAGGTTATCGCACCGTGATCTCCTTTCTGGAATGAAAAATGTTCACAGAGGAAGGGAGTGTTTTCTTGGAGAAATAAACACCAGGTGCATAGTACAATTCTAACTAGAAAATAATCAGTTTCAAAGTGAAATTAAGCAAGAAAGAAAGATCTCTGAGACACTGGCTGACTGGGCTAAAAGAAGAGTTAAACATGATGGCGGCTACCTTAACTAATTTCTGCTGGAACAAACTGAAGCAAAATCCCATTTGGCCACCATAGGAAAGTCAATCATTTGTTGCGCACTGTTTGCTGGTCGTCCCCGGCCCGTCGCTTTCCCCGTGGTTTCCCAGTAGAGATAGGAAGTGGCAGCCCAGGGGAATCTAAGTTCAGTTCAGAAAAAGTAACCACGGAAGAAAAAGAATACAAGTAAATCTGTTCTTAAAGCGTAGTCCTCGGAATTCTAGGCCCCATTACATAGATTTGAATCAGAATTGGCATCGTCCACGATCCCCAAGTGGTTCCTTACTTATAATGTGAGATGCGCTGAACTAGAACATTAGAAAATTAGTTCCTTTGGGTCGCAGAGTATAACAAAAAGAGGGATCGAAATGTGGAGTATTTCATCCAATCAGAGTCTCTAGTTCTTCACCAATCACTGCGTTGACTCTTCAACCAATGGTTTTGTTTCGCGGGCCTTTTGAAATAGCGCAAGGCCAATCGGAACGTTTCTGAGTGTATATAAAGGGGACCTCTTCCTACTTATTTGCCTATTTGGTTTCTTTTTTGTCTGGTTTTTTGCGATGGCTCGAACTAAGCAAACTGCGCGGAAGTCCACTGGCGGTAAGGCGCCTCGCAAGCAGCTGGCCACCAAGGCGGCTCGCAAGAGCGCGCCGGCCACGGGCGGCGTGAAGAAGCCGCACCGCTACCGGCCCGGCACGGTGGCCCTGCGCGAGATCCGCCGCTACCAGAAGTCCACGGAGCTGCTGATCCGCAAGCTGCCGTTCCAGCGCCTGGTGCGCGAGATCGCGCAGGACTTCAAGACCGACCTGCGCTTCCAGAGCTCGGCCGTGATGGCGCTGCAGGAGGCGTGCGAGGCCTACCTGGTGGGGCTCTTCGAGGACACCAACCTGTGTGCCATCCACGCCAAGCGCGTCACCATCATGCCCAAGGACATCCAGCTTGCTCGCCGTATACGCGGGGAGAGGGCGTAAAGCTTCCTCAGCTGTCTCAACCCAACTAAAAAGGCTCTTCTAAGAGCCACCCACGTTTTCTTTAAAGTAGCTGTCATTTAGTCTGTTCTGTTTCGGAGAGTTTTGGTTTGGGGTGTTAAGGTGGAAATTTCCTCATGAGTTACTGGGTAAACTTGTTTTGGGAGTGTCGTGTAACTTTACAAGTGTCTTTACTATTTCAGTTAATTAAGTTCTGGCAGCTTTGCATACCTTCAATTCGTAGGTTATGTGCAAAATTTCCTCAATGCTGTCTCGTGGGAAATGTAATATAAACATGCAGGTGGAGTGGGGGATTGGTAGGTTTGGCAATAGAATAAGCCGTGTTTTAGGTAGTTTGGAAGGGGCAGTAATCGGTGTGATGTGAAGGTCGGGTTATTGGAGTACGTGGATTATGTATGGAAGGTGAGCTGCTTTACCCACAAAAGGTTGAATTTGGGTGAAGGTGGGTGTGGATTTGCTGCTTACCCATTCTAAAACTGTGTTCCCACATGTTTGGGCATTGACAATTGAGAAGCTAGAGCGTTTGTGGTTGCTTTCTAATGTCTCTGAGACCTCAATTTGCTCAGTTCCAATCTCTGCCAAGTTAAAGGTGAAACAGTTTTGGCTTTCCCGTGAAATGTTTGACCTTTTACACAGAGAACAGTGAGGGCGTTATTTTGCTGATAGTAGACTTCTATAAAAAAAAAAATTAGACCTCTCAGTCAAGATTTCTAATAAACTTATTGGTAGCAGAACCCAAGACAGAGAACCCTGCTGGCTTCTACAGTTTCACTACTAAAAGTGTGGTCCACCACCAGCAGCATGTACATCACTTGGGAATTTGCTAGAAACGTACATATTCAGACCCAACCCAGGTCTACTGAGTCAGAATCTACGTTGTACCCAGTTCACCCCCGGTGATTCTTATGAACGCTAGATTAAGAAGTCTATTTTTTTAAATGGTGTTTTTGGTCTCATCAAGAAAAGCAGCCTGTCTGAACTCTTACCAGGAGAAAGCATTTGCAAACTACACTTATTTATGTAATAGAATGAAATTTCTGTCAAGCAGTTGCACGTAACAAGGTGCCTCCAGAGTCTGATTTCATTATGGATCAGTGGTCTCAGTGGTGACTGCACATTACACATTGGAGCTTTTATTAAAATATTTTTGCTTGGGGTCCAATCAGTATGACTATAATTGTATGAGGTGGGCCCAGGCAACAGTAATTATTAAAACTCAGGTGCTTCCAATAGGTAGCTAGGGCCAGGACTAAATATTGAATAAATTCCAATCTTGTGGTTAGCTCCTGTTGGACTCCAGGCTTAGCAAGGAGTTACCTAACTGAATCAGGCTTTCCTTGTAGTTCCAAAGGAGGACTTTCTGGCTTGCTCGATGACAGTTTATCTCACTGCAATGAATCAAATAGTATTTGGCTTTTATAGCAGTTTCTGAGGACAGGGCTAATGTGAGTCTATATCGAGAAATGTAGCTGCTTTCAGTGGTTGACATGACTAGGTTTTCAGGGATGCTACAAGGAGGAACATCCTGGAGAGTGGATACCTCTGTCTTCACATTGTGCTTTCCTGTACAGATTAGCACAAGGTCTTGTTTGGTCTTTCAGGTGGCCTTTCTCCATAGCCTTTAAAAAAAAAAAAAATTATTTAGGAATTTATCTCCCCACCTCCCACCCTGGATATTGTTTCATTTTTTAAAACTTAAAAAATATTTTTTTTTATTATGCAACATTTGAGAATATATGGAAGTAGAGATAATAGTTTAACAGACCCTACGTACTCCTCACCCAGCCTCAACATCAACACTGGCCAAATTTATACCTCTTCTACCTTGATTATTGTCAAGCAAATCATATCATTTCCTCTCTCAACATTTTAATATACATCTACTTTAAAACCTAATTGTGATGCCATGATTACTCCCCCAACAAACAACATTTAACATTGATGACTTTTTAAATTTATTTATTCCACATACATTTGTTGAGTTTACAATGTGCCAGATGCTGTTCTGTGCACTGGGAATATACTTGGAGAACAAAACAGACGAGATTCTTTGCTCTCATGGAATTTACATTTGACCCTGGGATAGACAATAAATCAGCATCATATGTAATATGTTAGATGGCGAGAAGAACAATAAAGCAAGAATAAGGATTGTCATGGGGAGTTGAAATTTAGATAAGGTGACCAATGAAGACGGCAGTATGGAGGTAGTTATTTCAGCAAAGAGTTGTGAGGAAGAAGTTGTGGAAAGAGAAAATGGGAGCCTTCCCTGGTGAGTGCCGCAGTGGTTAAGAATCCGCCTGCCAATGCAGGGAATGCGGGTTCGAGCCCTGGTCCGGGAAAATCCCACCTGCTGCGGAGCAAGTAAACCTGTGTGCCACTACTACTGAGCCTGCGCTCTTGAGTCCGCGTGCTGCAACTACTGAGCCTGCGTGTCACAACAATTGAAGCCCGCACGCCTAGAGCCCGTGCTCCGCAACAAGAGAAGCCACCGCAATGAGAAGCCCACACACGGCAACAAAAAAAGTAGCCCCTGCTCGCCGCCGCTAGAGAAAGCCCGCATGCAGCAACAAAGACCCAACGCAGCCAAAAATCAATCAATCAATAAATTATAAAAAAAAAAAGAGGAAGAGGAGGAGGAATGTTGAGATGCCAGGGGGGGCTATGTGGAGTGGAGTGGGCTGGGCGCTGTAGGAGGAAATAATGGCAGAGAAATGAAAGGAAACCAGATCATGCAGGGGCTTGTAAGTCACGGTAAGGAATTAGGCTTTTGCTCTGAGTGAGATGGAAGGTCTTGAGAGGAGTTGCACATAGGAGTTTTTGTGTCCCTCTCTCTCATTTAATCAGGTTCTGCTTTGTTTTCAGGTGGTCTCAGTTGTGCTCCAGCACAAAAATCAAGGCCCATTTTTCTTTATTTTGTGCTATTCAAACCTTGAAACCTTGAAAATAGAAGCTGACCCGGAGGATTTATAGTTAGGGAGAAAAGAGAAAATCATTTATAAAATATAAACATTTGGGATTAAAGGTGACTCATAGCATAGTACTTCCATTTACTAGTTTTATGGACACAGGCAAATTGTTTACCCTCAGGTAACAAACGATTTATTTGAATTGAAAATCAAATGTCTTCAGGAACCAGGCAAGGGGTTTTTGTATCAGAAACAGTGGTGAGCTATCCAGCTTTCTATCACTGGGTCAGTCAGTAGTGACCTTCTGGCTGAATACAAGCCCCCTGTGTTGCAAGGTCCATGTAGCACTCTTGGTCTTTATTATGTCATTTGCCAAGTAGAGATGTTAACAATACCGGCCTTGGGAACTGTCCAGATTCATGATTTTATCAATTCAAAGTCTGTAATTTAGTGCCTATATGGATTATTTAATTTAATCCTCACAATAACTCTGTGGGTTGGGGGGGCCATTATCAGCTCAAATATGATGACGAAGAAATGGAAGCATAGTGAGGGGAACTACCTCTCACAGGGGTTCATTTGGATAAAACTGTCATGGACTTTATCTCCATCACTAGAGAATGGATGGACATTTTGTGTTATGTGCATATGTCCATTTTACTTCATCCATCCATCCACTCATCAAAAACTTTTTGAGTGCTTACTATGTGCTCAACAATGTTGTAGGTGTTGGAAAGAGCAAGGCGTAACATGGCAAAGATCCTACTGTGCGGAGCTCACCGACGATTATTGTGGGAGGCAGAAAATAAACAAAGATAAACAGTCTTTTGGTAGGTAAAGAGGATTAAGAAAACACAAAGAAAACAGGCCAAGGGGATTAAGGACTGCCACAGAGTGGGAGATGGGTGGTGGATAGTCGTCATTTTAAATAAGGTGGGTGGGGAAAACTTCACAACTGAGATGAGACATGAAAGCCAGTGTCATGAAGCTTGGAAGGGAGAGGGGTCTTCATACATCTGTAAGATCATTCCACAGAGAAGAAACCGTGATTGCGAAGGTCCTATGTTGGGAGCATCACTTGGAATGATGGTCGCAGGTCTGATAACCAACTAGATAGAACCAGGTTCCTCTTCTGTTTTCTCAAACTGGAGTTTCAAGTCTCAAGCTCAGCAGCGATTTTACACATTTTTTTTTCCCCCAAAAGTATTGTTCTAGTTTCCTGAGCACACCCAATTCAGATGGTAAACTGAGGCCGGGGCAGGAAGAGATGAGTACTAATCCCAGGGAGGACTGCCAGCCTGATTCAAGGATACCAGTCATTAAGGAAAGACCATTAATTATTTGATAATTTATTTAAAATAAAAAATAAGATATTTTGAGGTTCCAAATAATCACCATCATCGTTTTACTTTTCAGAAAAAAGAGAATCCAAATGTAATATTTCTAAAAAGGCTTTATACAGTCTAACAAGTAAATTTTCTGAGATTACATTGGATAATTATGGATAAGTCCCCAAATATAAAAAAAACTGCTCATCTGTTGGCTCATGGCTAATAGAACTCTATATTAAAACCTTCAAAATGGTGATGATTTGATGGCCAAACCCATGATTTTAAAAATAAAACAAAATTAAAATACATTTATTTATTTATGATAAAGGTGTTACATGTTCTCAGCTGCAGATCTTGAGCTATAGCTTTGTCTTGGCACAGAACTAAGAGATCACATCTCTTCTGAACCCTTCCTATTGGGAGACACTGCAGTCCAAATGCAGGGATTTTCATTATGGAGTGTAAACTATTAATTACTTTCATTTTTAATAAGTAGTGTTCAAGGAAAGAATGGAAAACTGGTGTCCTTCGGGTTTTGCCAGATAACTGAAACTGTCGGGGAGGAAGAAAATGTCCTCTATCCTTTGCCAACTAAAGAATGTAGCTAGCTATCTGGTTCTACAAGGTTTGAGATCCAGCAAGTAACAGAACTTCCTTTTAGAAAATAGAGATTGGGACCCTGCCTTGGTGGAGGGTATATTAAGATAAACCCCCAAACCTTGTGGACAAAGAATGTCACCTGCCATATCAGTAAACTAAGGATGTGGCGGCCATCAAGCCATCAGCTCCCGCAACCGCCCCTGCCTGTGCACCCTGAGGGGATTCAGGATGGAGAAAAACAGGATACTGGCCCTAGATAGTTAAGCTACATATATATCAAAAGAATGATTTCAATGAGTCCAGACTCTTGCATCTTCCCAGATATAGAAAAGGGCTAACTTCATTAACTTGAGATGGCTGTTTTCTTTAACAGTAATCTTTTGACTTTCCAACTACGTGCTTTTTTGTGTTGTTGTTTTTTTTTGTTTTTTTTCCAAAAACTCCTATATATCCTGGATCCTCCTTTACCTCTTCAGGACCAGTCCCTCAGAGCTATCTGAGAGGCTGTCTCCTGGGCTTAAGTCCTCCATATACCTGCTGAATATAACATAATTTTCAACTTTTAGGTTATTATTATTTTTTCAGTTGACAACCTTACGGCTTATTGCAAGTTTATTCTCTGCTTTTATGAGGTCCAAAAAGGGTGTTCTAGATCAGCAAGTAGCTCTTTCTTCCAAGCAGTGGTTCTGGAGCCCATGTGCCCTTTTATCTCTGTGTCTCAATCATCCTAAACACATTGCTTTCCCATGTTAAAAAATAAAATTCAATGGAGTAAATTTTAAAGAGCTTATTGGCTTTATTCAGTGATTCATGAATCAGGCAGCATCCAGTCTAGCAGATAGAAGAGAGCTGTGAGGAGCTGTACAAAATAAAAGATTTTTCTAGGCAGAAGGGAGCAGGAACAGGGAAGTTACACTAGGAAAAAAAGTGGGTAGCTTATTGCAAGGTTGCTTTCCTTTAGGGGTTGGCAGGGGTCTGTCCGGCTGATTACCTGACTGGTGCTGAGCAGGCAATTCCTGTTTGACTAGTTTAAGATTTCATTTCTGGGGAAGCCAAAACTGTAATTAAGTCTTGGTCTGATGACATAACTCTATTTTGGGCCTCTTTTGTTTCTAAAACACTTTTGTCTTGGGAGGGGAAAGAGCTTGGAAAGTCTTCGTGGGAGGTTATTACGCCCCAGACCTGAAAATGTCAAACTTTACTTTTATTTACATTCCATTGTTAGGAACTCAGCTATGTGGGCTAAGAAGGCCACACCCAACTACAAGGGAAGTTGGGAAACAAGGTCTCTGAGGGCTCAGGAAGGAGAGGTTAACAGCCAGTGTGCCTCTGCCTCTGAAGGTTTATAGAGTTTATCTGTGCAGAACTGGGGCCCTGAAGTTAGTATCATGTATGTGTCACCTCAGATATCCACACTTGCTCTAATTCTCTTTCCAGAAAACCTGTGTATCTTCTAAAATCACTATGCACAAGTCCTCTGTTTTTTCCTGATAGTGGTAGACAGAGCATTGAAACAACAGAGTTCTGGGGTAGTCCCAACACTAAATATGCTTGAGCAAATCACCTATAAGAGTTACTGTATTATCTCTACAGATGGGGAAGCATGCTGAGTGATTCTGCATAATGCCCAAGGTCACCTGGCTAGTAAATGGTGAAAACAAATTTCAGCCCAGGTAGTGAACCTCAAAGCCCTTCAATTTTAAGCATATTTCATTACTGTCCTATATTTGTATACATTATTATGTGCTCTATAGGACAATGTTATATGTCCTAGGTAACAGGGACCATATCTTATTACGAATGACAACTAGAATGACAAGTGAGAAATTACCTTAATGCAGTGGTAGCCTCCCAATACACTACCAGGCAGGCCATTTCCAAGGTCATAGAACATAAAGTCTCACAGACCAATTTAAGTTACCTGATTAATTTTATTGAATCAATTTTAAATATATGGCAAGAAACAAGGGAAAAGATACTGGACAAATGAACACATTTCAGATAGGTTGCAAAAAGATCAGTTGAATCCTTGGTTTCACTTTTCATGTGAAACCTCCCTTTCCTCCTCTTCTCCCCCTTCTCCTCCCCCTCCCTCTCTCCTATCTCTCTCTGACCCTCCCCTCTCCCTCTCTCTCCTCTCCCTGCCTTCCTTTGAATTTCTTCTCTGCTGAGAACTAGGTTGGACTTTGAGCAAAGGGGTCCAGCAGGTGGAAGTGATTTGGAGCCAACACGTGCTTGCTCTGTTGGAGAGATGCAGGGCTGAGTATACAGCCTCCCATCTAGGGAGGTCACCAGTGACATACCAAGCAAACATGTCTTTTATGTGCATGTTGTCTGTAGAGGGCAAATGGTACCAAAATGGGAGTCACCAATGGGTGGTCAGTTTAAGAACTCATAAATATTGTGTAACTCATAAATACTTAGTGTCTTACAAATATTTGGCACTTCTTGGTTCTTTCATCACTTTATATCTCCATGTAGCACACACAAGCTCTACTTTCTCTCTGTCTAACATCTCACGAGGTACTAACTTAATGATTTACAGTAAATACAGCTTCTGAATTTTGTATCTCATAAATGCCTTGCTTACCTACCCAATATTTCTCACATGTTTCCTACTTATGAATTACCTACTTAATATTTATGAATTTCATCCATCCAGTTTGTTCTTGGTAGGCTCTCCATAGTAGAATTGAATAGTACAATATATTTGAGAATATTCTCAAATAATAGAGAGAACATACCTTATACATAGAAAGGGATGAGTTCCCTAAGGAGAGTGGAGCGCCCATTCCAGGCCTCAGCTACATAGAGAGAAAAAGACTAATTTTGCTTAACCACTGACTATTTTAGGCTGTCTGTCACTTCTAGGGGTATCTAATACTAAGTCATACAGGTGCACATTAAAAAAAGAAGAAATCTTATTAAGGAGAATCTTTAAGAGGAATAATGGACAAGATTTATCAGTATAGTATTCCTTTCTACATTTCAGTAAGATCCTACATTTCAGTAAGTCACAGCACTAGGACCAATACAAAATTCTTGTGGACCAATGATAAAACATGGTAACCTGAAAATGTAAATATATAACATCTGTTGTTAACCATAGTCCACAAATACAAACTTGAGCTCCGCGCATTTTTGTAATTCCTTTCTCTCTTTTACTGTCTCCTCTTCCCTTGCCATCTCTCTTACTCCACCTCCCTTCCAGAATTGCCTCCAGGGAAATTAAAAATTTAAGGTTAAGTCAGTTCAGCTTTTGGCAATGCTAAAGTGACATTTAGACTGATACTTCCCTTCTGTTCGTTTGGGTACTGTCTAAATATTCATTTTAGACTATGAGCCCTGTGAGGAGAGAGATTGTTTCTATCCTGCTCATTGCTCTGTCCCTAGTACCTGTCACTTTTTGAAACTTAATAGGCTATCAATGAATAAACTCAGTCCTAGTTTTTCCACTCAAGAGTTCATTTAGAGAAGAATCTTGGGCACACTCAGATCTATGATCTCACAAGACTCTGCAACTCCCCCCCACCCTCCCCAATCCAGTAGAGAAATGGCCATGAGAGTGGACTTAACAAAAGTCCACTTTTGATAAGGATAGCAACTAAAGAGCTCTGATCGACATTGCAGGTAGCCTGTCGTGTATGATCCTTAGTCTCATGGTATTTTGAAAAACTGTAGCTGAAATTGTATTGTTGCTAATTCCAATCAGCCTTAAGGGAAGACTGACTGACTCACTGGGCTGCCAGCCAAGAACTGTATCCCAAAATCAAGATTTTATATTTCCAGGCTACTTGAGGTTTCTTACCCCTTCCTTTTCTCTATTACGTGAATAACTAAAGATTTCACAATCATTTGATGGTCTGACTGCTAAAATTCTTAATAGCTCAGCAGCTAAAACTGACTTCTCAGTTCTTAAAACCGTTTCTCTGCTCTGTGCTCGCTAAAATTATTTCTTCTCAGTAAAAAGATCCCTATTTCTGAAGAAATTAGAATGGTAAAGATGCCTAATTTTCAAACCTGACCTTACTTCTCTCTAGAAACGAATAGTATGCAGCATTAGAGCCCCTTTTGAAAGTGTGAGTGGCTCTGAAAAGAGCCTTTGGGTTTAACAGCAGCTGGAAACATTTACTTGGAGCTGGTGTACTTGGTGACAGCCTTGGTACCCTCGGACACGGCGTGCTTGGCCAGCTCCCCAGGCAGCAGCAGGCGTACGGCCGTCTGGATCTCCCTGGAGGTGATGGTCGAGCGTTTGTTGTAATGCGCCAGGCGCGACGCCTCGCCCGCGATGCGCTCAAAGATGTCATTGACGAACGAGTTCATGATGCCCATGGCCTTAGACGAGATGCCGGTGTCCGGGTGGACCTGCTTCAGCACCTTATACACGTATACGGAGTAGCTCTCTTTCCGGCTGCGCTTGCGCTTCTTGCCATCCTTCTTCTGCGCCTTGGTCACTGCCTTCTTAGATCCCTTCTTGGAAGCAGGAGCAGATTTAGCCAGCTCAGGCATGGTGTAAAGTTATCAAACAGACGAAAACTGACAACACCTGTTACAATGTTGGCCTATTTTTGTAGGGCTTCTATGCAAATAGGTGCTTAATCTATCTCAATTCCTGATTGGGTCAAATCAGCCAGTAGAAACCTTTTATGCAAATAAGGTGATTTCAAATCTGCTTTTTGATTGGCTGTTTAAGTGGAACTAACACTAGACATCCCCCCCACCCTCAGAAAAAATAACTTTCGTTTTCAAAATAGTGCAAAAAATTAATGTCTTGTCCGTAAGTATCTACTTGTGAGCCTTGTTTCTCTCTAGATCCGGACCTAAAGAGACAAACGCCCCATACAAATTTATGACTAGTTTTCTGCCAAAATTCAGTTACCGGGTTAGTAATTCTAGAAAAGAGAACATAGAAATTAGCTAAATATATAAATGTTTTCAAAATTATGCCATTGGCATTTCCAATTCGGCTTGATCAAAGTCGGCAACACTTAAGCTTTACGAAGAATTAAGGATCGTCACATTTCAACGGCGGTAGTATTTTCATGTTTTCTAGGAACAGTGTCTGGAAGTGATGCCAGCGTTTGTTGGAGAGCTGGGAATTAGGTAATATGGTGCTTGCATTGCTAAAATAAAACGTTTATTCAAAATCAGAACCTTTGATAAGTGACGAAACTGGACTCGATCAATTACATTCAAAACCGTAGTTTTTGAAAGGGCTCAGAACTCTGGAACGTTCATTTTCGTCTCTTCCCAAACTTAATCCCGAACAAGGGGATTAAAACAAAACCAATTAAGGTATATATAAAACATGTAACATACAGGGTGAATAAATGGCGGAGGACTTTAAGCCAGAAAATATAGACCGTACTGCAATAGATCTAGATTTTCTAAAGTGAGACCTGGTATCCAATCACAAGGCCTATCCAGTTACTTAATTCACGGCGCGGAATTTGAAGATTCGGACCAATCAGGAGGACTTCGCCTGTATAAATAAGAGCAAGAACAGCACGGCTTGTAGTTGTAGCAGTGTTTGCAATCTCTCATTATGGCTCGTACTAAGCAGACCGCTCGCAAGTCGACCGGCGGCAAGGCGCCGCGCAAGCAGCTGGCCACCAAGGCGGCCCGCAAGAGCGCGCCGGCCACGGGCGGCGTGAAGAAGCCGCACCGCTACCGGCCCGGCACGGTGGCCCTGCGCGAGATCCGCCGCTACCAGAAGTCCACGGAGCTGCTGATCCGCAAGCTGCCGTTCCAGCGCCTAGTGCGCGAGATCGCGCAGGACTTCAAGACCGACCTGCGCTTCCAGAGCTCGGCCGTGATGGCGCTGCAGGAGGCGTGCGAGGCCTACCTGGTGGGGCTCTTCGAGGACACCAACCTGTGTGCCATCCACGCCAAGCGCGTCACCATTATGCCCAAGGACATCCAGCTTGCTCGCCGCATCCGCGGGGAGAGGGCGTAAATTGGCCTTAATCGAGTGATAACTGAAACCCAAAGGCTCTTTTCAGAGCCAAACATTTGATCATATAAAAGGTGCCGTAGTACTTGGTCATTAAGAGCACAAATTTTGCGCAGTCCCGAGAGACCTTTGTGGAGAGAGTTTCGGAATTAAGCTCTTTAAAAAGCCTATGATGTGGGGGTTTTTTTTTGGGGGGGGGGGTTACATTGGGTCTTCAGTGCTGCATATGGACTTTCTCTAGTTGCGGCAAGCGGGGGCTACTCTTCGTTGTGGTGCGCGGGCTTTTCATTGCAGTGGCTTCTCTTGCAGAGTACGGGCTCTAGGCTTGAGGGTTTCAGTAGTTGCAGCACTGGACTCAGTAGTTGCAGTGCGTGGGCTCAGCAGTTCTGGTGCACAGGCTTAGTTGGTCCGTGGCATGTGGGATATTCCTGGACTAGGGCTCAAGCCCGTGTCCCCTGTATTGGCAGGCAGTCTTAACCACTGCACCACCAGGGAAGTCCTAAAAAGCCTATGTTATTTTTAAGTTTTCAGTGTAGGAACTGCCTCCATGGCTTTACTTGCACACCCCCGTTTGGCGTATTTTGTGTAGGTTTGGTACATTTAGGCGTGGCTAAACGCTAGGTCTACACCAGGGTGCCCTTGCTCACCAGAATTGTGAGGCCCAGCTCACTAGCAACCACAAGGACCTGTTGAGAATTGTCACGGATATACCACGACCACCCCTAAAACGGAGCCAAGGCTTAGGTTATTAGCTTTATCACCAAAGGGAAGACCTTGACAGCTCCTGAGAACTTGGTGGCGGTCTCTACCCACCAGGTCTTCTCTACAAAGGGCCGAAGCAACCAACAGGGGCAGCTGGGTGGGTCTCTGAGTAGGAAAAAATGGAATGAACTCGAATGCAGGAATCATGAGCCTTTCAGCAGCCGCCATTAAAGGGGCCTTTTTCTGTTTTCCTAAATTCCCTATCTTAATCTCTTGATCAAATCTTATGAAAGTACCTCATATTTGTCAGTAAAACATGAAAATCAGCTGTAAGCTTGAGAGTTCTCTATTGCAGAAAATATTGTCTTCGCTTTCTTCTCATCCCTACAAAACAGCAGTGTGATGTTATTCTGTATTGAAACGATATTCCCTTCTTGTGGAAGTAACAAATTCTTCACTGTGTCTAAACTGGTAGCTGAAGGGAAAAAAGTAAGGAATTTTGTACTGAAACTATACAGCCTGTTATTTGGAAATGTAGAAAGGTTGTTACTAATTGGGTTACTGTAGACCGTTTGGAAGGAGTTTATGTCTATTCAAACACTTCAGCAAATTTCAGGTTCAAGATGGGTGAGGTATCCTTAACTACAAAATTGAGATCCTTCTATTAATTTATTGTTTTTTAATGGGCTATTTCCCCTTGAGGATCAGTAAGGAAAGAGGTCAGGTGATAAATTTAACAGAAACAAAGCTGTAAATAAATACACAGGCCAAGTTAGCCATTGTAAGTCCTAAAGGTTTTATGAAAGAAATCTTTGTTCTTGGAAGTCTGTCAGGCATTGAGACTCGGGTGCTGAGAACTGGGGAGCCTGGACCCATATAAGGAAAAAAGTTTAGCTATTCATAATTCCAATAATGGAGTGTTAGATGTTTGTAACGCTACATAAAGGCATTCCATATTAGAATGTACTTGCCCATATCCTGTACTTTCTTTGAGATTCTAGCACAGTAAGTTTTTTAATGTCTGTTTCTGTCTCACCAGATGGTGGATGTCAAGATATGAGGACCAAGGGGGCACAGAAAACACCTAGTTGTATTATTAAATCCATCAGAACATCTAGAACAGTCCTTTGCCTAAAACAAACCCTCAGGAAATTAGTCAAATTGGAATTTAAAATAAAAATGATTGAACAAACAGGAATTACCATTCAGTTTATTCCTGATTACAGAAGTAAAAGATTGATAGAGTTCATGTAACTTTAATACTATATAGTTTTACCACATAGAAATAATCAACATTAATTGAGTGGTTGCATTACTGAGTCGGCCAGAAGTCATGTATTAGTCTATGAAGTCTCCAAAATATAAGGTAAATTCAATAGTTCTCTACTAATATACATAATTATTATTCTATTAGTTCTTTACAGATGAGGAAACTGAAACTAAGAAAGTTTCAGTTAAAAAGGATAGAGCCAAACTTTTCCCCTTTAGCATTGCTCTATTAAACAATAGCATTCGTATGATCCTCAACAGTTACCCCTGAGGCTTTATTCCTTGGAAGAGCTGTCATAGGAAGACTGATACGTTTATCTTAACATTTTCATAATATGTTAAAGGAAATGGGTGGATTTTGAAAATGTACAGGATCATATAAAACTGTGTTCTATTATACTACAATTATTACAGCCAATTGCACAGAAATATAATTGATGCACAGCAATAAAATTATAACATTAACTTGGACAATTTTTAGCCTTTCTGTCCATCATCCAAACAATGATCTTGATTGTTAAGACACATACACACACACACACACACACACACACACACACACACACACTTTAAAAAAAAAAATTTAAAGGCATACCTTGAAATGGTAGTGCTTAACATGAGATTTTTTTAATGAATTTTGATTTTCTTGGGGAAATATCACAAATCTAAATCATGTCACATTTTATTTGTACCTGTTGGAAAATTAAGTTGTATAACCATTTCAGGCTTACCTGGTTGCCTATAAGTACACGTAATTTAAAAACAAGTATATAATCTCTGAATGACCAGTAGCTTTATTTTATAGAAGTGATAGCTAAAAATCAAGATAATTCAGAAATGCCATTCTTTTTCCGCATCCTGCCTACCCCATATGTACACAGGTAAATATTGGTATTTTACATCTGAAGACTTTTATCCTGCAAAGGTGTTTTTTTTTTTCAGTAGCCCCAACACCTTGGATGGCATACCTCAGAAAGTAAGGGAGCTAGTGCCTAAATCAAGCCATGAGGAGGGTCATAGAAGGGGCAGAGAGATTTATTACCCTTAGCTTTCCACAGAAAAACAGAAAATCACTGGATCTGATTATTATGGGGGTAATCCTACCCATTTGACAGGATTTTAAAGCTCAGTCAATTAAAAAAACACCTAGAGTAGTGGGAAAACAAGATAAAGAAGACTAATGACCTAGGGTTTAGTTTAATGACAGAAAAGAATAGATGCATTATAAATTTTCCATTGACAATAATGGTACCCAATTATTAATGTCATCAAAGCACATTATCAGAGAAACTAGATTTTTCTAATTAGGGAAATTTATTCGTGGAGTTGGAACTTGAGATGAAATTGGAAAGGTTCTCCCAGGTAGAAGGAGAGAAGGAATTGCAGATGAGTAAAGTTGTCCAAAAAACAAAAAACAAACAACAACAAAAAGGAATAGAAAGGTAAATTTCAGTTATTAGTGCTGGTTAGTGTGAGCAGAAAGTATCATTATGAAAAAAGGCTATAAAGTTCTCACTTGAACCTAAGGCAAGAGTGACAATTTTTATAAGACAGAATGACCAGAATTTAGGAATTAGGGGCTGGAGAACCTGTTAGGAAGAACCAGTTAGCAAGAAACTGTTTAGGATACTGGTTAAGAAACAATGGACTCATCCAGGTATGAGAGGATAAGGAGAGAATGTGAGAGGGGAGAAACTGTCAGTTACTGAAATTTATTTAAACATCTACCTGATTTAGTGACTGAGTGACATGAGTAATCAAGGCCTCCACACAGTGACATGAATTCCATCTGCCTCCTCCAGTTAAAAGGAGTCAGGCAATTACTAAGTAGAAGGGAGAAAGTAGTGATTTCAGCCTGGCCCCCAAAATTACTTTTGGCTTACACCTATGCCATATGCATAAGTACCCCCCTGCAGCTAAGAAAATATGAACATGCCCTTCACACCTTCCATGCTAAGACATCCTTTTTTCTTTCTTTCTTTCTTTTTTTTTTTTTTTTTGGTATATTTTGGAGACAACTACTCACACAGGCTCCTGCTTGATATTTGCCATCTTTAAGTGTAGATCTGTTGAGTTTTTCTAAACCTGGGTTTTTGCCACTGTGATTGACAGACCACCTTTGTTTAGCAAAAGAACATCAGAAATGCAAGGATGAGTGTTTCAGGAGACCCTCCTAGGGATGTGGTTTACTGATGAAATAAATACAGGGACTAGGAATGAGCTTCCTGATCCCTCATCATCCTGCTGCAGAATATCAAGACCATCCCAAGATGTTCATTTTAACCTGCTTTAACTGCAACAAAAATTTTGGGAGATGGAGGAAGAGTTAAACAAGTTCTGATTTCCTTGTAAATTAGAAACTGTCCCAAGGAAAGGAATATGAATATTAATTTACATAAACCAGTGTAAAACTAGAAGAGCATTGATTGAATCGTGTTTAATCCCTTCTGGTGCATTCCAAAGTGATTGTGAATTGGATAGCTCATAAAGGGCCTAAAATAGAAATACATGAATGTTATTTTTTTCTGGATGAGCCTAAAAAGGAAATAGAGAACTCTACTCCTTTTCCAGTTGACGTAATAGATGGGGAGCAGTGTTCAGAAAATGACACTAGGAATAAAGAAACTTGTGTTTGAGACACAGGTCCATCATTTATTGACAAGGTGATTCTGGTCATTTCCTCTTTCTAAGCCACAATTTTCTTAACTTTAAAACAAGTAGCTTAGGGAATTCCCTGGCAGTGCAGTGGTTAGGACTTTCACTGCCATGGACTGGGTTCAATTCCTGGTTGGGGAACTAAGATCCCACAAGCCACGCGGTGCAGTCTAACAATAATCAAGCAGCTTAGCTATACCTACGGCAAATGCTTTATAGTGAGGCAGGCATAGAAGTGGTTTGTAAAATGTAACGAACTACAGAGATACTATATAGTAACCATTTTCCTGAATGTCACATTCCCACATAACACTTATTCCTCATCACTCATAATCAAAAGCCAAACTCTCTCATTCTGGGTATTAAAGACGTCACAGGTCTCTTCCCCCTTCCTTATCTTTCCCCCTTGATGCAATCTCTTATTTTCAAAAAGATTCTTCTGAGTAACCATTTCACATCTTCCCATTTATCCAAATCGCCTTCTCAACCAAACCAGTCTTCTAAGAGGAGGGTTTTTTGGCCCTTTCTAGAAAGAAGAAAGTATGGAATACAGTTGTGATGGGGAAAAGATGAACTCCTGCTTAGAAAAGCTAGAAAGGTAATCACAGGCTACCTCCTTTTTTTCTTTTAAAGAAAGTTTAAATAGTAAAGTTTAATAAACTATTAACCAGTAAGTTGTGTGTGTGTGTGTATGTGTAGCTGGGGGCGGGGGGGGGGGGCGGTGAGGGCCGCTGGGTATGTTGTAAACAAAGAAATAAGATGAAGTCTTTCAACCATGAAGTGTTTGCCACTGAAGAGCTGCTCAGGGACTCATGACTTGTTTTGTATAGTGGACTTTATGGATAGTCTGGAGAAACCTGTAAACAAATATCTTCTCAATACAATGTTTTAAAATACTTAAAGCATACAGGATAAGAAAATTAGCCACATTAAAATACAGCTGTCAGAATGTATTTCTTTTACGTAAAATGTGTTTCATTAGTCACATCAAATAACAAGGAACAACAGGTGGAATAACAAATGTCAGTTTCAAGGAATCAGAATGATGTAAATTTTATTTCAAGATATCTGCAATATCTTCAAAGTGATCCAAAAACATCTGTGATGGCCACTGTTGAAAAAGTCAGAGGCACTGCAAAATCCATTGTGATAAGCTGCCTACAGATACACTTGAAGGAAATGCTTAGCTGCATTTAGAGTTTGGTAAAATAAAGGTGTAATTTTTCCCCATCCATGTTTACAACCCCCTAATGGTCTGCAGAACTCAGATTTTGGTCAAGATTTGCCAATAAAATCGAGTGGCCTTCCTCAGAAAATAACAACAACAAAAACAGGGATGAAGGGGAAATGATGTAATATCAGGTCAACCCATCTTCCTAGAGCCATTTATTTTGCCCTGGTTACTCCAGCTCAAGGTGCTCTCTAAGCCACCTCGTTCCCTTTATCAACGGTTTTTACTTGTTTCTGCCTCCCTGTTTGTTGCCTATTCACCAAAAGATATTAGACCACCAACCCAACTCCCTGGGGCTTGTCAACATCTGAGGGGGAAAAAGTCTGGCAAAGAAAAGGGTAAATTATAAACCGCCAGGGGTAGCTTACTTTTTTCTATCCCTTGGTGTCAGGGTGGTAGCAACAATTATGCAGATTTAGGCAGAATAACAATAGCACAAATAGGACTACATTCATCAAGCGGAAAAACCCAAGCTTTTCAACTGCTTCCAAGTATGTATCAATACAAGTCTTAATATCTCAGCCTCTAACTGGTGCAGTATTTTCTCCTGGAGCCCATGCAAGTAACTCCAGAAGTGCGTTCTGATTGGTTAACTCTCTCAATAGCCTCTGCAAACCAATGGGAATGGAAATTTTATAAACATCCGGAGACTATAATAACCCCTTCCTTAAGCTGCACTATTTCTTTCCTAACATGTCTGGACGAGGAAAAGAGGGCGGCAAAGCGCGAGCAAAGGCCAAGACCCGCTCCTCGCGGGGCGGGCTCCAGTTCCCCGTGGGCCGAGTCCACGGCCTGCTTCGCAAGGGTAACTATGCCGAGCGGGTCGGGGCCGGCGCGCCGGTGTACCTGACGGCGGTGCTGGAGCACCTGACGGCCGAGATCCTGGAGCTGGCGGGCAACGCGGCCCGCGACAAGACGCGTATCATCCCGCGCCACCTGCAGCTGACTATCCGCAACGACGAGGAGCTCAACAAGCTGCTGGGCAAAGTCACCATCGCTCAGGGCGGCGTCCTGCCAACATCCAGACCGTGCTGCCGCCCAAGAAAACCGAGAGCCACCACAAGGCCAAGGGCAAGTGAATCTGCCGCAAAGGCTCTTTTGAGAGCCACTATCATTAGAGGACTGTGATCACAACATTCGGAGAGCTCTGAACGTGGCGGTGCGCGCGCACCCTGACGCATAGCCAATCACGTTAGGGCGGCAAGTTTAAAAAAATTGCTTAAGTTTAAAAAAGAATTTTACCTTATTACAAGGCTTGTTGGTTACCTACGGAAACATATCCGGCTAAGCTCTTTTATCTGAAATTGGTGCGTGGCTCTGAAAAGAGCCTTTGAGATTTTCAAAGTAGGACGTCCCGCTACCGATTTACTTCTTCTTGGAGACCGCCTTCTTAGCCTTTGTAGCCTTGGGCTTGGTAGCTTTAGGCTTGGCTGCCTTGGCTTTGGGGGCTTTGGCCTTGGCCGGACTCTTAGCCGCCTTCTTCGGCTTGGCTGCCTTAGCCTTTTTCGGGCTCTTGGCCACTTTCTTGGCCCCAGCAGCCACCCCCGGTTTCTTGGCTTTCTTAGGGGTCTTCTTAGCGGCCTTCTTGGGGGTGGCCGCGCCCGTGGCTTTCTTGGGCTTCTTAGCTGCCCCAGCAGCCTTCTTGGGCTTGGCCGCGCCTGCCTTCTTAGCCTTGGGCTTGGTTTCCCCGGTGGCCGCCTTTTTGTTGAACTTGAAGGAACCTGAGGCGCCAGTGCCCTTGGTCTGCACCAGGGTGCCCTTGCTCACCAAGTTCTTAAGACCCAGCTTGATGCGGCTGTTGTTCTTCTCCACGTCATAACCAGCGACCGCCAGCGCTTTCTTCAGCGCGGCCAAGGACACGCCGCTGCGCTCCTTGGAGGCGGCGACAGCCTTGGTGATGAGCTCGGACACCGGGGGCCCGGACGCCTTGCGTTTTCCAGCAGCTGCGCCGGTTTTCTTCGTCTTCTTCTTAACAGGTGTTTTCTCTGTAGGTGCGGGAACAGCAGGGACAACTGGAGCAGTCTCCGACATTTTTCTGTTTAGCCAGTTAAGACAAAAACTAAGCTTAAACTGTCAGAACGGCGTGTCCTGGGAACCTCCGGCTGGGGGTTTATATAGAGAGTAGCTGCGTGATGATTGGTTGCCTTTTCCGTGCGCCGCGCTGCTACGAAGGGCTCCTCGGCTCTGCCGAATGGCTGTGTTTTTTGCCCCTTAAAAAAGAAGAAAAATATAAGAAGTCTGGGCACGAAATAATTAGGGATTTGGGGGAAACTGATCCGAGACTCTTCAGGCTTCGTTCCTGCCTTATTTGCTATACCTAGTTTCAAAGCCGGCCCCCTGAAACTTTCCTGATTCCCCCAACTCTCTTGGAAACTTCGGTCAAATTGAGACAACTTTCAGATTTTCCTTAAAATTACTAGTTCTCTCTGCTTCCTTTGCAAATCTTTCTTCCAGGGCATTGTCATACACATTGTTTTCTTTTCAACCTTATATAAATAACCTCATTTTTACTCAAATATACAAGGAAAATCGTTTTTTTCGCGGGAGCAATAGCACAGCTCTCCTGCAACTTGTTTGCTCTAAGCACTGGGAATTGGCACTGGGGTAGAAAATTCTACGTACAAGATGGATAAGTATTTTTAAAAGGATAGATTTTTTAAAAAAGTATTTGAGTGACCAGTGTGTAAACTGGGTTTGCTCCCAGTGTTTCGGTGATTTAAACATTTTTGGAAGGATGGGGTGTGAGGCTGCTCCATTTATTTTCTAGATAAACAGCTCCAAATAGAGTCACCAACCTGCTCTAAAAATTAGTATAATAGATTTTTCTGACCTAGAATGGGCATTAGAGATCAATCACACCATCTACAAAGAAGAAAAGTGAATCATGAAGCAACAGATTGGCAGTTCTACATCATTTTACCAGCTCTGAGCTCAAGAACTCCGTAAGATCAAGTGGGTTAAAATTGTATATTGCCTAATGATATTCCGTCCATAAGATTTTCTTCCTCCATTATTTAGCACAGAATTATGTACATATTTCCTATATTTCAAAATGATACTTAAAATACAAAATTGATTTATCTTTTTTCAACATTGCAAATAGGGACACAGAGGACTAGAAAGTAAAAAAAAAATTCTCATTAAACTCACTTACTGAATCTTCATAAGTTTCCCTGGGATTTTTACTAACAAAATATGAACTGGGCTATCATGACCTAAATTAATTGGCTGAATGTGTCCACTAAGGAGTTGAATAAATATTTCATAGCAAACATGACTGATTTACTACTCCCATCTCTTTGTAACACAGAGAGCTAATGGAATTCGATAAATATTGGATAATTAAGCACAAAATTAATATCCACCAAATAATCAGATACTGAAATTAAACCTCATGTTTGTCAAAATAAATAAACAAGAAAAGTATTTTGGTGTTGTGTTTTTTTTTAAATAAATACCCCTACTTCCTAAAATCTATTTATTCTGGCCTACATTCAATAGTGACTTGAGAATTTTTTCATATAACTCCAAGACAGGATAATCAACTTAAAAGATGTCATCTCTTTGCACTGAACTAATTCCATAAAAATGACTTGGCTTGCTTTTAAATAGTCATTATTGGCTGGCACTGTCTGTAACTAAGTCTCTGGGACTTGAGACCATGTTATATACCAATTACAAATACAGTGTGTAAAGAGGGAAGCTTATAGGATTGGATCTAGAACATTCCAATTTTCCCAGGGAAGGCATTTTACATTTGTCTGGAGGATGGGGCTACTTGTCATCCTCAGTATCATCACTGTCAATAGCAATAGTAACAAATATTATATAACGCCCTTTTCCTTTTCAGCCCAGAGCCTAATACTATCTAGACCTAAAGATAAAATTAAAATTCAGATTTTTAAACCTTTACTATTTTGATGATCATTGTAGTCATGAAATCAGTTGTTGAATACTTGTTGGAATTGTTCCCTAAGTTGTATGTACTCAATTTAAGATAGGTGAAAAGTTCTTTCTACAGCAGATGCCACCATTTCTTTCTTGTGCAACTGTTACCGGTTCCCATGGCTATTTAGGTTCCAAATAAGTGAGAAGACACTGGGGCTCAGGGTCATCTGCTTAATTGTTTATAGGTAATCTCTGCCATTCCTGGAGGGCAATAATTGAGACTTGATTTCACCTGAAAAGTTCTGCCCTAGATGTGTATAGGAGGATGGAGCTGTACTGTGTGTAGGTACTGTTATCTCTTGAGATCCAGGTATTTATGCTCTAACTGTAGCATGGACAAGGTTCTTGAAAGCTGGATCACCCCATGGGACTATAAAGTTGAAAAGTTTCACCTATTACTTGGTAGCCCCCAAAAAAGTTGTCTGTATTACTTTTGAATCCTAAATCTGTATATATTCTAAAACCATTGACTTTCTGCTAGACTAAGACTTGAACTATTTTTACCTTATAGATGTAAAAAATAAATAAGAAAAACTAAAGTTAAACAAGTGATGGATGTCTCACAACTTCATGTTCTCTCAATTTTGGTGTCAAGCCCCCACTCACCATAGTAAATGACTGTGAAAGAGATAGGTAGGGCTCACCAGGGCAATCCACAGGGGCTGTACTTAAGTGTTCCAAAATTCAGTAAATTTCAAACATTTAAGGAGAAGAGTGACTATGTTGACTAAATATCAAAAAGGCCAAATTAAAAATAAGGGATATAGAGCAAATAGAGCATTGTTTTACAATGTAATGTGTTCAGAAGGGTAATGAGAAATCACATCTATTTTAATTTCCTATCAGATGGTCTCACCTGAGGACACTCTACCACTTGAAACTCCCCTTCAAGCACAACTATATATCAATATTATTCATTTTATTTCCTAAAAAGGACACTACTACTCTCAAACTTCCACTTTCATTTTTACATGTCCCTCTGTGTATCTGTAATATCTGGTACACGCAGAAGGTGACTAATTTCTATTATACCTCAAAGATACTCCAATCCTCATTTCCTGCAGCAAGCCTCATTCTCAGGTACCTACCACACTCTCTTTCCCAGTCTGGGCCAGAAGTTCTCCAGAAGAAGTTCTCTATCACAATACAGCCCAATGCAACCTATTGCAATGATGGAAATGTTCCGTATCTGCACTATAGAACAGACAACAACTACACTTGCTTGTGGTTATTGAGCACTTACTTAAAGGTAGAGTGACTGAAGAAATTAATTTTTAATTTTATTTAATTTTAATTTAAATGGGCATACGTGGCTAGTGGCTAATACAAATACAGGAAAGCACAGCTCTAAAACAATTCTCAAACTTGAATGAGCAAACCACTCACCTGAGGATCTTAAAAATGTCGTATTAGTTCAGTAGATTTGGGGCTGGTCCTGAAATTCTGTATGTCTAACAAGCTCCCAGGTGATGCTAATGTTGCTGGGATATGACTGCTCCACCCATCACTACCAGGATGAATCTAGGATGGTGGGCTGATTACATGGCCCCTCACCCCGAGTTTACTTTTCTCTTTCTTCAGCTAGAGTTTGAGTTCTTTAAAAGAATGTGTGATTGTCTTTGTAAACCTGGTATTTGTACACCACTCTTGGCGTATAGTAGACCCTAAATTGTTGAATGAATGAATGCAATGAATCAATGATTCTTGTTCAGTGACTTCCTCAAAAAGGAGAGCAGGGGAGATCACAATGTCTAAATCCACAGGTAACTGCACCTGAACTAAATCTCAAAAAGTCTGTGACTCAAGGAAGTTAATAATCCTCTGACCGCTTATATGGTAAGCACCAGCAGAGAAGGCTTTTTTTTTTTTTTTTAAATCACCTCTAGTTACATAGAAGGCACTCAATGTGAATTTGTGGACTGTGAGTAATGTTGGCATTTGTCTATTAACCAATACTTATCTGTGTGTAGAACTTCAGTTACCCTTTTTACTTGGACAGTATTTCACTCTTTTGTTATTTTTTTAAAATTCTGTTAATTTGCAAACTTATTCATCCTGATGTATCTTCAATGCTTTAATGACATAGCTCGGTGGTAGGTGGCAAGGACATAAGACCACAGAATCAGAAGGCCTCAGTTCTACCCCCAACAATACCATTTATTAGAACAGGATTAGGTCTTCAATCCTGGGATTCTTCATCCTCACAATGTAAATAGTGCTTTATAAATTGGGGAGAAAAGAGCGGAAATTCAATTAATGTTGGTTCCCCTTACTAGACATCCCTCTTTACCAGGAATGCTGAAAAACGATGGTTATGTAAACGCTTCGCCAAACGGAAATGTTCAGGATCAGCCAAACTTAATAAGCATTACTAGAGTTTTTAAGAATACTTACATTTTTTAAAGTATCTTCATGTTTTCAAATTAATTTTATTCTGCTTTCTCTCCCTTTTGCAGACAAATGTGGCGGTACTGCCTCCTTTTGCTAAATAATAAAAGTGGTGAGGAGACTTGTACAATATTAATCGAGAAAACCCACAGGCACACGACTAGAGTCCACAAAACCAGCGACTCTGGACCCCAACCAGGAAACCGGAAACAGATACTGAGTCGCATTTCCCCGCCCCCTTCCCTGCTAGGCAATAGCAGACGGCCAGTGAGGAAGGGAAGAGGCGGGGGCAGAGGTCTCGTTCCCGCCCCCGCCGTTTCAGTTTCCTAATAGGTCCGTAAAACTGATATATAAGAGGCTGCAGCCCGCTGTTAAGCGCTGGTAAGAGGAGTCGCTGTTAGCCATGTCTGGTCGAGGGAAGGGTGGAAAGGGTCTGGGAAAGGGGGGCGCCAAGCGTCATCGTAAAGTTCTCCGTGACAACATCCAGGGCATCACCAAGCCTGCTATACGCCGTCTCGCCCGGCGTGGTGGTGTGAAGCGTATTTCTGGTCTTATCTATGAGGAGACCCGTGGGGTGCTGAAGGTGTTCTTGGAGAATGTAATCCGCGACGCTGTCACCTATACCGAGCACGCCAAGCGCAAGACTGTCACCGCCATGGACGTGGTTTACGCGCTCAAACGCCAGGGACGCACTCTCTACGGCTTCGGCGGCTAAGTTTCATTGCGGTCTTTGGCTGTGAAGCTCTTAGTTTACTCACAAAAGGCCCTTTTCAGGGCCACCCACTTAGTTACATGAAGGGCTGCTAACTAGCACAAAGGGGAAACAAAGATAATATTTAATGTTTTATATTAATACTGGGTACCGATTTTAATTAAGGCAGTCGCTTTCTCTTTGTAGACGCCGGCTGTCGCGTTTTTTTGGTCTTTTTTCCGAGTTAGATATCATCTCAAGATGGCGGCTCAGACATGCCAAAAACAAAATCGTGCGGTGGAACTGCTGGAGTTTTTACTCAACAGAAGTGAATTGCATTTGACGTGGCATCAGTTTTCGAATTTCAACATGTTTGAGTTCATTTTACCCCCCCAAAACATTAAAATTAACTTGTCTAGAATGTCCTAGTGTCCTGAAGAGGGTACCTGGGGCCTTTAAGCAGCCTTCTTCCCACAGAAAACGTCGCAGATAGCTCTGGATAGATGGAGCCATAGGTAGTGAACTCAAATCGGGTGGAAGAGACATTGTAAAATTTTGTCTTATCTAGTGTACTCCTGAGGACGCGTTGGAACTCTTAACATGACTAGGAGGTCATCACTCTTAATGCTTTGTTTCCAAAACGTTGACAATGTGACCTTATGGCCATCCCACCTCTGACTGCATCCTTACCTCTCCATTTTCCCACCAGGCGGAAGAGGTGCTCTTCAGGCCCTCTCATGCTCATCCTGCCACCTGTGTTCTAAATCTTTCACTCCCAGAAGCTTTGTGTTTGTGTCAGTGAAAACACACCCTGGTGTGTGGGTGAACACACACCCAGGGACAGTTTCATTCTGTCCCTGTTAAGATAGTTATTAATGGAGCCCACTTCCACTATCAATAACTTACTTGCACAGTAGATTAGTTGGTCCTTCTGATCTAATCATAGTGATATCCCAGCTTAAAGTTTTATTCCTCTTTCTACTGGCTCTTTCCCATCTACATATAAATATGTTTCAGTGTCTCTCAATTTAATCCATACCTCTGTCAATTACTAGATCCTTTCCATTTATCAAATCTCCAAGCCTTGGGTAATCTGGAGTCACTATCCTCATGTCTTTTCATGATTATATGACTTCTTCACAAATCACTCACTAAATATATCCTTGGCATAGTTACCAGTGACCTTCGAAAGGCCAAAACCATGCACATCTGACCCTGTTTATTACTCCTGCCTTCACAATCTTCTCACAGTGTTTTGTGGTACCTTTCTTCCTAACCCAGATCCTATTGTTCTCCATGATCCTTCTCAGTTTGCTTCTTTGGGTCCTATTCCTCTGTTCTGTGGTTCCACTCAATTAACAAACTCTTGTTCTCCATTATCAGTTCATAGATCCTCCTTGAGCCGTCTCTTCCAGAGTGTGCCATAAATGGTGAGACATCTTGGCACCACGAAAATTGAATATCAGCTGAAATGGAGCAGAATATGCCACCCCAAGATATGCCACTTTGGCATAAGGATTATTTTGAGCTAAGGCGCTTGAAAAACAGCTAATGAAAGAATGGGGCTGTGATCTCCCCTTTTCTTCCCGAAAGCAGATAATTATCCCATGTGAAAGGTGCCATCCCTATACCAGGAGGAAATGAACATTCTTATCACCGGAAATGGGGAGTCCAGGATGAGAGAATCGATACAAACAGACCTTGTTAAAATAATCCTTATCTTCCTTTAGTCTCCCCATATATTTTAATTGCTATTTCACAATTACTACTCTTTGTTCAACCTAGTATATAAGCACTTAGGCTTAACTGCTTTTTGGGTGTTCATTTTCCTGTGAAGACTCCCATGTACATGTAAAAAGATTAAATAAAATTTGTGTGTTTTTCTCATGTTAACCTGTCTTATGTCAACTTAATTCTCAAGCCCAGCTAGAGACCCTAAAAGGGTAGAGGAAAATTTTGTTTCTCCTATACAGCTTTCTAATCCCTATAGTGGCCTGACAGGTCTCTCTGCCTGCATTATTCCCAATCTACAATCACTCCCTCCCACTGCAGAAATCTGAGTGAGTTGCAAATTTCATCATGCCGTGTAGGAAAAAAGAGCGAGAGAGAGAGCGAGAGAGAGAGCGAGAGAGAGAGAGAGAGAGAGAGAGAGAGAGAGAGAGAGATAAAGAAAGAAAGAGAGATTCTGAGGCTGGACAAGCCTAACATTTATTCCAGGCCTGATAGTGCCACCAAGAGGGGCAGACAGCTATTAAGGAGCTCCCTGGAATAAAATGCTGCACTCATACCCTCTCTCTCTCTCCGCCCCCTTCTCCTCCTCCCGGCTCTCCCTCTCCACCTCGCTGCCTTCTCCTTCTTTCTCCTTCCCCTTCCCCTTCCTCCCCTTCCCCTTCCTCCCCTTCCCCTTCCTCCTCTTCCCCTTCCTCTCCTTCTCCTTCTCCTTCTCCTTCTTCTCCTTTTTCTTCACTTTGTGTCAGAGTTTGTGAAGAGTCTGGGATCTTACCCTACTTACAAGATAATAAGATAACCTGTAAGTCTTTCATGGCTGCTGGCAGTAGACACAACACTCCTAGGTCAGAGACAAGAGGCTTTATTACAGCACAGCACATCAAGCAGCAACTTTGCATTGGATCCCCTTGTCCATCAGGTCCCACAGGGGCGACCTGGAGGGGCCCAGATGGATACTGCACACACAGTGGGTTTGCATCACAGCCAGGGTACAGCTTGGGGGATTGAACTGAGTGTACTAAGCAAATCCGCTCTTTGTCTGGGGACAGCCACTATCCCATTCTTTAAGGTTCCTCAGCTCTGATAAATGGCATTCTTGGCACACCCTCAGGGCCTGTGGCAGATTGCCTCTGCCAACGCTGGGTGCAAAGGCTACACAATAAGGGTGTAATTGTGTTTTGCCCCAAGCTAGTGTATCCTCCTTGAATATTCAGTCTATGCATTGATATATGAGTGACACCAGGAAAGAAGAAAGCTTAGTTCTAACTTCCAGTAATTTATAGCTTGGTTGAACCAGAAGGTTAAACAAAAACAATTAGAAAAAATAATAAAAGAGAGACTATATTCAAGTAGGAACACTTATGGTCAGAAATTTCATTCTTAGAGCCCTTTGCAGGCAAGGGAACGATGAGGATATGAGGAAGAAGGTCATATTGTAACCGGAAATGGGGTCTGGCTGCTCGCTGCTCAGAAGCCAATAAAGAGGCAAGGTTGGTGGAAAGGAAAGTTTGCTTTATTTTGGATGCCAGCAACTGGGGTGGGGGGAGGGGGAGGGCGAACGCCTGTCCAAAGGCTGACTCCCCCCAGCTGACAATCAGTGGGCAAGAGCTTTTCCAGGCTGAGGGAGGGCGCTACATGCAGAAACAGTACAGTCAGCTCTCATAGTCATCTTGAAACTGGTCATGCGGTGGTCTGACCAGCATCATCTTGATCATTAAGTACAGTTAGTCTTTACTTCCAGGGTCGGTTTGTTCCCATTTCTTTGAGGCCATTTCTCGGATTTGTGGCAGCTTATGTCATGGCTGCAGTCTGGTCATCATGTAGTTAACTTCTTCCACCTGGCGGGGGTTTCAGTACCTACAAGGCAGCTCACAGGATGTGGCTCAGAACATTAACTATAGCCCTTGAGGAGGAACTAAAGGTCCTTGACTATGCTTAAGGACTAAACTATTATTATTTGGTCTTCTTTGACAGTTTTCCTTTGTTTCTGTATTTTCTCACTTCTCTGATTAAACTTATTCTTTGGCTAAAGCCTTTACACAGACAAAAGTCAGGCTGAGAACATGGGGGCATAGACCATACTGTCCTGCTCCGTTTCAATATGACAGCTGGGCCCAGAAGGAGTAGCAGATATTTGGCTGAGGAAAGAGCAGGGAAGAGTGAGGGGAGAGGAGGCAGGTGTAAGGGGGATTCACTATGTTATTGAAGAGTGCTCAGTTCTGCGAAGGACTGAGTATACGTTAAGTTACATCTAAGTATACGTTAGACTCAGAGACTAGAGATAAACGTGTGCTGAACACAGAGGATGGGATTGAAGGACCAAGTAGGCACCACACATTCATGAGGCACATAAAATTCTCAGTATCTATGAGGCATCTCATACTTGATAAGTCAGCCACCCACTTGACCTCTGCCCATAGGATGCAGATAAAACCCATTGGTGAGTGGCAACTATAGACCAAGCAAATATACCCCTAGATCTCTTTAATAGAGCAACTGTGTGTGATTGGCCCAGCTGCCTTCCACCTGCTCAGTCCTCTTGTTCAACTTAACTCTGGTCCTCAGAGGCCCATCATCAGGAAGGAAGGCTGATGTGGCAGAGAGCAAAGGAGATTATATGAACATTGTGTAAATAACAGGATTCATCTAGCGAGGACCTTCCACCTGTTTGTCTTATCCTAAGTATGCTGTGCTGTACATCTATTTCCCCATGCTTTTTGCAACATGGTTTAAATTGATTAAAATTTCTAAGCATTTTAATTTGGTCTGTGACCCCTTCTGCTCTGTGACCTCTGGGAAAGTTGCCTGGTAGTGTGCTTGGAGGTGAAGCGTGGCAGAATATGCCACCCTAAAATATGCCACTTTGGCTTATTTTGAGCTAAAGGCACTTGAAAAACAGCAGGTGCAAAACAGCACTCTGACCTATTTTCCTTCTGAAAACAGGAAATCAAACTCCCATATGGAAGATTCCCTCCCTGTACCAGGAAGAAAATAGCATTATCACCAGATAGGAAGCTTAAAACAGAGAACTCTGCATTGTTAAACTAGCCTTTATCTTCCTAGTTCCTTTTCTACCATTAACTATTCTAGCCCAAACTCCTTTGTCTTGTCACATTTTCATAATTTAATTTAGTATATAAGCCATGTAAGAGCTGTACTCTAGTGTCTGTGGACACCCCAAATATTTATTTCTACTCAAAGAACCCATGACCCTTTACTTACCAGCTGCGTGGCCACATTTGGCCACTAGCCACCTGTTGGTCCCGAGTTAATCTTATACATCAGGAACAGCGATAGTAACACCTCCAGCATTGTGAAAACACCTTAGGGACTGAAGACCAAACTATGTCTAATCAACATTTTAGTGCTTCACTTCTCCCATCTGTACCAAACTACTCTATAGACCACGAAATGGTAAGTGTGGGCTCTTTCATAGAAAAGGTAGGTGGCCCTGAAAAGGGCCTTTACCTTTGCTATAGAAAAGAGAAAAACCTTACAAAGGTCAATCTTAGCCGCCGAAGCCATAGAGAGTGCGTCCCTGGCGCTTGAGCGCATAGACTACGTCCATGGCGGTAACAGTCTTGCGCTTGGCGTGCTCGGTGTAGGTGACAGCGTCCCGTATTACGTTTTCCAGGAACACCTTCAGCACCCCGCGGGTCTCCTCGTAGATGAGGCCGGAAATGCGCTTCACACCGCCACGCCGGGCCAGACGGCGAATGGCGGGCTTGGTGATGCCCTGGATGTTATCACGCAGAACCTTGCGGTGACGCTTAGCGCCCCCTTTTCCCAGGCCTTTCCCGCCCTTGCCTCGTCCAGACATATCAGAGAATAACTAAGCACGGCGACTGAGTCTAACGCTAACAACCTGCAGCCCCTTATGTAGCGATTGTGCGGACCTTTGTGAAAACTGTAAGACCAGAAAGGCGGGAAACCGTACTGAGTCCCCGCCCCTTGCTTCTAAGACCTGAAATGAACAAGGGCTAGGGCGTTTTACTGGTATTCAGAAAATAAGAATCTTTAAACAGAAGCATCAAACGTATACACAAAGGGAATTGCCTCGTTTAAGTATGTTTGTATGTGTTTAAAGATTTATCCATTCCATATATTCTTGGATCTTTGCCACTGGCCTTTAAGCCCAAATTCCCAAAACAAAGTAATTTACAAATACATTGACAAGCAACCACGCCAGGCTTTGGGTTTGGAATCCATAAGCAAGCTGCTCTCAAACTATTATTGGGCATGTTTATTAATCTATCTGAGACTCAGTGGCCTTATCCATAAAATAGGATCAATACTACTGATAATGGAGTTATTGTAAACAAAATAGCATCTAGTTCGTGAACAATAAATTTCTATCGCCCTGGACTTTGTTCTTAAAAACAAAGTATTTATAATACAGACAGGCCTAAGGCACATGGAAAGATTTCAAAACATTTCTAATATAACACCAGTTTGTACAGTGTGCTTTCATTTATACAGATTAAGCATATAAATTTGAACAATGAAGGATTGCAGAGGAAAAGAATGTAAATTGTCAGGGGCTAATAATACCCTGTTCTTATATAGAGGACAGAGGGTGGAGGGGTGATTGTCCTTTACTGTGGTTGGTGCATGGAATTCATGCAAAGCTATCATAAACGCCAATGTTAGGCAAAGAGATTTTATGCAAGTGCCAGAAGTAAAAATGTGATCTTTCCTAGATTATTATATTATTAAAAAAAAAATTGTCGAGCACTATGATTTAAATGATGTCCTTGGAATAAATAGAATGTTCAAAATAAGAGATTATTTTTACTTCACACTATGATATACATAGCACACTGTCCTAAGAGCTGAGCAGTAGCTCAACCAATTACCCCATCAGTAAATTTGAGATTACAAATATCAAATTTGAAAACTCAATTTACTTTTGAGGTAGTGGCAGCAATAGCTAAAAAATCACACACCAACATAAACGAACCAAACTGCTGTTCAATGGACACGTCATCACTAGAACAGCCAGAAGAAAGGAAAACACTGCTATTTATGCAAAAACAAACCAAAACACACCAAAAAAAGAACATTAATTTGTTAAACAAGCCTTGGGAGCCAAAGCAATACACAGTAGCAACTGCTAAAGAAAGATCACAGCTTTTTTTACATTGTTATTTTGAAATAACTAAATTCACAAAAGTTGCTCCAATAGTACCTAGAGTTCCTCGAACCCAGTTTCCCCTAACGGTGAAATCTTATTATCTTATGATATCAAAGCCAGGTAATTGACATTGGCAAAGTACTTTTAACTAGCCTACAGGCCTTACTCAGCTCTCACCAATTTTTCCATGCACCCATTTGTGTGTGTGTGTGTGTGTGTGTGTGTGTGTGTGTGTGTAGCCCTGTGCAATTTTATGTGTCACTACCATCTCAACGCTGACACAAAACTGTTCCATCATCACCAACGAACTCTTTAATGTAACACTTTTGTATTCACATCCACTCACTTCTCCCCTGTCCTGGGGCGATCACTAATCTGTTATCCACCTCTAGGATTGCCATTTTGAGAATGTTATATACATGGAATAATACAAGATGCAACATTTTGAGACTGGCTTTTTTCACTAAGCGTTACCCATCCAGGTAGTTGCATGTATCAATGGCCTCCCTTTTTATTGCTGAGTAGGATTGCATTGCATTGTGTATGAGAATTTATTTAACCATTCACCAGTTGAAAGATATTAAGTTGTTTCTAATTTATAAATAAAGCTGTTATGGACTTTCATGCAGAGGATTTTTGTTGTTTCTCCCCAGCTGTCCCCCACCCCCAGTTTTGGTTTGCTTTTTGTATTTCCTGCGTTCCACCTGAAAATTACATTTTTTAAAATGGCTGAAGTTCTGCGATGATGACTGGGAGCCTAATAAGCCTTTCAATAGTCACATAGAAATCACATTGCATTGCCATTAACACTTGCAGTTTTGCTTCAAGGTTCAAAAACATTGCACTGAGCTATCCCCACTGTTTCTGAAGGTGACTTCTGGTTTCTGTAGCTGAGGATTTGCTCCAGTAACAGTCTGCAACGTTTGTTAAATAAACTGTTGGTGTCCAGCGTCTTTGGTTCCTGCCGTGGGACGTGTGTTCTCACTTTTCTGCAGAGCTATTCACTTAGCTCCTGGAGAGCCTCCAGTGTTGCCTAATCCCCCCCACCGGGGAGTAAACCCAGGAATAAGGCTGGGCGTTCCCACTGCCAACATCTGTAAAACCTGACTGAATCCACAAACCTGGCATTGCTCTAGGGTTTGTCCTAGGATTCCGCATTTGTTAGAGGAAAGTTGGGAGCTCTTGTCTCATTGGTTCTTTGAGGATGAATAATAGGTGATTATGGCAAAGCCTAAGTTCTGCCTTAGTGGCTATATTATGTTTCTCATGCAGGGTGCAGACACATTCTGCAATCTGAATTTTCAGTTATGTGCTGCAACAACCTATGAATTCCTGATGTGCTGAACATACTTATTAGTTCAGGCCCCAGATTTGGTGCACTAGTGCTATGCCCAACTGTATCACTGACAGCACTGCTGCCCACTCTGCCGGTGGTGCTGCTGGAAGTTGAACTCTGGAAATCCCATGCAACCCATGTTTTGGGTACCAGGTCTCTATTTTCAGTACAGAAAGTATGACGACCTTTACCAGAGGAGGTATTGCTCATCACAGAAGCAAGTAAGTTAACACCAAGCTGCTCTCCAGTAGTACTCAGCCTGGGTCCTTGAATATGTTCATGTTCATGTACACACACATGTGTATGTGTGTGCATGCCACAGAAAGCATCCCTAGCATGCTTTCCAGGTTGCTCAAGGACCCACCATTTTTCTCATACCTGACGTCATCCCTGGACTTCTTGTATCAGGGAGAGGGAAATTTGAATTATTTTGCCTTGTCTAATAATTAAATTGACATAGATTAACGGGGGAAGAAAACAATTTGTACGCACAGAGGTCATTCAGAAATGAGACCACCGAAGTAACCAAAGCAGGCCACATATATACATATATATATATATATTTACATTATGTATATATATGCCATATATATATATACATATATATATACACATATATATATACACACACACACATATATATAGCTTGTACTTGGGGTAGCAGACAAATGAAGTTTGCTTATACAGCTTTCTTAGTGTTGAATTCCCAAATTCTATTAAGGATACTTTCTATTCTCATACTGGGATAAGGATATCTTCACATGGGAGGTTTATTTCTCTTTTAGGGGTTAAGAGGATAAAAATATTTATATATCACCTATTTTCCCCTGGCTGTTTCTCAAATAACTTTAAGGATTGCAGAGGAAAAGTAGTTTCAGGAATCAATGTCCTGTTCTTACATGGAAGACAGTGTGCAGGGGTGACTGTTCCTTCCTGGGGTGGTACATGGAATACTTGGGAGAGAAGGAAGTTCTGCCCTCCTCCAGCCTTGCCTTGGTCGGGGTCGGGGGGATTTTCTACTCCCTTGTGATACAGTTCCTCAAAGTGAAATTATAGGTGGCTCTGAAAAGAGCCTTTGGGTTTTAAGTTGGCAATAATAATTTATGCCCTCTCCCCGCGGATGCGGCGGGCAAGCTGGATGTCCTTGGGCATAATGGTGACGCGCTTGGCGTGGATGGCACACAGGTTGGTGTCCTCGAAGAGCCCCACCAGGTAGGCCTCGCACGCCTCCTGCAGCGCCATCACGGCCGAGCTCTGGAAGCGCAGGTCGGTCTTGAAGTCCTGCGCGATCTCGCGCACCAGGCGCTGGAACGGCAGCTTGCGGATCAGCAGCTCCGTGGACTTCTGGTAGCGGCGGATCTCGCGCAGGGCCACCGTGCCGGGCCGGTAGCGGTGCGGCTTCTTCACGCCGCCCGTGGCCGGCGCGCTCTTGCGGGCCGCCTTGGTGGCCAGCTGCTTGCGCGGCGCCTTGCCGCCGGTCGACTTACGAGCGGTTTGCTTTGTACGCGCCATTACTTATCTCCAAAATAAAGAGGCTAAACTGGTAGATTTGCTTCTATATTTATACAGGAACAGGATCACTCTGATTGGATTGCGGGCAATTCCTGTTAGTCATCCGCGGCTAAATTCCGGAAGTGCTCCGAGCGATTTAGGATTGGTTTATCCATTAGGTGCAAGTTTGGGATTGGTGAATTTCAATTAGCAGACATCTTCCCAGACCCTTAAAAAAAATTTTTTTTTTTCCGAGTTGTTTTATCGATAATACCCACACACTCAAGTATTGCCCAAAAACACATTACAAATTTAATATTCTTCAACGTTTTTCCTGTTTGGATATACAAAATAGAATGTGTTCGGAAAAGTTTAGACTTTAGACACCCGCCATTTTCTGCAGTTAACCCGTTTTCATCGGATCTTAGTCCCAAGACCTTCCCCCTATTTAAAAATCCATCGTCTAAGCATCTCATGAATCCTATTCCACACCGACCGTAAACATCTAGTTCACTGTAACGTGGTCTTCTAGGAAATACTGTTAAGATGTAAGAAATTTTCTATTATTCAGGGGACACGCAGCAAAATCCCAATATCCTGGAATCCCTGGATCTTTAGTGTGTTTGACTCAAAACGGGAAATTTGGGGCTTCCCTGGTGGCGCAGTGGTTGAGAGTACGCCTGCCGATGCAGGGGACACGGGTTCATGCCCCGGTTCGGGAGGATCTCACAAGCCGCGGAGCGGCTGCGCCCGTGAGCCATGGCCGCTGGGCCTGCGCGTCCGGAGCCTGTGCTCCGAAACTGGAGAGGCCACAACAGTGAGAGGCCCGCGTACCGCAAAAAAAAAGAGAAGCAAACAAAACAACTGGTAATTTTGCTCTGTTGTTTGGCTTTGATGCATTTTTAAAATGTCACCTTGGGTCTAACGGTGAGAGCCGTCATGAAAAGCTTTGCAATGTGGAACCTTAAAAAAGATGGCGGCGACCGAGTCTTTCTTGATAACACTGCAATGGGCCGGCATTTCGGGACTCCTTCCGAGGGTCCCAAGGTGTCCCTGACAAACCCGACAGAGCTGCGGTCAGGACTGGACTGGGCTAGATAACAGGATTTCCTTACCTGGTTTCCGCATCCAAACGCGAAGACTTTCATTTAATTAAAAAGAAATTGATTGTTTCGTGTGAATGAATTTATAGTCTCATAACAGTGCTGTAAGTCAACCTATAGGAATATACAAAAGTGTTCGTTTTTGATCCAATAAAAAAGGGAGTTTTTGAATCCTAGTTTACATACTAGCAACCTATTGGTCAGCTTTTGTCCAATCAAAGTTTAGCTTTGTGAGTGTTCGTTTGTATATCCTTGATAAAAATACTCGCGATGTTCCTTTTGTTCTCGTTCTTTTAATCCCCCAATTTTGCTTACTTTGTTTACCATGCCAGAGCCGGCTAACTCTGTCCCAACTCAAAAAACGGCTCCAAAAAGGCAGTGACTCAGGTTCAGAAGAAAAATGGCAAGAAACGCAAGTGCGGTCATAAGGAGAGCTATTCTATCTTTGCCTATGTCTGTAAAGTGCTGCAAGTAGGTCCACTCGGACCCTAGCATCTCGTCCAAGGCCATGGGCATCATGAACTCGTTTGTCAATGACATCTTTGCATCGCGGGCGAGGCGTCGCTCCTGGAGCATTAAAACAAGCACTTGTCCATCACATTCAGGGAGATTCAGAAGGCCGTGGGCCTGCTGCTGCCCGGGGTGCTGGCCAAGCACGCCATGTCCGAGGGCACCAAGGCTGTCACCAAGTACACCATCTCCAAGTAAATTTTTCTATGCCTCTAGCATTTCTCAATGGTTCTTTTTAGAGCCACTCATTTTTGCATATTGAGAGCTATAATATCAAGATTTGTCAGTATTTTAAAAACATGTTTTTTTTCTTTTCTTTTTTTTACAGTCATTCTTTAAAGCGCAGGAAACAGTATTGCGGTATGAGAGGTTTATTTGAATTTTTGTTCTTCAGTGCAGCAAAGAATTTGAAATGTGTGTTGTAGGAACTAGTAGAAAGTTGTAGTATTCTGGGTTTTGTGTTTTTATTTCTTAAAATCTTTAAATTGTTCTTGTAGCCAGTCATTGCTTAGATTGAAAATTTTAGATTGAGTATCTGTGGACTTAAAGTTGTGTAATGCTAGTACCTGTATTTGGGTTCCTTGTTTTAAATATAATGCCCATGTTACAACAAAATAATTTTATGTGCTTCACAAATATTAACTCATGAGAAGGTGTTCGTACTTTACAAAGGGTCAGAATCTCAGTTATACAGTATATACTGGACTAGGCCTGGGGTATTTACTGGAACCTCAGAGTGTAATCTCAACTACAAGTATACGCTTTCAAAGGTGAATTTTCAAATTTGCATTAAAAAGAAAGGATTTTCACTTTATTTTGTCTTGAGGCTATTATTGATATAATCAACCCTACATGGTGCTGAAGTGGGGTCTGAAATCCTCAATTTGACTAATTTTTATTTTATATTTCATTTTTGTATTCCTTGCCTTCAGTCAGTGTTAGGTTCTGTATTCATTTACACAGGAGGAAAAAAAAAGAAGAAACAAAATCAGGAGTAAGAGAAGATGTACAAGTGCAGGGAGAACAGAGAATATGGAATGAAATATACAGTTTTCCTGAGTTAATATTTTGATAGTTTCTGTATTGCTGAAAGCAAAATGACTGATAAATTGCTTTTAGTACTTTTCACGGCTTATAGAGTTGGTATTTGGGCGGCCAGCAAGACACTACCAATGTATGTGCCAGATCAGTATTGGGTGTGTGAGTAGAGGTTCACATAGTTGTGAAACAATGTTGTTCACATTACACTTTTCTTTCTTTAAATGTAGGTCTTCCTTTAGATAAAGATTGAAGTTTCAGTTCATCATATCTGTTATTTTCGATGACATGGATTGATGAACATGCCAAATGTGTTGGCTGTCTTTATTGCTGCATGACAGATTGCCTTGAAATTTCTAGCTTCAGACAACACACATGTATTATCTCACAGGTTCTGTGGGTCTGGGCAGGGTTTAGCTGGGTCCTCTGTGAGGATGCTATTGAGGTGTTATGCAGGACTGAGGTCTCTTGGATGTTTGGGGAAATATCCACTTCCAAACTAATTTACTGGTTGGTTCTTTGTAGTTTTAAGACTGAGGGTCTTATTTTCTTGTTGGCTGTTGGCTTGAAGCCCTTATGGGCTGTTAGTTGAAGGCGTCCCTCAGTTCCTAAATAGCCCTGTGAGTTTCTTGTCATTTGGGCCTGACAACAGGGATACTTGATTCACCAAAACCAGCATGTAAGAGTCAAGGATGTTACAATCCTAGATAACATAGTCATATACACAAAATTTTTTACATCCTGTCACCTATGGTCACCTGTTTTGATGGTTAAAAGCAATTCACAGGTCACATCCACACTCAAGGGACTTCATCACACAAGAGTGAACCTCAAGAGGGGAAATCCTGGGGGCCACCTTAAGAGACCATCACAGAACCCAGCAGGACCAAAAGACAGTTAACTAACAATTGCTCCTTCTTTCCCAATCCCCTCCCCACACCCCTGCCGCCACAGTACTGGGATTGGTTCAAATGGCCTGCAGGCAGGAAAACTATGTAAGGAAAAGGCACCTAATACCTTGAAGTCCTCTTAAACAGGCCTCTGCCAGTGACTTTCTTTTGAAGCCAAGACACAGAAGAATTTGTTCATTTATTACTTTGGGGACTTCTTTCCCCTTTTCCTTTGCAAATACTGACAACATGAGAAAACCTTTGGTGTGGCGGAGTCCCAGCACAGGGCTAGATGTCCATGTAGCTCGGTTTCTGACATTATAGTTGAGAAAAGAAACCGGAGGGTTCTTGATATGAATTAAAGTTGTTGCTTTATTACAGACTACCAGGGAATAGATTTGAAAAGGCAGGAGACAAATCCCAAATTCTTTGTAGATTAAAAAACATCTGGTAATCCGTTTATATAATCCAAATATAAATGCTTTTAAGGGAGAGGAGAAATGGCCCATGTGCCACCTGGGCCTCCTCATGGGTGCCTTCACTCTCTACAGTTCAGTCTTAGCTTCTTTCATTATACCTTGTCCCTTGAGTTGCCCTACTAGGGGCTGAATATTTAAAATTTACCAAAGTTTTGAGTGAGATTTGAGCAGGCCAATAAGGCATTACCTATATTTGTCTCCCAACACTATTCATAGCTTACTGTCAAACAGTAATTCCCTATTTCGGAAAATCTAATAAATTAGTAAAATCTTAAAGTTCACTGGTTAATTTTGCAAGACCGAGAATTCCTAAGAATCAGAAGTGCTATTCAAACAATGTGGGACGCTTAAGGGTTCTACACTGGAAAAGCCATCGTGTGGCATTAAAACTGCAACACGGTGTAAACGTTTGATGCACTCAAACCTATGCAAACATGAGCTGCGTTAAAGCAACTGCACCCAAAATATAACAAACTTCGGAACTCAAGTTCCTTACAAAAAAACCTGAAAACACCAGTTCAGGGCAACGAGCTCTTTCAAGCGAGTAGTTAGGTGGCCCTGAAAAGGGCCTTGGGCATTGCTACAGAAAGTTAGTTTGTGGGTGCCGACTTAACCGCCAAATCCGTAGAGAGTGCGTCCCTGGCGCTTGAGCGCGTAGACCACGTCCATGGCCGTGACAGTCTTGCGCTTGGCGTGCTCGGTATAGGTGACCGCGTCCCGAATTACGTTCTCCAGAAACACTTTCAGAACCCCGCGGGTCTCCTCATAAATAAGACCTGAGATGCGCTTTACTCCACCGCGACGAGCCAGGCGACGGATTGCAGGTTTTGTGATCCCTTGAATGTTATCCCGCAGGACTTTGCGGTGGCGCTTGGCGCCCCCTTTACCCAAGCCCTTCCCGCCTTTGCCACGTCCAGACATCACTAAGACCAGATCAGGTACTGTACTCAGATAGGGAGAGCACACCGAAATTCCTATTTAAAACCCGGAAGCGGACCTTTTTGAAAACTACAAATGAGGGTGGGTAGGGGGTGGGGTTAGTTCGTAACCTAATTTATCCCCGCCCACCATGCCCGAGAGTCAGTGGGGCGGAGCCGAAAAGAGAAGATTGCTTTGTCTGCTCATTCTCAGAATTCAGTTTAACACGTTCTGTTTAAGGGCATTAAAAAAAATTCTCTTGTTTATCAAGGGAGTGAAATAACTGTACCTATCAAGCCAGCATCTGTTTTTCAAGTTTGGATATTTAGGCCAAGTCATTAACCGAAATTATACATTGCCTCTCATTTTAAACGCATATCTGAAATGGAAACGAGTCCCTGGCTTCTCTCTTTCCAGAGAAGCATTTTTTTTTTTTTTTTTTTTTTTGCGGTACACGGGCCTCTCACTGTTGTGGCCTCTCCCGTTGCGCAGCAAAGGCTCTGGACGCGCAGGCCCAGCGGCCATGGCCCACGGGCCCAGCCGCTCCGCGGCACGAGGGACCCTCTCGGACCGGGGCACGAACCCGCGTCTCCCGCATCGGTAGGCGGACCCCCAACCACTGCGCCACCAGGGAAGCCCGCAGATAAGCATTTTTGTATACTTTAAATGAAGGTGAAATAGTTATGGTGGTAAACTTGTCTTAGGGAGCGAGGAAATTTCTGAAATCCATTGGGCAACAAGGCTTTCCCGCTGGAGTGTTTGTTTTTGGGAGGTATGACTCCATTGCTTGCGCCCTCAGTATTTGCTATATTTCACCTTCTGACGTCCAGGACCTGTTTTGTGGCAGGTGTTTTCTTATTTTTACTTTATTTTCTTCATTTGTAGAATGGAAATGTTAACCCCGACATCACAAAGGTGTTCTGAAAATCAAAAAGTAAATTTCTGGTCAAATGCTCAACACAGTCATTGAGGACTACTGTAATTACCTGCGGAAATTCCATCTTCATGCTCCAAAGATTGACTTTCTCCTCAATATTCTTAAATCTCTCAATCTGGTATTTTGCCATCTGGGCCCATGTTCAGTTGCTTTCCTAATCTCCATCTTTTTGTGAGCAAACTTTTTATTTAAGAAGTCAGTGCTAAACTTACATCATTACATTTAAATTTATATAACTCCCCCAATTTAACCAGCAGTCTCCACTGCCATCTCCACGCTCCGAACACAATTCCCCCTAAAACTGTATTGTCTGATAAAGTAGTCAGGAATAACTTTTGAGCCTTTATTATATATGATATATAAAATATATTCATATATATATGTAAATATATATATTTTGGAATGGGATTGATGTTGCTGAGGAGCTGAATTTTTAATTTTACTTAATTTTAATTAATTTAAATTTAAAGGCTGATACTCCATTTCAATTATTGGAAATTTTTAGGTATGTTTGAACAACCTGGGCATGTGAACTTAATTTTAAACAATAAACTGTATGGAATTTAAATACAAATCATTTCCAGTAAAAAATTAGTGTCAGATTGACTAAAATATAAACCCAATTTGGTAGATTTAGATTGAAAAAAAGAATGTAAGATATTGCATTAATAATATCTCTATATTTATTACATGTTGAAATGAACATATCTTGGATGTTTTGGGTTAAATGCAATGTATTATTTAAAATATTGCATCTCTTTGCTTTTTGAAATGTGGCTACTGAAAATTTTTTCATTAAATGTTTGCCTTGCATTGTTTTCTTTGGTCAGTGGTGCTCTAGAATTTTTCCTTTTCCCTCTCTGTTTCTTGATCTGTATCCAACCTTGCTATCATGGGCTTTGGAATACAGTGGATGTTCAATGTATTTCTAAGAAACCCAATTACAGATACTCGTCTCAACTAGAATGAAGCATTGCAAAAATAAATTAAAAAGTAAAATCACATTAGAGAACTAAGGCAGGCTTGTGGAATAAACCATTACTTACCAAGGCAAGAAAAGATGAATACTAGAAAAATTGTTGACCTTAGAATTCTTCAAGGGCAGAATATCAGGAAATGGAGCGTACCTGAAAATTTATGCTTATTTTTTTCCCCCCAAAAGTGTGTTTCTTGAGAGGGGAACATTCAGAACTGATTATGAAAGCAATGAGTGTTCTTTGATTGATAGATTGTTTGATAGATTGTGCACTCAGTCGTTTTATAAAACAAAAGAAGAAAAGAAATCATTTAGTAGAAGTACAAAAGCGTTTCCTTAAAAGAAGGAAGGCCAGAAAACAATTTACTATTCCTGGAAAGTAGGTAAAGACCAAGAAAGAATGAGGTTAAAAAATCAGGTAAATTACTTTGGAGTCTAGAAAGAATAATAAGGTAAAGTGTCCATTATCTGATGCATGAGTGAAATAAGAATGTCAAGGAGTTACACCATGGTGTGTCATAGAAATTTATCTCGAAAGTTTATATATATATTTATATACATACATATGTGTGTGTATATATATATATATATTTTTTTTTTTTTTTTTTTTGGTAAGGATTCACTGTGTTGATCTTGGGTGGCCTCAGCCTGCAGGATTTCAGTTCCCGGGCTAGAGACTGAAGTCAGGCCACGGTAGTGAGAGTGCTGGATCCTAGCCACCAGACCACCAGGGACAGTGGCCAGTGACAAGGCCCCTGGCCCCCTGGTTTTTCAGAAATGAATTCCCACAAAGAGATGGAAAGTAGTGAAACAACTAAAGTGTTTATGAGGAGGAAAAAGAGTACTTGTGAATAGTGTGGACTTAAAAAATTTTTCACAGCCTAAAAATTGAGAGTTATGTTTTATTCGGTGGAGATTTTTAGGACTTAAAAGCCTGGGAGGCAGCATATCAAGTAACCCTGAGAGAACTGCTTCTAGGAGGCTAGGGGAGAGCCAGGTTTTATAGACATTTTGCAACAAAGGGCAGGTAGTCAGGAACATCAAAAGATTATTGTTAATTAAAGGAAACTAGATATCTCAAATTAAGGAATTTAGCTCTTTTCTATGTATGGGAAGATGCAAGAGTCTGGGCTCACCGAACTCATTCCTTTGATATGCACCTCAGCTGTCTGGGACACGTATCCTGTATTTTCACATCCTGAGTTTCCTCAGGGCTCACTGTATGGAGTGGCTGCAGTCTGATGGCTGCTAGATGGCAGGTATTCTTTCCTTCCTAAGTTCCCTCAGGGCTCACCAGCTCACATTGGAGGGCTGCAAGCTCTGCTGTGACATCCTTTGTTTACTGATATGGCAGGAAATATTCCATTTCTCAATAGGTACACCTGGGTGAACTCAGAATGTTGAGTGCTTGCAGTAGTTTAAATCACTTATACGGGGCATCTCTTCCAGGTTTCTTTTGACCAATCATCTTGCTTTTCTTGGTTCTAAGTCGTATTTGGATTATCTCAGGGTCCTGCCACGTGTGCTCCTGCATCTCTTAGCCAAGATGGATTCTAGCGAAGAGGCTTATGGGTAGGTTGACATCACTTACTATGGGGTGGTGACCCCTCCTTATTTGACCTCCAGGGAGTGTTTCTGCGCATGTGTAGTCTGGAAGGTTTCCTTGACCTTGAGAATGAGGTATATGTGGTCTCTTTATCTTTTATCTGGGCAGGACTCAGCTCCTCTCTGCTCCAGCTATTATCTTTGTCTTGGAGTATCTGGCCACAGGCGACAAACTCCAGCTGCTCAGCCTGGGGCTCATCTATCTCCTGCCTCAGTGTGAGAAAAATTGTCTGAGACTTGGAAGTAAGGAAAAAAGGAGGAGCCATGATGTCCAATATACAAGGTTATAGGCCACACAAGGATTCTATAAAAATGTACTCAGACCACCTAACTATTTACTATTGACTGTAGGTACCAAAATTAGTGAAGTTACTTAACTGGCAGAGAGGCAAATAATTTCTATCCAGTGGAAGATTTATGACCTATTGGGTAATAAAATAATTTTATTTTAAACTAATCTAACAATCCTGTTCTAACATTTCTTTGTTACATTTTCTGTAAATATCCTAATTTCTTAAATGTTCTTTGAGCCTACCACGGCATTTTACCTGTTGGTTCATTTATTGAAAAGTGAAGCTCTTTGACACATACTAATTTTTATTTGCTGAATCATGATTTTGCCTTTTTGAAAAAAAATGTAAGTGAGATATCATGTAATTGTGACTTGATTGGAAATAAAGGGGGATTTAGGAGAGGTGCTGGTTCTTTTCCTTTAGGCCCGGGAAATTGAACACTTGTCACTCAACGTCATGGCAAATCATCATTGGTAAGCAGCATACAGGAAGGTGGAAATTGCAGACAGGAAGGCATATTCTTTATAAGGCATGGGCTCACTGAGGATAAAGGAAAGGCTCTGGTCACTACAGAACAGCTCTGAAATCTGTTAAGATATATATAAATGTCAAATTAAGGTAAAGGAACCGACTGAATTTCGTTTTGTTGTCATATGAGAACATAGTCTAGAAAGCCTGCCCAAGTGTTTTTTAGTTATTCTACAGGAAGGCGTTTCTGTTTAACTATTTATTAGGGTCTAATATCTGTGAAGTGTCTATGAATTTAGATGCTAATTTATAGGATATTGAAAATTTCAATGATTTTTGTCTATTAGAGGTGACTATTATCTCTTTCCAGTAGAAAAGATAACGTAAAGGTAATAATATAATTGTACCATAGGACAATAAACCTTTTCCATCTAAATTTGCTCGTTTGATTTTAATTCAATCTTCTTTCTTTTTCCCAGGTGGAGGGCGGGTGGTGGTGGTGGTGGTCTAGAACTTTCCCGCTGTACATCTTGGTTCTCAGCTGGGGCCCCTGTAACAAAACATAGATTAGCAAAGGAAAAATAAACAGCTTTATTAACATGTATATTTCATACACACAGTAGCAGAGACCCAGGAGAAAGTAATCCAAAGAGGTGGCTTATAACTCCAGCTTACATAGCATCTTCAACAAAGACTAGATTTGTAGAGAAATGACCGGACAAAGAAAAGCACTTTTAGGCTTCTAACGGCAGCAAAGTGTGAGAAGGTAAATATATGGGAGGAAACTAACAGCGAGGTTTGTTAAGAGTCCTCTGGAGCCTCTCTGGTCTGAACAGCCTGTGCAGTCTCCAGTACAGAATTTATATCCTGCTATAAGGCAGAAAAAAAAAGAGTAGAGAGAGGTTTTTCTTCCGATTATTGTTTATTAACTGCCTAGGGAGGTAAAATAAGGGAAAGCATTACAACAGTTCTTATCGACAAAGTAGGTGGCTCTAAAAAGAGCATTTTTCAGTTCAGAGTAAGCAATAGCCTTGGGTTACGCCCTCTCCCCGCGGATGCGGCGGGCAAGCTGGATGTCCTTGGGCATGATGGTGACGCGCTTGGCGTGGATGGCACACAGGTTGGTGTCCTCGAAGAGCCCCACCAGGTAGGCCTCGCACGCCTCCTGCAGCGCCATCACGGCCGAACTCTGGAAGCGCAGGTCGGTCTTGAAGTCCTGCGCGATCTCGCGCACCAGGCGCTGGAACGGCAGCTTGCGGATCAGCAGCTCCGTGGACTTCTGGTAGCGGCGGATCTCGCGCAGGGCCACCGTGCCGGGCCGGTAGCGGTGCGGCTTCTTCACGCCGCCCGTGGCCGGCGCGCTCTTGCGGGCCGCCTTAGTGGCCAGCTGCTTGCGCGGCGCCTTGCCGCCGGTGGACTTGCGAGCGGTCTGCTTTGTACGCGCCATGACGATAACAGAAAAGGAAACTGGCTGGAGAGTAGTATGGTGCTGGTGCCGGTTGTGACCTTATGTATGGCCGCAGATCAGTCTGATTCCTAGTTCCCGCGCTGTGATCTAATTGGTTCTCACGTTGCCTTTAGGAGAAATATGGTTGGATTCCATTAAAGATTAAATGAGTTATCGAAATTTTATTTCAAGTTTATAGTCCACTTTGAATTGAGTCCATAACAGTAAGGTTTCACTTAGTAGAGATTTTAGTGTACTTCATTCACTGAATTTTTCTCAAAGGAGAAACGACCAATGGACTAAACAATTCTCACTAATAATGCCGTCATTCGCAGAATTTAAAAAGCCCGCCCAGACATGTCATTGGTCAGCTATTCCTCCTTTGTTCTCTCATTTATTTTATTCATATTTTACTTTTTGACACCAAGTTCGTTTGACTATACATTATATGTAATAATGTATATACCTCGTGTACATGCAAAACCACCACTTAACATGAGGCATTATGGTCTGTATTCTTTGTCATTTACATACATATACGTTATCCATAGCCTACAAGCCCAAATTTATGTCCTTACACAGAATTCCCTTAACAGGGGTTCTTTATGTGAGTTTACAAACGTATTGCATCTTTTCAGTTAAAGGGATGGCAGAAAGCTAGTTTCATGAATTTTTCTAAGAATTTATGGTGCATAAAATGTGACCAACGGCTAACAATTTAGCCCCTTTGTGGCAAACATGGGAGCGGTTTCCCATTTTTAAATGCAAGACTTTTAACAGGCTAATATGAACAAAATTTAAGCGGAGCTACACATTAAGACTTGACCACGTCTCCTACACTTACGAAGTATTTCAGCGCTTTCCGGGAGAAAAGTGGGTGGCTCTGAAAAGAGCCTTTGATTTTCGGAACGGGGACTGAAGAACTGCTAAACGTTTCACTTGCCCTTGGCCTTGTGGTGGCTCTCGGTCTTCTTAGGCAGCAGCACAGCCTGGATGTTGGGCAGGACGCCACCCTGAGCGATGGTCACGCGACCCAGGAGCTTGTTGAGCTCCTCGTCGTTGCGGATGGCCAGCTGCAGGTGGCGCGGGATGATACGCGTCTTCTTGTTGTCGCGGGCCGCGTTGCCCGCCAGCTCCAGGATCTCAGCCGTCAGGTACTCCAGCACCGCCGCCAGGTACACGGGGGCCCCGGCACCGACCCGCTCGGAGTAGTTGCCCTTTCGGAGCAGACGGTGCACTCGGCCCACGGGGAACTGGAGCCCGGCTCGCGATGAGCGGGTCTTAGCCTTGGCGCGAGCTTTGCCTCCTTGCTTCCCGCGCCCAGACATACTGAGTGCTAGCAGGGGAAAAACAGCCACAAGAAAAGCGAAAAAGAAATGTTCTATAAGGAGCAACAAGATGACAGTTATAGAGCTGGGTGGAATTGTCAAATGCGAGGTAGGATTGGTTAAAATCGTCTTTTTACTAGACAACCAATAAGAAAGGAGATGTGATGCAAGTAAATTTACATAATCTCGTCACTAATGCATTATCAAATCAGTTCTGGATATCCTTGAACACCTTATTTGCATAGGTCGCCTATAAAAGACGAGATTCTAGACGTAAGCAGGCATATGAGAGTCATACTTTAGTGTGCGTTTCGAATTCGGCAAGTATGCCTGAACCAGCTAAGTCTGCTCTTGCCCCGAAGAAGGGTTCCAAGAAGGCGGTGACCAAAGCCCAGAAGAAAGATGGTAAAAAGCGCAAGCGCAGCCGCAAGGAGAGCTATTCCGTGTATGTGTACAAGGTGCTGAAGCAGGTCCACCCGGACACCGGCATCTCGTCCAAGGCTATGGGCATCATGAATTCGTTTGTCAATGACATCTTCGAGCGCATTGCGGGCGAGGCGTCGCGCCTGGCGCATTATAACAAGCGCTCAACCATCACGTCCAGGGAGATCCAGACGGCCGTGCGCCTGCTGCTGCCCGGGGAGCTGGCCAAGCACGCCGTGTCCGAGGGCACCAAGGCTGTCACCAAGTACACCAGCTCCAAGTAAATGTTTATAGGTGCTGTTAAAACAAAGGCTCTTTTCAGAGCCACTTACATTTTCATGTGAGGAGTTGTGATGCCCTCTTGATGCCCGTTTTGGGCATGTTATCTAAACGCAGTTAGATACTGGAGTTGGCTGAGTTGTTTCTGCTAATAAGTCTATGTATAGAGAAGCCCTTGTGCTTATTAAAACAGGCTCTTTCTGTTTCACCTCTTTCCCAAACCTTCCTATATTCTATACTAAAAAAGCCAAGAGTTTCTGTCCACCACGCCTTATTTTCAATTACGAAAGCAAGGGAGGCTGGCTGGGTGGGATTAGGAAAGGGAACTCTTCCATCCTAGCCGTAGTTTGGCACTCTGGTACCAGGAATTGGTTTCTGTTCCCAGCTTCCCCCGGCCCTTTCCCCAGAATGGATCCTACACTCCCAGAATCATGCCCCACCCCACAGAATTCAGAGCCTTACCTCCATCTGGCCTGCGCTCCAAACTTCGACATTCTAGTACCTCTGCCTTCTCCTGTGTGCCCAGACCCCTATATGGGGTCCAGTTTCAGTTGTTTCTGAAACACTTCAGCTCGGGTTTTGCTCTTCCTTCCAAAACCTGTGTAACTTTTATTAAATTATCTTTGTAAAAATAACCAAGAGTTTTCTCTTTTCCTGACTGGACACTGACTAATGCATGGTGTCAAGCCTCCCTTGATTTAAACCTTTTGCTTGTTTCACTTCGTTTCAGCGTCAGACACTTTGATAATCATACATTTTCCTTACTCTCGATCTCAGAAGGGTTTATCACCATCAGTTCTCCCAGGTAGGTAAAGCATTTATTCCAGGAGACAAAAGAAGTGAGTCGAATTGGAGTGCGGCATGCAGGCCTTTGGGATTTGGAGCTTCATCTCCTAGCCTAACCATGTCTTCCTTTTTGGCTGATTCGGGACACATCATGAAAGATGAATAAGAAATGCACCAAGAAAAGGGATGTAGCCTAGTGCTGGGAGAGGAGGTAATTCATGCAAAAATACTTCCTAAAGTGTTGAGAAATCTGTACATGTGAAGTGTTTTTGAATTCTATCTAGACATCTTTGAAAGAAAACTGCATCAGAAGACATTGGTTGGAATTTGAGTTCTGTGAGGTAAATAATCTTTGGTTCTCACAGCCTCTGTTCCTTACTTTAAAAATGAGAATGTTGGGCTTCCCTGGTGGCACAGTGGTTAGGAAATCCGCCTGCCAGATGCAGGGGACACGGGTTAGAGCCCTGGTCCGGTAAGATCTCACATGCCTCAGAGCAACTAAGCCAGTGCGCCACAACTACTGAGCCTGCGCTCTAGAGCCCACGAGCCACAACTACTGAGCCCGTGTGTCACAACTACTAGAGCCCGTGCTCTGCAACAAGAGAAGCCACCACAATAAGAAGTCCGCGCACTGCAACGAAGAGTAGTCCCCCTCGCCACAACCAGAGAAAAGCCCACGTGCAGCAGTGAAGACCCAACGCAGCCAAAAATAAAATAAAATAAATTTATTAAAAAAAAAAAAGAGAGAAAGAATGTTATAGGAGTTCCCAAGCTGTCCAGTGGTTAGGGATCCGCGCTTCCAACTGCTTTGACCCCTGGTTCAATCCCTGGTCGGGGAATAAAGATCCCAGAAGCCGCGTGGTATGGCCAAAAACAAAACAAAACACAAACAAAAAAGGATATTACTGAAACCAACTCATTGACAGTTTTGTGTAAACAAATGCAGTAGTTACAATGAAAGCAAACATTACAATTTGATTTGCAATTCATGAAGTTATTTATGGACATTATGAGGTAAATTTTCCCATTACTCCTACACTTTACATATAATGAAGACAAGCTTTTTGATATAGTATTATAATCAGAAGTAATAATACTATAATGAATGAACAAAGTGCTGCTCCATGAAATTAGACTTTCTGCTGTTAAAATCAGACACCCTAGACACACTAGCTGAAAAGGAAACGTAGGGGACTTCCCTGGTGGTCAGTGGTTAAGAATCCGCCTCTCACTGCAGGAGACACGGGTTCGAGCCCCGGTCCTGTAAGATCCTACACGGAGCAACCAAGCCCGTGCACCACAACTACTGAGCCTGAGCCTGAATTCTAGAGCCCGTGAGCCACAACTACCGAAACCTGCGTGCTCTGCAACAAGAGAAGCCACCACAATGAGAAGCCCGCGCACCGCAACAAAGCGTAGCCCCCGATCACTGCAACTAGAGAAAGCCCACGCGTAGCCCGCGGCAACGAAGACCCAACGCAGCCAAAAGTAAATAAAAATTGAAGAACAAAAAGGAAATGTAAATTGCCGCTGTTAAAATTAAAACAATGTCAAAATTATGTGAGCCTGCAACTTTAGGAAGAATTTACTTGTATCTATAGTCATTTTTATATTTACACTGTTAAATTTAAACATATGTAGTTATAATCTTAAAGCTCATTGAATACATTAATCAATAATTCTTTTTTTTTTTTTTTTTTTTTTTTTTGCGGTACGCGGGCCTCTCACTGTTGTGGCCTCTCCCGTTGCGGAGCACAGGCTCCGGATGCGCAGGCTCAGCGGCCATGGCTCACGGGCCCAGCCGCTCCGCGGCATGCGGGATCCTCCCGGACCGGGGCACGAACCCGTGTCCCCTGCATCGGCAGGCGGACTCTCAACCACTGCGCCATCAGGGAAGCCCAATCAATAATTCTTAAACGTGAGTGCCTTTTCAATTGGTGGTCTGACAAATTATCACAAATACAGTGGCTTACAACAATACATTTATAATTTTATGGTTCTTTAGATCAATATTCTGAAATGAATTTCATTGAACTAAAATGGTGTCAGAGGGCTTGGGCCTCTAACAGTGGAAATCTGTTTCCTGTCTTTTCCAGCTCCTGGAGGATTTTCCTTGTTCCTTGGCTCACAGCCCTTTGCTAGATTTGAAAGCCAACAGTATCTGACCAAATTCTTCTCACATTGCCATCTCTCTGGTTTTGTACTCTGATTCCCTCTTCCATTGTTAAGGGCCCTTGTAATTATATTGGGTTCACTTGGATTATCTAGGATAATCCTATTTATTTATTTGGCCAAGCACAGCATGCGGGATCTTAATTCTCCGAACAGGGATTGAACCCATGTCCCCTGCAGTGGAAGCGTGGAGCCCTAACCGCTGGACCTCCAGGGAATTCCCTAGGATAATCCTATTTAAAGTCAGTGCCATCTGCCACCGTAATTCCCATTTGTTATGTATCCTAACATATTCACAGACTCCAGAGATTAAAAGGTAGACGTAAGTGGGGAGGCATCATTCTGCCTAGCACAGTAAGTGAGAGTATTTTTAGAATTTGACAGAATGCTATATACTTTCGGTTCTGGTGGGAAGACGAACATATGGACACACTACTGTATGTAATTTCTTGGATTTCATATACTCCCCTAAAGCTCATATAGACCTGGTGTAGATGTTTACCTCTGGGACTACAGAAAGCAAAAATTGACTATTTACAATAACATAAACTCTCAAATACAGCTATCTGTTATTTTTAGTTTTCATTCTTTTACATTTAAAAAATTTTTGCTTTTGTTCTTTATATGTATTGTTTGAATGTTTATGCATTTTTTTGTGTATGTTGTGTGTGCATATTTATGTGTTGTGTTGGGAATGGGAAGCCTGGTAGTCATTAATTACACAAGATTATAGACTATTAGTACTTTTTTCCTACCAGGGTTGGAATCCTAAAAATATGTTGTAAATACATTCTTAGTATTTGTTCCATATGGGATGCCATTTATGGCAGTTTATAAACTTAAGCAGGTTTGTGATTATGAGAAAAGTGTCAATTTTCATGACTGTTATATATGTATACATAGGACAGAAGAGTGGTGGTGGTATGAATTATTTTCATTAAAAAAAAATTTTTTTTTTCTGACTAGGGCAAAATAATCATAACATCCACCCTGAGAGAAAATAACATAATTTAAGGGAGAGGAGGCACCAAAATATTTTAAGGGTATTTCTTTCCTGAACTGCCAGTGGGTTCGGCAATGGTCTAACTTTTCATTAGCCAAACCTTGGAAAAATTCTCCTTACAATTAAATGGTCCTATCCTGGAACCAGTGATACTCGTTTTTCAATTTTATGCACATTAACTGTGCTGCTCCCCATTAATACATAGAAAAGTTATACTGCTTTAATCAAATCGAATGCATGTACATATTCCTCTTACTACCACACAGCACTAACAAGGCATTGCCAAGGATTTAAGAGGATTTCTTAAATCCTCTTCGCTTTTCATGGGGTCAGTTCGTAGGGCACACTACATCACAGCAGTTCAAATGACACTTACATGTCCACACTTGGCTAGCCTTGTAGCCAAAGTGAGCAGTGAAAGCAAGAGAAGGCTATGCTACCATTTACCTAGAAAGTAAATACATATTTTATTTTCAAAACAAAATGCTGTGTACTTCAAGTGTTAGCAACAAGTTCGTTTCAATAAATTAAAATTGAGTCTATTATCACAGTTATATTAGAACCGAATCATTACAGCTCTTGTGCTGAAAAAGTGGGTGGCTCTTAAAAGAGCCTTTGAGACTAACCACGAAAAGCACTTTTTTGCTGGGGTCACTTGGAGCTGGTGTACTTGGTGACAGCCTTGGTGCCCTCGGACACGGCATGCTTGGCCAGCTCCCCGGGCAGCAGCAGGCGCACGGCGGTCTGGATCTCCCTGGACGTGATGGTCGAGCGCTTGTTGTAATGTGCCAGGCGCGACGCCTCGCCCGCGATGCGCTCGAAGATGTCATTGACGAAGGAGTTCATGATGCCCATGGCCTTGGACGAGATGCCGGTGTCCGGGTGGACCTGCTTTAGGACCTTGTACACGTACACAGAATAGCTCTCCTTGCGGCTGCGCTTGCGCTTCTTGCCATCTTTCTTCTGGGCTTTGGTCACCGCTTTCTTGGAGCCCTTCTTCGGGGCGGGAACGGACTTGGCCGGCTCAGGCATGACGAACACCACGCCAAGTTAAAGAAGAAAGCATGTCGTGGAAACATCACTCAGGATATTTGTAGAGCTAGTATGCAAATATGGTATGTAAAACTTTACACTTTGATTGGATAAATTTTCCACGTTGTTCTGTGGTATGCAAATTATGTGACAGCAGGTCTCCTTTTTAATTGGTTGCAAGCTTTTAGACCCTTTTAACCAATCAAACAGTGTAATTTACGATTCGGCTTCGAAGTATAATTGCTTCTCATTTGTTAAGAAAATTTGTACTTTCGTTTCGCTGCTTCTTCGCTAAGCACCTTGATTAGATTGATGAGATGTCGGGACGCGGAAAACAAGGTGGGAAGGCTCGTGCCAAGGCTAAGACCCGTTCTTCTCGGGCTGGGCTCCAGTTTCCTGTGGGCCGAGTGCACCGCCTGCTCCGTAAAGGCAACTACGCCGAGCGTGTCGGGGCCGGCGCGCCGGTGTACCTGGCGGCGGTGCTGGAGTACCTGACGGCCGAGATCTTGGAGCTGGCGGGCAACGCGGCGCGCGACAACAAGAAGACGCGTATCATTCCGCGTCATCTGCAGCTGGCCATCCGCAACGACGAGGAGCTCAACAAGCTGCTGGGCAAAGTCACAATCGCTCAGGGCGGCGTCCTGCCCAACATCCAGGCCGTGCTGCTGCCTAAGAAGACTGAGAGCCACCACAAGGCCAAGGGCAAGTAAACTGCAGTATTCAAATCCTTGATCTTTGAGGAATCAATCTTAACCAAAGGCTCTTTTCAGAGCCACCCACGTATTCATTAAAAGGGCTTACATTTTCCTTATTTAAGCAGGTTGTTAAAAATGATTCTCATCACATTTTGTCAACTTAGAAGATGTGTTTACACTCTTATGAAATGCAAACTAATCATACTCTTTAAAGTAATCAAAAAAGTACTCTTTAGCTAAGTAAAAATGATATAGAGAGACCTTGTATCACAAGTAATTAAGTCCATCAATGCTGCAAGCCCTCAGTTGTTAAACCTCAGAAAAAGATAATGGTAGAATAATACTTGGTAAATGTTGAAAGTTTAGGTGCAAATCTAGTTGGTGACCTACAAGATCATTTAAACCACTCCTTTAGTACTATCTCATGTTGAAAGGAATTGTTTTGCATCCTGGTGGGACAAGTTGATCTGTAATTCATACTTGTTTTTAATAGCCAGTCTCTACTGAGCTGGGCCCTAATTAATTGTTAATACTGGGCCCCAGGGACAGCGTCCCTCCTTCCTGACCACCCCCTCGTTGGAGTGCGGAGGCCAGTGAGCCCCCAGCTCTGGGGGCTCAGCGTCCCCTCGGAAGTGACTGCGAGTCAAGCTCCCCACAGACCCCCGACCCCCTGGTCTCCCTCCCGCCAGGGCCGCTTCGTGCGCGGTGCCGGTCGACCCCTCCTCAGGGTGGAGGAGACCCGGGCCGACTCCGCTCCACTGACCTACCGCTGCCCGACTGGGACGTGGCCGAACAGCCGGACACAATGAGAAGCTGACAGTCTGCAACCCGGAAGAGAGTCCTCACCAGAAGGCGATGATCCCGGCACCTAGATCTCAGACTTCCAGCCTCTAGGACTGAGAAATACATTTTTGTTGTTTACAAGCCCCCACCCCGTCCCGTTTATGGTACTTTGTGACAACAGCCCAAAATGACTTAGCACTCTTTTTTTCAAGTACATCGAAGAATTTGTGGAGCCCATCCATTTTATGATACAATTTCCCAAATAACCAATATGCTCTCTATACACTCTGATTTGTCAACATTTGTATTTATCAAAATTGTTATAAAAAAAGCTTCCATATTTTTTCCTAATAAATTGTTTCCAATACAAAAAAAAAAAAAAGAATACAATACTGCATAGCCTGGAGCTAGAATTTGTTTAGGCAGAGCTTAACAAAGGCTTCAGCATGACTTTTCGGGACATACTTGTGTACCATTTACAAGTTTTGAGTTTTTCTTAACACCATTTTACACGAAGCTCAGTTGAAATTGTGAAACGTAGTGGGGTGCTTTTATGTGAGAATGTTATAGTTAGTGAAAAGTAAACATTTGTTAATATAATAGCAAGCATGAAATTAATCAGAGTTAATGGTTTTAGTGCATTCCGAAAATCTTCAAGAATTGAGGCCTGCGCAGGTTTGGGGTTGCTACCTGCCTCAGAAAGCAGAGGGTTTGTCTTCTGGGAGGACAAAGTCGTCCTCTCCTCTGATAAAACCTCTCACACAGCTGGCTTTGGCATCTTCCATGAAGAGGACTTCAGAGATTGAGGACTCATGCAGCTGGGCTTTCATTTGAGGTAGAGAGAGAAGACTGTGGTAGAGAGACCAGACTGTCCAGAGTGGGGTGTAGTTACCTCCAGAACTTTTCACTGTTAACCCAGCCTGGGATTCATGGTAGTCATACAAGTAGATTCCTTAATAGTAAATAATAATAATCGTTTCCAAAAAGTTTTCTTTCTTTCTCCTTTCCTCTCTCCCCTCCCTCTCTTTTTGAATATGGCCCTAAAGAACCCTCAGACATATGATCAGATCACAAGCTATATAGGTGTAAATTCTTTAGTTTTTGTAAAATCTGAGACTTACATATATCTTTAAAACACAATGCATCTTAATAGTAGGGATCCCTTTCTCCTCCTGTGGCCACAGGTCTTACACCAAGCCAGAAAACTGACACTGGTGCATGATAGCTTGGAATGCAGTGCAAGGGCTCATCATAAGACTTAAGGGCAAGCCACGTTAAGTCTTATGGGGAAGGTAGAGGAGGATGTATTCAGGGGGCTGGAGTTCTGCTTTCATATGATCTCTGGACCCCTAAACTGATGGTCCTCAATTCTATCAGACCCAACACTCTTTTTCTATAACAAATACTGTAACTATCCCCTTTACTATCCTGAAATGAAATTCATATATATAATCTACCAAAACACGACTTACCTGTAATATAAAAGGGGAAATAAAAGGAAAGGATTTTGTTATTTTAAAAAATCTCTAAGAGTTTAAAAAGAGAAAACAAGAAATTGACGTAAAATTAGCCTTACTACATTTGAATGAGGGTATAAAAATCTCTTGGCCAATCACATCCAACACGCCTTTTCAAAAAGTTGATCAAAAGAAAGCCAGTTTCAGGTACCAAAGTTTAAAATTTTTATTCTGCAAACAAGATTAAGCATTGTAATAATTTGTGTTAAGTTCTGCGGAGAAAAGCCAAAGAACATTGTAAAGAAACAGCATAAGGAAGATAAAGGTGAGAAAGGGTTGAAAACAGCCATTCAAAGGGAGGCTGATGTCGGAGAGTGAACCTCGCTACCAATACCTTCACTGCGAGCCGCAAGGAACAAATGCCTTGTCCAATCAGAACGGAACTCTTTATATACACCAGTGGGAGGGGGGGCGGGGGGCAGGCTTTCATTTTTCCACCAGCTAGCTGCTTTCGGGAAATCTGTCATGGCTCGTACTAAGCAGACCGCTCGCCAAGTCCACCGGCGGCAAAGCGCCGCGCAAGCAGCTGGCCACTAAGGCGGCGCGCAAGAGCGCGCCGGCCACGGGCGGCGTGAAGAAACCGCACCGCTACCGGCCCGGCACGGTGGCCCTGCGCGAGATCCGCCGCTACCAGAAGAAGTCCACGGAGCTGCTGATCCGCAAGCTGCCGTTCCAGCGCCTGGTGCGCGAGATCAGGCAGGACTTCAAGACCGACCTGCGCTTCCAAAGCTCGGCCGTGATGGCGCTGCAGGAGGCGTGCGAGGCCTACCTGGTGGGGCTCTTCGAGGACACCAACCTGTGTGCCATCCACGCCAAGCGCGTCACCATCATGCCCAAGGACATCCACTTGGCCCGTCGCATCCGCGGGGAGAGGGCGTAGATTTGTTTCTCCCGATTAAGTGCCAACCTCTGAAAAACCCAAAGGCTCTTTTCAGAGCCAACCACCTTTTCTGTGAAAGATTCCTGTGCACTGGGGACCTCCATTCCGAGCGAGGAAATAAAACCGCTCCTCCCAACCTCCGCCTCCGGCAAAAATGGCATTACAAGTTCTTTAAGATTAATTGGGTGGCTCTGAAAAGAGCCTTTAAGGTACTCAAGTCTTTTTTTCTTACTTCTTTTTGGGGGCCGCCTTTTTTGGCTTGACCGCTTTAAGCTTGGCTACCTTGTGCTTATGAATTCTGGCCTTGGCTGGACTCTTGGCTATCTTCGGTTTGGCTGTCTTCACCTTTTTCGGGCTCTTGACCACTTTCTTGGCCCCGGTGCCTGCTAATGGTTTCTTTGCCTTCGGGGTCTTCTTAGCGGTTTTTTTCGGACTGGCAGCGCCTGTGGCCTTCTTGGGCTTCTTTGCCCCAGTAGCCTTCTTGGGGTTGGTCGCGCTCGCTTTCTCGGCTTTGGGCTTGGCTTCCCCGGTGGCCGACTCCTTGTTGAGCTTGAAAGAGCCCGAGGCGCCAGTGCCCTTGGTCTGCACCAGGGTGCCCTTACTCACCAGGCTCTTGAGACCCAGCTTGATCCGACTGTTGTTCTTCTCCACGTCGTAGCCGCCAGCTGCCAGCGCCTTCTTGAGCGCAGCCAGGGACACGCCGCTGCGCTCCTTGGAATCGCTGACAGCCTTGATGATGAGCTCGGATACTGGGGGCCTGGACGCCTTCCGCTTCACGGCACCAGCAGACTTGCGAGCCTTCTTCTTCACAGGCGTCTTTTCCGCAGAAGTAACAGGAGGCGCAGCAGATACGGTTTCAGACATGGTTGTTGGTGTGGATGCCTAACAGTAAAAAAATTAAAGACTCAGAGTTGAGTACCCAGACCGAGAATGTGTGTGTTATATATACACACAGCGCCACTGCGCGCTGATTGGTTCCCAGCTGGCTTCCAGCTTGAAAGCAACCTAGTCTCAGCTCTGTCTCGGAGTTGTGTTTGTTACAGTTCAGTAAAGCAAAAAATTAAAGATCTCCTGTGGAGGAACCACACCAGTTATATTCTACAATGAACCGGGACAGCTCAAGCTTTGAGACCTTTACAGTTTCTTCTTCCAGTTTTTATCACTTTGGTCTCAACCTTTTTCAAAATCCCCCGACACTCCTACAGATCCACAGGTCAGAGAGACAACTTTTTGAGTTTTGTTTATAATATAAATTCTTCTCTTTATGTCTTCAATAGCTTGCTCTCAAGGGACATTCTATACGTTTTTGGCTTTTCATGCCTTCAACAACTGCTTGATTCTCTTTGACATTTACCTGGGAAATCTGTTTCATATGAGGAGAAATAACACAGGCTCTTTCAGGATTTCTGTACAAGAACTGTAGTAAAGGCTGCTTGGAATAACAGCAATATCTGATAAGAAAAGTCATTATTTAGTTTGGAAAAGTTTTATCATAGCTTTTTGTGACTATTTAGAGGGTTGGTTAATTTGGGGGCTTTAAGCATTCAAAATTTATGTAGGAAAATAGCAAAAGCAATAATCAATGATCCTCTTGACGTGGTAGTTGGGCTTGTGTTGCACTAGCTGATGGCAGAGGAGGTCCAGGTACAGGCATAAAATAGAGTTGGACCACTTTATGGGGCTTTACTGATTCACTTATTTACATTGACTTTATTAGGAAGGATCAGTTATTGAAATGTTCACAAGCTCTTGGGTTCAGGGTTCTGTCATGCTTTGGAAGATAAACTTTGGCAAAGTATCCAAGTAAAAGAATTAAGGAATATACACACGCACAGTACTCCCACACATACTTATATAGAATTCCCTTGAGAGGGAAATTGAAAAGCATATATATTCATTACTACTTTTCTTATTTAAGCAAGGATATAGGTTTATAGGAAACACATTATAGGTTATGCGTTATGTTCAGTAGGAAATAGATTGATGGTAGAAAGTACTTTGATTTTCTTCTTCAGGCCTCAGACTGTTTGTCTTTAACATATGTTTATTTTGAAGCAGCCATGGACTTCTCTGTATTTCTGATAAACCTTATGAGTCCCTTCCCAGAATAATGCTTTTCAGTGCTTAAGATAATATACATAGGATTACAAAGGAAAACAGTTGTATTAAAATACCATTATCAAATTTATCAAATATCCAAATTGGTGAAGTATTAACATGTGCTTCTTTATTAATACATTAAATAACAAGATTACCCATATGACCAAGAATTACTACAGTTTAGAAGGTGTAATATATTTAAACAATATTAGAGATTGAGATATTGACGGCTGCAACTGCAACATGGTTATGAATATAGCACAGGTCCTGCCACTCACACTGTTTGTTGCCTGCATTCACAAGTGGAGGAAATGCTAAGGTTCACTTGGAGTATAAAGTAAAGACAAAGAGAGAGGTTTTGTTCAATACAAGTTTCCAGATGCTCTGAATCCATCTATATAGCCCAGGTTAAGAACGCCATTCTGGAATTTGTTTCTGGAACCGCTTTGATGAACTTGGGCCTCTTCACAGACCATGGAGAAAAAGCCAAAGCTATCCAAGTCAGCTGGAACTCCAGGGAATTAACCAGAAATTAAATCTTTAGGTATTTATTATTTTGAGGAGTCTTCAAAAAGAAGGTTTTAGTAAATTAGATAATCACTTAGACTTTCACTTTAGAGGAGTGAATCTTGAGTGGAGGAGTTGGGAGCAGACATGACACTATAATATGTCATGATAAAAAATGCTGAGTGATTATTTACTTACAGATATTATTTTAAGCAATTTGGATTATCTCTTTTAAATTCAAGTGCTCTATAATTTACACTTTCTTAAACATTTATCGACGAAAGGAAAAAAACTGAGTGTAAGCTGCCCAAGGTCACAAGTTAGTATGTAGAGAAGGCTGTCTCCAGAGCTTGACCGGACACTGTAATGCCACCTGGTTGCAGAAATAGAATGCAGTGACAGATACAATGCCAGATACAAACTGTCCACAATTAAATATATAATCAAACCATAAATCTTAGACTTACAGCAGAACAAGGTTTTTATCACTTTGGGATATACATATTTATAAATCTCCAATGTAGCGCTCAGTGATTTTTAACCTGACTTGACCTCTTAAACGTGTAACCTTCTTATATTTTTAGTTCCCTCTATGGGGTCATCCAGCCTGCATACCAAAGAGCTCTGCTTAGTTAACCAAACATAAATGGACAAAACTAATGGAAGCTTAAACAATAAAGATATGATTTATTTAAAACCGTATTTAAAGCATTTTATAAGGGACAACAGCGTGTACTAACTGATTATTTCATATTTTGGAAAGACTGAAGAACAAGTATCAGGCTTCTTTGTGGAAAGTGTATGATCTGTTGCCCCACTTAACGGCTGCCCGTATTGTACGGATGCACAAACACACGTACCCATATATAGGAGCATTTATTAAATCCCAACTCCAGGATCCACAGTCGCTTCAGGCGCCCCTCATAGTTGCCACAGCTCTGAGCAAGGGACAAATAAGCGAAGGGTGGGAACTGAATGTGGTCACCGCCCCTGCTCTTGCAGTTTTCAAACAGGTCCGTCACATTACTATAAAACTCCTAAGTGGCGCTGTGGAGATCACTTCGCTGCGGCTGTGATCGCTGTACTTTCGGGATGTCTGGGCGCGGTAAAGGTGGAAAGGGGCTGGGGAAGGGTGGCGCCAAGCGCCACCGCAAAGTTCTGCGAGATAATATCCAGGGCATCACTAAGCCTGCTATCCGTCGCTTAGCCCGACGCGGTGGCGTCAAGCGTATCTCTGGTCTTATCTACGAGGAGACCCGTGGGGTGTTGAAAGTGTTTCTGGAGAACGTGATCCGGGACGCTGTAACCTACACCGAGCACGCCAAGCGCAAGACTGTCACCGCCATGGACGTGGTCTACGCGCTCAAGCGGCAGGGCCGCACTCTTTATGGCTTTGGTGGCTGAACTCCTGTTTGCCATCTCCCTGAGCCTACTAAAACCAAAGGCCCTTTTCAGGGCCACCTATTCTTTCACTCAAAAAGAGTTTTGCGCTTTCTGTTCTAATATTTTAAGATGTTTGGGTCAAGTACTGTTTACAATCTGTAGATTTAAGGTGATTTTATCTGATTTTTTTTTTGTATGTTTCAGGTAGGTCGCTAAAGCTGGTCCATAACCTCAGGTCGAACTGTATATTCGATGTATTTAGTGTGCTTATAGCTAGGAGACCAACAGGACAGTAAACTGCAGATGACATTTTGCACAACTGTCAGTGAAAAAAGGTGGAGAACATCACAGAAGAGGTAAGAGGTAAACCCTGATGCTAGGAAAATGGGACGTAGACACTTCTGTGGGCTGAAGACATTAAAACAGTCTGCCTTCTTGGATATCACATGATAAATGGTGGAGGAGAAAGGGGGATGATCAATCAACATAAAATATGTCGAAGGCAGTCAAGTTCTACCAGAGAAACAATAAGAGTACTTGGAAATTAACATTGTGAATCAACTATACTTAAGTAAAATAAAAGAGTACTTGGGGTTTCTTCTTGTTTAAAAGTGGAATGCAGACAGGACAACTTGTCTCTGCTTCTCTGAGCTGTCTTCCCATGTCCAAAGCTACTGGTTTCTCAATCCAAAAGAAGCTTTTATTAAGGTTGATATAAATGCTTGATATAAATATACAGGTTTATGTTTACCAACTTATGTTGATTCTTTATCTTGAATATTCTTAGACTTGATTACAAGCACATTTACCTTAAATTATAGATGAGAGTTGCATAACATGTATCCTGACAAAAAGTGCTGGACTGGGCCTTTCAAATCCAGGTCTTCCTGAGTCAAATCCCACCTTGTTCTCTACACATCAGGAAATGAGGCAAAATGAGCAGTTCTCAAGTGGGTTACCCATTTCCTTTTCTTACCTACTGTAAACTTTCTACAGTCTCAGGATTGTCAGCATGCCACTGTATTCTCTGGTGTCCTCAGAATGGGCTTTATTCTGTGAAAACATCTCTGTTTATTGTGATACAACTGGTATTTCTTTCCAGTGAAAGTGGTTCATTGTATTATAATAAGGTATAGCTGGACAGGTGGCTCCCTAGTGTGAGATAACTTTGCTGGCTTGTCCGGGAGCAGACGGGAGTATGTGACTAAGTGCTCTTTTTGGAGTGTAAGTAGAAGACACTCCCAGGCTTTAAAACCTTTCCTCTTCCTGCCAGCTATGAAGGTGCTGATCTTGTTTGACCCAGCAGAGACCATCAGGCTCTAGGGGTGGCAGAACAATGACTTGTAAGGAACAAGAGTTCCTGATTGATCAGGAGGGGCAGAGCTGCCTCACAGAGCTGGACTAATCATAGTGTATCTGTTCCATGAACAGGACTGTCTTTAAGCTAACTTATTTTTGAGTCTCTGTTACAGCAACTTAACTTTATCATACCAAATACGGTTTTCTCAACTTATTTACCAGTATGACTGTCCTTCCATTGGCCAGAAAGCTCTTTCAAAGAAAGCTAATGCCAAGTGAGCCTCTCTCCTTGACATCTCTTCCACTGTGTTCCATGCTAGACAGAACACAGAATAGGGGCTCATTACATGTTAGAGACGGGTGGGTGGGCTATCCATATGTCTTAAGCAGTTGTAATCTGGATATTTCAGAGTACTGTTTCCCCGAGGAGAGTAGTTCTTAACAACATGTGGATCAGAAGCTCCTTTGAGAAACTGGTAAAAAGTACACATATTGGACATAGATAGATATTTCATGGGGCTCATAAAAGGAATTCCCAGAGCTCCATGGATTCCTGTCAACAGCTTGGAGTCTAGGATTTTAGAGTCTGAGGTGTAAAGATCCAAAATTTAAGGCTAGAGAGGAAAGGACAGACAAAATGCATAAAGAACACATTGAAAAAGAGTAAATTTGTCACCATTTATTCACTATGTGCAATAGACCTATATATTCTCGAGAAGTTAGATCAGGTCTTAACACTTCATAACTCAGAATGCAAGATAGCCCATTTGGAAAAATTTTGATTCTCAGAGGCCTGAAGGCCCAAAATGACTGTATCTCATGAGATTTAAAAGTAAATTAAAACAGTGGGGTGTTTATTTTTTAGCCTGATTAAGGAGGAAGTCCATGAATTTCTTCTTAAGGCCCTTTGAACTTGTCTTCCATTGCTAGTCTTGATAAATATATTCAACAGGGTCTATGTCATCGAATAAATCATTTATTAAGTTTACAAGAAACATTCCCAATACCCCTTTTCAGAGATAAAAAGGAGCTGGAAAGCTTGTACAGAGGGATGCTTATTCTTTGTCTCTGTGTCTTAACCAACCGCTCTATGCCTCTGTTTCCTCATAAATGGAGATAAGAGTAGTTCCTATCTTACATGTTTGGGGGTGAATAACATTAAATATTTGTTAAGCATTTTGGCCAGTGCATGGCACATGGTTAATGCTCCATGTTTGGGCTATTATTGCTATTATAAGCATTCTTATTTCTCATGACATTCCTCAGAGGTCCAGAGAAAAAGAAAGTGGCATTTTGAACCATGAAGACATACACTTGAAGTCTTGAATTACCATTTTCTGTCTTTGTGGTCTGTGGTAAATTACTAACCACTGTTCCCTTATCTGTAATGTAGGCGAAATTTCGTATTTTCGTGAGGACTGAGTGAAAACATAGGATTATGTGTTTATGCATATGTTTAACAAATATAGTTTACATATATTCTTAAGAAGTTGCAAGTGCATTAATGGAAGTTCTTTTGGATGTAAACATAAAAAAAAAACAATTCCAGATTATTTAAACAAAAAAAAATTCTCTTGAAAGTTAAGTTTGCTGACCACACTTAAGCAATTAGTGAATACTCGGTCCTATCTTTTTCTTCAGTTCCTTTTCCTAATTTCTAGGAAAACAAATCTGATTGATCCAGCTGGGCAGATGCCTGCATCGATCAAATATGATGGCCCAAGACAGAGGGTAAAAACATAATGGCCACACATGGCGCTCAGCCCTGAGTGGAGCTGTTCCTAGGAAAGAAGTAATAATTGAGTACTGAAGTTGTCCCAGATGGTGTCTGGGCCGCCCTTCAGTCCCATAACCCGAGTTCCCAGGGATCTCTATTAACTATACCCAAAGCTCATGTTTGTTCTTAGCCTTCTAGACATCACACCAACTTGGTCATGTCCTCCTTGGTGAAATACATTATTTTCTTGACTTTTTTGACTCCGCTCTCCTGATTTTCTCCCAAACTCACTTGTCACTCTTTAGAATCTTTTGCTGTCTCTTTTTCTCTAAAGTTTGGAATGCCTCCAGGATAAACTCACTTCTTTATCCTTCATCTATGGGTAATCTCCAATCTCATGCCATGCTGACATTAAAATATCTATTTCCAAAATTTTCAAAAATTTCTATGTCCAGTCCCCATTTGCCTTTGAATTCCAAACTCACATATACAACTACTCACTTGATATCTGCAATGGAGTTGCTAAGGGGATTTAAAAATTGTCATGTTCCAGTCTCAGAAAACTCATCCTCTCCTAGAATTCTTGATTATCCAAGAACTTTATTAGCACTGCAGGGCAGTAGATAAGCACAGAACCTCTGGAGCCACACTGCCTTGGGTCTAACACCAGCCCCACACTTTGCTCAATTAAAAGGAGAGAAAAGTTGCATCTAGATAATGTGTATGTTGAGCAGATGAAGTGAGTTTATGTTTCTAAAGAGCTTGGCATAGTTTCCTAAACATATAAAGGGTTCAACAAATGTTAGCTACTTGATTCTTCACCCATAAAACCTAACTCTTCAATAAATCCTTTTGACTTTCTCCTCCTAAATCTAATTCTAATAATTTCACCAGAATTATTGCAATAAGCTTTCAGTTTTATTCCCTGCTTCTTTCTACTTTTAATCCCATAAAATTCATTCTCCCCATAGTGGCTAGAGTTATTAAAAATTCTAAGAGCTTCCCATGACACAATAAGAATCTGGGTGCCCTTTTGGCCTGTAAGGTCCAATATGTTCAGGTACCTGTTTAATCCCCAGCCTCATTTTTACCCCTTTACCTTACTAATCTCCTAGCATACAGACCTTATATTCCTTGAGCACAAACTCCTCCCTGCCTTGGCCTGGAACTTTTATTCCCTGGGTTGTGGGTTCCCTTATCTAAAGCATCACGTAGTTACTATCACAGCACGTGGTTTTATTTCAAATAATTTCACAGGCCTCAGAACTTCTATTTGAAATATCTTGCTGAGTTATCAACGTGTTGATTATCTCTCTCCTCCCACTTGGATATCAGCCCCAGAAGATCAGCCTGTCTGTCTCACCGCTGTAACTAAGGCCTCTCACAGAGGAAATCCAATCAATATTTGACAAAATACTGAATGGAATCCCTTCTCTACTGCCATTAGAGACACCTTCCTAACACTGGAGCCAATTATGTCAGTCCCTGCTCAGAAGCTTTCTATAAATTTTTGTCGTCTCCAAAATAAATTTAAACTTCATTGTTTGACATCTACACCCTTCACCTTCTTCTATCATACACTTATCTTTGCCACCAGGAAGCTCATGTGGGCAGGGGCTTTGGTAGCTTGTTCTTCACCATATATTAGATGTTCTCAAAGCCTCCTACCAAATAAGCAGCACTGTGTCTGCTGGGCACTTTTTAGTAAGCCGACTTCTCAGATCTCCCCCAGAGCTAATGAAACAGAAACTTGGGAATGGGACCAGCAATCTGTCCTTTAACAAGCCCTCTGGGTGATTCTGATGCACACTCAAGTGCTTTATGTCCTCAGTACCTAATTTAGTGCTTGGCACTTGAATATGAATGAACTTGGTGGGTGCTCCTTCTGTCTGTCTAGAAGGCCCTTACATCAGGCAGTGCAAGTGCCTTGCCAAAAGTCATTTGCCCTCTTCCTTTCTAATATAGACTCAATTTTGTTGAGGTGTCCCTTTCCTCCCTGCCTTGTGCTCCAGGGAAGGCAGAGTCCCTCTCTTAGCCTCAGGAATGGGGTTCTGATTCAACCACATCAATCCTAAGGGTCCCATGTCCCCTTAGTAATGACAAATTTGGGGGGCTGGGTATACATCCAGTTGTTTGTGACTGTGAGAGCCTTTAACAATGGAGGCCAGCTTCTCCAAGGATATAATAATGATTAAGCTGAAATTGAAGTTGTTGATCAATAAATGTGTGTGCGCTGGGGATGGATGTGGAATCAGGGGCATTTCAGACAGAGAAAAACAGCAAAGCCCTGGAAAAAAAAACAAACAACCAAAAAACAATGAAGAAACACAAAACAAAAGGAAGAAAAAGAATCCTCTGAGGTTGGGTTGGAGAGTTAGGTGAGGGCCAGATTTTCAGGGCTTGGGGCCATAGCACAGATTTCTGATTTTTGTGAGGTGGGTGATTATCCAAAGGCTGTGTGAGCAGGTAAAAAACAAAAAGCCCTCACAGTGACTCTGGAATGGAAACTAAATACCCTATGAACAGAGGAGTTTCAGAATTACCTCAGACTAAAGTTAAGGTGATCAGAAACAGTCGAATCGTAATTCAGCAACCTGAAAATAAAGACTTGTTTGTATCTTCGTGCTTATTTTATTATTTACCTTTTTGAGACAATAAAATGGAGACCAGATAGACTGGCCCTGGAGGCTGGCTAGGAGTGTTTCTCAAGGACACTGATAGCAATGCTTGGGTGGATTTGGCATTTCCATTTATGGGTGAAGTGCCCTCAACTGAACCTTTTTCACCTGACTTCCTGAAGGACACCTCTACCTTGCAGTTTCCGGAGAAATGAGGGAAGAGCCCTGCTCTTTATTTCCCGGGGTTTAATCTCTTCGGCACTATGCGATCACAAACCGTAGGCTTCCAAATCTTAGTGTTCAGCTCACAACATTAAAAAGCATCTCTACTTCCACAGTTCTTCCTCTCTGCGTTCTGAGCCGACCCTGGGTCCCTCTCTTCTTCCTTGCCAGGATCCCTCCAGTTTCTGAACCGAGCAGAGGGAGGAGATATGGAGGCAGGATAGGGCGATGAGCTCAGAAGGGAGCTCACCAGGGACAGAAAAGGACAGATTGGAGGCGGCAGAGCCAATCTTTATATTATGTGGCTACTCTAGTGAGAAGACAGGCGGCTGAATACAGAATTCTGTGAATTTTACAGGTCTAGTTTGTAAAACGAGTCAGGAGAGTGGGGAGAAGACTGCATTCTTCAAACAAAAATCTAATGACCAGGAAAGAGATAAAAGAAAATAAAAAGTTAGTAACTATTTCCCCCTTACTGGAGAGCTGCAGCCACCCAACATAATATGCTTGTAAAGAATCTTAGATAAAATGTTCAGCCAGGACTTGAAAGCCCTAGGCAAAGGGCTGGGGGTGAGGGAGTGTGAGGAAAAGGAATTAGATCCACACAAATGAACCTAGGCGGGAGACCCTCCAAAGTCATACTAAGAAAGTTCCGGTTTTAGACGGTGGGATTTTCAAACATAACTGTGGTCTCCTGGACGTTACAGCCTGACGCTTTACATAAAACCAAGACCAGAGCTTCACAAAGCACCGATTCCAGCCCAGAGAGCACCCTGTACAAATTTTATAAAGGTGACCTAGAGCTCCAAGGGTTGGGGTTAGCACTAAGTGGTTTCAGTGCACGTTCGCTTTAGCCGTTGGGAACCCTCGTACGCGGAACAGTTGTCAGAAACCATATACAGTAGATTTGCCACCCGAGGATCGCTTACTTTTTAAGTACTTTGCTAAGCATTACCCCTGACACTAATTTAAATCCCAGAGTTCACGAAACCGCACAAGCTAGTGCGCAGCTCTGATTGTGAAAAAGTGAAATGGCTCTGAAAAGTGGCTATAAACATTTGCTTGGAGCTGGTATACTTGGTGACAGCCTTGGTACCCCCGGACACACCGTGCTTGGCCAGCTCTCCGGGCAGCAGCAGGCGCACGGCCGTCTGGATCTCTCTGGAAGTGATGGTCGAGCGCTTGTTGTAATGCGCCAGGCGCGACGCTTCTCCCGCGATGCGCTCCAAGATGTCACTGCCGAACGAGTTCATGATGCCCATGGCCTTGCACCAGATGCCGGGTGGCCCTGATTCAGCACCTTGTACACGTACACGGAGTAGCTCTCCTTACGGCTACACTTGTGCTTCTTCCCATCTCTTTCCTGGGCCTTGGTCACCGCCTTCTTGGAGCCCTTCTTTGGGGCCAGAGACTTCACTAGTTCAGGCATTGTACCGTCGATGTCTTCTGAAAGAACAGAAAACGGTGTCTGTTCCACCGGATCCTGCTTATTTGTAGACAACGTTATGCAAATGAAGACTTAGTTCTGCAATTGCTGATTCGTTCGTCTTGAGGTCTGCACGCAAATAAATCATTCCAGATATACTGTCTCACTGGTCATATCCTGAGACAGTTTTCCAGCAATCAGGCCACCTTCTTTAATCTAGTTAACCTATTTTATAATGAGTTCTGATTCGTTTATAACAATTCAGATTAGTTTGTTAATTTTAAAAACTAGAAGTAACTCTCTCCAGGGTTTCGAAATATCAAGGAGGCAAAGCTCGTGGCACGGTTAGTCTCTGATTTGCAAGGCCCGTTTACAGCTCCTGGAAAAGCTGTATCTTTACATTTGAATCCAGTGAGAGGGAAAGGAAGAACTGAGAAAAAATAGGCGGTGATCCAGACAATTCCGAGTACAGTGTTTCCCACTGTACAGAAAATGCAGAAACACAGCGTAAAAACAAAGGGCAGGGAAATAAAATTCCATCACTTGAAGGGAGATAAGAAAGAAAAGAATTTCGTAGCCTATATGGCTATAAACCTTCGAATTGGAAAGGAGCAAATCACATCCAGTTTGGCCACAAAGGAGGGTCAGAAATAGTTCTTCAGTCTAACTAGTGAAATGATAAAACAGACAAAAACCCCAAAAACTTACTAAAAATTAAGAATCCGGTGTTTAACACATTTACTTTAAATTTATTATTATTATTACCATCATCATCATCATCTTCGTCTGAAACCGGCTTCTTAGTTCTTTCAGTACCATCTTTCCTTTCTGCAGAGAGGTGTCCTCCCTGAATTTGACATTTCTTCCTGACATTCCTCAGGCTCCCCAACCTTCCGCCCCCCCGCCCCTGCCGTGTTTCAGTGAAAGCTTCCTGAAATTAGTAACCTAGGTTCATAGCGCCTCCTAGTGACTTGTGAAGGCAAACATAAACCACTTCAGAAAGGAAGCTTCGTGAACCCAAGTTCTCTAGATATACTGTACACAGATTGATTGTGATTTATTTATTCAGTAATTATTTAGCATCTGTTACGTGCCAGGCATTCTACCAGGAACTTGGAAATGTCCAAATATAAGCTTATAGTAAATGTTGTCAAATCGAAGAGGAAAACAGACACTGTGGAGGGTCAGGCATCCAAACAAAGAAGAGCCTTAGATTGCCTCTCTTTCCCTCGGGCAGTGAATTTCAGATACTGAAATTACCAGAGACTATAAAATAACTATTTACTGGAAGTTTGAAGAAATAAAAATGTAATAATACAATCAAGGAACAAGAGGCCATCAAAACCAGGCTAAATTAAAAAAAAATAGAACTAGAAATAAAAAAGAGCGATATTTCATAATGATAAAATAAAAATCCACTGATAAGATGTAACATTCAGGACCTTATATGCACCTGACCACACAACCACTAACTATATAAGCAACAACTGGAAGAATTAGCAAGAGAACTTCAAGTTTACAGCTGTAGGGCAAGCTTTCCTATACTACTCTTATAAATTCACGTAACAAGCAAAGAAAAGCAGGTATGGTTATAGAAGATTTGGACAACACAATGGACAAACTTGATCTATCTGTGATTCCTGCACTTAGCACAAAGAGATTGTCCAATTTTTAAAAGCACACATTTAATAATTTCAAAAATTCAACACCGAGTTTAGAAAAAGTCACAATGGATACAAAAAAAACAGTTTCATATATACGGCACTCTTTTATCAGCTAATTAAAGAGCAATAGAAAATATTTTTTTTAAGATAGTAAAAATAATCTTCCCATATGCTTGAAAACTAAAAGTGCACTTCTAAATACCATGGATTAGAATATCATCAGGGAAATTATGTAATATTATGAGATAAATAAGAATGAGAATAATACATATAAAATTTGTTGGATGTATCTGAAGCTGTACTAAAAGGGAAATATATAATATTATATGCATATATTAAGGAACAAGAAACACTAAAGATATGCAAACTAGGTGTTCAACAAAAAAAGCTGAAAAAAGAACAGGAAAATAAATCAAAGTAGAAAGAATCAGCCTTAGAATTCTTAGAATGTGTTGTACTGTTGTGAATGATGTTCTATTTCAATTCCAGATAGGTCATTGCTAATATATAGAAAGGTCATGAATTTTTATGTGGTGCACATATTTACCAACCCTCTTGAGCTCTTATTAGATCTCATTGTTTATAGATTCTCATGGATTTTCACATTGACATATTATTTTAAATATGTCAACCCTGACCTGAAATTAAAAAAAAAAAAAAAATTAAAGAAAAAAATGGAGATAATCCATAAACCACAAGCTTGTTCTTTGAAAAACCTTACAACAATAGACAAACATCTAGAAAAACTAATGAGGAAAAAAGAAGAGAGTGTGTGTGTGAATAAATCATAGAAATAGAAAAGGGAAAGTAGCTACCAAAAAAGAGATATAAAGAACCACAAGAATGCTATGAATAACTTTTACAAAAAATTAAACTTAACAGAAAAGGATAATTTTCAAGAAAAAAATTAAGTAATGGGTTGAATAAACAAGTTATGATTATGGAAATATGACAGGCAGTTAAAAAAAAACTCTCCTGTACTCTTCAATCTAAATGATATCAAGCATAACTGGGTTTTACAGGTATTAATGAATTTAAGTAATTGATAATCCCTATTTTACAGAAGCCATTTCAATAGAAAAATAGCTCTCCTTTTTTTTCTTTTGCAATTGTGTACACTTACCTAAACTGGACAGGAACAACACAGACCTAAAACAAAGGGAGAAAGGAAGAGAGAGACAAGAGAAAATTATAGTCTCACTTTACTCATGAAATTCATTTTTTTTAAAAAAAGCTCCATTTGAAATGCAAGCAAATGGAAACCAAGAGACCATATTATTAAAAAAAAAAATAGTATATCATATAGGGTTTATTCCAAGGATGGAGGAAAAGGTTAACATCAAATCTGCCAGTGTAAGAAATTAATAGAGAAAAACTGTTATCATTTGCATAGATACTGGGAAAATATTTGTTAGAATATGACACTCCGCCTTTATAAACATTTTTACCAAACTAGAAGAATAAGGAGTAGCTACTTACTTCATAAGGAGTAGCTACAGTGAGCACAACATTTAATAGTGTAATTTTAGAATGATTCCCAAAGAGTCAAAAGAAAGACAAAAGTTTGGTGGTACTACTCCTATTCAACATGGCACCAAGGGTCTGGCCAATACCATGAGACAAGTACAAGTAAGAAGGGTAAGGATGCAACAAGAAAAGATGTTATCTTTATTGTCTGACAATAATATGTCATTGTAAAAATTCATGAAAATCTATGAACAAACAATTAGACCTTACAGAGCTTAAGAGCGTTGGTTGCTACATGAGCACCACATAAAAATTCATGGCCTTTCTGGAACTGAAACAGAAAAACCAGAAATCATTTACAACAGAACAACACTTTCTAAGGGTTCTAAGTCCAGGAAAAAATATTCCACATCTGTATGAATAAAACTATGAAATGCGATTTGAGGATACAAAACAAGATTCACTCAAATTAAGAGATATACACTACACTATGTTTGTTTTGTGATGACTCAATATGCTAAAATGTTCATAAACTCAAAAATAAGCTAAAAATTCAATGTTATGCCACAAAACAGCACTGTATTTTTGGTAAAGCACTGTAAAATTCATGTTAATGAGCAAAAATAGTGAAGATGATTCTCCGAAACAAAATAAAACAAATGAAAAAGAAAAGAAAGAAAAAAGAAATAGTGGGGCAGGGAACCTAAGAGAGGCTAGGATCATCAGACCTTGAGCTGTCAGAAACTATGTTAAGCATTTGTTCAAATCTTCGTAGGCAAAGGCAAGAAGAGGGCTCAAAGTAGCCTGGCTAGTTTGCTTTAAATTTTACCTGCTATGATTGATTCGGATTGCTTAGAGTTACCAAGAGATAATGTCTCTAGTGCAATGATTTAGAGCAGGGACCCTGGAGCTAAGCTGCTTGGGTCAGAATCCCCTGTGCCATTTATTAATTAGATGACATTGGATAAATTATTTTAAGCTCTAAGTGACTCAGTCTATCTGGGTAAAATTGGGATAACAATAGTTCATAGGTGTGTTACGAGTATTAAAGGAGTTAACATCTGGAAAGCACTTGAAAATGTGTCTAGGTGTATGCCAAAAGAAAAAAAATTTTTTAAGTAAATAACTGGGAGATGGTTGTGCGCAAACTGCGCCCAGGGCTGCATTATGTTTTGCGGGCCCTATGCACTTTTGCCTTCCTGGGCCCTCTCCTCCGTAAAAATTATAAGAAAAATAATAACATTATTAAAATTATATAAACACTAAAATATTAGTATTACACAGAACGTTTTCATCGACCTAAAAGTTCATTTTTAATTCTGATTTTAGAAGAAATTAAAATATTTTCGTGAGCCTCTAAAAGTACTGTGGGCCGTAGGGTCGGTGTCTACCGTAGCCTAATAAACGTAGGCCCCTCGTGCATCTCAAGATGAAATTTAAAACACATATAGTTATTCAAGTGCGAAGTAATAATAATTCACACACACATACATATACACGCACTTAATCCTCACACAAAGTGCCCTAGAAATGTGTTGATAATAAATAGGGGTGGTGTAAGGAAGGTGTCCTGGGGATTAGTTATGAGGGAGAGCGTCAGCTCAGAAAAAGTCGAGAGAGGAGAAAAAAACTACCGGAGGGCTGCTGCCCTGTTTCTCGGTCTTCAAACTGCTCGGTTCCCCGTTTTAATCTGCGCGTGTCCTCATGGACTGTTGGGACTCTCCAGTATCCAGCGGGGAAAAGCTGGGTTGGCAAAGCCTGCGCATCAGCAGGTGGCTGCCACGCGAAATCTCGCGCGCGCAAGCGGCTGGCGGAAGCCTGCAGCTTACTGGAGACCCCCGGGGCGGCGGGGAGGTGGGGGGAGCCGAAGTGACGTAACGTGGCGTATGCGTAACGTGGAGCTCTGGGAGAAGCCGCAGAACGTGAGGTTGGGTGAGACGATCCAATGAGGGAGCCGGCGTGGAGCGGCGAGGCGGGACGGCCCTTGGACAAACCCTGCGTGGGGGGGCGTGGCTACGGGCGGGAGCCGACAGAGGCCGGTCGTGGAACGCAACGTTATTCTTTCCACCCTTGCGTGGCTGTACCGGAAGGAGGTGCCAATTTTCAGGACTTGACACTTCCAGTTTAAATCTCAAGGTGATTTTTCAGTTTTGTGCGGCTGTTTGGTAGTATCATTTCAGGGACATCCCAAGTCGTAATTTAAAGCACAGTTCTCTAGGTGTGATCCCCGACCAGCAGCATCAGCACCACCTTCATAATTTAGAAATGCAAATTACTGGATCCTACTCCAGGTCTAGTGAAACAGAAACTGTGAGGTGGGGCCCAGCAATCTGTTTTTAAAATTCCCTCAAGGGAATTCCCTGGCAGTCCAATGGTTAGAGCTTCGAGCTTTCACTGCCGAGGGCGCGCGTTCAGTCCCTGATTGGGGAACTAAGATCCCGCAAGCCGCGAGGCGCGGCCAAAAAAAAAGAAAAAAAATCCTTCAGGTGAGAAGTAATGTGTTCCCCTTAATTCAGATGTTGAAGGTGACCTCTTAAATGTCAGCTTAGCTAAACTAAGTTTTTACCTTCGAGATCGTTAACAAAGCCAAAACAATTCTTAGGTCTTACCCACTCAGAACTTAATGCCAGAAAATAAACTGAAATATAAATAAATTGCCTGTCCAGAAAGGGAAGACCTTAGGAGAAGAATTTGAATCAACAATGAAAGCGGAATTTCAATTATCCATAGAGTTTATTAAATATAGCGTCTCATTTACAAATGTTTTGCTATCCTTTCAGACTTCCCCCAGCAAAGGTAGTCCACGGTAAATAATGAGTTCCCAGTAATTACGCCTGTAACAGAAGTAAATTCTGTTTTTATAATGTAAATAAAAATAAAATGAAAAAGCTAAAACACCTTGTTTAGGCTCTTCCACTCGGGTAGTGATCTCCTTTTGATAAGTCAGTGTGCAGCAAATCAGGATGGGTAGGATTTTGGTGGGATATACACACTAATCTATCATCTCAGGCAGGTCAGACATCATTCTTCGTAACTTCTACGGCCAGATTCTCATTTTCAGTTACTGTTTGCATTCATTTCTTCTCTGCACTCATATCTCTCCCCTGATTGAAGAAATAAAAAAGGTTTATATATTAGGTGCCATTTTGCCATCAACATTAATATCTGCTATACAAAGAAGAGGGTTCTGTTTACATATGCTTGTATAATGTGCTATGAGGAATCTCTGCTCCAGTGTTACCTACACTTTAGTCATTATTAGCATCAACAGGTAATGACTCAAACCATGCTCAGTCAAGAGATATTTCTCAATAATGTAGTCTTTGTTTCAAATCTCCCAACTACCCTTACTGGGGTGGAATTCAAATAGTTCAAAAGCTTATATTCTCCCCCTTTAGTTTTTGACCTGAAGAGAATTAGTCACTCTGATTTTCATTTAATTCAGAGATTAAGGAAAATATAACAATTGCTAACAACTGCTAAGTGCTTATGAAATGACTATAACTGTTTTAAGAGCTTTACACAAATTATCTCAATCCTTAATATAACTCTAAGAAGTAATGCATTATTATTATTCTCCTTGTATAGATGAAGAAAGTGAGACCCAGAAGAGTCACTCATTCAACTGAACCATTTCAACAAACAGATCTGGCCTCTATTCCTGTTGTTGCAGACGTATGTGTATTTTAATTAAGTAATTAATTATGTCGTGCTGCAAATGGTTACTGAGAGCCTACTGTGTCTGAAACAGTCAAGGCATTAGGGAGTCAGTAGCAAAAAAGACTAACCCTGCTCCAATGAGCTTACAATCTTGAGAATGGGGAGGGGAAACAAATAATAAACAAACTTATGTCAATAAGTACTAAGTATAACAAAGAAGAATGAATGGAGAAAAGTAAAAAATGGGATAGGGAGGTACCATTTTACATCTGCTGGTCAGAGAAAGTCTCCCAGATATGATACCATTTTAATTAATCCACTCAACCTAAAACCCGAGAAATGTGGAGAATATTTCAGTTATGTAACAGGTATTATACCCAGCTGAAACACATGACTAAGCCTGTCCACCCTCTGCCTCTCTCCTATCGCAGTCTTTTATAGGCTTCTCTTTGGTCGCTAGGCCCTTTCCCTCCCTTTTGTAGTAGTTTGCTTCTTCCATTCTTTTTCTGACTCCTCATTTTCTCTCACCTTTCTTCTTTTCCCCATGCTCCTCCTCCTTCTTTCCTAAAAAAAAATAGCTATAATTTGGCTGTGATATTGTTTTGTATTTATGAAATACAGCTTAACATTCACTGTTAAAACTTTTAAACAAAATTCTAAAGCATGACTCCTTTAGTTTTCTACAATTCCTGTTCCCTGTGCATGATGGCAAATTTCATGGTTTATGAAAGGAAGAGCCACTCAAATGCTGCTTTTCATGTAAAGGAGCCTTTTCTTCTATTTAGCACTAAATGCCCATGCCACCAACATGAAACTTTCCCCAAACTTTTCCCAAAGTTGAACTCTACCTCTCCTAAGTCTTCTTTTCCTGCAGCTAGGGTTTGGAGGGAAGTTGGGAGTATGAATCGAGAAGACTGCTGAAGTTGTTCATCTGAATAAAGTACAAAAATTAGTCTTCCAAAAGAAATCTCCTTATAATTTCTGGGTTCACAGTTGATCTAAGTATGCAGAAATATGTGACAGAACAATCGTAAAAAGCAAATAGTTGTAGAACTCAAGTTACAGTCGATAGATATCTAATTCAAAATTGTAAAAATATAGTTTTTCTTATGACTTTGTTCAGAATTAACCTTCTCCAAGGAGGTATGGCCTTTGCCCTTTGATGGAATGTGATCTGTAGGCCCTTGGAATGTCCTGCATGATAAGAATTATCTTTGTTTACCAGGAGGCATTGAGCTACACTGGATAGTGTAATAGGATCATTTATGTTGGGTGCTTTGGGCCATGCCATATCTGTACTAGATACAGAGGAACTGGATACTAAAGATCCAGTCTGGACACCAAGGCTTGGGTGAGTTTCCCTAGTTGGCGATACATATTGTGTTGTCACACATTGTTGCAGGAAGGTGTTGTTAACACTCCATGACTCCACTGGGAAAGGGTTACCGGAAGTTCTGAGTTTGGAACCCTCCTAGATTCTGCTCCATGTGTCTCTTCCCTTTGCTGATTTTGCTTTGTGTTCTTTTGCTATAATAAACCCTAACGTTGAGTATAATAGCTTTTAGTGAATTCTGTGAGTCCTTCTAATAAATTATCTAATCTGAGGGTAATTTTGGAGAGACCTCTGACCCCTGAAGTTGGTGTCAGATGTGTGAGTGCAGCCTTATGGACTGTTCTTAGCTCTGCACTATGTCAAAATGGTATTATTATTATTTTTATATGCAGTTTTTAATATTTATTTGGTTATACCAGGTCTTAGTTGCGGCAGGTGGGCTTCTTAGTTATGACTTGCTGGCTCCTTAGTTGCGGCATGCATGTGGGACCTAGTTCCTTGACCAGAGATCGAACCCAGTCCCCCTGCATTGGGAGCGTGGAGTCTTATCCACTGCGCCACCAGGGAAGCCCCACAATGGTATTAATATTACTATATTTTTTTATCACTCAAAAATTGGGATGATTTTTTTTGCCTTAATTTAATGAATTTGGTAGTTCCCACTTGAGCCTAAGTCTATTCACCTAACTGCAGACTTCCAAAGAGTGATAAACACTTGTTTGGGCCTTAGTGAAAGATAAAGGGAAATAAAAGCAGTTAACTGTAACCTTCCTTGACGATCTTACAAAACTGAGGGCTCCTGGAAGTCAAGGACAACCTTATTTCTCTTTGTATCTCCAGTGCCCATGCCAGTGACTAGCCCAGACACATTCAATGACTATCTCTTAAATAAATTGATTTATAAATAAATACGCTAACTACTGCCATGGCACAATTTGCTAGGACATTTTGACACACATCAAGAATCTCCTTATAGGGCTTCCCTGGTGGTGCAGTGGTTGAGAGTCCACCTGCCGATGCAGGGGACGCGGGTTTGTGCCCCGGTCCGGGAAGATCCCACATGACGCGGAGCGGCTAGGTCCGTGAGCCATGGCCGCTGGGCCTACGCGTCCGGAGCCTGTGCTCCGCAATGGGAGAGGCCACAACAGTGAGAGGCCCGCGTACCACAAAAAAAAAAAAAAAAAAAAAAGAATCTCCTTATAAACCTTCATAACTGATTTCTTCACTTTAGTTTCTTCTTTTATGGAGTTTCTGCTAACTCTTAATCTGTTACCTTACACTTTAAACATTGTATTTTTTTTACTCATCAATCTTCACTCCTATATTTTAAATAAATTTTTTATGTTACCTTTAATTTCTTGTCAATTTTAAATTTCATTACCATTTTCTATATTATTATTTTCTCCTATTTTCTTTTTTATTTTAATTTATTTATTTTTGGCTGTGTTGGGTCTTCCTTGCCGTGCACGGGCTTCTCATTGCGGTGGCTTCTCCCGCTGCGGAGCACCAGCTCTAAGTGAGCGGGCTTCAGCAGTTGTGGCTTGCGGGCTGTAGAACGCAGACTCAGCAGTTGTGGCGCATGGGCCTAGTTTCTCCTTGGCATGTGGGATCTTCCTGGACCAGGGCTCGAACCCGTGTCCCCTGAACCAGCAGGCAGACTCCAAACCATTGCGCCACCAGGGAAGCCCTATTTTCTCCTATTTTCATATACCACAGTATTTTCTGAAATTTTAATTTTTTACTATATTTATTTTCTTCTTTAATTTGTTTTCTTTTCCAAAAAGACCAAACGTATTAGTTTGTTGGACATTCCAAAATATTCGTGCACCAGAGATTTGCTTTCCTGATTGCAGTTTAGGATTTCTCAGATGAGTTAATTCAATTCATTCAATATTTTAAAAAGTACCTGCTGGGCTTCCCTGGTGGCTCAGTGGTTGAGAGTCCGCCTGCCGATGCAAGGTACATGGGTTCGTTCCCCGGTCCGCGAGGATCCCACATTGCTGCGGAGCGGCTGGGCCCGTGAGCCATGGCCGCTGAGCCTGTGCGTCCGGAGCCTGTGCTCCGCAACGGGAGAGGCCACAGAAGTGAGAGGCCCGCTTAACGCAAAAAAAAAAAAAAAAAAAAAAAAAAAAAAAAAAAAATACCTGCTATGTGCTGAGATAATGTTTTATTTAACTGCAGAGGCCGCTATTTTGTCCTTTACCATCTCAGAGAAAAGTCCATCAGGACATCATGTGGGAGTTTTATTGACTTTGTCTCTGTGGATAGTGGTCTATTATAGTCTAGGTTGCTGGAATTCCTAAAAATCTACCAAGCATAAAGGTATTAAGTTCAGGTGATTTTACAACTTATTTCTATCTAATCTTTAAAGCACAAATACTTTTTACATTCAAGTATTTAAAGCATAAAAAGAATGATGTGGTGGTTTTAAAGTATGTCCACAAATTTTTAAAATATCCTTACCTCAAAAGTGGATTCTAATTCCCCTTCTGAATATATGCTAGGTTTAAGTGACTTGCTTCTAAAGAATAGAAAGTGGCAGAAGCGTCAGTGTGTGATGTTCAAAACTAGGTCGCAGAAGGCATTCCTGGCACTCTCTTTCTCTATATAATTTCTCTTTCTGTGGGATAACAGCTAACGTGTTTTGAAGCGCCATTTAGCCCTCCAGAGAGGTCCATGTGGCAAGGAGCTGAGTTCCTCCTGCCACCAGCCACTAGGAACTTGTCTGGCATCCAAGATGGCATTCAAGCCATCTTGGAAGGGAATCTTCCAGCTACAGTCTGGAGCCTATGCTCCAGATGACTGCAGCCTATGCTTACATCTTGACTTCAACCTCCTGAGAGACCCTGAGTCATAACCACCCAGCTAAGTCACTTCTGGATTCCTGATCACAGAAACTGATTGAGATAATAAATGTCCATTGATTTAAGCTGCTCAGTTTGGGGATAATTTATTATAAAGGAGTAAATAATAAAGGAGAGCCCTACAGTGAAGTTTATGAAGCTACCATAACCTTAAGGACAAAATCTGATGAAGGTAAACCCAAAAGAGAAAATCATAGAATGATTTAAATATGAATAGTAGAGATTTTTAAAATCCATGTAAAATATTAAAATTTATCCAGCCATTATTTAAGATAATAATACAACATGACCAAATAAGATTTGTCCTAGGACTGGAAGCATAGATTAACATTAGAAAATCTACATGTACTTTACTGCAAAAGGTTAAAGGAGTAAAAGGACATTATTTCATCAGATGACAAAACTTCATAAATCATTCCTAATAAAAACTCTTAAAAAAGAATTAAAAGGAAACTACATTGGCACAATAAAGACTACTCTCTCACACACACACGTGCTCACACACACAGGTATTATTATAAATAATGAACTACCAAAGCTATTTCCATGAAAAGGAGAAAAAAGATGGTGACATCTAATAGCATGTCTAATATGAAATAGTTTGTGATTTTAGTTAACACAATAACAAGATAAAAGAGATTAAGAGAAATTGTTATTGGAAAGAATATCAAAGATTTTTTATTTGCTAATGACAGTGTTATATGCAATGAAAATCAAGATAGTCCATTAAATATGGATTAGCATTAACAGAATTTTTAGCTAGATACAAAATGCATGTAAATAATCAATCACTCAAGTCCTCTCCCCTCAAGAATTTCAAACAGTGCTTTGGTCTGATGCCACGTGTCCACACAGATTAGAAGGCACAACCCTATGAAAATCAGCATTATATTTGTTGTAAGAATGTATATGGCTTAGTTTAGTGTCACACAGTAACCCTTTCTGTTGTATCATTTTTCACTACATTTATTTTTCATTGTATGAGTAATCCATCAATTCTAAAAAACTGTCAGCCATGATCATTTGAATCTCACATCTGCATCATTTTCTGCGTGTCCTGCTACTATGATTAGATGCATGCCAGACAATTTTACTACTAATTCCAGATCTCTTAAACTCACTTTTACATTCGTCTCTTTTCATTTTGGATAATTCCTTGTGATCTGGTTATATAATTCATGAAAATTCTTCAGCTGGGTCCAATTGACTATTAAAATCATCCAGTAAGCTTTTAATTTCAGTTCTGTTATAATTTTATATGTATATATATAACTTGTTATATATAATTTTATATGTATTATATAAATTTATGTTTACATTATATTTATATATATTATATATAATTAATTATAGAATAGTAACATTTGTTTCTATAGAAAACAAATAGAAATTCTAGAAATAAATGTATATATATTTCTAGAATTTCTATTTGTTTTTTTCAAATCTATGTGATCATTCTTTGTATTCTCTTAATCCCGCACATATTTTTTTTTTTAAGATATTAAAGTTAGGCACTTGAAGTCTGTATCTGTTAATTTGTGCTTTTGTTTTCATTGTCTGTTGCTCTTGGTCATGGTGCCTTATTTCATGGTGTGTTTGGTTAATTTCGGTTGTGAAGCCGCTCATTCATTTTCTTGGATATTTATCTGTGAAGATTTATTGAGGCCTAAAATGAAGCTTATTCTTCCAGAGAGGATTTGTATTTGCTTTTACCAGGTGCTCAGGGGCACCAGACCAGTTTGGGATATCCTTGAATTAAATTCTCAGCCTGTTTTGAATCCTTGTGGTATTAAAGCTGAAACAAGTAAGTGTGAAGTCTGGCTTGTAGTCTAAATTCTCAGCAGTGGAATCTACTCAGCACCAACGTTCAGGGCAGACTGTTTGCCATCATCTATGGTGAGTGTGTTTATTTCTAGTTCATTTTGGTCTGGTGTCTCAGCTTCACTGGGAAAGAGTTCTTATCATGCTCCCCACCATGGCCAGGCGTCACATAACACCCTAAAAAACAAAGCGCAGGTTTGGGTGAAGTCAGCTGTGGTGCTTGCGGTTTCACGTGGGCCAAGCCCCTGGGACCGAGAGTTCCTTAGTTTTGTGGTGGCTCTTCCTTGCTTTTATAAATAAAAAAAAATATTATTCTGGATTTTAATCGTTCATCCAAGTACCCAGCTTGCCATATTATGGAAAATCTATCCCCATAATCCATGAATCCCTGTTTCTTTGGGAGATCGTGAGAACCCTAGAGTTTCTAAATTCATTCCTCCCTCAGCCAACAATACCCTCCACCTAAATTTTCCATCTCAACCAGCACTTCATTCCCAGCCCAGCCTCATCTACCTGGCAATTTTCTTGGTGACCTCTGACCATTGATTCCTCTCCTCCCGGCCACTCCCTCCCAGCCCCTCTGGACCTCTTTTCAGAGAGTTATCTTCCCGACAGAATCTATTCCTCAGCAGTGAAAACCTTTACCCCTATCCTACCGGCCAGAAAAGGCTTTCCTTCTCATTCTACTTCCTCTCCGTCCTTGACGCTCTGGGACATCCGGTAAAGCGGAGAGGGTGCTGAAAAGGGGGCCTCAGGCCTTAATCAGGCGCCTTAACTGATTGAGTACTGTGCTTCCCTCTTGTGACCCAGAGGACTTTAAAGCTGAATGCTGCCCCCAAAGGACTATAAATTAAATATGACTTTCTGGGAAAGAAGATACAGTAGCTGACAGGGTTTGAAGGCTTCCCTTTCCCTTTCCTCGGTGCCTAGGCTCCTCCTTCTCCCTCCCCCACCCGCTGCTCAGAGCTTCAAGCAGAAACTGCACCAATTACAAAGCAAGAAAACCAGAAAAACCTGTGTAACATTTCAGTGAAAACTCCCATTTCCTTCAGCATTTTCCCCAGAAATACATGTCTATATGTTTGTTATTTTTTTTAAAAAGGGAAAGAAACGGAAAAGCTCCGAGCAGAATGAAGTCAGAGCATGCGCCTTCGTGCTCTGGGTAAGGGGTCATCGCCAAATTCCGGATCAACCTTAGGATCAACTTGGAGACCTACACACGAAGAGGAAAGCTGCACACTTGAAATGGCATTTTCAGTGCAAATTGGTATCTGGTTATGTGGTATCATGGCTCTATGGAAGTGTACTTGCCCATAGTGAGCGCGCAATTAACGGCACATATTGTTATTTTCTAAGTTCCTCATAAGTATTTTCTCCGCGGCTGTATTAAAGGACAGTAGTGAAGCTTTAAATTTGGCAGGAGACATCCGGAAATAGCCTTTGGAATGAAAGGATTACAACTCATCTGCTGAAAGCATGCGTGGCTCTTAAAAGAGCCTTTGGGGTTAGGTGTAAAGACGCTTACTTGGCAAGTTTACTTGGAGCTGGTGTACTTGGTGACAGCCTTGGTGCCCTCAGACACGGCGTGCTTGGCCAGCTCCCCGGGCAGCAGCAGGCGCACGGCCGTCTGGATCTCTCTGGAAGTGATGGTCGAGCGCTTGTTATAATGCGCCAGGCGCGACGCCTCGCCCGCAATGCGCTCGAAGATGTCGTTGACGAACGAGTTCATGATGCCCATAGCCTTGGACGAGATGCCGGTGTCCGGGTGGACCTGCTTCAGCACCTTATACACGTACACGGAGTAACTCTCCTTGCGACTGCGCTTGCGCTTCTTGCCATCCTTCTTCTGCGCCTTGGTCACCGCCTTCTTGGAGCCCTTCTTCGGGGCCGGAGCGGACTTGGTGGGTTCAGGCATTGTAGCGTTAAAAATTCGAACACTAACGCTAACACCTGGGAAAAGAGGCGCCCCCGCTGGGGCCACATTTACTTATAGATGCGGTATTCAAATTAGGTTAGTAAGATTTCGCTCATGATTGGATTAATTTTACTGTGGCGTCACAAACAGGAATGTAAATGATACTAGCAGGTCTACCTTTTCATTGGCTGTTTAGTTAGTGTGCTTTGACCCAATCAGACGGGCCTAGACTAGACTACCCATAGCTAGTACAAATAGCCTTTTGAAGCACCTGCACGGTGTATTTCACAGCAAGCAGATAAAAGGAAATGACAACACGCTCGCTTTAAGTTAGTAACTGAAAGCAACTTCTCTGTTCCTTTGGATAACTTCGTGCATTGGTTCGGGCCCCGCAACTAGTCACCGTGTTAATGTCCAGCTGGAGCTGGTGGACAAGCTCGTAAACGCATTACCCCGCGCCCTGGGCATCTAACTAATAAGTAACCACTACCTGCACATAACGTGCTGGGCTGGGTCACCCTCTTAAAAGTTCACAATTCTTAACCTCTTCGTCCTCTATCAGAAGTCCTGATAATTTTTGTTACTTATTAACCATAATGCCTAAAATACTTGGGAGTATTTTTCCCGCAAACGTGCCAGTTTTGCCTGTCGGCATGCCCTTGTTAAGCAAAGAAAATGTAAGTGGCTCATTAAATGATAAACCATCTTTAGTGCAATGGGGTAAACATTTAAATTTCACTTTAGTGGTCTGCAGACACCTACAGAACGTAGTGTCTGATACAGTGGGGGGAGACTTCCTGCCCCTGAGTTTGTGCTCTCCCTTACTGCACCCTTTGGGGCGAAGTGAGGACTAACTTTCAACCAGCGGTCTCCACCCTCCGCACACTGGAGCCTAAAACAAGCTTACGCTCAGGCCTGTTCCCTGGCCAGTCTAACCGCTGGCCAGTCTTCCCTTTAGGAACTGTCACGTACTACAGCGGAGGCCATCAAGACCCACCCCGGCGAAGGCCACCCCTCACTTGCAGCCTTTCACTCCTAACCACGCCCCCTTAAAACGTGCCAACAGCTCTTTTCCTGATATCTTTGGGTGGCTCTGAAAAGAGCCTTTGGGTTGTGTCGAGCTTCTAAGCCTTAGGCCAAAGAAACTTCCTATTTCTTCTTGGCTGCCGCCTTCTTTGGCTTGGCTGCCTTAGGTTTGGCGGTCTTTGGTTTAGCCGCCTTGGGCTTCACCGCCTTAGCTTTCGCTGGGCTCTTGGGCGCCTTCTTCGGCTTGGCTGCTTTCGCTTTTTTCGGACTCTTTGCTTTTTTGGCTCCTGCAGCCGCGACAGGCTTCTTCGCCTTCTTTGGGGTCTTCTTGGCGCTCTTCTTGGGGGTGGCCGCCCCCGTCGCCTTCTTGGGCTTCTTAGCCCCTCCTGCGGGCTTCTTGGGCTTGGCCGCGCCCGCCTTCTTGGCTTTGGGCTTAGCCTCCCCGGTGGCCGCCTTCCTGTTCAGCTTGAAAGAACCCGAGGCACCGGTGCCCTTGGTCTGTACCAGAGTGCCCTTGCTCACCAAGCTCTTGAGACCCAGCTTGATCCGACTGTTATTCTTTTCTACATCGTAGCCCGCGGCCGCCAGCGCCTTCTTGAGCGCAGCCAGAGACACGCCGCTGCGCTCCTTGGAGGCGGCGACAGCCTTGGTGATGAGCTCGGACACCGGGGGCCCAGACGCTTTGCGCTTTGCGGCACCTGCAGCCTTACGGGCCTTCTTTTTCACCGGCGTCTTCTCTGCAGGGGCCGGTGCAGCAGGCGCGGCGGGCGCAGTCTCGGACATGTTGAAGGCGATTGTTGGGAAAGCAATTCGAGCCGGAAGCAGAGGCACTGGCCGGGACTCGGGCCGCGCCGCTGCGCCCGCCCGTTTATATAGGGCGGAGCTGCGCCGTGATTGGTGCGCTGTCCAGCCCGCCTCGCTGGCAGCCTCAGAGTGTCCTCTCGGATCCCGAGTTGTGTTTGTTACACCTCAAAAAATGCCAAAAATATCAAAATTCTCTGCACTGAATTGCCCGATTTTTCCCAGAAAATGATCCCCGAAGTCTCAGGCTTCACTCAGGTCTCAAATTATGAGGAAAGCACAAAACCTTATGCCAAAACCCAGCAATATTTCCCGCCGTGCTTGTCAAATTTCAACTCAGAGAAACAAAACTTTCTATTTTCTTCGTAAATTATAAACCGATCTTTAACTGTGGAGTTTTCTGACCTCTCAAATATGATTCTCCAAGTGGTTAGGTTCTTATAGGTCCAAAAAGCATGTAACTGGCATTAGGATTTTTATTACAAATCTGCACTTAAGTGAGGGAAGTAACACAGGCTCCTCTGAGAGTCCTGTCTATTGAGCCGAGGGCATTTGAGTTCATCAAACTGGTTTAGTTTAATGCTAAACAAATTATTGCCCATATGAGGTTAAATGTTGGACCCCTGGGACATCAACGTATGCAGCCATGGTTTTATTTCTTTCTGTTGCGTCTGGGTTTTTAAACAATTCCTTAGGATAATTCTTTTCCTGTCTGCTCCCAGGGGTTGGGGGAGGGGCGGTTGCTTCTCCTCCTCTGGACAACTGCTCCATGAGTTTAGATACCTTGAATTCAGGATATTTGGGAAGGAAAGGGAGTCCAAAACACAGGATACACAGATGGAAAAGGATTAATTTTCAAATAACACGCAGATGTTTTCTATGAAGTCACTGGAAGCGGAGGCGCACTTGGAAGAATTTGTTTGCAGTCTTGGTGAGTTCTTTTGGCATATGCTTCAGGATCAAATAGAAATATACTCTTTAGAATTGGAATTCAAGCGTTGATCATAAGGGGAACTAAATGGAAACTGTAGGTTATAACATATCTATTCCCTTTACTGGAGAAACCCAGATCCTGTTATCACTGAATAACTGATGAATGACTAGTCCACACAGCAAATATGGCTTCACTCATGAAGATTATGGTCCTATGCTTCCCAGAGCTCCATCAAAAAGAAAATAAGTTCCGTGTAGGATCGAATGACAAGTTTAGATTTCCAGCTCGGAAGCAGAGCTTTGAGGGACCATCCACGTTAAGTTTTTGTCCTCTGAAGACACCCTTTGCAAGGCCTTTGAAAAAGTGGTTTTATTTAGGTAGTACATATTGGCAATCACCAAAGTGTACACGTTGGCAATGAAAACCCAACTAAAGGAATTATTCCTGGAAAATGATCTGGACGGAATTGTCTTTAAAAACTGCAAGCCATGTACTTGAAAGACTTGAAATTTTGGCCAGTGCTATAAGGTGATAGGATACAATTCTGTGGGTGTAGCTGGTTGTAACATGGCATTTGACATCACATTAATTTTTAGTTCCATTCCCCCAATTTTCTTCACACACAACAGACTCTACTACTGAAATAAAAGAATACAGATCTTTGATTCAACATTAACGAAATGTCTCAAAAGAGTCTTGTTTAAATTAACGCTGAATCTGGTATAAAAGACATATAAATTATCAATATTTTTAAAGCCTTAATATGTAAACATTTTCAATGTAATTTGTGCATGCTAGTGAAAAATAAATATGCGCTTTGTCATATATTAAAATAAAAAGGGAGGGGATTAGGCTCCAAAACAGACCAATTGACGGTTACTACAGAAATTGATTTTATGGGCACTTTAATCCCAGGGCAGTGGGGTTATGCTCATTTGCAATGACAAACAAAACCACTCCCCTACATAGTTGAAATTTGCAGAGCACACTGGAATTTTCTCTCAAATACCTCACTTTTTTCTATGTATCCCTAACGACTTCTGATTTGGAGGTACTTAAATTCTTCAAATTCTGGGATCTTTTAACTCATCTATGCTCATCTCCTATGTTGCAGTGTGTTTTCTATAAATAAAACTATTTGACAGACTTAAAGAAGACGTAGAGGATCTGCCACTGTTACATCAAGCATTTATTTGAAATAGAAGTAACACTAAAGGCTCTATTTTCCTATTGATCTGTCAGTTATATCAGAACTACCTAGGGTGTTTGTATGTGTGTGTGTGTATATGTGTGTGTTGTACCTGTGCTTTAAATATAGATTCCAAAGTCTTGCCCCAGATAATTCTGAATTCTCCCAAGAAGACTGCTGGTAAGAGGTGCATCCAGGATTCCAGCTCACATCTGTTTGACTTCAAAGCATTTGCTCAGTGTTTTTCAGGCTGCAGGTCTGAACAACCATTAAAGGTTGCAAAATCAATTTTGTAGCACAAGGCCAAAATGTTTCCTTTTTAATGAACTAGAATAGAATACAAAGTATCAGAGCCCGAAGCAGGTAGTTTCAGTTTTCTGCATAGCTTTTTGATTGTGTGCTGGGTGCCACCGTGTAAAATGTATTTCTTGCAGTACAATCTCATATGGCCAGAGTGGGAGGAGTCTTCCTCATGCATTTCTTGAACTTTTATAGCCATGAAATATTCTCAAGTGTGTTAATCGCTAATGATCTACAAAAAGTAATTTCCTATTATTGGCGTTTTTAAGCCTCTAAGAAACCCCAAATCATAAAAAAATGGGGAGCACTCTGCAAACATTTCCATTTTGAACACGATAGCAACTGTGCTAAGAGTAATGATGAGATTTGTGGAAAAGCTGAAAGGAAAGTGAGGCTTATACTTGGTTCCTTTTACTCCAAAATTCTGGGCTCCAGAATCAAGTAACTGTAGAAAACAGTATCTTGATTGGATACTATAAGGCTAAAGACAAAAGCAACTACACATAAAGGTTGTAATCTAATAAAAGTGTTTTTCTCAGGGTTATGTTATGGGCTAACAATTCTGAAACGACTTATGTGTTTAGAATTGAACAAAGAAGTAAACACAGTGTAGAAAATGAGATTCAGTGTTCTCACTAGTGCAAAAAGAAGTATTTGGCTAAAATGAAACTTGTGCTGGATTAGAATCAGAAGTATTAATATAAACTCATATTTTACAATACATCTCCAGTTTAATAGATATAGACACCTAGAAGTGTGTGTATGTGATTGGGTTAACATACAAATACACTTCCTTGCTCTGTCAGCGGAGTGGACCTAAAAGCAGTGACACCCTAGTAGCAATTAGCACACCTGGAAGACAATCTTTGGTTTTTAAGCATCATTCTCTAATCAAAGGAACCAGGGCCACCTGGAGAAGTGATTGGCTCCAAGACTGGAGCAGGGATAATACAGGGCGAGCCTGGAACATCTTGTGGTGCCAGAAAAGGAAGATGCTTAAAATAAAATGAAAATTTGTTGAAACACCACGCAAGCCACTCTCAAGGAGCTACTAATTGCTAAAGCTGGTACCATTTGAGCAACAAAATACAAATTGATAATACTGGATTTTAACTCATAGATAAAATATATATCCGTAAATAAATATACATACATAAGGAAAATGGACAACTTTTCCTTGTTGCAGATGAAATCCACAGGTGGATACTAAAATCACTGAGTGAAATTTGAAGGACAATCAGGATTTGCATAGTCTCAAAGTATCTTCCCCAAGATATCTATCTACTACAAAGAGAAAGGTAATGAATTTACAGTGGAGAAACACAGACACCACCTTAACTAAGTGAGCAGGGTAAACCCCACAAATAGTAAGACATATCAACATCATGAACTCCTTGCATTGAGAAGGATACTTCATCGTTTTTGTGTTATTTCCTGACAAAATGCATAAATTCATTCCAGGGATGAGAAAACATCAGACAAATTCCACCCAAGGAACATTTAAAAAAATAACTGATCAATACTCCAAAAATGTGAAGGCCATGAAAGGAAAGACAGACTAAGGAATTGTTACAGACTGGAGGAGACTAAGGAAAAGCATTAACTAAAATCAATGTGCGATCCTGAATAAGATCCTGGAAAAGAGAAAGGACTTGGTGGAAAAGTTTATGAAATCTGAATAAAGTCTAAAGTTTAGTTAACATGGGGGTGGGGATGGGGTGGGTGGGTGGTGGTGGGATGAACTGGGAGATTGGGATTGACATATATACACTAATATGTATAAGATACATAACTAATAAGAACCTGCTGTATAAAAAAAATAGAATTAAATTTTTTAAAAAATTTATTTATTTATGACTGTGTTGGGTCTTCGTTTCTTTGCGAGGGCTTTCTCTAGTTGTGGCAAGCGGAGGCCACTCTTCATCGCGATGCGCGGGCCTCTCACTATCGCGGCCTCTCTTGTTGCAGAGCACAGGCTCCAGATGCGCAGGCTCAGTAATTGTGGCTCACGGGCCCAGTCGCTCCGCGGCATGTGGGATCTTTCCAGACCAGGGCACGAACCTGTATCCCCTGAGTTGGCAGGCAGACTCTCAACCACTGCGCCACCAGGGAAGCCCCTTGAATTAAATTTTAAAAAAGAATTGAAAAATAAATAAAGTTTAGTTAACAATATTGCACCAACATCCATTTCTTGTTCTCCATAAGTGTACAATGATTATGTAAGACATTAACATTAGGGGAAGCCAGTTGAGGGATATAAAGAAACTTTTTGTACTGTTTTTGCAACTTTCTTGTAAATATAAAATTAGTTCAAAATAAAAATTTCCTAAAAAAAAAGTTTCTCTTCATATCTCACCGTGTTATACCACTTTTCATAGAAGGGGGAAATATACCTAAATATGACATAGGTTTGCCAAAGTGGCGGAAATGTAGGTGATTTTTATTCTTGTGTCCAAACTTCAATAGTTTTTCAAAGCTTCTACCATAAGCACAATTACTTTATTATTAGCAAACAACATGTTTCTCTTTAAAATATGATGAAGCTTATTAAGAAAAATATGGGTGCTGAGTTTCTCAGACATTCAGGTACTATCTGTCTCCTCTTTCTGCTCTTTATCTGGACTTTCACAGAAATTATATACGTGTTTTTTCATTTACAGATTCATCATTTATCTGTGTATCCATAAACAATGCTTTAGTTTGGCCTGATTTTGTTATGTATATGTGCAAAATCACAATGTATTTAATCTTTCATGTCTTGTTTTTTTTCCCTGAACAAGATCCATCCCTCTGTATTATACTGGTGCTGAGAGCTCTAGTTTGGTGATTTGCACTGCAGTTTAATATTTCTTTTATACATGTGGCCCAATGTATTTACTTATCTAGTCTGGACATACTTATCTAGTCTGGACATTCTCGTGGTTATATAATATGGCAAATTTAGCTTCTCAAAAACGGTTTCTCCTGACCCACATTCCCTTCTCCAATGTGTCTTGTCACTCCCCCATCAAGTCTAATTCTGGTCCCCTTGAATCTGAGTGACCTTGTGACAGCTTGCACCAATAGAATGTGAAGGAAGGGAGGCTGTGTGACCTCCACTGCTAGGTCTTAAAAAACAATGGTGCTTCTGCCTTATTTGCTGGAACACTTACGCTTCTGTTTCTGAACTATCTATCTCATAAGAATTTCGGTAGTTCTGAGACCACGTTATGAGAAAGTCAAGCTGCCTGTGGAGACCACGTTTGGGCACTCTGGTTAGTCATAGCAGTTTTTGAACCATCCTAATACAAGGACCAGCAATGTGAGAGAAGGAGTCTCCAGCTGATTCCAGCTTCCAGTGGTCAAGTCTTTTCGGGTGAAATCCCAAACCTCATGGTAAAGAGACAAGCCAACTCCACTCTGCTCTATCAGAAATCCTGATTTGAGGAATCTATGGGTGTAATAAAATAGTTGTTTTAAGCCAATAAGTGTTGGGTGCTTTGTAGCCTAAACAGTAATGGTTTCAGTTTATTTTCAAATGTTCACTAGCTGGCCAGTTATTTATTTTTTTAAGAACTCTTTTTGACTGTAACCTACACTAAGAAACACATTTTACATCGTACGCTCACACTCACATGCACTCATGCTTGCCCTTACCGAAACAAAATTTTGAGGAAGTAATAGATATTCCTTTTCAATGCAATTTGCTCTGCTATTTCTTCTTCTCATCTCTTCCCTCTCCTCTTTTCTCTTTAATTTCAATAGAGAAATCTATTGATTTCTTATCACAACCAAATAAATTGATTTAATAAATAATAGTCTTCATCAGCAGATTGATGGTATAGTTTAAGAGGTGATCTTAATCTCTTTATCTTTATATCTTGCAGAGTATGTATATATTTCTATATCTTATGTATTTTGCACTATACACAAGCTCACGCACATTTTACGCTCTAAACTCAGAGTTAAATTGTTCACTGGCCTAAGTCTAAATAAATCAATAAAACCGAAACAAAAAAACATGAAAAGAGTGAATCTAATAAATGATTCTAAACTTAATTTGGATGTTGAAGTATATGGAAACTCCAAGAACCCATTATTGTTTCAAAATGAAAGCCTGAGAGAGGTTAGTGATTTGTCCCCTGGGCTGTCAGGAAGGGAATTCTGTGGCATCTGGAAGGAGGAAGGGTCCTTGCAGAAGGAGCAGGTGGAGAGTAGTTTAGATCTGGGGATGGGATGGAGGATTGGGTATCCTTTCCTGGCCCAGAAGAGCTTAAGAATATAAAACATAAGTGTCTACATACATACTCTTAAGAGTCAAAACACAGATCCCTTAATTCTGGCAAGAGCTTGAGAAGTATTCTCTTCTGTCTAGTAAGTGGACCCTGTGAGAAAGAATGACTTCAGAGATATTAACTACCTTTCCATTAACCTTACTATTGAACTCATAATCATTTTCCTAATCAATCTCTTCAACATCTATTTATTCAAAGATGTTGCTGGTGTCTTCAAAAGAGATGGTTCGATGAACAAGAATAGATTGCATTTGAGCCTGTGTATATTTTCTCTGTTCTTGACTTTTCTCTTTGTCTATCCTACTTCCTATTATTCCCGCAGCATCCCTTTACATTTCCCTCTCTGTTCCCCCTAAATTATATGAATTTGTTGGTTTGTAAATGTAAGTTCCATCCACTTACACAATATTGTTAATTCATACCTGGTGGTGGCAGTTTGGCATAGTTATCCATTGCTGTGTAACAAATTATCCCAGAATTTAGTGGTTTAAAATAATAATGAGCATTTATTATCTCACACAGTTTCCATGGGTCAGGAATTTGGGGGTGACTTAACTGGGTGGTTTTGACTTGGGATCTCTGATAAGATTGCAGTCAAGATGTTACTCTGGCTGCAGTCATCTGAAAACTTGACTGGGAATAGAAGATCCGATTCCCAGATGTCTCATATGGCTCACATGGCTGGCAAGTCAGTGTTGGCTATTGGCAGAACGCCTCAGTTCCTTGGCATGTGTACCTGTTCATCGGGCTGCTTGAGAGCTCACTCCATCACAGCTGGCTTCCCTAAGAATGAGTGATCCAAGAGAGCGCAAAACAGAAGTCACAATATGCTTTATGACATAACTTCAGAAATCACAATATTCTATTAGTTCCATAGGTCAGTCCTATTTAGTTTGGGAGTCTGCACATGTGCGTGCACATCAGAGGATGAGAATTACCAGGGCCATGTTGGAATCTGGCTATCACAGTTCTGGAGATGAACAGCTCTATTTCAGATCCCAATCTTATCACTTACTAGGTTTGCAACTTTAAGAAATTTACTAAACTCTATTCCTCAAGTTTCTCATGTCTAAAATTTGAATGAGGATAGTGCGGTAGATTTCACTTTTACTCCCAATTTTTTGCTGCCCTTTTTGGGAGAATTATACATCCCTGCCCACTAATATCGATTTATGACATGCCTACCTCTGTGAGGAGTACACTTCCACACCAACTTGATATCAGCCACTGCCATGGGAGTTGCTTTGGCAGATCAAATGTGAGTAGAAGTGAGGTGTACTCACTTTCCAGCAGAATCGTGAGGAGCAATGAGATCTTTTCATGTCATGTTCCTTTAGTCTAGGTCCCTCCATGAAGAAAATGTGGAGCAGAACCACAACCGATCTATAAAAAAATGCGATGTGAGCCTGAAATAACCCTTGCCATTGTCATCCACTTAGATTTTGGGGGCTTTTGTTATATAATTTAGCAAAATCTAACGGATACAGCTATTATCTACTCACTAGGAGTATGCTGAGATTTGATAAAATATTTTTGAAGTGCTTATAATACTGAGACATAGTAAACAACCCTGCATATTACATATTATCTATTGCCTATTACTATGATTATAAAAACCTAAATTCACATGAAATGAGTTAATAAGCAATGCCATTAATTAATTTATAATAAGAGATGCACTTGATATTGAAAATAAGTATCATAGGTGTACATACTTTCTGGTCAGGAGACCAAGATTTAGATTAGAGGATGCTTTTTGAGCATATAGTTTGAATAAGGGATATTTTTATCAAGCAGTGGTCACCCAATCAATCAGCTCCTCCACCCTGAGGACACCTGTGTACAGTGTTTTGTTTTGTGGAAAAGACACACTGAACAAGTTACCATTCTACAAACTCTTCTTTTTCTAGGTGATCACCAACCTCCGTTTTCTCACAGTTGCTCTTATATGAATTCTCCAGACTTACAGTAACCATGATACTCCAATATAATTTATATCAGTTACAGTACAAATACAGTCAGTTACAGTTTAGAATATTGCAATATATTTATAAAGTCTACCATAGAGTAAATACAATATGCCAATAAATACAATATGTTCTAAGCACTTTTCAAATACTTAATCCTTGTAATAACAAGGATTATTACAGGTCACTGGCACAATGGTGCTATTATTACACCATTTTCCAGAAGACAGAACTGCATCCAAAGATGTTAAGTAACTTGCCCAAGGATTTAAACTAAGAGAGCTTTCCTGTACTGTCTCTCCACCTTGTAAGATTATTCCTGTGACGAATTCTGCCAGCCTTTATAAATTATTGTTATACCAAGTACAGTAAAATTTTAATTCTCATGTTTTGAAACTTTATTTCTTTTTTTTTTAATAGATTTTATTTATTTATTTATTTATTTCGGCTGCGTTGGGTCTTCGTTGCTGCACACGGGCTTTCTCTAGTTGCGGCGAGCGGGGGCTCCTCTTCGTTGCGGTGCGCGGGCTTCTCATTGCGGTGGCTTCTCTTGTTGCAGAGCACGGACTCTAGGTCTCCGGGCTTCAGTAGTTGTGGCACGTGGGCTCAGTAGCTGTGGCTCGTGGACTCAGTAGTTGTGGCTCGCGGGGTCTAGAGTGCAGGCTCAGTAGTTGTGGAGCACAGGCTTAGTTGCTCCGTGACATGTGGGATCTTCCTGGACCAGGGCTCGAACCCGTGTTCCCTGCATTGGCAGGCGGATTCTTAACCACTGCACGACCATGGAAGCCCTGAAACTTTATTTCTAAGCACTATTCTTTGATTTGGGGTGGGGTAGAAAGCAGGGGCTGGAGTAGGAAATAGGAAGCAATTTGTAGGACAACATACTTAGTTTATGAAGTCATAGTACGATCCTCATTAACTTCCCCCACAGTCTCCACCAGTGACCCCCCTCTTCTGTGACACGGACAACTTAGGGTTTTGGGTTTTTGTTTGTTTTCTTTTCTTCCCCTTCACCCCAATTTTGGTCTCATATAAAGTGCCTCCACCCACTTCCCAAAATATGGTTCCTAAACTTTCCCTGTGGAGAAATTCTGCAGCCCCTAATATTCAGGGATTTAAGAGACCACAGATGTCACAAAGCCTCCCACTTTGTAAAATAGGAAACTTAAGCCCAGAGTGGTGAAGTTACATCCTGAATAAGCAATCACCCTCTGGACTTCCAGCAGCATGAGGACTAGGGCAGATATTTAGCATCACAAATGCTTTAGAAAACTTTTGCTGCAAACACTGCTCTGTACATGAGTTGCTCAGGGAAGACCAATGTTTATCAGTTGGGTTCAGTCCCACTGATTGTCAGTGTATTAAAAACTGCTCCAGGGATTTTATATAGGATGAATTTAATAGAGGTAATCAGTGAAACATATCATGAAAGAGTTAAGAAACCAAAAGAGAGATGAGGAGTAACCAAAGATAAGCAGCAGCAAGAAGTTGCCACTTCTCCAAGGGATAGGACAAAGGAAAAAGAGATGCTGCTATCATTTAGGAGTTGGGGCCAGCCCCAACTGGAGATCCAGTCTCCAGTGAAGCTGGAACAACACAGGCTGGTAAGACAGGAGTGGAGACCACCAAGAGACCAGCTATCTGGTGGGACTGGAGCCAAAGAGTGCCAATGAGGCTGGAGAAACCCCAGGAAGCAAAGGCAGGAAGGGCAGAAATACCTTGGTCTCACCAACACGTTTCACTGGGGCCTCCCATTGGCCATATCTACTGGAAGCCAGAGAGCAAGGGAGCCTGGGAATTGTAGTTTCCAGTGACATACAGCAGCTTCAGAGAATAAACAGGCAAATGACAGAAACAATCAGAAATTCAAATATTTCTGCGAATCTGATGCCTGAGCATGAGTCCTTGTATCTGAACTCAACCAGAGGTACACTTCCATCTTTAAAGACGCGGGACCAAGAAGACAGTTTCACCTTCTTTTAATCAGGTTGTGATATATCCAGTGTGGTGGGGATCCTCTGACAGAATCAAAACGATCCCTGCCTCTGAGGGTTCATATCCCTAAGTTATCCCCTTTTCTTGAGTGTGTGCTGCACCTGGTGACTTGCTTCTAACAAAGAGAATATGTCGGAGCTTCCCTGGTGGTGCAGTGGTTAAGACTCTGCCTGCCAATGCAGCGGACACAGGTTCGAGCTCTGCATCTGGAAGATTCCACATGCCACGGAGCAGCTTGAGCCCGCGTGCTGCAACTAATAAAGCCCACGCGCCTAGAGCCCGTCCTCCGGAACAAGATGAAGCCACTGCAATGAGAAGCCCGAGCACCACAAGGAAGAGTAGCCACCGCAACTAAAGAAAGCCCGTGCGCAGCAACGAAGACCCAACGCAGCCAAAAATAATAAATAAATAAATTTTAAAAGCCAGACTCTTAAAAAAAAAAGAGAGAATATGTCAAAAGCTATGGTGTGTCATTTTTGAGATTAGTTTACAAAAGATTGTAGCTTCTATATTGGGCCCCCACTTGCACTCTCTCACTTGCTCATTTCCTCAGAAGAAAGTCGGTAAGCCACCGACATGACAAGAAACAAGGATTTGAGGACTTCAGTCTAACAAACAGCCCTTGAGGAACTGAGTCCCTCCAATAACCAAGTGCACGGGTTTGGAAGTGGATCAGTCCCACATTGAGCTTTGAGATGATTGCAGTCCTGGCCACATCCTAAATGCAGCCTTGTGAGAGACCCAGAGAACCCAGCTCAGCCACGCTCAGATCCTGAAGCTGCTAAGTTTGAGGATAATTTGTGATGCAGCAATAGATAACAGATACATCCAGAGATAAGCCAAAGACATACAAGGGGAAATAAAGGGAAGAGAGGGCATGGTTTTCAGTGTCTATTATGTACCAAGCACATTATCCCCACTTAATCTTTGCATCTATCCTCTGAGGTGGGTGATCATCATTGGCTCCATTTTCCAGACAAGGAAACTGAAGATGAAAAGGGAAAATAATTTGCTCAAGGTCGCATTGTAGGGTTGCAATTGTAGGGTTGCAAAGCAGGGTCTGATGGATGGCCACATCTGTGTTTTTATTTTCATTATTTCACACTGTTCCAGAACTCAAAACAACCAGCCCTCAAAGTTGCAGTCACTTCATTTGGATTGAGTACAAATAAAAAGAGTAAATTGTTTAAAGTCAAATGCCTTCTTGCTTTCTGAAAATTGTATACCCACTTCTTTCTCTCACAGAATATCATAACTCACCTAAAAAATAAAAAAAGGAGCAGGGCCTTATTTCTGCTCCTTTCTGCACTTAAAGATAGAAGTGTACCTCTGGTTGAGTGCAGATACAAGGTCTCATGCTCAGGCATCAGATTTGCAGAAATATTTGTTTGAATTTCTGAAAGTTTCCCTCGTTTGCCTGTTTACTCTCCGAAGCCGCTGTCACTGGAAACTACATTTCCCAGGCTCCCTTGCTCTCTGGCTTCCAGTAGATTTCACCAATGGGAGGCCCCGGTGGAACATGTTGACGAGCCCAGGGTATTTCTTAAAGACTAAAGTCCAGAGAACAATATAAAATTGGTGTAACAAATAACCAAATTAAAGCAAACAAAGCCTCCAAAGAGACAGGCAGTTTTTAGCTCTTTGGGCTACTAGACCACTAGATCATTACTTTTACGGTAATAGCAGCAAACAGCAACTAACCCTTCGGATTGGGCGCTCTTCTGAGGTCTTTACCTGTATTACCTCTTTTGGCTTCCCAATAACACTATGAAGCTGATTCCCTGTGTGTGTCTTATTCTCACCTGCACACTTCCCCCATCCGTCCTTTTTACCAGGTACATGACCTGGGCAAGTTAGGTAATCTCTCTGTGCCTTGGTCTCCCAATCTACAAAATGGGACAATAATAGCACCTACCTCATGACATTATGAAGATTAAATAGAATGAGTTAGTGCTTGAGTGAGCGTTACAATCTAACGAAGTGAGGTAGGAACAACATTCCTCCCAATCCAACTCTAGTTTATTTATTTATTTATTTATTTATTTGCGGTACGCGGGCCTCTCACTGTCGCGGCCTCTCCCGTTGCGGAGCACAGGCTCCGGACCCGCAAGCTCAGTGACCATGGCTCACGGGCCCAGCCGCTCCGCGGCATGTGGGATCCTCCCGTACCGGGACGCGAACCCGCGTTCCCTGCATCAGCAGGCGGACTCTCAACCACTGCACCACCAGGGAAGCCCCCAACTCTGGATTTGATAGCAGTAAATTTGGATAACAAGGAATATTTGTCTGATTCTGAGGCACAGCTTCTGAGTCACAGGTGAGATCTGAGTGGCGTGGTTCTTACTGATGGAGCCAGAGGACCGTTCTGTGGCTCCATAACACAGATGCCGGAACCGGCACCGGAAACCCGAGCTGAGCCTGTAGTTCCTGAGTGACTGGGTCCCACTGGGGCATCCGCGGAGTGCATCGGTGGCAGAGTCTCCACGTATTTCAACACTGACCACCTAGTATGAAAACAACGTACTTTTAAAAATTGCTCCTTAAAAAATAGCTGATGCTAAATGGAGAGGAAAGAGAGCGGGAAAACATTGGACAAAAGGAAGGGTGGCGGGGGTGGGGGTGGGGTGGGGGAGGAATACAAAGGGATAAATAAGAAATTTCAGAAAGAGCTGTTGGTTTGTAGCGTTCATGAAGAACATTTGAGAAGATGAGACACAAGGTGATTAGAATAATGATTAAAAAGTTCGATCTCAGCCCATAATGAAAGCTGTTTATAGCCACTCCTTCCCACCGACTCCCTCCTCTAGAGGTCATTAACTCCTCCTAACAGGTCTTCGTACTTTGGGCTTTTGTCTGGTTGGCAGGCACAGTGTCTGTTGTGTCTGCTGGAACTCGTGGGCAGAAGTCGGCAGATGCGCAGTGCCTGCTCTCCTGCAGCTCTGAGTCACGTGCCAGGGAAGGGGACAGCCTGATGCACAGAGGGGCTGTGCTCCAGAAGGGGACCCAGTGCCTGTGCTGTTCCTTTTCATAGAGAAAGCATGAGACCAGACTTGAATAGGAGAAGAAAGCTTTTCTGTGAGGGTTTCAGCTGGGAGCACCAGCCTCCCAGCACCTGAGAACATTGGCTGATTCTCCCACAGGGAGAGAAGCAGCCATTGTTCCCAGTTCACTGCCAGGCAACCCAGAGGAAATCCCTGGGGTCAATGGTTAAATAGCCCTGCTTGTGTCCTAGCAGTGCCTTTGCTCATGGCATTCCTAGCCATGCTGTACTGACAGTCCACACTCCCAGCATCACTCTCCACCAGACCTTGGCCACCCTCCCAGCAGGCATCTCTCCCCTCTGGGAGTAGGAGGAAGGCTAGGGAGGGTCTCACTGAGCAGGTGACATTTGAACAAAAGCTTGAAGGAAGTGAGGGGTGAGGCAGGTGAGGATGTGTGAGAAGAGTGTGTCAGGGTTCCTCATAAAATTTGGAAAGTCGATATGAGAACCCAGCAGATGGGAAACAATGCAGAAGAATCCACAATAGGTGTGGATCATAGGACTGTGGGAATTAAATCAGCCCAGAGACATGGGGCTCATTTGGGAGGTGAGACAGAACCCTTTTAGGTAGGAAAACAGCACAATAGCGTGAGGCAACATGTGTGCACGAGAGAGAGACGGAGACAGAGTCGTGAGAGGTATGAGAGTATCTTTATGGGGTAGAAACAAAGGACGTTTAAGGTAGTGGTGTGCTGGTAAACGTTTAACAACTGATTCTCCAGGAAAACTCCCCAAATACTGATTTGTAGCCAGTTCTTGTTGTGTAAATACTCCCGCTATGGCCAATTCCAGGCTACCGATGTTACCCTGAACACGGAATAGAACGCAAGGAAGGTTCAAAATGACATGTAGATTTTCCAGTGGAGGCCTGAGAGGATGAAGACAGCGAGGGCAGAAGTATAACTCTGTGGGTGACGTGCACAAACCACTGGTCTGTTTTGTGACCACACAGAGACCAGCTGCTCAGGGCCCCAGTCTCTTCATCCACAGCCTGAAGGACTGAGCTAAAGGAAATCGAAGTTTCCTTCTGTGTTCTCCCCTTCCTTTATTCTTTCCTCCCAAAGAGCCACTGTATCTAGGGCCCCTTTCCTTAATGGCCTTCCACATATTTCTTTTCTCTGCCAAAGTTGCACAGGTACCCAGTAGGGGTGATTCTCCATATCCAGGGAGTCAAGCTGAGCCCCAAATGGAGTAGGCACAGTTTGGAGCATCCCTGTCTTAGGAGTCTCTGCTCTTGGAAAGGTGGCTCAGCTGAGTTTGAAATGCCCACCCAGTCCACTGGGGCTGCTGCTTCTGAACATGGAAGAGATCTGGTGGCAGGTGAGTGGGTGCATCCACTGCCATTTCAACACCACATGTCTGCCAGGCCCACTCCTCTGGAAGCTTCCTCCGGCCATGGGGGAGTGGCTGCCCGAAGCAGGCAGTGGTCTGGCTTATCACAACCTAAGTCACCTCAATCTCTGCAGGTGGAAGCTGGCAAATCCCAACTTGGGAATCCCAACATCCTCTTCAACTGCCCACATTTGTGAATGGATCAACAGGTGAGAGATCATTTCTATCTCTACTTCTATCTTTATATAAGCTTGCACGTGTTTATGTTAGGTTTTACAAGGAACAAAGTGCTTTCTCACGTGCTCTCATTTGACTGGTTTTTCAAAACTCTGGGAGGTGCTATTATCCCATTTTACAGATGAAAAGCCTGATTTTTCAGGGATGGCAGGTGACTCACTCCCAGTCAGACACTTGGTAAATGGCAGAGCTGGAATACAGACCCAAGTATTTTCATTCCAGATTCGCATGTCTTTCCAGAATATTTCACTGCATGTCTGTGCTGTGTGTACATGCATATGTATATGTATGTGTGTACACACACAAACCACTTTGTATAGACTTATATAGGTATTTTTTAAGACTAAGTTGGGTGTGTCCTTCTTACAACCCAGCCTTAGGAATTTATCAGCTATTTCCTGAGTGATTAGTACATGCCAGGCAATGTCAGACACCAGCTGAGAGCTGGCAATACAGCAGTGGACCATCCAGACCCCCAGTCCCCAACACACAGACACTAGAGTAGCAGAAACATTCTTAAAACCTGACCTTGACTTAAGAGGAAAGAGCAGAAGGGGCAAAGGGGCAGGCAGATTGGGAGGGTGTGCCTTCTAACTCCTGCGTGAGGAAATGGCCATTTAACCAGGTAATTAATGAAACTATCTTCCTCTGTCTTGGTACCATATTTCATTTTTTCATGCCAGGCTGGAATTTGGGGAGCCTGATCCTATTACAATTTATTATATATAACTCTCACAAAAGAAGTAGTGTTGAAAAATTAAATAATTTTGTTTGTGCTGTTCTTTAGAATTCCAAACATTTTTTTTTCATTTTCATAGTTAATTAAGGTACGTATTACCTCCATTTTACAGATGAAGAAACTGGGGTTCAAAATGAGCTTGGCCAAAGCCACAGTTTTCTTTTCTGCGGTACGCGGGCCTCTCACTGTTGTGGCCTTTCCCGTTGCGGAGCACAGGCTCCGGACGCGCAGGCTCAGCGGCCATGGCTCACGGGTCCAGCCGCTCCGCGGCACGTGGGATCTTCCCGGACCGGGGCACGAACCCGTGTCCCCTGCATCGGCAGGCAGACTCTCAACCACTGCGCCCCCAGGGAAGCCTCAAGCCACAGTTTTTAAGGAGAAGAACCTTGAGTCCAAGCCAAGAGTGACTTGAATTTCTGTTCATTTTCCACCATCCCAGAGGAATATGAGAACAATTTCCATCTTGCTGTACATCAGGGTTTGTTATTCTGGAATTGCTTTATGTGCCTACCAACAGGAGACAGGTTACATGAACTGTGATGTACTTGTGATGCATTCACAGTACAATACCATGAGACAGTGTACAGGATGTCCCCTATGTTCATATCTGGAAAGTTTCCCAAGATATACTGTTATAGAAAAGAGTAAGTGTATACAGTCTGCTATCTTTTAAGAATGAAAACTGGGGGAGATAAAACATGCGTTCATTCTTGACTCACATCAGCACGAATTAACAATAGGCAAATACACAAGGAAAATAATGTTACCTAGGGAGAGTGGGGTAATCCAGTGAGGAGTGGATTCTCAACATATACCTTGTTATTTTGATTTGGTTGAACCCTGTGAATGTATTACTTATTCAAGAAATTAGGTACATTTTGTACTAAAGAGAGCTTCTCCACAATAATATTTACCACCCCTTCCCTTTTACTCTCTTTATCCCGAAGACACACAGTACACACGAAGAAAGAAACCCAAGTAAGTTTTTAATAGGAAAAAATTTGCAGGTACAGAATCAATCAATGATGTCAGAACACAGATGCCAATCCATTTATTTCTGAGAATTGATGAGTTTGACAGACACTCTGGATCTAGGCATCTCTTTGTAGTGAGAAGTTTTTGAAACCTAAGGGGAGAGAAGAAACCAAAGTAAATGTATTTGGGAACTTCTTTCTTAACCTTCCTCAACATATGCAGAAAAACTTACAAACCTCTTTCCTCATAATGAGTTTGGTTCATTCTGTGTATCAGCCCTTTTCATTTCCTCATATACACACTCCCCATGGTAAGAGGACCCAGCCTCCCCGGGAAATGCTCTAATTTCGCTCTTCAGATAGGGTTGCCAGATTTGGCAAATAAAAATACAAGATGCCTAGTTAAATCTGAATTTCAGATAAACAACATCTTTTGTTGAATTATAGCATGTCTCATGCCACATTTGGGGGCATACTTATACTAAAACAATTACTTGTCACTTAACTGAAATTCAAATTTAACTGAGCATCCTATATTTTATCAGGCAACTGTATCCTCAGATGCTAACTGGAGGGAGCTGGTTAAGTGCACTTGAACATGTTAGCCCAGAGGGACAAAAAGTACCTAGCCCGGTGTGCTACCAAATAGAATTTTCTGCATTGACAGACATGTTCTACATCTATCTGTCCAATGTAGAAGCCACCAGCAACTTGAAATATTGTTAGTGCAACTGAGTACCTGAATTTTTAATTTCATTATTTTATTTAAATTTAAAATGCCACATGTGGCCAGTGGTCTATCTTGGACAAAGTAGCTCAAGTACCAGTCATGTATCTCCCTCCAAATGTAGCAACTGGAATTTAAAACCGAGTGGTAGCTAAAAAGATACATCACCCGGAAATAAACTCACAAATCCCTGCGGCTTAGTGATTATTCCGTTTCCGTGCAGATATAAGTTCTGTTGCCAACACATTAATTCTGAGGATTCATTCTGAGTATTTACTGAGGATGTGACATGCCAGGGAGTGGAGATGTATGATAGAATTTTTCAACAAACTTACCCTGTAGATGATCGTGTAAACTGTATAATCCAGCATTAGACTGTAAAAGCCACCAAGGTGCCCTATGTGCAGAGCAGGCATTGTAAGGGGATGAAACAGCATTGATTTGGTCACACACATCAGCTGTGTGACCCTTTTCCTTCCATGACTCTAAGCAAGCATTAGTAACCACAGACCCAGTAGGGTATTAAAGAGGATTCTTTTATACATGGTATCAGCCAGCAGAGAAGACAGGCCCTTAAAGGAAACTGAGCTTCCTGGGTCACTGAGACTTATCAGGAAACATTAAGTCTGGTGAGGTTAGTGCAGAAACCTGGCAAAAGGTAGAGTGTGGAAAACAAATGGTGTATATGGTACTTCCAAATTTCACTGCGGTCCTGGTAGCTGCATAGGGCAGTAGGCAGTGCATTAACAATGGTTAGTGGGCATTTTTACACAGAAATTCAGATAACCATGTGCTTTCTGGGCTCTGAGAAGGCTTTTGGGGCTACAATATCCATTCCCTGGTTCATTCACCAGCGAGTTGAGTCCCAGGCCTTCTGTTAGATGTTAGGATGTCACAGACCAGGTCTCACTTCATGAAACAGAGAGTATAATGGGGAGAGGCAAACAACAAGGGAGCTGATAAATAAAATCTTAGAATGTATTTTAAAGAATCTCAACAAGATGATTGATAGAAAGTAACTTGGAGTGAGACGTGAGCAGAGGGAGGTTACTTATTTTTTTTATTTTTATTTTTTTTTGCGGTATGCGGGCCTCTCACTGTCGTGGCCTCTCCCGTTGCGGAGCACAGGCTCGGGACGTGCAGGCTCAGTGGCCCTGGCTCACAGGCCCAGCCGCTCCGCAGTATGCGGGATCTCCCGGACCGGGGCACGAACCCGTGTCCCCAGCATCGGCAGGTGGAGTCTCAACCACTGCACCACCAGGGAAGCCCGGGAGATTGCTTTTTTATTTTACTTTCTATACTTGAAGTTACAAACTTAATTCATGCTCCTTTTAACACTTTACACACATGTTTACACAGGTTAACAAGATCTCCTCATATAACCTCACATAATGGGGCTTTTATTTCTAGATGGTAGACACCGTCTCTTCCCTAGTTTCTACTATCTATCTATCTATCTATCTGATATTGCTTTGCATTACGAAAGGTTGAGTGTGTCTTAATAAATTTTAATATATATTGCCAGGAAATTTTCTCAAAAGATAATATGACTGTGGCACTCCTTCCTCATCCTCAGCATCCTAGGTATTATTGGTTTTAGTGGTTGTCTATCCATAGGTGGGAAATGCTATTCATTTGTGGCTATGAGATGCATAACCTAACTTTTAGGAAGGTGAACAGTTCTATGTATTTTGGTTTGTTTTTTCTCATATGCACTATTTGAATTTAATAAAAGGTATAAAATATCCTGTTCAGTAATTTTTTTCTATTATTGTTTGCCCTTTTCTTAGCAGCTTGCAGGTCTTCCTTGTAAATGAAAGTCATTAACCTTTTGTGTATAATGTTTTACAAATCCTTTATCCCAATTTACTGCTTGTTTTCTACTCTTTTTATGGAATATTGCATCTTAAGTTTATTTTTGTCCTATGTGGTCTGTGTCCCTTCCTATATGGCATTTGTGTTTCCTGCCTGGCTTAATAATGACACCTCCCCCTCAAAATACACACATACAAAACTGAATTTATACAAAGTGTGTCCCTAAAATTTCATTTAGTATTTGTATTTTATACTTAGCTCTTTAATCCATCTGGGTAGGTCTATTTCAGATAGGCCTGTCTGGAGAAGAGCTTGAGAACACGCTCGCCAGAAGAAAAATCAGAGGATGGGCATTGCAGAGAAAGAGACCAACAGTACAAATGTCTTGAAGCAGCAAAGGGCTTGGCAGGTGGAAGAGAGATCAGTGTAGCTGGACAGGGAGATGGAGATGAAGTCAGGGAGGTGGGCAGAGGCCAGGGTGGTCATGGATGGCTCTTCAGGTCATGGTAAGGAGTATGGTAAATAAATTAAGATATGTATTAAAGGTATAGGTGAAGTGACTTACAGATAGTTTGGATTTGTGGAGATGAAGGAAAGGGAGCAAGGCTCATTCCTAGAATTTTCGCTCGAATAAATGGACTTACAGTAATGTCATTTACTGAGCTGGGGAGGATTGGAGGGAATAACAGGCTTAGGAAGCATAATGTAACTCTTGTGTCTTGAATGTATTTAGGTTGAGAGGTCCGTTAGGGCTTCAAGCGAAGGTGTCAAGTAGAAATCTGTATGCACACATTTGCATTTCAGGGAAGACAGCAGGACTGGAGATGTAAAATTGGAAGTTTATTGCATATAGACAGACTTTGAAACTACAGTACTGATAAAAATCATCAAGGAGACAGAGTAAACAGGGGCTAGTACTGAGCTCCAAGGTTCTAAAATTTAGAGCATTTTCAGATAGAGCCATTTTGAGATAGATTTTGAATGCAAGGGCAATTTGTCATGGCGTAAAGTCAGGGCCTGTACTTTCAGCTCAGGCTATCACTGAGTACAGGGAAGAATAGACATGCTCAGCTGCTGCTGCCTGGTGCTGTGAGAGTGAGGAACGTGGTAAAAGTTTAAGCTCCAACTGGCAGACAAGCAACATACAGCAGAGACCCTGAAACTTAGCACACTTGCTTCTTTCAGAAAGAACCTCAATTATAAGTAACTCGTGTAAGTCTAGGTCTTAACAGATGCTTGTCCTATCACCCTGCCTAAACTACAACTTAGCTAACAACTGTAATCTAATTAAGTCCAATGAATTTCTGATATTTTTTTCAATATGACTACATTAATTCCATGTCCTAGAATTCGTTTTATTTTAAAGTATACATGTTACGTTCCAAATTCTTTTGGCGTTATAATGATTATACTTATTGAGTTTTTTCATAAATTTGTCTACTTATTAATGATACAGTTTTATGGGTATAAATATAGACTGTAATCTGCCTTTTGGTAGATCTCCTGGTGATGCTAATCTTATTTTGCTACAAGATCAAGGTACTGAAATAAAATAGAGAGGGAAGAATACTGGGGCTACATGTGAGCCCTTATTCTCAATTTTGGTATGTACGGGGATTCCTCAATTAAATTCCTAATGTTTCCTAGTAACCCACATGCATTATACTTCACAGGAATATTTACATTTATAATTATAATTCAGGCTCAACAGGCGACAAATCCCTAGAAGGTAACCTACTTCTAACCTTAAAATATACAATTTTTTTTTACAACTGGTTATAAAATTTATCACACTTGTAAAAAAGAGTTCAAATGATACATTTTAAAAATAGAATGTGAATGGATAATGGATGGAGTAAAGGAAAGGATATTGCTGCACAGATTATTTGGAAATTTTAAAGAAGATTTTTTATTTGGCGATGCTGTATCAAAGTGATCTGTGTTGTTCGGAATATGCTATATAATTGAATGATGATTCTGTCTCAGCCTCACATCTCAATAAATCCCTTTGATACATATCTTGTCCCTGGTGGCCAGGTGTCTTCAGTAACTGGAAGCCCTGGGTTTACGATTCACATCAACTTGCCCCAATTTATATGGTTCTCTCCAGGACCCTTGAGGCATGGTAGATGGAGACCTACTCAAGGGCTGGAAACCAACTAAAGCTACTGAGAGTTTATTGCCCACTAGAGAATTTTCCCAAGTGCTAACTAGGGCTTTTGGATATAAACAGTGACATTTCAAAGTAGGAGGTGAAGAACTATGTTGGAGAGGGGAAGCTAGGCCAGAGCTGTGAGGAATGTCCTCTGCTTAGGGAATAGCCTCTTAGCAGTACCTTTTAGGTAAGAGGTTATCAATTGGCACCTTCTGTGTTTCTTTGAAGCTCCCAAAATAAGTTGCCAATGCAAATTGGATTTTTCAGAAGGGATTTTCTACTGGTAAGAGAAGATATTATTAGCAGCCTTTAGTCTGGCATGTAATTAATGTCTCCTCTGGTAATAAACTGACCCTCTAGAACAAAGTACTTCCTGATGGCCCAGCCACTGACTCAGCTCAACATTTACTCAATGTGGCCCAGCCACTGACACAGCTCAACATTTACTCAATGTCCGATTATCAAGTGTTTATTGTATGCCAGGGTCTATGCTGACTATCAACAATTTAACAAGATGTGGTCCTTGACTTTAAGGAGGTCTCAGTGAAACACACAAAATTAACACGATGTATCATTCACTCTTAAGTAATCCAAAACAAAGTTTTGTTATTGGAGCCCAGAGGGGAGAATTCAAGTCCTCGCTAACTCCTTTCTTCACCTACCACAATAAATTAGTTTATCAAGTCCTTTGGTTCTTTTTTTTTTTTTCCTTTGGTTCTTTACTAAACCATCTCCCCACTTGTCCCCTTGTTTCACTTGTCACATACTAAATCAAAAGTATATTGGTTAACACAAAAATATGTGGCTAGCACACTGTCAGGATTTACCTCCCTCCCTTATGTAGATTCCAGGGAGATTACCTCTCCTCCTTCTCTTAAATTTTTCACAGAGTTTACGATACAATTAGTAACATTCTGGTATGTGGGCAAAGTTAAATCAATTATGTATTGAATTTTTACTCCTTTCATTATTCTGACAACCTCTTAGGGAGCAGTTGGTTATAAAATTGCCAGTGGTTAGAAGTATTGACTTCCTGACCTTGGGGCTTAGACAAGTTTTTTATGCTGTCTTCCTGTCTCTTCATCTTTAAAATTGGGATAGGAATAGTACTTATCTCTAAGATTGTTGGGTTAAATTAATATGCTGGAAGCATGTTGACACACAGTAAGTGCTTACTAAGTGTTGGCCATTACTTGAGCACCCCGCGTTCTAATTTCAGAACACACACTGCTGAATCCACTCTTTTCATCACAAGACAAGCAAAGGCATACAGGAAGAAATGGACGCTGGGAGAAGTTAAGCACCTAGCCCAAGGTCACCCACCTAGTTAAGTGTTGGAGCTGGGTTCAAAGGCAACCTGGAAAGTCAATGAAAAGTATCCCAAGGCTTATATAAAGCAATTGCAACCTAAGGATCCAAGTTCTCCAACATACAAGAAATGCTGGGCGTAAAGAACCCGGTCCTCTCAGTGGACCCCTACCTGAAATGCTGTGAGGCCGGACCTTCCCCAAACTGATTTTCATTCCTGCTATCCTTAAAAATTAAGGAAATTCTAACGTGCGGCCATCAAGGTGCTCACTTCTTTTCCCGCCTTCACCAAACACCCAGACCCTCTAGCCCCGGTTCTTTGGCTGGTAGTTTCAAGGCCGGGGTGGGGGTGGGGGGTAGGGGGATGCGCGGGAGGAGGGGAAGAGAGGGATGGAGGCTGCCTCAAGACCGCAAAGTGTCTGCCAACATGAGAATGAGAAAAGTGCGTTCACGGGAACCAGATTCTGTTTAGATCCTCTTTCCCCACACACTCGGATCTGAACGCTCCAAAAGAACTGATGCCACGCAAAATGCTTCAGTGAAGCTCCAGAGATGTTTGAATGAGGGTGCGTCTACCCTGGGCCGCACAGGTCCCAAGTTTTGGCCTACTCAGGCTCCTTGCCTACTCATCCAAGCACAAACTGAGTCATGCGGAAGAAACGTTTACTTGATGAGACTCAATCCCGGAAAATAGGATCCTAGGAATTTTTGCACAGTACCAGATCGACACTTTTGGGTTGGAGCAGCTAACTTACCAGATCCCTAGTAGTTAACTATTTTAGGGAGGCCTGCAGCCCTACTCTATCCCTTTTGGGGCTGCGTTAGGGGCCTAGGCGTTTGAACCTCTATTAACTATAGTTCGTTGAATGTCAGGCACTAATCTAGGTTACAGGTGTTAAGCGGTTTGTCGAAAGAAAAAAAAAAAAATCAATGGAAACACCATCACTCTATCCCCAATTTACATACAACAAAACTACCAGGTTAGAAATTGGCCCCAAATCTCACAATTTGTAAATGTGGGGAGAAGCCACAATTAGTCTAGATTCAGTCTGTTCTAAGCTACCATTATGTTAACTCTAGGTAATCAATTTTTCAAAAGCCCCTTTCAGTACGTGGTAAATTTCAGATGATACGTTGAAAGTTAGCGGGAGCAGAGAGTCTAACTCCCTTGCGGGATTAGGAAAGACGGGTTGTCTGCAGCCTAGAACGAGGCTTCTAAGAGGTTCTGGCCATTTCACTCGGCATGTTCATTTGAGACCACCGTATATCCACCCCTGCAGTTAAACCGTGCTTAGGCTTTACTGACTAAAGGCAGATCACTCGACTGTCTGAAATGCCTAACCACTTCGTGGATCATTAGACCTTAACCGATTTACCGCGTTCTGCAGAGAGGCAGATTTCTAGTAACAATGAGAGCCTTTTCTAAAGATCTAGAGAGATTTTTCTTCCACTTCTTGTTATCTTGGATAAAAATTAACTTACCTTCCTTTTCCTTTAATATTCCAAGTGGTGTTAGCTCTTCCTTTGAAATAGTGGGGGGCTCTGAAAAGAGCCTTTGGGTTTGAAAGCACTTCCGGAAACTCAAATCCCTGTCAAATCACTTGCCCTTGGCCTTGTGATGGCTCTCGGTCTTCTTAGGCAACAGCACCGCCTGGATGTTCGGCAAGACCCCGCCCTGAGCGATGGTCACGCGGCCCAACAGTTTGTTAAGCTCCTCATCGTTGCGGATGGCCAGCTGCAGGTGGCGTGGGATGATGCGAGTCTTCTTGTTGTCGCGCGCCGCATTACCAGCCAACTCCAGTATCTCAGCCGTCAAGTACTCCAATACCGCCGCCAAATACACCGGCGCGCCAGCCCCGACCCGCTCAGCGTAGTTGCCCTTACGAAGTAGGCGATGCACTCGGCCCACGGGAAACTGGAGACCGGCCCGCGAAGAGCGAGACTTCGCTTTAGCCCGAGCCTTACCACCTTGCTTGCCACGTCCAGACATCGCAAAATAAACAGAAAAGAAACAAACAAAAAAAGAGTACTTATCAAAACAAACCAAGTCTGAAAGCAGATAGAACACTGCTGCTTTTATAGGCATTTCCTGGGGAGTAAGTCCGATTGTCTGATTGGTTAGTACCAAGATTCAACTAAGTAGCCAATAGAAAAGCTTTATTTCCATACCTCATTTACATAGTTCTGCCCATAGATGACAGCCTTGCTGTTTGTCTTCCAATTAACTAAGACGCAGTCTGCATCCTTCATTAGCATAAAGGCCCTATAAATAGCAGAAATCCTCTTTATACTTTCATTTTATTTTTCGTGTTTTGAGGTTTTAAAATGCCAGAGTCAGCCAAGTCCGTTCCTGCCCCGAAGAAGGGCTCTAAGAAGGCAGTGACCAAGGCGCAGAAGAAAGATGGCAAGAAGCGCAAGCGCAGCCGCAAGGAGAGCTATTCCGTGTACGTGTACAAGGTGCTGAAGCAGGTCCACCCGGACACCGGCATCTCGTCCAAGGCCATGGGCATCATGAACTCGTTCGTCAACGACATCTTCGAGCGCATTGCGGGCGAGGCGTCGCGCCTGGCGCATTATAACAAGCGCTCGACCATCACGTCCAGGGAGATCCAAACGGCCGTGCGCCTGCTGCTGCCCGGGGAGCTGGCCAAGCACGCTGTGTCTGAGGGCACCAAGGCTGTCACCAAGTACACCAGCTCCAAGTAAACTTGCCAAGTAAGCGTCTTTACAGCTAATCCCAAAGGCTCTTTTAAGAGCCACCCACATGTCCACAAAGAGAGTTGTAACCTGCTGCTTATTTTCTATAAGTTGAAGTTTGGCCAAAAGTACTGTGCATTAATTAGAAGACAAAGGTAGAAAAATTTGTAAGTCCTATTAATGGGTCTAAGGAATGACAAGTGAAGCTGTTAAAAGCACTGCCAGGTTGTTGGGTTTTGGCATTGTTGTGTCAAATGTTACCCATTACCCGTTGCAATTAGGGGGTCACCGCAAGTATAAAGTCAGCTATTTTTTGAGTCCCAGTGATCAATGTACTGTAATTGACCTACAGCTATCTGAATACGAAAATTAACTGCGTAAGTGGCTGGTGGTTTGTAATACGCAGTCGGGGTTGACGAACTGCTTTAAGAGATGCTTGCAACTTGGCAAGTTTCCATGGAGGTTGAACCGAGGGCTGGCACCGAAAGGTGGGGAAACTAGGCGGGAAGAGAAAGGAGGCTATTGAACTTGGCATACAAAGTCTCTAGGAGAGAACCTTCCCAAACCAGGTAGTCGCGCGGCGGGGAGGGGGGGTGGGGGAGGGAGCTGGCAAGTTCCACCTTCCCTTAAGCAGTTTAATCTTTGTTCCAGGGGAAGATTTTAAAGTGAAAGAAACGCATTTTGCGTTTAATTTATCCAAGTCTAGAACACATTTTCAGCACCTAGGAGTAAACTTTGCTTTCTCTGTAAAAAAGTGGGAGACTACAGGAATAAAATTTATGTTACAAGGAAAACAGGTTTTTTTGTTGTTGTTTAACGATTTGAGGTAAGATACAATGTGATTTAGATTACTTAACATTAAGACCCCGTGATTCTAAATGTGCAGTTTTCTTTGATCCTGGGAAAAATACTAAGGCCTGTCTGGCGCTAGACAGGTGTCCATTGGAACACGGCTCCACAGTTACTGGCTGCCTAACCTGGAAGTTACCTGAGAAATGAGGTGCAGCCCTGGCTTAATTAAGGTAGAAGTGCAAATATAGGACAATGGCACAGACTCATCACACAAGCTCTTCAGCCAAACTATAAAGTTTCCCAAGTCCTTCAACAACTGAAATTGGATTTTTTTCTATACCCCTAGTGAGCCTGCGCAAGGACTGATGATCCAAATCAGACTAACCTCTCCTCACTGCCAACTAATCAGTTTACCCCAAAAATGTGCAAACATTCACTATCCCAGGCTGACTACAAGGTTTTGTTTTGTTTTTGTTTTCTCCTTCTCTTCCCCTCTTTTCCTCACATATAAATTCTGGTTTGCCTTTGTTGGATGAAATAACAACTATTGCTTGATTTCTCTTCAGTACAAGAGCAGGCTGCCTAATCATTAACACCTTGGACCATTTATTTCTGAAGATTCCACCAAGACATTGTTTACCCGAGCCCTACCTTAGGAATCAATAGAAAAGTGAACTGAAAATGTACCTTGTCTAGCCCTGGGCACTTTGAGTTTTCTGTTCATCTTCCCTTGGCTCTTGTATGCTAAAATTTATTTTTACCCAAGTCTGCTTCTTATTTTGGTTCTTAGATTGTACTTTGTCGATTGGATACACATTAGTGGTTTTATCGCTAGATCATTAATTAGTTGGTGGCAGAGGACAGGGTATCTGGAATCTGGTTCATTTGTTCATCCTTTTTGGGTTGTTTGTGTTTGTCTGAGGATTCTGGTCATCTCTGGCATTTGAGAACACAGGACGAGGAAGTTGGTGTTTTTCTTTCTGGCCTTTGATGGGATCCACTGTGTTTGGTGTTTTGTGTTTGTATACTGTGGGTTCTTTTAACTAAAAATCAGAGTTTCTTTCTTCCTCTCAAAACTGTCTGTTATCGTGATTACTCAGTATGAGTCCAAATCATTGTCAGTATCTGCAAAAATAACATTCCTGCTTCAAAGATAAATGAATATAAAATGGCCGCCTAAAACTTTTAACTTTAATAAAGCGTTAGACCTAACAGGAGACTTAAGACAAGAAAGAAAACAAGGAAACAGCATCTCCAGCCTACAATTGGCCTGTCTCTTGCTATGCCGAAGCCTCTAAAGTTTATTATTCAATAATTCCAAAAAAATATTGTCCCTTCTTGCTCTTTAAGTAAGGTCAGAGAGGAGAGAGAAGAAATATGTCATTATAAATAAAGCTATTGAGTCAGAAAAAAGAGAGGGCTTCCAATACCAATGTTTGTAGAGAACAAACATTAAATAGTTTATTAACCTTAATGAGTTCATTGTGAGGGATATGGCACCGGAAACTAGAATTTCCTACCAAACTTAGAAGGATATCAGAGAATTTACTCATATTCCCAGCAGTGGTGTACCCTGAGGGATCTCTGATCTTGATCACATTTGTTTCTTTAACTGATCAACATACTTAAATCTCTGGTTGCTTTTAAATTAAATCTCTTTAAGTTTTGTTCCAGTTTCACAATTAGCTCCTCTAACTTGTACAATGATTGAGAATATTTTCTGCTTTATGAATACAAATAATTTTGAGCAAATTATCTACCTCAGCAGAAAATTTTAAAAGTTATAATGTAAACTTAAATAGCTTATATAAAGACTAAAAAACATACATCAATTTAAAATAAGAGCAAAATCAAATTCTCCAGATGCTTTAAACGTGCTACCTCTTTAAGTTGTAACTCAGACAGAAAAGAAAGTTTAACTGAATTTAATTAGTGGTCTTAGTTAACACATTACAAGATAAGAAAAAAACAGAACTACTCCATTATTTTTGAACAACTTAAATATTTTAATACATGGCATGTAATTCTATAGGAAATTTAAAAATCACGTATTTCTAATCAAGTTAACCCTTTGGATAAATTTGCTGGCTTAACAATTCTGCTTTACAAACTGGCTCTACATCTTTTTCTTTATTATTGTTATAATGTAAGAATAATGTTAGTATAGTATTCTAGTTTACACAAGTTTAGGGGTTATTTTCTTTAAAAAAAACTAAGTTAAAATTATTAAATTTCTTTAACTCTACTGATTAGATGAGTTATCATCACTTTATTTAAAATTTTACATTACGTAAATTATGCATTGAACTAAATTATCACAAAATAGTGATAATGTAGATAGGTAATGTCATTTTTAAAATGGAATTAATTTTTCTAATGTTACAAATCATAAGGACTCATTGTGTCAGCTTAAATACTGAGTTCAAAGTCTATAGATAACTTTAAAAATTTAGATAAATATTAAATTGGGTAAATTAAATAAGTTGGAGGGTACAAAATACACATCACTAAAAACAGATCTATGCAAGTCTTTTATTTTCACACAGTTAAGAATGACCATAGATTAACAGGTTAGAGAACATATAGATGCCGTAGGAGAATAGAAATAGCTATGCTTGATTTTGCTACTTTAAATATGTAGAAGGGATATGTAAAGTGTGTATGTGGACCCAGAGGACAAGGCAGGTTTTGGACGGCCTCCTGGTTTCCTTATGCCTATGAGGGAACACAGTTGCCTGTTTTTCTAAAGGGCTGTCGTTAATACAAACAGCTCTGACTCTACCAAGTACTATAGCTGCAGAGAAACACAAATATGTGCACAAGCAATGGCTATGTTTGGTCTGTTTATTTATTAGAAAGTTGTTACTGTTCATTAATGTAGTAAATTCAGTTTTATATGTATTGTCTTATTTATGCTGACAAGGTAATAATACTTTAGAGCTGCCATTAAAGACTGAATTTATAACTATATTAGTTTATCAACCACCCCTCAATAAAAATTGACTATCCAAATCTCTCATCTCTCTGTAGCCCAACCACTTCCAGACTTCATGGTCATGTAACAAAAAATAACTCCAACACAAGCACAAACTAGTTCAAGTTTTACAAAGATGTTGATTATCTCAAAAACTTGGCAAGTGACTGAATATTGCTATATATCCAATTAGTACAAATTGAAAAACAATAAAGGTGGGACAGTGCTTCAACCATATCTCAAGAACCACAGCATTAACAAATCAATTTCATGTTATTGTTTTGAAATATATGGATCTTTTTTGCCACCTGGGAATACTTGTGATAATTTTAAATAATAAAACATGAGATCATGGACAAAATATAAAACTATTCTTATCAGAACATATCAATCTATATCACCCCCTAACTGCTGAGAAGATAATACAAATAATTTAAAGTAAAATTCCCAAAAGAACATAAACTTACTGTGCCAAAATTTTACTTCTAACCTTAATAATAATGATAATATGACCTACATCTAAATATTCCCATAAATTCTCATCATTTGAAATTGTACCACAAGATCCATGTGACTTGTCTTTTCTTCTCTTTTGACATTTTCAGGTGTCAGATATTATCTAAAACTAATGTAGGCTACACTGTCATATATACAACAAATGCAATCTACATTTCAAAAAAAGACTTCAACAGACACACCTCTACATAATATACAGTTAAAGATTGTATTAAAAGAGACTCCCCAAAGTGTCAACTTTTAACAATGCTAGAAAAGACCATTTCCAGTATTTTTAACTACAAATGTTGTAGTTCAGGACAAATGGAATTTTTCTTTTTTTTCACAGCATAAACATGTTTAGAATCCTACCACTTGCATATACACTCTCATTGGAAAGCCAATCGTGACACATTAAAAGATTTCCAGAATTTTGGAAGTAGGAAGCTTCCTCCTAAGATTCTACAGATCAAGATGAGATCTAGAATAGATAGCTTTTTCCTTCTCCTTCCCGTTGTGTTATTCTTTGTCCTTTTCTCCATTATCAGTTTTTCCAATGATTAGATTTCAGATTTGTTCTTCTCAAGTATTAGAAAAAAATTAAAAATCCCCAGAGCCTAGCCCTCTATCTATACCTTGACTAAAAGTTCCTGAACAAAAGAATGTGTACTACATAATTTATTTCTGAGTATGGCTCAAATTAGAGTTACAACTGTGGTTAGGAAAAATGACACTTATTTAACTTAAATCCATCAAGGTAATCTTTGAGGCCTGTTCTTCTAATTAAGACATACCAATTAAGTACTTGAAGATAATAGAGATTTCAAATATTTCTTATTATATTTGTGATTGTCCTCATAACGTTTTTGTCTTCCTCCTCTGTCTAATATGCAGATGACTAAGTGTTACAAAGAGGAGGCTAAAACCCGCTACTCTATTATGAGAGTCTTGACCAAAGTGGAGAAGTTGAGAGACTCTGATGCCAGAAATGGTGAAGATATGACCTACCTAAGATGGAAATGCTGACTGAGAGTCAGTGGACCATATTATACAGAGGCAGCCTGTCACATATTCTTCACAGCCAATCTTGAGAGTTTTTAGACAATCACTATTTTTCTTTTTTTTTTTTTAATCCTCTTTGGTCTGTGTAAGAACAGATTGTCCACACTGAACCCTTTCCTACTGAAAATAATGTACAAACATGATATCCTGTTCCTAGACAGCCCAAAGGTATTTCCTCCCCTCTTTCTCTTTCATAGTCATCTTTTTTGACTTGGATGAAATCAATCTATTGCTTGGCATACCTTATACACAAGTTAACAGTGTGCTAATAATTAACTAAGTGTCTTTGAGTTACTGTTTGACAAACCTAGTACTCTGAGCCTGTGGGGTGATAGTAATTACCTACTTGAGAAGATGGAGTGAGGATTAAATGAAATAGAAAATATAAAATATTTGCCCTAGAAATGGTATGGATGCCAGTAAAATGGCTGCACAGCATTGCTCCCTGTTGACAGAAGTGTAGCCCCTGGAGATAAAACCTCCCGGTTTGACGCTGAGCTTGCCACCTATTAGCTGTGAGACTGATACAAGTCATTAATCTCTCTGTGCCTCTTCTATATCTTGAGGATGATGGTAATAGCACCTACCTTCTAGATGTTTGTGATGATCAAAGACCTTTAATGCATAGAACACACTTTGAGGGGTGCCTGGTACATGGTAGGTACTCAGTTTTTGTGTGGTGTTTGACAAGTTTCATTTATAACCTTCTTTATGCCCTAAAGGGAACTAAGGCAGCTTGTGACTGAAGACCTCAGTCGGTAGGAGCTGGTTTTTCTTAAATGATAGGAATTTCACAAGTGATATAAAAAGATTGCCAACAGATTCCTTTGCATTTACCTTGGTCCAACAGGTTGACAGAAAATGCATTATTTTTCCCACACTTGTACTTAATTAGCTCTCTAGGCGTATACCTAAGGACATAAGGAATGATAGCTATCACTTGTCTTGAAGCGTCCAGATTTCGAAGGGTGTGTAGATTCAGTACTTTGCTGTCCAACAGTCCTAAATTTAAAAGGTATTAAAAATTATCTAGCTTTTCCAAAATTTCACCCTGTGCAATCCTGGATGACTAAGCGTAAAATTAATTGGGCCAAATACACAGTTGCCTTTGACCTTGCCAGCAAGACGTTCTAGGCTCTGACTAAATTCTTTGGACTCTGAAAATCAGCTTGACATATCTTCAAGTACTATGGGTTTATTATAAATTAGGAAAAAGTGAGTAAATTTGGAGAATCAACTCTTTCTTATTGTCCCACCTCAGTTCTGAGGAAGGAAAATGAAGCTTTGGTTTGCTTATTTAAAGACTTACATAACCTTATCATCCAATAAGCAATTTGTATAGTAATTAATGGAAAGAGTTGGTTTCATCTTGCTATGGGTATTCATGGTATTAGATCTCCCCAGCTGCAGGCTCCAAGGGATGAAGGAACAGAAATGATGGGACTTGTCTCATTCTATAAGGAGACTGATATACTTAAAGGAGGCAATACTGGGGTAAAACCTTGACTTCATCACCTATAGCTCTAAACTTGTCTTCTGACAAGATCGAGTTCTCCAACAGTAAAAGAATTGGCTTCAAAAGCAATAAGGAAGAAACTTTGTTCTCATTTTCTTTTCTCTCTCCTCTCCTCCCCTCCTCCCTTCTTTTCTTTTCTTTTCACTTTTTTTTCCCTACTATAATTGGCCCAAACTCAGCTGTAGGACAGGATATAAAAATATCAAAGATTAAAATGTGCCCGTATTGGGACTCCCCTGGTGGTCCAGTGGTTAAGACTTCTCCTTCCAATGCAGGGGGTGTCAGTTCAATCCCTGGTCAGGGAGCTAAGATCCCACGTGCCTCGTGGCCAAAGAAACAAAACATGACACAGAAGCAATATTGTAACAAATTCAATAAAGACTTTAAAAAATGGTCCACATCAAAAAAAAAAAAAAAAAAGAAAAGAAAAGAAAAATCTTAAAAAAAAATGTGCCCCTTTTATTGTTAGATTTGCTTAAACAATTGAGGTGTTAGACGCTGGTCACTAGATTTTTAAACACATGCATTTGGGCTTTAATGCACTGAAATACATATATTTTTAAAAATTGAAATTAATAAACAAATACGATTGTGTGTTTAACAATTCTACAGAGATGATGCAAGTTCTGAGATCTTGAATGGAAGAAAGGCTGCTAGCCTCAAAGGTGGGTCAAGGATACCCAGCAAGCATCAGGGTAAGCGCTTTTTGGAGGTTTTGGAAAGTGCTTGGCCTCCCTGACTCTAAGCATCAGAGACTGAGCCTGGCTCCATCGATTCTAGACATAAATAATGCTGAGTGGATTGAAATTGTTTTTCCTATATACTTTTTTTATAAGTTTTTTTTTTAAGAGCAGTTTTAGGTTTACAACAAAATTGAGAGGGAGGTACAGAGATTCCTCAAATACTCCCTACACCCATACACCCACACATGCATAGCCTTTCCCAATACCAGCATCACTCACCAGAATGGTACTTTTTTTTAAACCAAGGATGAACCTATATTGACACAGCATAATCACCCAAAGTCCATAGTTGACCTTAGGGCTCATTCTTGATGTTGTACATTCTATGAGTTTGGTCAAATGTATAATGACGTATATTCATTGTTATAATACCATACAGAATTTTTCACTGTCCTAAAATGATCGGAAATTTTAATAAGCTGGAAATGAGGGGAAGGGGCTGTGAGGTCTTTATCCTTCTAGCGTGTGAGCTGGGGCATCATGGATGGTCTGGAACGGGTCTGAAAGAGCTGTATCTTCCTTTAGGATATTCCAAAGACCTGAAACACGGTTTGACGGACTCTTCCCCTGCCCACTGTCTGCGGCCTCTTTCTCTCATGTTCTGTACTGCAGCCAGATTTGCACACACTCTGCTTTTCCTGGTTTTCATCCTCGCATATATGCTGGACCTCGTCTTTGATATTTTCACCACAGAGGGAATGAAGACAGAGTTTTGGAATGGTCTGAGGAGGGGATTTCTGCCCTTTCTTCTCTGGTCCTAAGGACCACCTTCTGGTTCTTGTTCCTCCAGCTATCTTCAGTGACTGTCTCCTTGGAAAAGGACAAAGTCACTATCCTCTTGGAGCTTACATCTCAGCTGGGGAAGAGAGACAACAAACAATCGTTACTATGAGTAATTACATAGAATATGAGAAAGGAATAAATGTTATGGAAAGGGAAAATGGAAAACAGGAAAAGGGGGGATCAAGAGGGGTGGTAGATATAATATACACATTAGCACTAATTAAAATGCTTAATATAACAAGAGTAGCTAACACTAGTGTAGCACTTGGTATGGGCCAGGTACTGTTCTGAGTGCTTTACACTATTAACTCAATTTATTCTCAGACAATAAAATGTTAGTTGGAAAGCACATACAAAACTCTTGGAGGAAGACCCAGCAATGAAGAAAAGAAGAGAAATCAAAGCCCCATTGGTTCTACCTTGAATACCTGTCCCTCTTTTTCTAGCACCACCATCACTGCCCTCATTCTGGGCGTGAGCTGGTGAGAAGAGCTGTGCTTCCCTCCAGCACAGTCCTTCAATTTGGTGCATTTTCAACAGTGTTTAAGATAACACGTGCCACTTGCAATTGTTAAGGCTGCTACATCTGAAGCAACAGTGAGTTTGTTAAACTACTGGAACATCAGAGATCACACCATGAGTCAGCAGAGATGGTCAATGGTTTGTGTGGGAGACTGTGGCCTTCACCAGCTAAAGAGAGGACTGCTTCCCCCTTGCCCACCCGCCACTACCACCAGGATCTGCTTCCAGGCAGAGCTTTCTCAAAACTTAAATAACTATGTAACTGTGACTACATTTTTACAAGCACACACAAACCATGTAGCAAGAGCCTCTCTCTGTAAAGTGGAGTGACGGCCTGAGTGTAAGCTGTGTCAAGCGTGGCTTATAATTACGAGTATTCATATTACCCAAACGTGTGACCAATTTTCACAGAAACCCATATGTCCCCGCCCCACTAATGTGTCAGCCCACAGGTAGTAAAGAGGACTCCTTAGTAAGCAAACCCTGCATATACTTCCTTGCACTGAATTTGGACACCAAGAGAGCATAAAATTAGGTTTGCCTCTGCCTACCTGTGAAGAAGAGTTGGAAAAATGCATTTCAAAACAACCCAGGAAAGAGACTAAGCATTTATTTGGGTACATTTCCATTAGATGTTTGATTTGGTTCATTTGAAAGTGGGGAATGATTTCACCTGCCAGCAGCCCAGAGAGATGAGCATGTGAGAAAAGGGAGGCTTCTGGGAACTGTTAAAACTGCTTCATGTGGGAATAACAAGCTTGAACTCTTCAACCTGTCATCATGCAAGGGCCTTCCTCATCCTTCACAAGCGGTTCTACAAGGCTCACCCCCAAGCACCTCACCCTAGACAATCCCCACCCACCTGGCCTTTGTCACTATGTCTCCTTTGTGAAAAGTCCTAATACCCTTTCCTCACCTGACAAATTCCTACCCGCCCTTCAAGACGTAGCTCAAATGTAAGTTATAGGACACTGACTAGATCATGCTCATCTTTTATTTACAAGCGCACGTAGACTCAAATGCTAGAGGGTGTGGTTTTACTGTAGAGGATGGTTCAGCATCCAACAGCTGTGCCACCTGGGAAACTCAGTCTCTCTGAGCCTTAATTTCCTCATGTATAAAGCAGGGAGGACCATCATACGTACCTCAGAAGGTTGTTGCAAGATTAAATGCATTGGTGTCTAAAGTGCTTACAGCACTGCCTGGCACAGAACAAACACCAATGAACATTAGCCATCGCCATTATTACTGTTCTCAGAATCAAGTACAATATCAGATATTTGATGAATTATAGAAGTGAATTAATCAATCAATCTCTTTTTTTACAGGAGGAGCAAATGGGCTTTAGAAATGTATTTTCCCACCACTGGTCACTGCTGGACACTGTTGCATCTCACAAATAAGTCAATGAAAATGATACTAGAAGAAGATAAAAGGAGGTATTTTTAACAATCACGGAAGGATCAATAAGAACTTGGCTAAAACATTTATTTTGAGTATAAAAATATTAAATGATAATTGCAGAAATTTGTAAGAAGAGAAATATATAACAAAGGAAATTAAAATAAATCTTAGTATCTCTTTTCTATATGTATATATGAATATGAACACAGACATGAGATCCATCTCTAATAAGTATATATCATATATAAAGCAAATTTAGGTATCATGCTACATATACACAGCTAATTTTCTAGGTAACATGCCTAGAAACGCACATTTTTAATAGATGTATGATTACTTATTAATTAGTCCTCTGTTACTGGCTATTTAGAAGGAGTTCCATTTTTATGCATTATAAATCATACAGATCACACTTCTTTTTACATAAATCTTTGTTTAAATATTTGATTATTTCCTTGGGACGGACTTCTAGAAGTAGAAATACTAAATCACAAGGTAAAACCATTTTTTAAGGCCCTTAATATATACGTTCATCAAATTGCCATTGAGAGGGACCATGCCAACTTATAACGCCAACATAATACAATAATTCCTATTTTACAGCAGTCATATTTACTGAGAATATTTTTAAAACACTTAATCAGATAGACCAAAAAAAATATTGAAATGTAATTTCCTTCATTATGAGTGAAGGTAGTTTTTTCCCCATATTTTTATTAGCCATGATCCCATAAGAAATAAACTGCTGCAAAACAATGAACAGGATTGCAACAGTTCCACGGGAAAGCACTCTGTAAAGAATAAGTAGGATCTTAGGTTAAGACCAAAAAAGGGAATATTTATCAGGTGCCTCCTTTGCCCAGGACTGTGTTGGAATAATGAACCATGTTTGGCTATGTGTAACTAAAACTACTTTTATCTAGGTTGTCTCTAATAAGCCTCCTAATCATTCCATGAGAAAAGTATCTGCTATGGATTGATTTATGCCCACCCCTCCTCCAAAATTCATATTCTGAAGCCCTAACCCCCAATGTGACTATATTTGGAGACAGGGCTTTTCGGAGGTAATTTAGGCTACAGAGGTCATAGAGGTGGGGCCCTAATCCAATAGGATTCATGGCCTTATAAGAAGAGAAAGAGAGAGCCATCACTCTCCTGGTGTGCATGCACTCATGAAAGGCCATGTAAGGACACAGCAAGAAGGCAGCCGTCTATAGGGTAGGAAAAGAGGTCTCACCAGAACCTGACCATGCTGGCACCCTGACCTCGGATTTCTAGACTCCAGAGCTTTGAGGAAATAAATGTCTATTGTTTAAGCCATGCACTCTAGAGTATTTTGTTTGAGTTGCCTGAGCAGACTAAGTGTGAGATGGGAGAAGGAGAGCCTTTTGAAGCCAGACTTCTTAAAATCAAATCCCAGCCTTCCTGCTCACTAGCTCTAAGACTTTGGGCAAGTTGTGTGACTTTTCTGTGACTCAGTTTCCTCATCTATAAAATGATTTCATACATTTATTTTTTAAATTTTTTGAGGGGAAAATACTTGGGACAATGACTGTCACATATATATGGTGTATATGTGTGTGAGCTTGTTTTTATGGTATCTTTTCGAATTATAATGCAAAATATGAATCATGGTTTTTTCTCTGGATCTTAAATTATGGAATCTAAGAATTTTAGAAAACTAGCCAATTCTCTGTTACTTTTACAGCCATGAGTGATATGTTCTGTCAACCTGTAAATATAAGGATCAATCCACTCATACCCGACCCTAAGCCACTGACGTTTAATGGTACGACCTCTCAGGGATCACCGAGGTTCAGAGAAACCAAATACACGTTAAAACAGAGCCCTTGGTAAGATGCACCCGTAATCCCTCTAAGTAGAAAAGAATTTTCAAACTGAGGGTCACAATGGCTGTGAAATCAATCTCATGATTTGCAACCAGCATTTTTTAAAAAATAAAATAAACTAGATGAAAATATATCAGAATGCACCTAAGATAGTATTGTTTTCAGAATTTATGTTTCATATGTGTGTGTAAGTGCACATGTGAGCATGTATGTGAGACAGAGAGAGTGAAAGAGACTTTTCTACCTCACTTTGCAATCAGAAGTTTGAAAGTCTCATCATCTCATTTCCTCTTCAGAAGTATTTCAAATGTAGACTCTCTTTTCCCACACTCTCTCCTCAAATGAAGCTCTTGTCTTTCTTCTGAGACTATTACAACAGACTACCAACCTCTGACATTAGGCTTTCCACAATAATTGTTTATGTGAAAAATCGAAAATCAAGGCAACTACAACAACCATACAAGAAGACAACTACTACAAAAATACATAAGCTCTCTCCTTAAAAGCCTCCAGTGGTTGCCCAGTCTGTAGAATGTCACCAAATTTCTCACGCAGGCGTTTGCGGATCTTTGCAAGATGGTCCTTATGGGATTTTCCTTTGCTGAACCTGGACTCTGGTCATATTACACCGTTCCCTCAACATCCTCCTGGAAGGCCAGGCCTTGAAACTCTTATACACCTCTGAGAAAGCTGAGTCTTAGAACAAGCCCAGAGAAACATCCTAGACATTATTCCAATAACTCTTTTCCCACAGCTCTGCAGGACACCTGCCAGCCCAGTCCTGTTAGAGATCTGGGTCTGTCGTTTCCACTGAGCTCTTCAGACCAGGGTTCCTGCCTCATATTTTATAGTTAATTAAGTGCAGGGATTGTATCTGTTTCCTTACATATTCTTTTTGAGGGTGGAGGGTGAAGGGGGTGGGTGTGGGTATAGGGGTAAGGTTTGAACTAATGAAACCAGGAGCAAAACTCAGTTCAAGATGCCCTCTACAAGGGGGACCTGATTTTGGCCAAGCAGATATCATGTGTGAAATCCAGGTAATTTACTCCATGCTTGAGGGTCTGCTATCAAGCCTTAGGGACTGAGAAGTGGTTTTAGTCACAAGCAATCCACATGCCTGTAGATCATTGTTTATTAGATTGTTTGCCCAAATAAGGTGTTATCCTGAAGTTTTTTGACAATTCTAAAAGCATCTTCCAACTCTGCAGTGAGACATCTAAGATATCTGTGTTACTTCCCTCATATACATAAATAATTTTCAATAAAAATCAGGGCGTGAATAATTTATTTTCTCCACCAACTGAAAGCCAACCATTTGGAAGACCAGTTAGAAGAGATGAGATAAGTCATTCATTAAAAATTACTTTTATATTTACACGGAAGAGAGGAAGTTTTGTGCTTCCCTTTGAATTTTGTTGAAAATCGAGGGCTTTATTGAACAGTTTTGGCATGCAGGGTCATTTTTCATTAAAAGGCAAAAAGTCATCTGAAATCTGTATCTCCATGGTTTATTCAGCAGTGGAACCTGGGCGATTCCATGCAGAGGGTATTCGAGGCATTCAACTTTTGGCAGGGAAACAAACACAAATGCTCCTTCCCCAAGGGGCGGGGGCGGTGCCTGAGCGACGCACCAATCACAGCGCGCCCTGCCCTATATAAGGCCCTGAGGCCCGTTCAGTAGTTTATGCTATTTGCTAGGTGGTACGTATTGCTCTACTGTATTGTAATGCCTGAGATGGTGCCCGTCGCTCTAGCGGACCGGGTTCCACCGTCCATGGAGAAACCTCCCCCCCAAAAAACGGGCAAGAAGCCGGTTGGTTTGACGGGTGAAAGTCGCAAGACCACAAGCGCCTCATTGTCCAAGTTGATCATCGAGGCCCTTTCCATTTCTCAAGAGAGAGCTGGTATGTCTGTGGTAGCGCTGAAAAAGGCGCTAGCAGCCGTGGGCTATGACGTGGAGAAGAACAACAGCCGCATCAAGCTGGGTCTCAAGAGCCTGGTTAGCAAAGGAATTCTGGTGCAGACCAGGGGTACCGGTGCTTCCGGCTCTTTCAAGCTCAGCAAGAAAGTTGCTGCTGAGCCCAAGGGAAAGGTCAAGAAGCCTGCTTCTACCAAGATGAAAAAGCATGTCTTGGCCGGAGACTCCAAATCTCTGCAGAAAGCTAAGACCAACAAAAGAGCAAAGACACCGAGGACAACAATGGCTGAGAAAGCAGGTTCGAGTGGCAGAAAAGCTAAAGGCGCCAAGGGCAAACAACAACGGCAAAGTCCAGCGAAGGCCAGAGCAGGGAAGCCCAAGGCTGGGAATTCTAAACTGACCCAGCTGAAGACTAATCCTAGGAAAGCAACAACCAAGAAGTAACATTTCGGCAACAGCCAGTTTTCATAGAACCCAACGGCTCTTTTAAGAGCCACTCAAATGATTTTGAGGGTGTAACATTGCGTGTTCAGAAGACCCCGGAAGAAACGACTATTCGTCAACTTTATCACTTGACAATGAGCAAGATTGTGATTTGGTGATAGTGTCTTGTCAGACAAACGGTAGAGACTCTGAAGAGCTCTGGTTACTTAAAAGTATGCTGACTGCCCAGTTCCAGAAAGTTAGGTTGTCCATCCTAATAAAAATAAGGCACATTCCTTGTATGTAAGTTCCTAAATGCTTAGAAAAGTGGATTTTAAGTCGAGAGAGGAGATAAGCTCCGTGCCCAACCATACCTGACCATGTTTTTTCACCTAATGATACTCTAGTATATGATTTAACGTGCCTTTCCATGTAAGATTTCTGAACTCAGTCTCCATGGACTTTACAGGGGTTAATATATAGAAACCAAGGTCTCAGTTTGGATTAGTGAGAAGTTTACCTCTCGTTAAACAGATTTCTTTCCACTATGATTCGTTGCGTAAATCGCAGATGTCTCCGTTTTACATTTGCAAGAATATTGAAATGCCTTTCACCTTCATTAGTTTGTAAGTAGTTACCAGATGACTATATATTAAGCACATACTGTTACATTAAAATTTGGTTTGATAATATCATTAGTCTTAATATAATTGTTCTCTGTTTATGAAGAGAATGATAGGCTTGTTCAGGTTGTGCTACACAGGCTGAAAAACGTTAACTCTAAAACGTGTGGAGATGTTGGAGGTTCAAATATTAGGGTGTGACCTTTAAATCACAAACCTGCTTGTACTAGGAAACGCTTAGGGTCGGAGTTAAAGCTTCTTTTCCGCTTTAAACAGTTTAGTTTGTTTTCACTTAGCTTGTAATTTAGCGTTCTTAAAGATCCTCGTAAAATAAATATATACTGTTAATCTTATTTGGGCCTTGGTATTGGGGCGACTTCGAACAAAGCCCATTGCAAAACTACGTAATTAATGCAGTCACACATACAAACATGTTCTATATCCTGTCTGAATTCATTTGTATAATCGGGCCACAGAAAAAAAAATTAATTGTATCCTATATGGAGAACGACTAAATACAATGGTTTCAATTTGTACAGAATCAGCCACAGCCCCGCTTTGCTTGGATAAGGTGGCCATTGTTTCCCTCTGAGGTTGGAGTTGGGATAGTGCAGGAAAATTCTTCACTTGCTGGACAAGGCAGTGAGCTACTTCTCTGTGTCCAGCAGTGGACTGACCCCAGACTATCACCGCAAAGAGAAAAGAGGAACAACTGGCTTCATCCCGCCCAGAAGCCAGCCGACCTCCCGGCACTACTCCAACCTGTGCAGAAGCGGCTCGGCCACTCTGCGCCTTTGTTCCTCGGGCTCATTAGCGCCTGCATTGCATCGGATTAAAAAGTTAACCAATGAAGGTTTTCCCTTAAGTTCCGGGTACCGGTATGAAACCCCTTGTTTTGGCCAATAGGAAAACAGCCTTGTAACACCACCCTCCGTAATTAAACAGTGGTTTCTTCGCCACACTGAGAACCAGCCAATGAAAGCTTGTCCCCAAAGAGCCTTCATTTGCATAGCCCTAGTGTTGTGTGGGTGATACTATGAACTTTTGTGCCATGGATGCCTCCAGCCGTCCACTTAAGAAGGACAGTTCTAGTATTTCCAGATTTCTCTCATGGGTCCAATCTTATACATCACTTTGCGTTTCACCGTTTCCGAAAGCCTACTTTCTTCATAAAAGACCCAAGTTTCTTAACACCTTAGTGAAGCGCAAGGCCTTAAGTTACATAACTGCAGTGTTAATACAGCTTCCGACCATACTTCGCATGTTAAATTAGCTCTGACATTTGGCTTTCACACACCTCCGCAACGTCCAACAGCCCTTCAGCGAGTTTGTGGGCGGCCCTGAAAAGGGCCTTTTTGGTTTTTTCTTAGAAGATGTCGAAGTCTTGTCTCGGCCGATGCCGTGATCAACCACCAAAGCCATAAAGGGTGCGGCCCTGGCGTTTGAGTGCATAAACCACGTCCATGGCGGTGACAGTCTTCCGCTTGGCGTGCTCGGTGTAGGTAACAGCGTCCCGAATCACATTCTCCAAAAACACTTTCAACACTCCGCGAGTCTCCTCGTAAATTAGCCCAGAAATGCGCTTGACACCACCACGGCGGGCCAGGCGACGAATAGCTGGTTTGGTGATGCCCTGGATGTTGTCCCGTAAGACTTTGCGGTGACGCTTAGCGCCGCCTTTGCCGAGGCCTTTACCACCCTTTCCGCGACCAGACATGGCTGCTATCACAGTAACTTTTTGAAGTTAGCACTGCTATTTAAATAGCATTCTTGCGGACCTGATTGAAAACGAGAGCCCCGGTGGATTTTCCAAATTAGGTCATCAAGGGGTGGGGCAAGGAGGGGCTTATTAACATTTCAATGTTTTGATTGGTCGGAATACCTCGCTCTTCGTCTGGCGGGCCGTAATGTGAGGTGGCCTTCAATCAGCTAAAGAGCTTTAGTTTCTCTTTTGCCCTGCACTATTTTTCTTCTGTGCGCGTTTGCAAGTTGAGTATATTCAGCTCAAGGACACGGAGCAAAGAGCTTCACTCCACAGTTCCTTTTGGTAACTTGGTAACTAATGTTAGATAATGGTTCCTTGGGGAAGGTAAAAATAATGTGTAAAGGAAGATAGAGTTATAGGTCAAGGGACTTTCCTTTTCAGTCCTTTTAATGTTTAAATTTTAAAGGACGCATTTTGATGGGGTGAAGTATAAGCCTGGCCATGAAGAGGCTCTCGTCCTAAAAGACCTGTGTTTGGAAAGACAGAAAGGTAGACAAACGACTGCAAATTAAAACTTCTTCCTTTTCTTCTCTTCCTCAATTCAAACATGTACTGGGTGACTCCTTTTTCTGCAAATGCATATGAGAGAAGGAATTTAAAACTAGGCTTGGGAAATCAGTTACCTCTGGACCCTCTTCCTGGCCTTCTGCGCCTGATTGGCCTGCAGTTCCTAAAAGCTCCTTTCCTTCTTTCATTAATCCTTTCTCAACCTTCTCTAGTTTTAGAGACAAGAACATACGTTTGTTTTGTAGAGTCCAGGATTAATAGTAAGATAGGGCTAATACTTGATTAAGGTCATTACAAAGCCTACAGGGCCCTCCCCTGGGAGGCCTATGATGAGATTATGGGTGTTTTGAACAGGTTAATCCCATTTTTGTTTTCATTCTTTTTTTAAAAAAAAAAGCCGAATAGAACAGAACTGGATCTGAATATGGTTTGAAGAGAAGGATTTCTCAAATCAAAAAGTTTCTCTGGCTTCCTGACAACTTTAAAAAATTTCCACAGTAAGAGTCACTCTAGTTAAATTGAAAAAAAAAAAAAAAAAAAAAGACACCCCTCCCCCCCATCCTGGTTAATAAATAAATGTCTGTTGGGGAGATTTAGAATGAGATTATGGTCTGAGAGAGACCTCATATAATAACCTCAGACTTAGGTAAAAAGGGAGAAGAGACCCAAAGATGGAGACAAAAGACCCAGGAGAGGTCAGGAAAGCTCTGAATGACATATGGTTTGTATCACTTCTGAAATAATTAGATGGTTATATTCTTCTGCCCCAAAGTGAGTGTTTTTAGGCTCCTGACTTTCACTACCCTTTCCCACCACAAACATACACCTTATAAGCAGAGACTTAGCTAGGAAGAAATGCCATTCATTACAGAGGAAAAGTGCAAGGTCAGTGTTCACAGGTAAACATGAAATCTCAACATGCTTTTTAATTCATGAAAATAAATTTAAAATAATGTGTATGACATGGTTCTTTTTTTCTTATTCCCTTCTAATTTCTTTTCTAATTTTTTCTCAATGACATTGACTCAAAAATCATGAATGTCAAAACAGAAATATTTAAGAGGTATACAATTATAGATTTATATTAAAAATGGATTCTTGCACTCTAGGAAGACTTCAGGTATTCCTTGGTCCTGAAGCTTGGGAAAGGGTGGGTCACCCTGGAACTCTCATTCTCAGAGTGAACTTGGCTTCACAGAGCCCCATTCATGTGAGTGAGGCTCTTCAAGTAAAAACCCTGCAAACAAGTTGTGGCTAAATGGACACATGAAATATTCACACAAATAAAACTGTGATGTTAAACAAAAGTCTTCTAAAAATATAAAATGCCCAGAACCACTCTCCACAAACTAACTCAATCAGAATATCAACGTTGAGGAATATGTATATATATATATATATATATAGTATATGTACACATATCATCCCATGGAATATATATGTATTCAAAAGACAATTCTGATACTTAGCCAGGGTTGAAAACTACCAGAATATACCAACACTTTTCAGTGTACAGTTGTACTTTAGGAAAAAGAAATCCCAGGGTAGAAATACTTTTGAGCAATATTATAGTTGCAGAAATACGTAAGTACAATCTCGCCCCACTTAGCCTGACAGGGATTTATAACATGACAGTAGTTAGCTCTGGGCATTTGGGGACACCAATCCTGGTCTGGGGCAGACAGCTCTTCTGACCCCTGGCTGATTTATCTCCTTCCCATCTAAGTCTTTAATGCATTTCTTTTTTTCAGAGAAAATGAATATTTTCTTATTCATTTTTCCTGAATTAAACTGTCATTCCTACTGGCATGTTTTTGGTTCCATAACATACATATACTGTGTCTCTCCATATTTTTCTCATTTCCTCTCCTTATCCTTCTAGGAAAACGTTCCTGCTTTTTCTCCTTATTTTATTTTATTTTTTAATTTTGGCTGTGCCATGCAGCTTGCGCGATCTCAGTTCCCCATCCAGGGATTGAACCCGGGCCACAGCAGTGAAAGTGCCCAATCCTGACCACTAGACCACCAGGGAACTCCCTGCATTTTCTCTTTAGTTCAAACTGTTTTACTAAAAGTTTTTGGCACTTGCAATTTCTAGGCCTGCTGTCCTTGTGTGGGTTTTCTCCCTTAAATATTCGTAATACATTTTGACCTACTAAAGAAAATGTTATTTGGAAAGAGAATTTCTAACAGTATCCTTTCTTAAACATTTGCTTCAAAATTTTTATAAACATGTTTGTAGTTAAATTTGATTCTCAAAGTTCCATTGAATACTTCCTTAATCACCCACACAAAGCCCAAAGAAAGGATTTTGCATTTGTTTTAATGGTGAAAACTGAACACAAAAGTACACAAAGCAAAGATCATTAACGGTTACATCCATGTTTAAAACAGGTGCTTTCTTGCACACATAGCGAAGCTCCTTTGGCAGTATCCAAGTTGCTTGCTGACTATCTTATGAAAATGCCATTGTGGTCACTCTGTTTACAGAATAAGATCCAGGATATTTCATCAACTCATAGGGTAACATTAACTGACAAGACTTTCACTGAAGTTTATGCAAATATTGGTATTATCCTCACCTCCCCCTCCACACACAAATGCACTGAAGGCTCCAAAATTCTATTTTAGAATCTTTGGGTCAAAAGCCAGAATTTATTTTTTTTACTTAATTACTTTATTTACAATACTTTCTATGCAAATCTGGTGAAAAATGATTCACAGGTGCTTCAATGCTACCCATCCCATAATACCTCCCTGAATGATAAATAGAATTAATAAAAATGTGAATTTGATAGTTAGAATTTTGTGTGTGAACAAAAAAAAGAATTCCCAAATGTTTCAAATATTTATGAAATAATTATAGAGTATATTCTGAAATGTTAAAACAGGTTCTCTCCTCACTCAGGAAATAATCAGAGGTGCTGCCACTAGGCAGCAGAATGGATACTCAAAGGACCATCCTAAAAAGATGGAACAATGCCAACCACACGTTTTCTTGATTCAGAGAGAGGGATTGTGTAGTGGCTATGAAGATGAGCCAGGCTAGCTGGGAAAAAAATCAATATAATCATTTTCCAGCTGTGTAACCTTCAGCAAGTTAACCAACCCCTCTGTGCCTTGGTTTCCATACAGCAAAATAAGGGTAGCAGAATAACAAGAGTTTCTACCTCACAGGATTCTTCCGAAGAATTAAATTAATATTTAGAACAGGGCCTGGCATCTAGTAAGTACTTGATAATTATTAGCTGAAAAAAAAAATTCGTTTTAGAAAATATTTAAGCCTAAGAAGACTTTTCTGAGAATGAAAATTCATTCAGCCAAGAAATAGAAGCTACAGAAGCATCTGCTTAAAACACATCATATGTATCTCTCACACATGAGTAAACACCTTAGAGAATTACTCAGAATCAGCATATGTGAGATACCAGCATGCATGCCAGGCCAAGTAATAAATGCACGCAGGATGTCAAGGCAACCCAGGCTTTTTAATCAAATTATCACATGAAATGATTTAACATTGTATTCATATTCTACATGTTAATCACTGATTCCAAAAGGGAGAAGAAAATATGATGACCCAAAGTCCACAGAAAGAAATCAAAATTAAAAATATCACTCCACGCATGTGAAAATCTTCCATGGTTAAAGTCATGCATTTTTAAATTCTAGTTATTATTAGAGTGTGTAGCTTATAAGAACCTTGCAGCATTTTAGAGAAAGTCTTTTGTTTATAAGTGTGTGTGTGTACCTGAAGAATGTATCAAGTACACGGTACTCTAAGACTATATTATTATAACTTAAGCCGAAGTTTTGCCTGTACCGCCCAGCAGCCTTAACCAACTGCTGGCAGGTTGCCTCAAAGATCAGCAGGTTTGTTCGTTTTCCTTCTGTTCTGTTCCCAGTTCAGGTAGCTCAACAGTGCCCTGTGATTCCAGAGATTCAAATAGCTGGTGAATAGTTTCAGCTTTGCTCTCAAATTTTCAGGGGCTTTTCTCCAAAAGTGATCCCCAGCGCCCCACCCCTTGTTTATTCTTTTCCCCTGAGGGACCCCCTCCTCCCACCCCATAGTCGAAAGGCCACTGTGACATTTTTGGCCACCAGATGGCGCGCTTCTCCTTACTACCACCCTTGTAAGTGGTTTTGCCAGAGGCAAAATAAGATACAGATTTTTAAATGTACAGATTTTTAAATCTGACTTTTCAAATGTAGTTGACCTTAAGAATTGATGAACAAGGCTAGAAAAATTAAGCTAAGAAACACTGAAAGAAAATGGAGATTTATAACTACGGTTATTTAAAAAAATTAGCAGGCCACAGTTGCCGACTGTTAATAAATGTGTATTACTGTGAAGAGTAGAATGTTTCTTGAGATTTTGGCCTGTGTGAAACAAAACCAATATAAAACAAATGTTGCCTAATTAATTGTAACATATTCTTAATGAGGTAGGAAGCTTAGTATGAGCCAGGAAGCTTTTTGGCAGTCTGCTTTGAGTATAGGATGATGTTTAAGTAGAAAGAATTGATCAGTGTGCTTCCACCATGGTTTGGAGGTAAAATGACCAATGTGTTACAGCTTAGATGGTAATGTGTCTAGTGTGAAGAAAAACAATTAATTCAGATACCATGGTTTAATGAAAATATTTCATGAAACAAAACATTAAAAAATTAAAAGCAGTATACATGTCCCCAAAATAACATAATGATTAAGTCGATTAAGTCTATACATAAGATGGACAAATACATCAGGAAAACCATGCAGTACACAACACAATGAATTATGCATTTATTAAAATATATGTATCTACTAATTTTATATATTTTAATATAGCAATAATAATGATAGGAAATATGCAAATTTTTAATAGACTTTATTACTGGCTAATGGAATAATAGTTTCAATTTAATTCATTTTCAACTTTTCTGTACTAAGCAAAAATCCTATATACTTTTATCCACTGAACTTTGGGAACTGCAAAAAAAGAAAAGTTTAAAAAAATAGTTGCGATCTCTTTGACCAAGTTCAATATCTACCAAACAAACTTTTGAGCTGTATTTGGTCTGAGGCAGCTGCCCTCCAGGACAGAAAGCCTTGTTCACAGTTATGCCAAATACACGTGGTAGCACAAAGTAAACACAAGTTTTCTGCGTGTATATATTAGTACTCTTTTGAATATGGTCAGACAAATTACTTTCCCAGAATCGGCTAATTCCTGAGTGACCTGGTTAGATTAATTTTTTTGAACGTGCACGGCTGGGGATGAGAACCAGACTCTCAAGGACCCCAGGAAGATGCTGGGGTCAGCATCTTGGTGCTGACCAAGGCCACTCGGTGGCTTCTAGTTTTCCATTTTAATATGAGAGAAGTTGCTCCAGTTTTTGGAGGGAAACGCCTCCACCCTGGTGGTCCTGATTGGAGCAGGACACTGTGAGGTCCAACACAGTAACTAACTGACACCCCCAATCACAGTCCCATGAGTGATGCCAGATAGAGCTGGCCAGTGGTGGCAACAGGGGTCACATTCCAGGGTTCTTCCCTCAGGGACTTTGAAAGGAAACATGGCTGATATTGTTTTCTGCTGTTTTTTCCCTTCATTTGGGTCAAACTCACTGAGAATACAGACAATGAGACAAGAGAAGAGCGATCTCCACAGCCATCTCCTTTCCACCCCATTTACTCCAGGCATCTAACCATCTGAATGCAGCGCCAAAGAGCTGGATCAAAGAGCCAGGTTGGGGCTTCCCTGGTGGCACAGTGGTTGGGAGTCCGCCTGCCGATACAGGGGACACGGGTTCGTGCCCCGGTCCGGGAAGATCCCGCATGCCGCGGTGTGGCTGGGCCCGTGAGCCACAGCCGCTGAGCCTGCGCGTCCGGAGCCTGTACTCCGCGACAGGAGAGGCCAAAACAGTGGGAGGCCCGCGTACCGCAAAAAAAAACAAACAAACAAAAAAAAAAACCAATTTCACTTTCTTCATCTTAAGAAAAAAAAAAGAGGATAATAGTACTCGCAACAAAGAACTATTGAGATAATGTATGTAAGTAGGCACTCAGAACTAAGTCTGGCACCAAGGAAGAGCTTTATAAATAAGTGTCAGCCACATTTTCATTATCATCATCATCTTAATTATCATTTTCATTGTCAGAACAAGGAGAGGGTGTGAGCAGAGATCAAATCCTGTGCTACTTCAAGTCTGGCATTGTAAGTGCGGGTATCATTAACCTAAGGAAACCTACATGGCACCTTTGTGCAAATTAGAAAAAGACATTCCCTCCTCAAGACACTTCCCACCCATTTTCGGGAAGACTATCATAAAACGCACAGACATCCATGATGCCTCTTCTGGGAAAGGTGCCTCCTCGGGTTGTGCAGTACACAACCTTCACACTGTACAACGGTCCAGGTCTCCCTCTGATGGAAGAGACCACGGGGCTTGGAAACAGGTGAGTTCTTGTATAATAGAGAGAGGGTTAAAAGGAAACTTGAGTGGGTCCAGGAAACGCCTGGATGTGTGTGTCAAATGCTGGTAGGGGTATTAGAGTGTATGTCCCGAGGAGAAGGTTCAGAGCTATTCTCAGATGTTTAAAGGAATCACAAGTCCCCTCAAATTTAAGGAGACTCATTCCACCGTTAGGAGATGAGATGACGTAGGTGTATGGAGTCTGAGGTGATGCAGGAAATGGAGGCAGGCTCTAGATGCAGCTTGGGATTCAGGAGAGCCAGTTCTCAGGTAGAGGTCACAACTAGAACTTTAAGAAGCAGGAACTCAGAAACCTAGACGGGGAACTTTTTGACAGTGAACGGGGACGGCTAAGAGCAGAGAGTTACTGAGACAGTTCCTATTTCTTAGGTCCAGCTGTCCGGAAACATGAAGAACGCCTCAAGTGCACCCTCTCTTTCCCCACAAGGAGTCTGCAGGCTGCACTTCATTCACATTCGGCTAAGACATAGTCCCCTGCGGCTCCTCCTGTAAAGACAAGATCCAGGAAAGAGGCATCACAGGCCTACGATCCTCTTGCCTCCTCCCCTCCCCGGCCATGCATGTCAACTCTTGTCACCCCCTTCCCAAGGAACTCCTGGATTTCAGGCACCATTATCTCTCATCTGGAATTGCTGAATAGCTTCCTAACTGGTCTCCTTGTCTCCCATCTCACCTCCTAACAACTCACTCTCCATATCGAGGAGACTGGGTTCCTCCTTGCTTATTTAAGTCCCTGCATTGATCGCCGCCCCTCCAGTGCTCATAACATAACATCCCAAAGGCCCCGAGGGCTCTACAGGAGTTGGCTTCTGTCTGCCCCTCTTTCCCCTGCACCACCAATGTTCAGGGAGTAGAAATGCAGACTGAAAAGTACGTAAAGTCAAGGGTCAAACTGATAATAATTTCTCACCTCCCAGCATGCCTCACACTCTCCCACTTGCACAGTTGCTACATCTGCATTGACTTCCCCTAGACCTCAACCTCACCTAAAGAAATCCTACTTCTTCAAGATCCAGAAGCCTTTCTTGATCCCCAGATGAACGTGGTCATCCCTTCCTTTGACACCCCAGAGCATGTGCTTCATATCTGCCTTAGGATCTTTGGGGGTCTTTAACTGCATTTGCCTGTCATGGATTTCATTCCTTAATAGACCTGGGTTCTGAGATAGCAAAGGTGACTTAACCTCAAAGCACCCGCACTACTTAAAACAGCACCTTGCAAAATAACAGGCATTCAAAAGATGTCTGTTGAATTAGGAGCTTTCATTCTGAGGGAAATCATTAATTCCTGCTCCCAGGGAGATGCCAGGGCTCCCAGAGAAAGACAGATGAGAAGGCATCTCGTGGATGCCAGCTCCCCTTTGCCCTCCCCCTGCCGCACTTCCTGCAGGAGGGTTAGTGTGTCCTGAGGTCAGAGATGCTAAGAGGCTTCCTCCTTCTTCCTACTCACTGGAAGCCTGCCTTCTCCTCAAGATTCTGAACAAAATTCCAATAAGGAAGAGGATGATACAGACAGCAATTCCACTGATGACTCCAGTGACCAGGGTGCCAGACAGCGAGGGCTCTAAAATAGCAAAAGCAAGTGAAAGCCCATGATCACTGCCCCATCCCAGAGCCAACCCTCCCCTCACTGCCCTGTTGACCACCCCCATCCCACCCACACCAGGTTTTCTCAGCCCCTGGCTCTCATCCATACCCCAGGTGGCAGTGAGGGGCTGATCTAGGCCTGGGTGCTGCACCTGGCAGCTGTATCTCTGCTCTTCCCCAGGGAGCACAGCCAAAGCCACCCAGCCCTGGTAGGTTCCATCCCCGTTGGGCAGCACGTCCTCAGGCTCAACGTCCTTGGCATCCAGTGGCTGCCTGTCCTTCAACCACCTCATGGTGATGTCCTGGGGGTAGAAGTTCAGAGCTTGACACCGTAGAGTGGTCACTGCAGAGGCCACGTGATGAGTCACTTTCACCAAAGGAAGCGCTGAACAGGAAGGAGGGAGGATCTGGAGGGGGGATTCCTACCCATGCCAGGAAGACCAGAACTTTCACTTCACTTTCTCTATGGGTTGGAGGAAAGAGTTTCCCTGTGCAGACAGAGCAAGTTGTAGGAGAGACACACCATTTTGTGCCCCAACACATGTTCCAAGATTGGGTTCTGATGTGGTGTCACATGGAGAATAGTCACAGTCATATCAGCCTGTTCTCCGGTCCCACATGTAAATATGCATACTTGTTGCCCATGTCTTATGTTCTTTGTTAAGATATTAAGTTGAATCAGATGAAATTGCCCCTATGAGGCTCAAAAGTGATTGAATACATACTACTGGTAATTTCACCTGGTTCAACCCAATAATTATTCTTGTAAAAAGGGGCCTTGTAAGATAGGGAGCCTACGTGACTACTACCATGTTCTGTGAACGTAACCTTTACCCTCCAAGATTCTGCTACTCTGACCGGTTGCCTCCTTGGTATTCATTTCTTGCCTTGGTATTCGTGTGATAATTGGCATCTCTGAAATCCTAAGAGTTATAAATATACATAGCGTTCTTGGTTAAATCAAGAGAAAAATCACAGTTACTTCCTCTATAGCTACGTGCGTGGAAAAAAAATGAAAACCATGACTCATGGCTGGATGATACATCTCAGCTGTAAGGCGGAGACCTCAGAGCTGGAGACCTCAGGGTGGAAAACTCAGACCTCGTTACCTTCGCAGAGAGTTACACAACCTCAACCATCTCTGAAAACCCAGCCGGGGATCCCATGCCCTGCATCCCCCTCCCGTCCATCCATCAAGAGAGGGGCAGAGGGTGCTCCCGCCATACCTTGCCGGTCCAGGGCCCCTCTCCCCAGCTCCAGCAAGCGCTGCAGCTGCTCAGGGCAGCCCCTCTCGAGGTAGGCTCTGTTCTGCTTGGCCCGAATCTTGTTCACTTCCCATTCCAGCTTGGTGGTCCGAGCCCTGGGCTCTGCTGCCCTCCAATCCAGCGTCTCAGGACGGAATTCAAGATGGTCCTGCCCATCGTACCCATACTTCCAGAACCCTCTGGTGCTGTTGTCCTCATGCACTTCACAGCCCAGGATCACCTGCAGGGTGTGGGACTCTGGCAGCACTCCCAGCTTCGTTACTGAAACCAAAGGAGCAGGCCCCTGTTTTCGCCATTACGGGGACCCAGTGACCTCAGGAATCAAACTCCTGCCCTCTTCCCTGTCCCCCGATCTCAAATAGCCAGTCGTCTCCCTCAAGATGCATCCCTGAGGCGGGGACGCACTCCGCCCACCTCGGGAAGGCGAAGCGTGCTCGCCACATACCCTTGCTCTGGTTGTGGTTGTCCATGATGGTCCAGAAATCCACGGTGAACATGTGATCCCAGCCTTTCAGGCTCTGGCTCAGCTGCAGCCACAGCTGGCTGGTGGCCCTGCCCCAGAGCCACGGGGCACGAGGCTCGGCACGGCGACTCTCGTGATCGTAGGACACGAACAGCTGGTCGTCCACGTAGCCCAAGGCCTCAAACAGGGGCAGCCCAAGGTCTGGCTCGGAGGCACCCATGAAGAGGAAGCGCAGGGAGTGTGACCCTGGGCAGAGGGCGACAGGCCTTCTCTGTGAGCTGCCTGGGGAACTGGGAGGCAGGCCTTCTGAATCAACTGGTACCAGCTGTGTCTGGTCCCACCCCGTGAAAGTGACATGCGGTGCCTGCCTTCCCTCCGCATGCCCCTCCCGTCTGCTCTCCCCTTGCGCCCGTCTGCCACGTGTGCCTGCCACCCCATTGCAGGCCCCGGCCTCTGCCCCAGCAGTCACAGTTATAGCAGCCTCCCTTGGATCCAACAGACTCTAGAAAATGCCAAGGTGTGTCTAGCTAGGGCAGTTGAGCTCGAGAGCTAGTGCTCAGAGCCAATTAGATCCAAGTCCAGAGGAGTTATTGTTTTTTTTCACTACTTCCATCTCTAAATGCTTTACAGTGTACAGACAGACTTCGTTTTACTGCACTCTGCAGCTAATGTGTTTTTTACAAATTGAAGGTTTGTGGCAACCCCGTGTCAAGCAAGTCTATCAGCACCACTTTTCCAACAGCCTTTGCTCACTTTATGTCTCTGCGTCACATTTTGGTAATTCTCACAAGATCTCCAGCTTTTTCATTATTATTATATTTGTTATGGTGATCTGTGATCAGTGATCTTTGATGTTACCATTATAAAAAGATTTTGCCTCTCTGAAGGCTCACATGATGGTTAACGTTTCTCAGCGATAAAGTACTTTTAAATTAAGGTATGTATGTTGTTTTTTTAAGGCAATGCTCTTCCACGCTTAATAGAATACAGTGTAGTAAACATAATTTGAATATGTACTGGGAAGCCAAAAACTTCATGTGAGTAGCTTTACTGTGACATTCCCTTTATTGTGGTGGTCTGAAACCGAACCCACAATACCTCTGAGGTCTGCCTGTAAATGTTTGCTGTCAAATGCTGGAAGATGTGCTGATAAACAGCTCAGGGCAGCTTTTCAGCAGCAAAACTGTTCCCAATCAAATGCAAATAGAGAAAAACTCCAGTAAGCCCAAGAGGACAAACTTCTGGGCAATGAGAGCTTCCTTACACCTCCCCTCAATTCTAGAATGAGGGAGTTCAGGGATGTATCCACAATGCCTAGAACAGTGTCTGGCATGTAGTACGTGCTTAATACACACCTGTTGGGTGACTAAATGCTGACTTCTAGATTTTTGTCTCTGGCCGTGAACTCTAGACTCTTACACTCCAACTGCCTACATGATACCACCAGTTGGATGACTCACTGGAATCTCAAACTTGAACAAGTCCAAAACCAGGCTCCTGGTTTCCCCCAAACTGCTCTTTCTTCCGCCTTCACCATCTCAGAAATGGCCTCACCTATGCCCCTGTTGCTCAGGCCGATAAAATAAAAATAAAATAAAATAATAGCAGAGGCACCTTCGACTTTGTCTGTCACGTGATCCTTCATAGATCCCTCAGCAACTTCCTTCAAAATAGATCCAGAATACAACCGTTTCTCGCCACCACTCCTGCTCCCACCGGCCCAGTCCATCAACTCCCGCCTGTCTGCTTGCGCTGTTTTTATCGTTGCCCCCTTCACTATGCGTTCCACAGAGCAGCTGGAGCAATCTTTTCAACAGCTGTGCTTGATCACATCACTGCTGGGCTGGAATCCACACTGTAGCCTGTGAGGCCCCAGGAGACTCGCCCGCGGCTCCTCTGCTGAGCCCATTGCCTGTTCTAGGCCTCCGGCCCCTGCGCTCCTGCTGCAGCGGCGCCCTTGCTCTTTCTTCAACCAGGACATTTCGTCTCTTAAGGGACCTTTGGCAGTGTCTGGGCACATTTTCTGTTGTCACAACTGGGGAGTGTACTAACATCCAGTGAGTAAAGGACAGGGATGCTGCTAAACATCCTACAATGCACACGACGGTCCCCACAACAAAAAAAGTCAGTAGTGCTGAGGTTGCGAATCCTTGCCATGTCTCCCCAGCCTGTCCGGGAAGCGCTCCTCCCAGGCAGCATCACCTCTACTTCCTTCGGGTATCTGTTCAAACCCAGCCAGGGAGAGTGGCCTGCCCTGATCTCTGTGCTTCACATGCCTTCAGGGCACCCATTACCTGATGCTCTCTATCCTTTTGTGTATTGTCATCCCCGTCTACTTGAATACAAAGCACCAGAGGACTAGGCTCCCTGCTCTCTCCTGGGTCTAGAACAGCGTAACACATGGGTGGTGTTCCTTCAATACTTGTGAACAGTGAAGACTTGTGTCCAACAAATGTTATGATTCAACCTCTAACGCAGTGTGACTTTTAAGAATCGCAGCTATGAAGTGGAGACACGGGCTCTGCCTCAAAAGCCCTGAGTAACATTGAACAAAGTCACCACCTGTGAGCAAGTCTTATCTCATTCTCGTCATCTATAAAGTGTGGATACACATACTAGCTACCCTCCAAGTGTGGTTCTGAGGCTACATGACAAAGTATGAAGCGTCCAGAGCTGTACCAGACAACAGTAAGATCGAACACTGTCAGCTAAGATTAGAACCAGTGGCACTTCATTTAGTGTCAGAAAACCAGATCGCCTGAATTCTTTGTAACCTGGGGAAAGGATTTAACCTGAGGTCGTTAACCATGAGTAAAATCAACATACGAATAGCTCCTACCTCCCAAATGCATAGTAGAGCCAAACAGGATCACAGATCTGAAGGCGATTTAAAACTGGGGTCATTACTTACATGTTAATTACCATCCTTTTGGCATCCTTTAGTAAAGGCCGGTTAATTATACAATACTATTAACACTGCAAATCAACAACTCCGGGCTGAAAAGGAGAACTGTGCGATTCAGTTCAAAAGTTCAAAAACAGCAGATATGTTATTTTTCCAGGCAAAAGAACAATCACCAAGAGTCAGTCAGTCCCTAGGCCGACCTCTGTCAAGAACCTCCCACCCACAGCGCCAGTGGTTCTGAAATGGAAACCCAGATGGGTCCGCCGTGCGTTCGCTCGTCCCAATGTCTCCCAACCCTTAGAGCGCCCGGGAAAGGAAACACCGAGGGGGCGCTCCGGCCGAGGTCGCCCTTGGTGAAAAGAACTTCCTGTTTGGGGATGATCGGGGGTAAAACGACACAACCACCAGTAGAAACAAGAATACCGAGATCCGAGTCCAAGGACCCCTAATCCTTGGCCTCGATGAGAAAAGGTTTATACCTAGAAACGTCACGCTCGGAGGAGGGAGTGGGTGGTTCTTCCATAGCAGCAGGGACAGCTAGCGGGCCGGGGGTGGGCGTGGAGGTCTTGGGGCGAGAGGCCCCGTAACCCCATCTGCACCCCAGTGACCCAAGTCCCCTCCGGGGAAAGTTGGGGGAGGGGACCGTGCACAGGGCTGAGCAGTCGTTCCGAGCTTAGCGAACTCCCAATCGCTAAGAAAAGCTAGTTTCGATTTTTCCTCCCCCCACCCCCCGCTCCCCTCTCTGGCCTGCAGCCCCCGGACTCACGCGGCGGTCGCCCCTGCGTGGCCACCGTCCGCAGGAGAATCAGGAGGAGAAGCGCCGGCCGGGCTCGCGGGCCCATTTCGCCGGCTCCGACCGTCCGTCCTGGCGCTTTTCAGCCGCTTGGGTAGGGCGGGGAAACGGGGGTGGTCCAAGAAGTCACCCTGGAGCCATTGCCGAGGCTCCGGGGATCCCAGATGAAACTTCCTGGCCAGTGGGATCCTTTTCCGGGGCCACTGGCGAAAAGAAATGGGTCTCCTGCACTTGAACTCGCCTGCAATCCAGAGTACCTGCTTGGGAAACACTTGGTGATCCAGCTGTCCTTCTGGTTTTTAAACCCAGGGAGGATGTTGCTGACTGAGGAAAGTATATTTAACGATTTTCTGATCTAAATATTTAAATATTGAATAAGTTGAAATTTTAATTATACATTTTGAAAAATTTTAAGTTCAACTTTCCAATCCTGATGTTTTTGCATAAAAATTTTATTTTATTCTTTGATCACAATTAGTTAAATCATAAGGTTAACAGATTTGATCCTATCTACCGAAACATCTTTCACAATTTATGTAGTTAAATTATATTTCACAAACTACTGCACATTGGAATCACCCGGAGAATCGTTAAACCTATTGATGCCCTGCTATAGCCCCCAGACATTCTGATTTAATTGCTGTATGGTGCCACCAAAGCAACGGGATTTTAAATACCCCTCTTCCCCCCAACACACACAACAAGGTTTGAGAACTACTCTCTGAGAAATTTCAAAAGGATATTAGTGTCTGGTTTTCCTGAAACCTTTAAGTGCCTAATAAATATAATAAGTGATACCTTTTAAAGCATGTATGCAAATTTTGGCCATCTCAGAAAAAATCAGAGTTGGAAATTAAGGCCTCTTAACTATGTGGGGATATGAAATCGGGTGGGGAAAATGTTGACTATTGCTGATGAGCACATGGGGGTTGATTGTACAATTACTTTTTTTTTTTCTTGGTAACAGCTTTATGGAGATATAATTCACGTACATACAATTCACCCATTTAAAGTATAAAATTCCACGGCTTTAGTATATTCATAAAGGTGAGCAACCATACCACAATCAATTTTAGAACATTTGTCATCCCCTCCACAATGAAACATTTTAGTACCGTTTAGTCATCATTTCCAAATTCCACCATCCTCCCTCCCTCTCCCCTTACTCAGTCACTAAGCTGCTGCTAAAAAACATAATTCAGCAAAGTCAATTTTAAAGATTGAATTGGTTTTACTGAATGATTCATGAGTCAGGCAGCATACCATCTAGCAAGCAGACGTGAGCTCCAAGGAGCTACAAAAAGGGAAAGATTTAACGGTACTATGGCCTTACTCCAGTTTCTCTGAACCTCAGTTTGCTCATCTGTGAAATGAGGAAAATAATTTCTGATCACCAAATGATATTCTATGTGAATGACCTCTTGCAGCTGTTAACAGATATGGACACCCCTAGAAGGTAGTAATTACAGACTGGCAGGTTAGGAATAAACTGTATGTTGTACGTTTTTGTTTAGAGTGCCATCAGAACTAACGAGATACCATGGTATAAATGTCTCTTTCATTTGGGAAAAGTTTGGGACCATTGCGATGACTATTTTTGTCAATTGTTATCTTTCAGCTCTTCCAAAAGCCTTAGAAATTTTAAGGGAGAAAACGTCCTCGATATTTAATACCTTCTAATGAAAACTGTCGTATATGTATTTTTCATTACCGATGAGAACAACAAAGTCTACTCTTACTCACTTTAGTATAATCAGAGTTTTTGTAAACTACCCTATTGTATCTCATTTCTGATGAGTATATATGTGTGCTTTAAAGGCACATGAATTATAATCAATCTTCAAGGGAAAGTTATACTGCAAAGCCACCAAAACTCTCCGTCTCAACTTTCTCATTTGTAAAGAGGTGATAATAACAGCTACTTCATAAAATGATTTTTAGAATTAAGTGAAAAAGAATAAAAATGGATAAATGAAGCCTTCAACAAGTGCCTGGCAAATAAACAAGGCTAAACCATGTTTGTTATTAGTACATATTCTAATATCATACTAATATTATCAATGACATTTTTTATCTGAGGATGCTGCTCCCTACCAGGTGATAGGTCAAGGTCAATATCCTCTTACAGATTGCCTGTATTGTGGTTATCTCACTATCATAATAATAATAATTTAAAAAGATAAAACATATGCAGTCTCTTTAGGTTTTTGGGGTTCTTATGCCTAATTTGCTACTCACATTTAAGACACAGTTGAAGTGGCTTCTGCACAAGACTGTTTCTACCCCCATGATTTGGTAAAATTGGCCATATCCTCCTTTAGTCTCTACTCCACATTGTACTGCCAGATGTAAAACATTTCTGTCCATTCTCTTTCCATGCCTTTTCCCCTTACTGTAAACTGTATGCACTTCGAGGGTAGTTATCTGTGCTTCTCCTCCTTATGAATTGCTTGAGGAGGTGAATGAATCAACCATGGGTTTCTTGTCCATCTGACAATTTATTTCTCTTTATAAAGATTATTGACTCCAAAGGTCCCGGTAGCCAGCTTGGTACTTGACTGCTCTGGGCCTTTACTCCAGTCTCACATCTTCTCAATACTGTCACTGTCAACTGTAGGTAATTATCATTTCTGTCCATCAGAAGACTATATATGAATGAGTTTTGAAATCTTCTGGGTAATATGTCAACCCAGAGTTAATGATTGATGACTTAGCCCGGGCACAAGGAGCATCAGCTGTCCACCAAGGACAGTGTTAATTTGGAGCGCCATCTAGTGCCTATTGGTGCCAACGACATCCTACGTTGTAAATGCCTTTGGGCAGGGAAGGGTTGAAGCCAAAACAAACCCATTTATTAAATTGTTCATTGGACTTTTACACAACCTACACTTCAGTGCAGTCTACTTCTTGGGGCTTTGTTTGGAGCGTGTGTGTTACAATGAAGGTGCTGGGTTGATCTTGGGCACATTGCAAAGTCACAAACCCTTTAAATCTTTTTATCCGTATTAGCACATAGTGTGTAGTAAATTTGCTATTACTATCACCATTGTCATAATTGATATACCTTAACCAAGATAGTACCAGTGTTGTTATCTTTGCACAATAGTGTTTTCTTCTGTCACCTTCCTCCTCACTGTGGTCATTTTTACTTTAAGAAAGGAAAGAAAAGTAATTTAGTATTTTAAAAGTTGCCTTTGTAAGACTATGGCTAACCTCCACGCCTGGGGAAAGTCGACTGTTTCCTCCTTTTCATGTCCACTCTGACCTTTTCCACAGCCATTATTCCATATCTTTTTCTAGGTCCTCATCCTCCAAATTCCACCATAAGGGTAGAGCCTGTCTTATTTACTTCCTTATTCCCTAAACCCAGAGGGGATTATCGAAGGTGCAGGTTAATTTTTTGTGGAATGACATAATTATCCAGCATGATATTTCTGGACTACTTAGACAACTGTCAGTCCAAGCCACTTAATCTGTTCTTCCCTTGCTCTTGCCTGCCTATAGACTTGCTGAAGTCTCAGGGTTTCACAGTGGTGTCAGGATCACCGTCTGTCAAACGGGAATAAAAATTTCTGTTCGCCAAAAGAGACAGAAAAGTGTTAAGTTATAACTAAAGGTTAAATATTACATAAGGGCCTGGAGAGACTGTAACATGCCAGCCGCCAAAATCATCTTTGGTTGGTTGGGATCGCCATCTAGTGTCCATCAGAACAGACAGCAAGATGTGTTGTAAACACCTTTGATTCTGCCGGAAGCATATGATATTCATGCAAAACTGTTTGCAGGGGTGAAAACGCTTTCTGCCTACAACTCATTAAACAGACTAGTAAGTAATTAATAGTTATGGGAGTATTTTAATTTTATAATAGAAAAACAAAGGTCTTTGACTTTAGTTCAGTTGATATGTGTGTGTGTGTGTGTGTGTGTGTGTGTGTTCAGGGCACATGAATTGTAATCAGTCTGCAGGACTCTCCTAGGAGAAATCTGAATTCTCAATCTCCATTTCCTTATTGGTGAAGTACTAATGCTTGTGATGGTACTCATAGGATGGTGGTGAAGACAGAATGAAAATAGTGCATATAATGGCTGGTGCATAGAAAGTGTTCAGTTAACTGTTATCTTTATTAGTATTATTGACACTCTTAAACCAACAATTACAGAATGGTGTTGTGTTTATAAGAATGTATGTATAACTTTTAAAATAATTTTTAAAATATGTATATAAAAATTTGTACTTACAACATGGCAGGTACTATTCTTAGAACTATATAAACCTTAACCCATTAATTCTCATAGCAACCTGTAAAACAAGTACAACTATTGCCACTTTATAGATGAGAAAACTGAGGCATAGAGGAGGTGATAAAATTATCTAATGGCAAAGTTGAGTTTGAACTCAGGCATTCCAGCTTCTGAGCCAGTCCTTTTGATAAATATACGATGCCACATCTGTATTTTTCCTGGACTATTTTATAAAATTAAGAGGAAAATATAAGTGCTACTATCATTAACCATGAAAAGTATAAGAAATCTATGTATTAACTGAAGCATAGCTACAAATTCTTAGGTAAGCTAACGTTGTAAGAATTTGGTCCCAACCAGAAATTGTGTTTAACTTAAGAAGGTTAAGGTGAGTTCAGTAGTAAAAAATGCAGGGTGATGGGATACCTTGGTTCCTCTTCTGCATTGACAACACACGGTTCTCCCTGACAGCTATGTCTGTCTGCTGTTGGAAGTATGCACACACTTAGGATGCAGAATGCAGGGTGGAGGTGACTATGTGAATGTCATCATAATCTTTTCCTTTTGAGTTTTGGTCAAGGAGTGAGCTCCAAGAACAGCAGTGCAGGGGGTAGATTCTGAGTGACAGTGTTGGTCCTTGATTATGTTCTCTCCTCTCACTCCCCACTACACATACACACACACATCTCCCTTCTCTAATGGGAAAGCTTCTTCTCTTCTTATTAGAATCTCTTCTTGAGGTCTTCCTTGGGTTAGTTCCTAGGTCTCGTGACCTTTCAGAAGCTGCCAGGGGAAGCATACATAATTGGAAAGAGTGAACCAGCTTGTTGCACTTGGTCTACTCTTACCCACTCCTCCAAATGAAGGAGAGTATCAACTGTCTCAGGGTCACCCCAAGACAGGAGGCTCCCATGGTACAAGGATGTAATGGAAATAAACCTTAAATAAGAGGCTACTGTGTGCTCCGTCCAATCCCAGGAACTGTACGCACATTATCTAATTCAATCTTCACTATATTCCTGGGGTGAGGGAGCAGTGGGGAGTGTTACAGAGGAGGAAATGAGTGTGCTGGCTCCAAAGCTGCTGTCTTGACTTCCGGTCTTTTGCACTAACAACTCAGCTGTGTTCCCAACCTTCAGGCAGCCTTACAAGTCTCAGATTAGCCTGGGGCTGCCAGGATTTTGAATGGGCTAGGGGATAAGGAACTTTCCTGAGTTGACCTTCTATCATTTACATTTATAATACATAATATTATATATGTAGTATTACATGTTATAGATTTCATATCCAAGTCTATATATAGTATATATAAAATATACATACTATGTAGAGATTTATATGTAAAAGATATAGTAGTATGTATTTAATATTATATATTTATACTACTATATCTTTTACATATAAATCTCTATATAGTATTATGTGCTATACATTTTATGTAAAAATCTATTATAGTATTTAATGTAAATGAATATATTATATGCTGTTTGTTATATATAATTATGAATAGATATAATTAATTTTATAGGTAGTAAACATCATATACATGTGATTATTAAATTTAATACTCAGTTTTAATTTCTAAAGTAGTAAATATCTACATATATATGTAACTTACATTAATAAAACTTACCGGGGGGCTACTAATTTTTAGAAATGTGAAGGGGTCCTGAAATCTGAATTTTGAGAACCACTGTTCTAGCCTTTTCTCTGATGTCTTAATTTCCCAATTGGATTGGTAAGTACTTGAAGGCAAATGTTTAAGCAGCACATGAACATTTTTGGTTTTTATACTTTTGTTCTCTCAGTGGTTTGTGTCTTTCTTATCAGATTTATCACACTGTATGATAATTATACTTATCTGTGTCAGTCTCAAAACTTATAATTCCTTAAGAGGAGACACTTTGCTTGGCTTATCTTTGCTTTTGTTCCCTCCTGGTGTCCTTTGCTTAACAAGTGCTCAGTAAGCATATGTGAAAAGCTTGTGCATGGCATAGTGATGAGCTAGGAAATAAAAAGCAATAACATGTCCTAACAAATCTACCAAAATTCGTATGCCCCTGTTTCCTCCAAAATAGTCATCGTGTAAAGCCATATATTTATTCTGATTAAGGCTATTGCCTAATATATGTTTTCATCTTGTGCTTTATAATTGCCTTCATTAGCAGCCTAAACCGAGAAAGTGTAAAAATGTTTATTTTCTCGCTATTGACAAATCCTTTTCTTTTGAGGGTAGGTTTCACTTTTGAAACCATTTAAAGTCATTTGAAAACAAGCTTGAAAAATCAGGTGGCTATTAATGCCCTAGTTTCTTGTGTCACTTATGTGATTCTAATAGCTGTTCCAAATGTTTTGCAATGCATCGTTCCTTGTGTAATACTCTCTATGTATTAACTGAGCTCCCACTACGTGCTTTACTACTATATTCTCTGTTGGTTTCCGCAGTGTATTTTGAGAGTGTGTCAGGGAAAAAGATACAGAAACTTTAGTCTCAACTGAAAGTTTCCTTGGCGAGTCAGGAAAAATCAGGTTTTAATAACTTCCAGTTGGGGCCTATAACGAACGGACAGAACACTCTCCTGGCATGGTAGAAGGAGGAAGAGAAAGAAAAATCAGTTGTCAGCCCCTGATCCATACACCTGTCCCAACAGCTCCTCTCACTCTCCTTTGAGTGTGTCTTACTGTTTGAGTCCCTCTCTCTCGCTCCAGCTCCATTTGGGCTTGACATTCTGCTCTGCATCTTTAACTTTGTCCACCAGCTTTCCCGACCCGAAGGATATGAAACAAAATTAGCCAACCTGTAATATTTAGGATGTGTGTAAATACAAGAATACACAATTTATTGCATGGCAACATTTACCTTTGTCCTCAGTTTATTGCTGGCTATCTTGAGACCATCAATTTTGAGTGGGCAGACAACAACCTTAATCTGAATCTTCCCTGGAGTTAATTTTAGTAGGTCTTTTGTTGCTCACAGGTTTGTTCAATCTTATTTCAAAGCCTGAGACTTCATGGGACATCTACAAGATCTAAGGTGGCTTTATAGCTCATGGTCAAAAAGTCTTGTATCTTCCAATTTTTTAGAATGGTTTTTAAAGATTCTGATTCAGAGCTTGTAGGACAAACTGAATAACCAAGTGTAAAAGTATAATTTTCAAAACATGACTCTCATACAAGTACTGTGTATAGTGAGCTTGTGCATGGGTCAGAGAATGATTTCAGTATTAATGACGGAGCAAGCAGAATGAAAAAATTAGGTCAAAGCAGGATACAGGAGAATGAAATATGTGTTCAGTCAGGGCAAGAGAGAATGCTGGAAGGCTGAAAAATCAGATACAAAATTGTTTAATGTCCTATTAGGCAATACAATCATAACTTTTAGGGTTATCTTTTCTACTAGAAAGAATTCACTTGCATCTCTACTGAACAAGACCTTTATTAATGTATCAATCTTCTACAAGTAAACATATAATTTTGCATACTCTGAGCCCAATCGAAAAAGAAATATTAACTCATACTGGACAGCGTGCTGTCCAGTATGACAGCTATTAGTCACATGTGGTCATTGAACACTTGTAATGTGGCTAGTCTGAAATTTTACAAATGTGAAATACACAGCAGACTTTGAAGACTTACCATATGAAAAAAAGAATAGAAACTGTCTTATATTTTTAAATATCGATTAATGTTGAAGTGATAGTAGTTTGGATATACTGAGTTAAGTAAAATATATTATTAAAATTAGATTCACCTATTTCTTCTTATTTTTTCATTGTGACTACTAGAAAGCTTAAAATTACGTGTATGACTCACATTCCATTTTACTGTATAGCATGGCCTTAGAGCATTAGATGAACCACAAGTGGACTCGTGGAGAATTCTCTACTACAGCTTGAAAAGACATGAAGAAATATCTTTGCTTTGTTTTTGACTTTTCTCAACACAAGTTACAGGGATCTAGAGAAGGGCTACTTGTTTTTCTGCCTTCTGATCTCTATTGTGTGGCCAGGAGGTTGAGAGCAAGAATTTGAGTGGCTGGTGTCTGGTTCTGGACTTCAGATTTGCATATGGAGAGATGTGATTTGAGTGATTTAAACTGAGTGGTCATGTTAGAAAACTGAATTACAGTAATCAAATTTACATGCTGCTTATTTGCAAAAAGGGACACCAATTTTTTTTGTTTGTTTGTTTGCAGCACAAGGGCCTCTCACTGCTGTGGCCTCTACCGTTGCGGAACACAGGCTCCAGACGCGCAGACTCAGCGGCGGTGGCTCACGGGCCCAGCCGCTCCGCAGCATGTGGGATCTTCCCGGACCGGGGCCCGAACCCGTGTCCCCGGCATCGGCAGGCGCATTCCCAACCACTGCGCCACCAGGGAAGCCCAGGTACACCATTTTCTAGTGAAGGGAGGTTCAGTGACCTGGTAATCAAGATTCCACACAGCCCTTTTCCTGGTGGTTATGCATACTTAGCTGAGTTTCAGATGAAGAGGGGGCTCATTGCACATAGAATCAGAACAAAATGGCATGTTCTTATTTTATGTTTTTACCGAAACATATTAGCATGATGAAGGTACTTTAGTTGTTCACACACTTTCAATGATTTCTTACAATTCCTATGCCCAAAGTCACACTGATGGATGACAGGTCTAAAGCGATTTTCTGTGGTTGCTAATTCATCCATCACTAATCTTATTAGGCTGTTAATTCCCAGAGGACATGACCAGTAGTAGACATAGTTTCCAAATGTTGAATGAATGTTATTCAGTGAAACCATGGGGTTATCCTTAGTCTGAAAGAAGATACCTCATTTTCATTCATCACTGAACTTTATTTGTATAACCCCTTTTGACTATCACATCTAAGACTGACATCTTTAGTACATATTTTCATCTAGATGTAGTAGTAGTAAAGGGGGCTTTAGAATAGAATACATATGGCTGGCTTTAGAGGGGATAAGAGGTGAGCTTATTAGCAAAAAGTGGCATAATAATTTATTTGTTCTAGTAATTTTCCTCTATTTCTGTTAAAATTTTGCCGTTTCATTTCTGTTTCAAATCAATAGTTCATCTTAAAAGTCAAAAGTGTATCTTGTTGAAGCCAGTTGCTTTATTTCCATCTGTATCTTTGGGTTCCCAGTTAGAGAGTGTCCTGTACCACGACATGTGTTAGATATTGTTACTGGAAGTAACCTAGAATTTTCATGTGCTGAAATTCATCTCTTTATTGCAGCATGCAAAAATAAATAAATAAATGCTTGTTTTCTTTGAAAACAGATCATCTAAACGTCCCTAGCTGCCAAGTCTATTTGGGGGTTATTTGCAGGCTTAGGGGGTCTTCTTTCTTCCCTCATTATCCCTATCCTTGAGGGCCAGACCCCCTGCCTTGCACAACCCAGAGGGAAACCTGAGAGCTTTTAAAAAACAGCCCAATTTCTCGCCTTTGGAGAAGTGAGAAGAGTGCCCCGCCCCCATCTATGAAAAGAGGGATTTGATAGTTTCAATGTCTTCAAATCAAAGATTTAAGTCTCTAACCCCCCATCATCCAGGACCCCCCCCCAAGGCTTACGAACCCCCTCCCATCCCGCCCTAACTGCTTTGGACTGGCCCCAGAATCCTGGTCCCAGTCCACAGTTCCTGTGGGTCTGTACGCAGAATTCACAGAGGACCTGTGTTACTTCCCTTGCGAAGAAACAGAATTATGGTGAAAATTTAGGTGGAAACCATTTCATTTTTGGCTCTAAAAGAAGGGAAGCATGTGCCCAACCACCCCTGAGAAAAAGAACTTTCAGGGGCAAAGGAGCGAACAGGTAATTTAGAAGAAAAACAGAAAGTGGTCTCCGACTGCCCAGGACTTCCCTAGGAGTTGGGGGAGTTGGGGACGACTGGACGAGTAGTCTTTGTGGTTGCGGAAAAAATAAATGGAGAGCACGAAGCCTGAGGCTTCTCGGATCCTTTCCCGACCAAATTCGGGTGATTTGGTGCTGCGTATTTTAATATTTTCCCCCTTTTGTGAAGTGGAACAAACACAACTTGGGTGCACCGCGGCGGCTCAGAGCCTGCCAGCCAGGCGGGCGACCGGAGCACCAATCAGCGCGCGCCTGCGCTCTATATATACGGCGGCCCGGGCCAAGCGTAGTTCCATCGGCGACTTGCCACTTGTACCCGAGTCCTAGATCTTCAGCACTCAGCATGTCGGAGACCGCTCCTGCCGCTCCCGCCGCCGCGCCTCCTGCGGAGAAGACCCCTGTTAAGAAAAAGGCGGCCAAGAAGCCGGCCGGGGCGCGCCGGAAGGCGTCTGGGCCGCCGGTGTCCGAGCTCATCACGAAAGCTGTCGCCGCTTCCAAAGAGCGGAGCGGTGTGTCTTTGGCTGCGCTCAAGAAGGCGCTGGCAGCCGCGGGCTACGATGTGGAGAAGAATAATAGCCGCATCAAACTGGGTCTTAGGAGCCTGGTGAGTAAGGGCACTCTGGTGCAGACCAAGGGCACCGGTGCTTCCGGCTCCTTTAAGCTCAACAGGAAAGGGGCCACTGGGGAAGCCAAACCTAAGGCTAAGAAGGCAGGTGCGGCCAAGCCCAAGAAGGCCGCTGGGGCAGCTAAGAAGCCCAAGAAAGCCACGGGTGCGGCCACCCCGAAAAAAGCCGCCAAGAAGACCCCGAAGAAGGCGAAGAAGCCAGCCGCAGCTACTGTGACCAAGAAAGTTGCCAAGAGCCCAAGGAAAGCTAAAGCTGCTAAACCCAAGAAGGCCGCCAAGAGCGCAGCTAAGGCAGCGAAGACCAAAGCCGCCAAGCCCAAGGTTGCCAAGCCCAAGAAGGCTGCACCGAAAAAGAAGTAGGTTGTTAATCGTCTGCTTCTAAAACCCAAAAAGGCTCTTTTCAGAGCCACCACTGATCTCAAAAAAAAGACCTGTATACTCCTTCCGTACTTGCTGTTTCTGTATACCTATATCCCCTTTCGCCTTTTAATCTAAATCAAGGTTGCGCAGGAGTCGTTGCAGAAGGCTGCTCACGCTACCCTAAGATGGGCAGCGAGGGCTTGTCAGGGTGACTGCTGTGAGGTTGCAGGGCCCATCCCTGTGGGTTGCTCCTTGCTCTGCGGTGCTTTTGGTTAGTCTCCTGGTCAGCAATTACAAGCGCTGTCCGGAGGCTTGCGTACTTGGGCTATCCGCCTGCCCCGCTCCACTCCTGTGAACAGCAAATACAACCACAAAGAAATCCAGCCAGTTTCTTAGTCTTAACGGGATATTCCGATTGGGCTAAGAACTCATTCAAAAGTCCCGCCCTGCGCGCGGGTTGGCTCACTTCTCCAGCCCGTAATTTTCACCCTGTATTTAATTGGATGGTGGCCGGCCTCCATCCTTAGTCTCCAATGTTTGTTTTCCTTCCGTTGGGTTAGCACTATTCGCTTGAAACAGAAATGTATCTGGTATTTCGGACATTTTCCATGTTTCGAAAGTCAAGTTGTTGGCTCTCGGGGGCGTTGGTATCATCCGATCCCGGGAGGAGGGTGGGTGCAGGCGCTCTTGCCTCGCATTCTTTTGTTAATTCCTGTGGACTGTGGCAGCAAAGGAACATTTGAAAAACTGCTACAGCGGTGGCAATGACTCTTCCACCCAGGGCAAGGCTGGACCAGGGATCTTTCTGTTCCTCGCATCGTGTAACTTTCAACAAATGTGTGACGGATTTGAGCGCATGAAAAACAACTTTTGGTCGGCCATTTTGTCCTGGCCGGCCAGTCAAGGATCCTCATTTTAGGTGGACTTTAACATCAAAAAATCGAAGATGCTTTAAACGCATTTTTGTAACATTTGTAACACCCAACATTTTCTACGCGAAGGAGAAAAAATATATTGGTAAAGTTTTGGAAATTGTGTATGTATTGGGGGGGAGGTGATGTCTCTAGTAAAGGGCTTTAGTTTTCATTAACAGTATTATATGTAGATTCTTTCATATTCATGGCATTCCTCCTGGGTAGAGAAAGTCCAGCGTCCTATTTCTATTCTGGTGGGCAGAGAATTTCTCAAGACAATTTCCCGGGTCAGGGGCTTCTGCAGACCTGCAGCTCAGTTCTTCAACCATTGCCACAAGGACGAATCTGTGAGTTGAGTTATTTCCTGCATTAGTGGTAGTGGCCATGGAGTTCATTCCTCGTCTTAGTCACTGTGTAGGAGAAACCAAGAGATCTAGTGGATAAAAAGAGTAGAATGGAGCCAAAGTGTGAAGAAAAGCAGAGATGAGAGGTGTACAGAGAGTACTGCAAGATCTGGGTTCCTGACACCTCCTGAGTTCCTGGTTCTTTGAGCCACCTGAACTCCTGCCACCGGGGCCTCTCCACTTAGTTCAGGCTGGGTCAAGTTGCAACAACCAGGAGACCTAATAAAGACACTCCAAATATAATCACAGATAGGGCTTATAGTAATAGCACCATGTACTTCTATGTTCCCTTTCTCCTTCAAATAATTTCAGTTCCACCCATTTGCTTGATTTTCACATCAGCTCTAAGAGGCAGGGAAGGAATCAACCTAAGCAAAGAGAGTTGATTCTCTAATTTTTCTTCAAACCTCTTGTGAATGCCCTTTGGGATGTAAATTTATTGGGTTTATATACAGTTGATCCTATCATTGAATGTGTCCTGCAAATGTATTTGCATAGTTGAAACATGTCCTTTACTTTCAAGTAAAACATTCCTCAGAAACAAATATAACCATTCTTTAGTAAGGCTTCAGGAAGAGTTCATTCACAGAGAGCTAAGTTATTGTTTAAAATCTCTAATTTTACCTAGTCTTTAGTCTTCAACAATGTTTCCTCAATTTTGTCCGTGTTCTTTAATTTTGTTCCATTCCCTCACAACTGTTCACATAGTTTACTGGCTTGGGTCTAATAAGACATTCATTCAATTCTAAAAATTAGCTAGTTTAAAGAAAAGGTCTTTGTCACGATTTTGTTTAGTTTATAAAACCTATATTTTATTTTGACATTATTAATATTATTTTCAGTATTCACTTATTATTATAAAATAATATTGACAACAGCAATAATATACTCAAATAATTGGTCAAACATGGCTGGATTAGCCAAAAGTGGCAATGAATACTGCATAAACTAAACTGACTGATAATGATGAAAATTCATGAAATGTTCGTGTACGTTGGAAGTGTACACAGAACTTAAAGGCTCCTTGTAAATGCATTATTGTAAAAAAATTTTTTTTCTGTACATACACAGTGCTCTCATGGCTGAAAAATTAAATATCCCATTACTTCCCCTAGGCAGTGCTCTACATATCATTTCTTCTAAGCCTGAGGGAGATGTAAAAGGTAACTTTGTGGTTGAAATCCATGCCAGAGAGGGACAGGTCCAGTACAAGACGTGATTCCATCATTAGAGAATTTCAGAAGGGAACAGGGATATAGGGCACAGTGGTAACAGTAATAGTGTTGACAGCTAGCATTTCTTGAGCACTAATTTACAAGGGTGCCAAGCACTATTGCTGAACACTCTTCATTTATTTTCAAACACATTCTTGTCACAGCACCTTGAGGTAGGTGCCATTCTTACTGAGGCTTGGTCACATTAAGGACATAATGAGTTAATATCTGATCAGTGAGCCAGTATAATTATCCTCCATGTATGAGCCATATAAGTAATCAAAAATTTTCTAGTAGCCACATTTTAGAAAAGTAAAGCAAGTAAAATCTATTTTAATAATATTTTAACCCACTAAAATAAAAATATTTCAACAAGTCATCTAAGGTAAAAATATTAAGGAGATTTAAAGTTCTATTTTTCATACTAACTCTTTGAAATTTGGTATGTATTTTTACACCTAAGCTCATCTCAATTTGGACTAGCCATGTTTCAACCGCTCAATAGCCGCATGGCTATTGGCTACCGTCTTGAACAATAAAGATCTATAGTAAACGCTGAAAGGAACACACAAGAGAATACTTGCTCTGGAGTAGAATCTAGATGTTTCCAAGGAAATAATTATGCTGACCTGATCCTATAATTATGCTGACTCTATCTCAGAGTCCTGAGTCATCCGAGACCAGTGTTTCTCAACAGGGCACTTCCTGAGGTGTGGTATAACAGAGTGGTAGGAGGGCAAGGAAGGCCATGTGTAATTTGGAAAAGCATAGCCTGTGCTGAGAAGCAGATTTACCCTGAAGTTAATGAAACTCAAGTGTCAGACCCTGTACTTCCAAGGTCCTGGGAGGGGCCCCTGGGAGTATAGTATGTTCACTTGCCCTCATTTAAAGAATACTTTTTTTAAAAATTGCAATGTTGACAGATTTTAATCACAGCTGGTAAAAACCATTTATTTCCATTCAATCTTCTTTTCTGTTACAATTCACCTTTTGTCTGATTATGCTGGGACGTTGATGAGAATATTTGGGACTTGAGAAAATTTACTTGCATCTATATTTTGTTTGGGGTTAATGACATATATAAAGTGATGTGCAGATGTGCTTATATATATTGATAGTTCAGTTGTTGCTAGCCAGTCTGATCTAAGAGTGGCTTCAAGGAATACTCCTACTGCCCACTGATAAACTCACCTGGATTAATGGCAAGAAAATATGGGACTAGATGTCATATATCCATGTACCCAGCACTGGGAGTGAATGCATAGGGGAGAATTGAGATTTGAAATGTATAGAGCCAGAAGCTAGTCTGTGAAGAATTCTTCCAAATTTTACAATTCACATATGAAAAGCTTGACAGGATTTTCCAAATTTGAAAACAATCCTAAAAACTTGACATCACCTACAGTGCTTTGAAGCTGTAATTCTAAGTTATCAATAGAATAAAACAAATTGTGATCAACCACCCTAGAGGGAATACTGAATTCTCTTCCCACTGTCTACACTCTATAGAAAATATTACTAAACAATTTTCCTTTAAAGAGGGAATCAGAGTATGCTGTCAAAAATATAGGAAAATAAAGCATTGCAGTGTGTATTCAACTTAATGTGCTATTTTTCTGAATTTTGTGATAGCTATGGGTTTTTTTTGTAAAATTGGAATTTGTTAATTTTCTCATTATATTCAGTATGTACTTTGTAATTTTGTAGTTTTAAGTCACCGCGTTGTGTAAGCGTTAAGCCTCAGAAAACCATCTGCTCCATCAGTTACATTGTGCATCAATATGTGGAAACTTTTTGTAAAAAATTAACATTTAAGTAAATGTTCTTTGTATTACAAGGAGGCATGGGTAAAAAAAGCTCTACAGTTGGTACCCTTCAGTATCTCAAACCCCCTTGATTTTAAGATGCATAGGCAAATCTTAAAGGTTACATAAATTTAGTGGATCTCTGCTGGTGAGTACTGAGGTCAGTTCCTATTGCCTGAGCTACAATTCCAGTTTAGGTAGACCAACTGACCTTAAGACAGTATTTTAACTATCAGAGATAATTCCCTGAATACCTCTGACCCGAATAAAGGCTTACTTTGGTTTTTATGTATACTAAAATCCCTTACTTGAATTTTTACTATACGCTTTCCACTATTAGCGATTTCTAACGCCTCAGCAATCATGTCACAACCGCCTTTAAGTAAAATTGTGGGTGGCTCTTAAAAGAGCCTTTTTTCAATTAGGAAGATAACTTTCTTTAGGCTCTCTCTCCGCGGATGCGGCGGGCAAGCTGGATGTCCTTGGGCATGATAGTGACGCGCTTGGCGTGGATGGCACACAGGTTGGTGTCCTCGAAGAGCCCCACCAGGTAGGCCTCGCACGCCTCCTGCAGCGCCATCACGGCCGAGCTCTGGAAGCGCAGGTCGGTCTTGAAGTCCTGCGCGATCTCGCGCACCAGGCGCTGGAACGGCAGCTTGCGGATCAGCAGCTCCGTGGACTTCTGGTAGCGGCGGATCTCGCGCAGGGCCACCGTGCCGGGCCGGTAGCGGTGCGGCTTTTTCACGCCGCCCGTGGCCGGTGCGCTCTTCCGGGCCGCCTTGGTGGCTAGCTGTTTGCGCGGCGCCTTGCCGCCGGTGGACTTGCGAGCGGTCTGCTTAGTGCGAGCCATAACGAGCGACTGACCACACACCCACTAGCCTGTTGCAAGCTTAGGCAGTTGTCTTTAAATATAGTTAGAAGCACTCTGATTGGTCTTGTAGTTTTTCAAAAGTACCGCGCGATGAAACCATTGGCTGAAAGGTGACCGGGAAGGATAATTAATTACTAGAGAATCTGATTGGATGAATTACTTTACCACGCATTCCCGGTGCCTTTTTTGCCTCTGGGATCTGAAGGAATTTTCATACGTTCTATTTCATCCTGCCGCCAACTACAGGGTACATAACGAGACACTTAAGGACCATGTTAACTTCCGATTCAGCTGATGAGTTCCCCTGATATTCTCAATATTCTCAGCGTGTCAATATTGACACGCTCGCGGGTTGTCAATACAGCTGGTCCACACACTAAACTGAGTACAATTGTTTTTTCTCCCCCAGACAGCTGGGTTAGGTTTAAATAAATCTCGAACCGCCAGGACTGCCACTTTCTCTGGTCATCACAGCTCCCCTAACCCTGAGTTTTTCTTTTGTGAAACTACATGACAGTGTCACTGGGTGGATGATTCAAAAAATCACATGTAAAGACCGATTTGATGACAGATACACACTGGACTGCAACCAAACTTTCGTCAGAAAAATATAGATTTTGCTTAAATTTACAACCTTGAAAGCCCGAACAGGTTTATTACTGGCAAAAGGAAAATTTCTTTGCTTTTTGTTATTCTCAAGCCCGAGCGATGCTTCTGCCTCCTCTTTAGAAACGCTTTTGTTGACTACGGAAGTTTCACCCGGCACGCACTAAAATAATGCTTGTGGGAAGTCCAGTTTCCCTGGAAGTCAGTGTTTTGACGTCACTTTGTCTTTTACAAAACAGAGATAGATACCTGGCTACCAGCTTTTTAAATGAAAATGTAGATGGCTCTGAAAAGAACCTCTAGACAGTTTATAAAAAAGAATTTCGTGTTTTGTCTAGGCTTTACTTGCCCTTGGTCTGGCGGTGACTCTCAGTCTTCTTGGGCAACAGCACAGCCTGGATGTTGGGCAGAACGCCGCCCTGAGCGATGGTGACTTTACCGAGCAGCTTGTTGAACTCCTCCTCATTATAGATGGCCAGCTGCAGGTGGCGCGGAATGACCCGCGTCTTGTCGCGGGTCGGGCTGCCCGCCAGCTCCAAAATCTCGGCCGTCAGGTACACGGGGGCCCCGACACCGACCCGTTTGGAGTAATTGCCCTTACGGAGCAACCAGTGTACGCGGCCTACTGGGAACTGCAAACCAGCTGGAGAAGATCGAGTTTTAGCTTTAGCTCGAATCTTGCCTACTTATTCACCACGTCCAGACGTAATTACCTTATACAATTTAACAACAAACATTGTGAGCAAAAGGAATAAACGCTGGATGACATATGAACAAATCATTTTACAGACAGTACAGGGATGCCCCAGCAAGCTATCCGATTGGTCAAAAGTATGCTGTTTTTTATCCAATAGAAAAACAAATTGTGTATCCTTCATTTGCATAAACCACGCCCCTCCCGCCCTTAGTGAACCTGTACTACTCTTATCCAATCAAAAGTGAGGCTTCTTCATTGTTCATTTGCGTTGAACGACTATAAATACATGGGTTCTGAACTCTTCACACTACTAGTTTTAGTTGTGGAGAAGGCGATTTAACGTTTACTACAGCTCTTCGGAAGAACTATGCCAGAGCCATCTAAATCTGCTCCGGCCCCTAAAAAGGGTTCTAAGAAGACCATCACTAAGGCGCAGAAGAAAGACGGGAGGAAACGCAAGCGTAGTCGTAAAGAGAGCTACTCCATTTACGTATACAAAGTTTTGAAGCAGGTCCATCCAGACACCGGCATCTCATCCAAGGCCATGGGTATCATGAATTCGTTCGTCAACGACATCTTTGAGCGCATCGCGGGTGAGGCGTCGCGCTTGGCGCATTACAACAAGCGCTCCACGATCACATCTAGGGAGATCCAGACGGCTGTGCGCCTACTGCTCCCTGGGGAGCTGGCCAAGCATGCTGTTTCCGAGGGCACTAAGGCCGTTACCAAGTACACCAGCTCCAAGTAAGTGCTTGTATAGGCACTTAATCCAAAGGCTCTTTTCAGAGCCACCCACCTTGTCGAAGAAGAGCTGAAACTTCCGTTTTTTTCATGATGAATGCAATTCTCTACTGGTTACATTTACTTTAAGGTGTTTTTTCCCGTGGTGTTGATAGTTGAAGCAGTTTTGGAGCCAGAGCCCCAAGCGACTTGGAAGGTTTATCGGCTTTAAAACACGAGTTACTGTGTCGCATTACCCAAAAAAACTCATCTTTTCCCCAAGGATTAAACTTCCAGATGCTTATTAAGCTGTTGGAAGTGTTCACTCCTTTCTACAAAGCCTCCTGAAATTTCTAATGGTGATGGGAATGTCCCTCCTTGGTAAGGAAGCGGTTAGGGGATTTCAGAGTAGAGACCCTGAGGAGATGATTATCCAGGCTGTCTTTTCAGGGGTGGGGGCGGGGGGCGAGGGGGAGGGGTGGGGAGCGAGGGTGACGGGGGAGGTGTGAGGGGGGCGACGGGGAGGGGATGTGGGGGAGGGGACGGGGTGTGGGGGAGAGGAGGGGTCCCGACGGAACAGAGGGCAGGTAGTGGCATTTTCTCCGGGAGCCTGAACTCCCCTGGGATTGTAGAAACAGTAAGCAAAATTGTTGTTCCTTTAACAAGCTGTGGGCACTTCTATAGGGTACTACCTCAAGCTCTCTTCACATGGTTGAAGTGAGATTTTCTAATTTCGCGTTAGAATTGTTTACTGATGGCAACAGCCAATCTAAAGCCGTTGCAATTTTTCTTTCATTCCTGAAATCTGGGCTCCCGTTTCTTGGGTCACTTACCGTTCAGGGATGCCACTAGAAGAACTTGAAAGGGTGGCACTCCAGCTCGAGGAGGGACAAAGGATTTGAATTTCCCGCCCTCCCCATCCGGTGTCACCTCGTCGCAGACCGGGAAGGCCCCAGTTGGAGAGGAAAATGTGCTGATTTTTCTTGGAAACCTTTTTCAAAATACCCGCGACTCCAAAAATAATCCCGATAGGAAGGGCCTTGGTTGAGGAAAAGGAGTCAGTTACGGCTGGGCTAGGCCTGGGGCTGGGGGAGGGGAAAGAGCCGGGAAAAGGGGCAGCAGTTGACTGCCTATTAAAAAGGTTGGGAAAAGTCTTTTCCTTTGGTTTATGAGCACCGTAGGTAGGTGACATACAACAGTGTGTCTGGATGAAGAAGTAAAACTTGAAGTAGAATTTCTCAAAAAGGACCACTTATAAAAGAAAATTTAAATTTAAATGATCTTTTCCCAGCTCCCACACAAATCAGCTGACCGCTATATGAGCATTTATCTCAGCGTACAGAAAACATAGTTGTGAAAGAGAAGCTTGTCTTAGAAGTTAAAATTTTTGTTTTTTAGATTATAACTACCCCCCCACCCCGTAAAAAAAAAATATTGAACTCAAGCTGCAGTTTAAGAATCACTCCCTGGAGGAGTGAGATCTGGGAAATAATACCTCAGCCTCTTCAAAATGATGTCCTGAGATAAGAATTATTTTTTCCCCATCTTGTCTTTCATAATATTTGCCTACTTGCTTGTTTCTATCTTCTCTCCTCTCTCCCGCTTCTTCCTAATAGTTGATATTTTACCTAAAACTATACCCTTAAATAAGAAGCCCAAACCAAAACCTGGGTCCCCTAAACTCAAAGCTAGGCCCTTTTGACATCTATACTGATACCTGGCTGACCTTTAACAAGCAAAAAGGAAATTAAAAATCAGATTCCTGGACTCAGGGCTAGACTCCAAAACTATGTGGGGAATTGTGAGAAGCCAGAAATAAAATTCATACGTCTCCCCAGCTGATTCCGATGAGGCACCAACTTTGCTCATTTAAGTGTTTTTATGATGGCTGGTTTAGAATCCTAGTTGGAGAATTCTAACATATGTGTCTCTTGGTCTTAATATATGTTATCTTTATTCACTCAAATGGAGACTTTGGTATGACAGTGATCTTTTTTTAAAATAAACTTAGCCTGGGCATTTTGGGTATTGTTATGAGACTCTAGATCTTATTTAAATTTATGGTTTTAAGAGACCTCCCCCTCCTTCCCAGCCCCCTTCCCGCCTGGGGTAGAAAGAGGGGCACTGCCTCATTGTCAGGTGGGAGTGGCATCCAAGTTTCTTGCTCAGCCTGTTTGACAGGGAAGAGGGGCCTCATTATTGCTGGGTAGGGGGGTGGAAATCCAGGATCCCCATGTGGCCTCTGTAGGAGGGGGAACAATTTTCTTCGGTTGGTCTAATAATTAAACTGATATGGCAGTGATGGGTTTCAGGGCAGGCCTTCCCAAGATGTGCCACTTTGGCATGCAGAGAATTTAGAGCTGAAAGCAATCAAGGCCCAAAAGATGCAAGACGAAACTCTGACCTTCCCCCTAAATGCCTAAAAGAATTTTAGATACAGAACCTGTTCCAGGAAGGCAGGTCTCACCCTAGATAACTACAGTATAATTTGAACGAGGTGTGCAGACAGGGGGGAACCTAGCAAAGACTGTTCATTAAAATTTTTTTCTGGGTGCCATTGTTTCTGTTTGGCCCAGCAAACATTTGTTCACAAAACATTTTCTTTTTTTCATCTTCCTGTGGATTGCCTTCCTACCCTTTGAAGTCCCAAGCCCGTAACCTCTTCTCTCAGATGGCATAAGCCTCAACTGCCTAATTTGTCCTTGGGTCTCACTTTTCTTACTGTGTCCGACCCACAAATGAAATGAAATTTAACTTTTTCCTGTTAATTTGTCTCATGTCAATTTAATTCTTAGACCAGCCAGAAGAACCTAGAAGGGTAGAGGAAAATTTTTTCCTCCCCAGCGACCCCAAGGGCACACCATGCCATCACCTAGAACACTCTGGCACTATTTATTTATGTTGAATAAATGCTAAATGTACATCTCTTTCGAGTTGTTAACCCTTCTAATTCACAGTGATTACTCTTCTCCATGTGCTCTTATAATATTTATTGCTTAAAACCTTCAGTTTTGGATGCAAAAAATGCTGTACTATTTAAACTTCAGGTATACAACCCCCCAGCTCCCCGCCCCCTGCCCTTTTCAAAAGAGAGTATGAAGTCTTCAAGGCAGCATCAGAGATACGTTTTTACATCTGCATCACGGGTTTTGAAACATTTCAGACACTGGGCCAGTGTTGATGTATACTGCTGTTGTCCATGGTGAAGATAATAATAAATAATAAAAAGGAAGTGAATATTGTTAAGAGAAAATGTCATAGGAGTCAAAAGACTTGAGAGAAGGTAAAAAAGAAACAGGAAATGAGCATCTTTACTCTCCTGCTTGATTGCCTGGATCAAAATATAGTTCTCTGACCGAGTTGGTTTAGAAGTAATTTTCTCACACCCAGGCTCTTGTTCCTTTTACCATCCTGTTAGTTAGTAGACTTTTAGGCTGGAGTCCTCAAAAATTCCTGTAATAGTAATCCGCCTCCATCTGGGCCCCATGTATTACTATTTCATGGACCATTAAAAGAAAAAACGGCAAGATCTCCCTCGGTAATTTATCTTAATTTTATGTTCCTCAACATGAGATCGTAAGACCAAACACCCTGTAGTAATATTAATATAGTGTTTTATAGTAATATACTGTAATCTCATTTTGAGTATTTATGTGCTGTAGTGTGTTTGTTCTCTCTCATTTCTTAGGAGTCCTTATGTGCTGCAAAATTTTCACTCTAACTGCAAGAAGTTCAGTACGCTATGGAGAATGATGGAGGAGTTTTCTAAAGTAATTAGAATCTTGTGTGTGGCAGCCAAGTGAGAAAAGAGGGAGGGTAGGAAGGTTGAGAGTAGCACTGGGGAACGACGACAAAGTTTTTCAGACAGGAGTTTGTTGTCCTTGGTCCCATTAACCTTGGCAAAGGCAAACAAACTGGGTTTCTCAGTTTCGCAATCTCTAAAATGAGGACAGTACTCACTCTACATACCTCCCAGGTGATCCTGGAAGGCTTCATAGGCAAGCTATGAATGAAACGGAAGACTTGCTGGATCATCCAGTTCTTGCCTTCAGTTTTCATTGTTCAGATACTTTAAGACTTGGGCCGGGACAAAAAATTTTTTGTTCCCTCTTCTCCCTCTTTCCTGTCAAAAGAGTTAAAGAGTTAGAAGAGTTAAAGTAACACTGGGCATAGAAGTACCTACCTCTTAAATATTGTTTCTAAATTGTGCTGCGTTTATTCCTTTCCAAAAATCATGAGTCACAATTTCAATAGCAAAAGGTCAGAACAATAAGAATAATCACTCCTGCTTCTGATTGCATTTAAGAACAGTGCTTTGAAAAAACCAAATAGACTCCATTATTAACAGTACTAAAAGCCCACCAGACTGTAAGAGATTGGAGCAAACAGAAAACTCACACTAGACGGAAGCCTTGTATGCAAATGAAGGATGCAGGTTCTGATTTCCCATTGGTTCTTAAATAGTAGCCAATGGGAGAATAGCACAAGCCTACCTCTGGTTAGTATAAATATTGCTCTCGCCGCTGTGTTGTTTATTGTTTGCTTTTTATTTTGAAGGCTTTTAAGTTGAGGTCTGTTAGTTATGTCTGGTCGTGGTAAACAGGGTGGTAAGGCTCGTGCTAAGGCTAAGACCCGCTCCTCGCGAGCTGGGCTCCAGTTCCCTGTAGGCCGGGTGCACCGCCTGCTCCGCAAGGGTAACTACTCCGAGCGTGTCGGTGCCGGGGCGCCGGTGTACTTGGCGGCGGTGCTGGAGTACCTAACGGCTGAGATCCTGGAGCTGGCGGGCAACGCGGCCCGCGATAACAAGAAGACGCGCATCATTCCGCGCCACCTGCAGCTGGCCATCCGCAACGACGAGGAGCTTAACAAGTTGCTGGGGCGCGTGACCATAGCTCAGGGCGGTGTCCTGCCCAACATCCAGGCGGTACTGCTCCCCAAAAAGACTGAGAGCCACCACAAGGCCAAGGGCAAGTAAAGTGTTTATTACTTTTGCACGGCAATTTTGCTTTTCATTATCCAAAAGAAAAAAAAAGGCAACTTACAAAGGCTCTTATCAGAGCCACCCACCTTTTTCGTTTAAAGAGCTGTCATGCTTTTCAGTTCTGCCCATGAGGGTTGTGACATCAGGTGAAAAATCACAGCTCATAAGTGAGTGTCCCGAGGGAAGTCAGTAGAGAGTATGTGCGAAATGACTGAGGAAAGCCACACGAGTTTAAATTGACCGGATTAACTACAGGTGAATCAGTTTATAGTCAAACTACTTTCCTCTTTGTTCCAGCGGTGACTTTTGTAAAGTTTTTCGCACTGGAGTGAGGAAAGTATACTCACTTTCAGTATAGTGAAAAGCGCTGTATCTAAAATTAACCTTCAACATTTTTTGTTGGACTCAAAGGAACACCCCAAACCTCTGCATCTATTCAACTTTATAAAAACATTACACATTTCCTGAAGGGATTGAGTAAATTACAGATCCTTGGTACTTAGCGCTCGTGTCAGAAACATCTTCCTGACTCCACAATGTTTGTGCCAGACTCTGGAAAATCTGAGTATCATTTTAGATGGCAGCCCATCTAATTTTTCTAAGCACTTCCAAAATATCTTTGGTGATTGTACTTTAAAACAAAGAAAAAAGAGGGTTTCCCTGGTGGCGCAGTGGTTGAGAGTCCGCCTGCCGATGCAGGGGACACGGGTTCGTGCCCCGATCCGCCAGGATCCCACATGCCGCGGAGCGGCTGGGCCCGTGAGCCATCGCCGCTGAGCCTGCGCGTCCGGAGCCTGTGCTCCGCAACGGGAGAGGCCACAACAGTGAGAAGCCCGAGTACCGGAAAAAAAAAAAAAAAAAAATTACACAAAAAATCAATCCGTTGGCGGTGCCCGCGTTGCTTTGTGTAACTTTGCTGTACGTTTTGGAAGCGAAAGCGTAAATAAAATGACATCAGGGCGTCGGAGTCGCTATAGTTAAAGGGCAGGGTTTAGGATTCATTCACCAACCCGAAAGCAGTTCTTAATTCTTCCGGGGCCAGGCACAGAAATGGACCAATCAGAGGAGGGCGCGGGTACTTTCGAATGTTCTTGGGTCCAATAGTTGGTGGCCTGGCTGTATAAAAGAAGGACGGCTGAGTGCTTTTCCTCGGCATTTGGGAGAACACTCGTCGTGGGGTTTTGTTATGGCTCGCACTAAGCAGACCGCTCGCAAGTCTACCGGCGGCAAGGCGCCGCGCAAGCAGCTGGCCACCAAGGCAGCCCGGAAGAGTGCACCGGCCACGGGCGGCGTGAAGAAGCCGCATCGCTACCGGCCCGGCACGGTGGCCCTGCGCGAGATCCGCCGCTACCAGAAGTCCACAGAGCTGCTGATCCGTAAGCTGCCGTTCCAGCGCCTGGTGCGCGAGATCGCGCAGGACTTCAAGACCGACCTGCGCTTCCAGAGCTCGGCCGTGATGGCGCTGCAGGAGGCGTGCGAGGCCTACCTGGTGGGGCTCTTCGAGGACACCAACCTGTGTGCCATCCACGCCAAGCGCGTCACTATCATGCCCAAGGACATCCAGCTTGCCCGTCGCATCCGTGGTGAAAGGGCGTAAACTTGTTTTTCCATTAAGTGCCAATCTTAGACCCAAAGGCTCTTTTCAGAGCCACCTACAACTTCATTTTGAAGAGCTGTACCGTGAGGAAGTAAAATTATCCCCTTAACAAGGGTGGGTTAGGGTAGAATTCTTCCCGTCCCAACTCCTTCCGCCACAGCCAGACATTCCTGGAGTTGTGAGGTGAGGGTCTAACCATATTTCCTTAACAGGTAGCCATCCAAACATAGTTTATCAAACCTTATTTAATTATGGCCCTGCTTGTAAATACTCCAGTTGATTGTATTGCTTTATCTCACATTGCTTTTGTCTCTTCTAGGGCTATGTACCATGGTATGCTATGCTGTACAATTTTTTCACAGTTCTTTGCTGTAGTTGTTACTCAAATATAGGACTTTAGCCATTTGACTCGGTGATCTTGCTTTTACGTTTTTTCGGCTTGGGGGTTCAGTACTGGGTGAAAAGTGACACATGGGATAGCGACCAAATGTGAGAAGAAAAATAACCATTTTATTGTGTAGCTTTTACACTATATTTTACAAACTATAAAATACGGAATGCTGAAAAACATGGCAGCCACCAATTCTGAAGGCTTTGCTTCAGTTTTTTCCATACCCTATTCCTAGTAGTCTGCCTACCTCTGAGATGAGAGTTGATTCACCTTGCTAAAATAATTTGCCCAACTCCCACCTAAAACAAAACCTACAAGATACACAGTAATGGGTGTTGTTGTTCACTTGGATTTATTTACATTTCAGGGTTTCAATAAAAACTTTTGGTTTACAAAATAATGTATTTTTTTTAATGACAAAGATATTTCTCTCTGTATATTGTTTTATTTTAACATTTTATTTTTTCCAGACTAGTATAAGCCTTTGCCTGGCACAGATCTTTGTTACCCGTATAAGAGGTCTGTCAGAGGCACCAATGCCCTTGGCTTAAACCAAGGTGATTTTGCCCCTCAGCTTTTGGCCCCTGCTGAAGTCCAGGTATCTTGGTTTTTCTTGTTTATTGCTGTGCTGACTCTTATGTACACTGTTTGACTTTTTCCTTTAATATTTTATGTATCTTGGGAAAAGTGTTTTATGTACAGGGCCTGATAGGATAGCCTTTAAAAAGTAAAAGTGCGGGCTTCCCTGGTGGTACAGTGGTTGAGAGTCTGCCTGCCGATGCAGGGGACACGGGTTCGCGCCCCGGTCCGAGAAGATCCCACATGCCGCGGAGTGGCTGGGTCCGTGAGCCATGGCCGCTGAGCCTGCGCGTCCGGAGCCTGTGCTCCGCAACGGGAGAGGCCACAACAGTGAGAGGCCCACGCACCGCAAAAAAAAAAAAAAAAAAAAAAGTAAAAGTGCCCATTGCTCTCTGAGGATCAGATAGGCAGGGGACAATGGCTGGGACCGGCTGATCCTTCCCCTTCCCAGCCAAGGAACATGGATTTGGCTTTAAGTCTTCATTTACTTGAGCCCCTCAACAGAACAACTGTGCAGTATCTAGGGAAAAAAAGGTTGACACAGTCTTACAATTCATAACCTTGTTAATTTTTCTAGGGTATACTCTGCAAGCTGGCAGCATCTGGATGCTAGCTTACCCGGGTTCGTATCCCAGCTTTACTACTTCATGTGTCATCTTAGACAAATCAATTTCTCCACCATCAGAAAAAATGGGGGTAACACTACCCACTTCGTAGGGTTGTTATTAGAATAATATGCATCAAGTTTGGGACACATAGCATCATATAAATGCATTAATTTTCCTGAACTGTGCATCATTTTCTCTCATACTCTAGGATTTTTCGAAATTTGAAATAAAGACAAACTTTAGCTTCTAAATTTCCTTTTTACTTGGCATTACTTACTTGCATAGATTCTGCTCAGTTTAGAAATAAAATTCAGACATTTTAAAATCAAACGTGGAAGAAAATCAAATTTGTGAAAGAAAATTTACTGAACACTTTGAGCAGGGGGATGGTGCCAGCATTTTAATATCATTGCATTAAGCATCTATTATTTTATATTAGGGGAGTGACTAAGGTCAGGCTGAAGACAAAAGGGGGTGTTTAATGTACAGATTGTATCTTTTAAATGGCTGCTGCAAGGTCTTCAGTCAGAAAGGGTTTTTCTTACCCAGGCCCACAGAGTGATGTTACACCACAGGTTGAAGTTTACAGCTAATGCTGTTGGAGTCTAGAATGAGTTTTGGTTTGTTATAAAGTCTCTCAAAGGAAAGGAGGAGGAAGTCAAGGTCAGGGTAAATCTTTCAGACTTAAAAATTTAGTAGTAGCCTTTCCAGTTGTCCCAGTAGAAGTGAGTTACTGCTCAATGAGTGTTTTCAAGAGATTTAACACAATAGTGGGAAACTGGTAAGGAGATTTGAACAGCACCCCAGGCTTGGCTGCAGGAAAGCTAGAAGCCTGAGATTGTCAGTGCACCTTGGGAGAGGGCCCAAAGGAACATATTTGGACCCACCATGTTTAACATGTCGTATGAAAGACAAAACAATGCTTTGATACTTTGTGCTTTATTAGATGCTGTGATTTAAAAAAAAACAATCCTCATGAGTAAATGCATATTTGTGTGATTGATACTGTGTTAGGAGTAAAGATGAGACCTCAGGGCAATATCTCAAGTCCAGGAAGATTCTTTAAGAAATAATACCAACCGAAAACAAGTCACGTTTATATAGGACTTCATGGGCCAATCTCTGTTCCAATGCTTTGCTTACAATAGCTAAATTAAATCTTCACTAGAGTTCCATCAGTGTTATCATTACCCAGTTTTACAGATAAAGAAAACAAAGGCAAGGTTAAAGGTCACACAGCTGTAGGGAAGGAAAAATAATTTTCCCTCTGTGAGACCCCTGAAATAAAATACAGATTAACAAGAGAAAAACAAAACAGAAGCCCTCATGTATATGTGGGAGATACCCAGGGAAAAATGAGTAACTCCTCAAGGTGGCTTAAAATTCAGACTTAAACACCATCTTAATAGGGAAGAGGGGTTGGGGGGTGGTGTGTATATAGGCCTCTTAGGGGAGAGTAAATAATTTTTAGGAAAGATGATTGGGCCCTTAGAAGAATAGATGGGAGAGGTATGACAGGATAAAATAAAATTATGTTTAAGGCAGGACAAGAAAATTTCTAAACATAAAATTTTCTCTCTGCTTATTTGGGCCCCTACCCCTCTTTAGTGTGCAATGTGCACATTACAGATTGACCAGACTTCCTTAGAAGACACAGGAATGCCTGCTTCGTTGAAAAGAGCAATTTTCTCCTGGTTCCAGCCAGGTAACTCCTTAGGGGATAACATTCCTTTCTCAGTCCTGTAAGGGATTGTGATGCCCCACTACTCACGAAGGTCTGGACTATGTAGATTCAATATGTAACTTTGATATATGATTCTTTGTCTCAAAAACTTATATAACTGTGCTTTGACCTCTGACAAGCAGAACAGTCCTCAGAGTGTTCTGAAAGACTGTCTCCCAGGTTATAATCCTCAGGTTGGCTCTAATAAAATCCTCTATTTCTTTCTTAGATTGACAATTAATTTTTGTGGACAATAGTTTGTGCCAAGGTTTGTCTGGGTGTGGTGTCAATTTTTAGTGTCCTTTCCTCAGAAAAGTGTCACTCTTCCCTAGTTAATGAAACTCCTTGGGAAGGGATTTATGACAATTGAGTTCCTTTTGGAGGATCTGTCTTTAGGCAGATAATGGGAGTTCAGAGAAATCTTCCCTCTGCATTTGCTGTTCTGCTACAGCTCAAAATAATCAACATACCTATAAGGGAGGGAAAATAACTTTCCTTCTACCCTTCTAAGTTCTTGGCTGAGAACCGCTGTATAAAAGGTAGATTAACAAGAGAAAAGCAAACAGAAGCTTAATAACATGTATACCTCACGTAGGCTTGAGAAATACCTAGAAAAACTGAGTAAACTCCCAATATTGACCCAAGCCACCACCTTAAATACCATCTTCAGCTAAGAAGTGGGTGGGAGCCAGTTATGAGAGGTTACCAGGAAAAGGAACAACGAGGGTAAGGTTGTTATACAGAATTAATTCTAGTGCCTCCTCATTGATGAGATTCTCTAGTGATTTAGTCATCCTTCTCTTCCTGGTACAGAGAAAAAGACACAATTTAAAATTCCCTTTATAAATGTAAATGTCCCTTACAAAAGAGTAAATTCTACTCTGTTTTTAGAAATGTTTTTGTGTATGGTGTTTTTAAAAAAATCATCAACTCAAAAATACTCCTTCTGCCAAAGAAGCATATGGGAGCGGGGGAATGGGGAGTCATATTCTGCTACCCTTAGCAACTAACAATCACTTCCTCCTGAATGAGAAAGTACAGTATTTGCCATAAAGTACTGTATAAGCCTCCACTAGAATTCTCAGCCGAAGAAATAAACAGCCTCAGATGCAGAACAAAGGGAGCAAAACAATCCAGAGTTTAAAAGTGAACCTCTTTACTAGCTTCTCTCTCCCACATAGTCATTGGATCACTGCCGAGAGGGGCGGAGCCAAAGGGGCGCTGTCAGTGCCTCTTCCCGCCTGCGCTTTCAGTTCTCAACGAGGTCCGACTCTAGCTTATAATTACTCTTGACCAAGCAGTAACCTGTTGCATCCTGTACGTTTGCGGTAATTTAGACAATCATGTCTGGACGCGGCAAAGGCGGCAAGGGTCTGGGTAAGGGAGGTGCTAAGCGCCACCGCAAGGTTCTGCGCGACAACATCCAGGGCATCACCAAGCCAGCTATCCGTCGCCTGGCCCGGCGTGGCGGTGTGAAGCGCATCTCCGGCCTCATCTACGAAGAGACCCGCGGGGTGTTGAAGGTATTCCTGGAGAACGTGATCCGGGACGCCGTCACCTACACCGAGCACGCCAAGCGCAAGACTGTCACCGCCATGGACGTGGTCTACGCGCTCAAGCGCCAGGGACGCACTCTCTATGGCTTCGGGGGCTAAAGTCTCATTCTATACATTTTTTTTTTTAAGGCCCTTTTCAGGGCCGCCCACCTCCGCTCAGGAAGAGCTGTACGTGACTTCCGTGTTCAAAACCTATCTGTTGGGAAAAAAGTGGTTCTGTTTTAAGGCTAACGTGGCCTTATCTACGGGCCAAACTGTTCGCTTTCACTGCCGGTGTCCATCAGCCAATCTTTGGGTACCTGCTAAGAGTAGGGGTACCTCTGCCTAATCAGGCTGCAAGGGCTTGCTTGTGGGTGGGGCTAACACTGGACTAAGGAAAGCTAATGAGAGGGGTCTGGAAGTCCCGGTAACCTCAATGAAGGACTTATGGCCCGGCGTCCCCGGCTTTTTCTAGTGGGAGGGATCCTGCCTACCCCACATCGTCTGTAAAAGGAGCGACAACTGCCAGCCGGAGTTTCGTCGAGGAGGCCGTTTCTTTCTTGGGAAGCGGGCATTACTGAGTCGCCGCCGATCTTGTTTTTGGTCCTGGGAGGGTTCAGTAAATATTTGTACAAATTGCCAGAACCTGCGAGGGTGCCGCTTCGCTCACGAGAAGTCAGAAGCCGGATCAATTAAAATGCATTGCGAGCAAGACGCCAGCTGGTAGTTCCTAGTGTATTTGCCTTTAGCAAAGTCAGGAAAGATCTGCCTTCTGTGATCTCTCCATTCCTAGCACCTCCCCGTCCTCCGCTGGGTCGCGCCCCAGACCTTGGCCTCAGGTACCTCTAGAGTTTGAGCCAGGCATCATGCTGAGTGTCGTGACCCCCCGTAAAGCCAGTGATCTCGGGTTTAACAATGCCTCGGTATTGCTGATTTTCATCCTCAGGCTGGGGGCCCTCCCTAAGCCTCTAGCTAAGCAGAGTTTGTAAATTCCCATTTACTAGACTAAGGGAGTCTGTTCTGAACACCTAGGCCTCTGTCAGGGCCTTTGAGGTTGTAAGGGAGAAGCTCCCTCCTTTGTGGTTAGTGGCTCTCTTGCACCTTCACCTTCCTTCCAGCTCATCTCTTTCCTCTGTCTGCAGTAAACTGTATTTTTTTTAATGAAACTTTCAAACATGACTATGTTATTATAAAAGGTTTTTTAAAGTATGTCCTCAAATTGATAAACCAGCTAACAATAATCAGCATCTTTGATTTAATGTTTGAAAAGCGTGTACTGATGGCTGCTTTAGAAAACACTTTGCTGCCTCGTTACTCTGCTAATGTCTCTCTCTTGACACCTGACTAGGTGGTTGGGAAAGCGAGATTCTAAAGTTCAGGTGAGAGGTCTGGACTAGATAAAAATTTGGGGACTCATCAACATACAAACGGTGAGACTGGATGAGATCACTAAGAACTTAAACGTGGTTTAATGCAGCACATTGTTTATAATGGTAAAAGAGTGGAAACAATGTAAATTGTCATGAGAAGGGACCAGATAAAATATAATCTATATCCATAAAATGGTGTTTTGGTTCAGGCTGCTATAATAAAAGCACCATAGACTGTGTGCTTAAACAACAAACATTTCTCACAGTTCTGGAGACTGAAGTCCAAGATCAAGGCACTGGATAGATTCAGACAGATCTGGTGTCTGATGACCCATTTCCTGCTTCATAGACTGCTGTCTTCCCTTGTGTCCTTTCATGGCAGAGTTGAATGAATGCATGCGTGAATTTTCTACACAAGCATTCAGGCCCTCTCCCACCCCCCTAGCCCACCAGAGGGCTGCCATAATTGATCCCCCATCTACAATTCCTTGACTTGGCACTGTCTGAATCAGTCAGCATGCCAGGTTTTCTCTGGCTCTTAGGAATGTTGCAGGAGTGGCAAATCAGGCAGCATTATCTTTGCTCTGAACAAGGACTTCATGACTGTTAGGCCTGAGGAAGGCTCACAGGTTTTTCACTCAGGTAGTGGGTGTGACTAAAATGAGTGTGATACTATCTACACGGCTTATGAACTAAAAAAACAGGCCAGCCATAACAGAAGCTGGTCTATGGAGCAACCACACCTCCCTCCAGTGCAGGAAAACTATCCACACACTTCATTACATATGCTCTGAATGGAGGACAGGAAATTCTAATTTGCTTACTGGTGTACCCCAATGCCTACAACAGTATCAGGCACATTACATGAAATCAATACATATCTCCTGACAGACACCAGGACACCAGCTAAGGAAAACATAAAGTGACCACTATCCCAACCAGGCCCATTTTTGCTCCTCTGGTCATCTAGAATGCAGCCTTGAACGCTCCCCATTGACAGTTTAAATTAAGCCAGGCTCTGTACTTTTATCATTCCCCCCAAAATCTTGGAGGACAGTTATCAGGTGGGAAATGGGACCAAAAAAGCTAGGAGAATTATTGACTGAAACTAACACACCGAGGCTGAAATCAGCCTTCTATAAAAATGATACAAAAAGGAACCCAATGACAGAGGCATCTGTGAATATCTTTTTAGATGAGGATAAGCTGTTTTCCTTTTAGCCAACTTCAAGTGAATTCACATCCTTTCTCCAGCTGAGTTCTAAAGTCTGATATGCTACTGGAATATATAATTGGACTAGGGACATTCTTGCTTAAAACCTCCTGTGGCTATAATGACAGACTAGACCAAGCAGGCCATACTTTCAACTTTAGCAAGAGAAACTCTTCACAGACCAACAGTGCCTACCCTACAAACAATCTCCTGCTACCCTGCCTGGTGATTATATATGTGTGTATATATATATGTATATATATACATATATATATATATACACACACACACACATACATATACATATATGTAAAACAGCTTTATTGAGATATAACTTACATACCATAAAATTCACCCACTTTAAGTGTACAACTCAATGAATTTTAGTATATTTACCTAGTTGTACAACCAATCACTACAATCTATTTAATTTTAGAACATTTCCATCACCCTAATTTCCATTCCTCTGTGAAGTAAGGAAAAAAGTACAGCTAACTGCTGAGGGCTGTGTTGACACCGAAAGAGAAGGAAGTGCGTTTTCTTCGTAAACGAGATTTTAATTTCGCCTGAATTCAATGCCCTGGGTTTGCTGGCAGTCTGAATTTTTTTTTTTTTTTTTTCCTGCGGCACGCGGGCCTCTCACTGCCGCGGCCCCTCCCGTTGCGGAGCACAGGCTCCGGACGCGCAGGCCCAGCGGCCATGGCTCACGGGCCCAGCCGCTCCGCGGCACGTGGGATCCTCTCGGACCGGGGCACGAACCCGTGTCCCCTACATCGGCAGGCAGACTCTCAACCACTGCGCCACCAGGGAAGCCCTAGAGATTATTTTTTTAATCTAGACAAATCATCCTATTAGAGGCGGTAATTTCAGTACTGTTCTCAGGACATGACTGAGAGCCATTCAGATGTCTCGTCGGAGTCTATTTCATAACCCGTAAAAACACAAATTAAAAAAATTCTCTAAACAAGGGCTTTGGCGTTTCTCGCCCGATTTCCCATCCCCCAAATTTGGGTCGCCGCGGGGAACCACATGAGATCATCAGTTCTGATTGGTTGAAATCCATGAATGGGGCTTGCTGATTGGGCAGTGCTTCTCTTTGTTCCTGCTAAACCGATTCAAGTTTCTCGCCATACTTGGTTCTTTCCCACTTTTCTTTAGTAAGTTGAGTATCACCTTTACCCCCTACCTGTGTCCAGTGAATGGAGGCGAGAGTGGGAGTTACATGGATATATAGACATTAATCTCCGCAATGTTTTCTGACTCAGTAGTTTTCATTTTAACCACACCATTGAGCTGCAGACTCCTGTGCCTTGGCTAATGGTTACAGCTTTCTTTTATGAGTAGTTGGGTGGCCCTGAAAAGGGCCTTTGGTTGAGAAATGCTAATTCTTGATGGCGAAATCGGAAAGCTTAATTAACCGCCGAAGCCGTAGAGAGTGCGTCCCTGGCGCTTAAGCGCATAGACCACGTCCATGGCGGTGACAGTCTTGCGCTTAGCGTGCTCGGTGTAGGTGACGGCGTCCCGGATCACGTTCTCCAGGAACACTTTCAGCACCCCGCGGGTCTCTTCGTAGATGAGGCCGGAGATGCGCTTCACACCGCCACGCCGGGCCAGACGGCGGATGGCGGGTTTGGTGATGCCCTGGATGTTGTCGCGCAGAACCTTGCGGTGGCGCTTAGCGCCTCCCTTACCCAGACCCTTGCCGCCTTTGCCGCGTCCAGACATGGTCTCGAAAGAAGCAAACCAACAGCAACTGACAAAGAAAGGGAGAGCGGATCCTTATATACCTACCACCTCTCCCCCGCCCAACTCCCCCAAAGAGAGAATGGAAAGCGCGCAAACCGGAAGTGTGACGCCAACAGTCCCCTCCCTTAATCCCGCCTCCAAGCCCCGGGAACTCACGCGGAAGGACGGGAAGGGCGGGGCGGGTGGGGCAGGTGGGAAGCGGTCAGTTTGACCAATAGTCTTTGCTTCCTTGACTGGGCTACTGTTTTAACTACAGTACTTGGAGGAATTAGGCTTAAGAGGAAACATGATTCCAAATATCCTAAGTAGAAGGCGAAAATGTATTATCAATAAATTTTGATAATTGTAAAAATATCAAGATCAAAGTTAGAAACGTAAAAATGTTTATACTCACACTATTCCTGTGTTTCACAACTAATACAAGGCCATGTTTTTAAAATGCTCTGCAAATGCCAATCATTTCGCGTGCCTCTGAAACTCTGGCTCTTTACTAAGGTAAGAGAAAACAGTACTATTTACATAAACTTATAAAGGGTCAGTGTGTTCGCATACGCAGTGGATATTTAGACAAAAGTTATCCATAATCCGACAAGTGTTGATGCATGTCTATTCATTCCCAAGCAGATGCAAAGTTATACTGAACAACTTGAGTTGGAAAGTTAGTTTCTTACAGCCCTTACTTGAAAACGTGGGTGGCTCTGAAAAGAGCCTTTGGTTGAAATTTCAGAGAAAAGCTGTAATTATGCCCGCTCCCCGCGGATCCGGCGGGCTAACTGGATGTCCTTGGGCATGATGGTAACACGCTTAGCGTGGATGGCACACAGATTGGTGTCCTCGAAAAGCCCCACCAGATAGGCTTCGCATGCCTCCTGCAGTGCCATCACCGCCGAACTCTGGAAGCGCAGGTCGGTCTTGAAGTCCTGGGCAATCTCACGCACAAGGCGCTGAAAAGGTAGTTTACGGATAAGAAGCTCCGTGGACTTTTGGTAGCGGCGGATCTCGCGCAAGGCCACCGTGCCGGGTCGGTAGCGGTGGGGTTTTTTCACGCCGCCGGTGGCCGGCGCACTCTTGCGAGCCGCCTTGGTGGCCAGCTGCTTGCGAGGCGCTTTGCCGCCAGTGGACTTACGAGCAGTTTGCTTAGTACGAGCCATGACAAGTTACAGATACACAGACGTACCGAATATTAGCGCAAAAACATCGCCCACCAGTTTGCAAGTATTTATAGTACCTAAGGTGAAGTGATTGGGCGAGAAAAATGTTTAAATATTACGTAACAAGCTCTGATTGGTCTACATTTAAACTTTCCAGAAACCGTGCAGTTTCGTTGGCCACTACGTTATATCCTCGGCTCTTTTCAAATTGTTTTTGTGTTCTTTTCCGCCCACGATTTTCATGAGAATGCAATGCCTTGAGCGTTACCTTTTCGAAAAAACAGACCTTAACTTCATTGGTACTGTAGTGCTGTGTATTTATTTAGGTTCTGGAGGGGAGGGGAGAGTGAGAGAATATTGCCCTCATGTATTCTACATTCCCTGCTCGATAACCCGATAACGGATTATAAATTTCCAAAACCATTTCACAAAAAAAGAAATCCCTCTGTAACGCTTAAACTGAGAAACTTCTTTGAAACCTACAAGATGTAAATTCAAGCATAGTAAAATCAAACTGGCGTTTCCAGAAATATTTCCTGTAACAAGGTACTTCTTTGTTAAGTGTTGTTTATGCTCTGACTTTACACTTGGAACTTCCTGAAACTTAAGTTTTCTAAAGTTTAGAATACATTTAGCCAGGTACAACGCCGGACACACAATCACGCCATGCACAACGTCTCAGAGTTTACCTATGAGGAGCAGGCGAGGGACTAGGGCCTATGAATGGATTACGGACCAAAACGAGGACAGCTTAATATTGCCAACGACTGTTCCTATATGTCACGTAAAATAGTCGACTTTAAGAACACCGAATGAGGACCTTTTAGACGAAGAGGCGGTAACCCAGATTCTACCTTCTCATTGGCTAAGTTTATTATACTGGATAGCCATTAAGAAAGGAGATCTAGCATGCTTCATTTGCATGGAGCGTTTCTGTTGCATTTGAAGCAGTTTAACCCATTAGACACGGGAGGTACAAATTATTTAAACAAGAAAATTCTGCATGCATATTTTCTCTTTTAAAAGCTTTGTTTGATTAGAAGCCACGTTTATTACTCTAAGAAAAGTTTATGTCTTTCCAGAAGTTTTCACTTACGAAAACTTCACCTTGGAGAAAGATTGTATACCTGTGTTATAAATGACTATCCTTCTAACTAAGACTCATAGTTCCAACTGTCCTTTTTCAAATTCTTAGAAATTACATAATGCATTTTGTAAATACAGACTCTCAAGAAAGCAAGTAACAAAGGGTGGTAAAGAAGCTGGCCGAATCGTGCCCTTCTATGTAACCCTTACATTATTGGCCACAAGCCGGAAACAAGCTCTTATGTTGTTTGAGGGCTACCAGGGAAGCTCCGGTTACTGAGGCCTGTGCGGACTTGTTTGAAAACTGCAGTCGCGCGCGCGGGAATGACTCGTCACTGCATTCTCCCTGCTGCTAGGCGATACCAGGGCAGAATTGTGAGGGGATATTATCCAGAACGGGGCTGTGAGAGGGGCATTTTATTCTCTTAGTAGTTGGCCTGATTCGCAGTCTGAAGTCGTTTTAGCATTGTTGACGCTTGTACAACCAAAAACAAGTTAAAGCGAGACTGCCCTAAAATGTTATCCCCGGGCTGTGCTTTCACACTAAAGCAACGTATCCCCCACCCTCGCCCCGACACCCACACGCACACACTTCCCCGCGTGCAATGCCTTTCCGGAACAGTTTAGTCCACCAGTGCTTACTTGATAGTTCTCTTGTGCTAGGTTTGAGCTTGGGATATGTTGTGAGGGTGAAAAGGGGTCAAAAGTTCGTTAAGTGCATTAAACTGTAGAAGCAAGTTGCAATTACAGAAATTGCGTGCTGTTTTCCACCTGTGCAGCTTGTTAATTGCGGTGTTAGCCAGTTCTTTTGCTTTCTACTATTCTTTGTCCCAAATAGATGCACGCTGGTTCAGACCAAGGGCACCGGCGTCTCGGGTCTACCACACATCACTCAGCGCTGCCAGGAAAGGCAATGGCATCGATGAAAACTTGTCCCAAACCTGCAGACCAGGCCTACATCCCCTCGCTTTCTGCTGTCCCTCCCCACTCACTCAAGACACAACGTTTTGCATTTATTGCAGATTAGAAACAAATGTCCTTTTGACATTGCTTCCTAGAGGCGAGGTTTCACGTGAAACTCCTTGGATTCTTACGTGATTGCCTTCTTTACAGCTCTTCTCACCCCACCTCCCCCTAGGATAAAACCCTTCTTTTTAAAGAGAAGTAGCACCCTCTGATGGTAATGGGCGGCAGAGCCGTACCCTTTCCTGCCTAGTATTTCTGTCTCCATTAGGCGACCAGCGGGGGGGATGGGGGAGGAGGGGGGCAGGGTGCTGTCTGGGTGCCTCAGTGCAAGCGGCAGGGAAGAAAGCCTATAGGCCCCAGCGGCCGGCATTGGCCTTCGGAGACCCGGAGGGGCGCGCAGGGGGCGCTAGGGTGCCGGGGGCGGGCGCCAGCGCGCACCAATCACAGCGCAGCCTCGCCCTATAAATACCGCGCGCTCGAGCCTCTCGAGTTTTACTGCCTTGTCAGGTCCTAGTAGTTTTCCTAGTTCTTTTTTGCTTCCGTCATGTCCGAGACCGCACCGCCCGTCCCAGCTGCTTCCACTCCCCCGAGAAACCTTCAGCTGGCAGGAAGGCGAAGAAGCCCGCAAAGGCTGCAGCAGCTGCAAGAAGAAACCCGCGGGTCCTTCAGTCTCGGAGCTGATTGTGCAGGCCGTTTCTTCTTCTAAGGAGCGCAGCGGCGTGTCTTTGGCTGCGCTCAAGAAGGCGCTGGCGGCCGCCGGCTACGACGTGGAGAAGAACAACAGCCGCATCAAGCTAGGCCTTAGGAGCCTGGTGAGCAAAGGCACTCTGGTGCAGACTAAGGGCACCGGCGCCTCGGGCTCTTTCAAGTTCAACAAGAAAGTAGCCTCGGTGGATAGCAAGCCCAGCGCCACAAAGGTAGCAGCGAAAGCGAAGGTAACAAGTTCTTTTAAGAAGCCCAAGAAGGCCACCGGGGCGGCTGCTGGTAAAAAAGGTGTCAAGACTCCGAAGAAGGCTAAAAAGCCTGCGGCGACAAAGAAGTCCTCCAAGAGTCCTAAGAAGTCCAGGGTTGTAAAGCCTAAGAAAATAGGTAAGAGTCCTGCTAAAGCCAAGGCTGTGAAACCCAAAGCGGCCAAAGCAAAGGTGACCAAGCCAAAGACTGCTGCCAAGCCCAAGAAGGCAGCACCGAAGAAAAAGTAAAAGTTCTGGTTGGAAGCTGCTTCCAATAACCCAACGGCTCTTTTAAGAGCCACCTACTTATTTCAGGGAAAGAGCTTTAAGTACACAAGCTCTCCTGTCTTACAAGTTTCATAAATTTTAGCCCCATGCAAATGCAGTGTGTTTAAGCCAGTCGTTGCTTCACGTCAGAATTCTTTTGAGATGAAATTCTCGCTGTGGGATTTGTAAATTGATTCCTGAGGAAGCTGGTGTTTTGGTTTTCTTGTTTTGTTTCGTTTTGATTTTGGTCTCCCAAGTGATTTAAGCTTCAACGCTCAGGATCTATTTCCCTAGTCCCATTTTAACCAGAAGCTTACATCTCTACCTGTATGTTAGAAATACCTGGGGGAGCTTTATTGAACCGATCCTGAAGTCCCACACCCCAAACATTCGTCCTCAGTGGTAACTGCCTGTAGCTGCGATTGAACCTGTGGCTGAGGCTGGGTCCGTGTACTATGTGCTCGTTTGTCAACTCAACATTTCCTTGGCGTTCTCTGCGAGACCAAAGTGGGGACATTATGTTCTTGGGCAATATTGCTAAATCGGCTTTTTCCAAAATTGGGTGGCCCTGAAAAATGCTTTTGAGATGTGGCTCAAGAGCTGTCTGACCTTGGGAATGACGGTGATCCTCTGGCTTACATGGCACTCAGATTGGTGTCCTTGAGTTTACCAGGTAGGCTTCACACGCCTCCTGCAGCGACATCACAGTCGAGCTCTGACCTTGCAGATCGTTCATGCTCGGCGACTTACCCTGGGTCCAGTTGCAGGTTGTCAGCTAGTCCCGGTTTCTCTTTATAGAAACAGAACTGCCCTGATTGGATAATATTTGAAACTCCCACTCTGCGCCTAACTAGATCTTATTTCTCTGCCTGCAGGGTTTTCAACCCTGGTGCGCTGCACCACGTTAAATACTCGGGGACACTTTCATAGAATTGCCCCTTTAAGCTTTTGAAACTTTAATTCTGGGATTCATTTTAATAACGTCTTTTTTCACATCCGAGAAAAAAAAAGTACCATATGTTGAGCCAGGTTTACTCACTTTTACTTAGCGAAGCTCAATTAGTTGTAACACTTTTACATATGTGCATACAAATTCTTTAATAGTCAATTGTTTTATGTTTTGTCTTTTTCCCCCCATTGTTTTGCATGGCTCCTTGCATCCCCTTAATGTCTGCCTTACTGTCACTTCACATCCCTACTCCCCTTCCCCAAACAGGTATGTAGCTATTCATGTTTTCCTTTGAATTCAGTCTTTTACAAACACTTATCCGTAAACATGCATGATTGTTTTCTTTTTCTGGTAGTGTTTTATTATTATTTACAAAATGGCGAGATATACGCTTCTCTGCTTTTCTCTTAACCTTAAAAGAAATCCTTTCAAGTCAAATCTTTTTTTTTAATGTCCTGCATGTGGAGTAGAATAATTTATCCATCCATTTCATATTGATAAATATTGACGTCTCTATTTACAACTGCTGAGCATAGGGCAATAAACAATAGAATTCCAAAGCTGAAATTGCTAGATTAGTTAGAGTGTATTTTAAATTTCAGTAGGCCCTGACATAGCCTGAACATGGCTCCCCCTCCTGCATTCCAACCATCAGGGTGTGATCTCATTAATTTCTGCCAGTCTAAAGGGGGTAAAATTATTTCACATTGTCACTTTGATTTGCATTACCATGACCACCAGTGCATCCTTTCTTTAGGTTTATTGGCCATTTGAATAAGCTTTTCAGAGAATTTCCATTTATATCTCTGCTAATTTTTCATTAGGCAGTTTGTCTTTTTCCTGCCCAATTGTGTTTTTTATATGATAGAAAAATGAACCGTACAGTTATCACCTGTGTTGCAGATAGTTTTCTACTCTTGGCTTTTATCTCTATATTTCCTTTGTTTATGGTATATTTTCCATTTATATGTATTATATAAAATTTATGAGATATATATAACATTTGAATATTAGACATTTTAATCACAAATGTATCTTTTATAGCTTCTAGATTTCCACTCTTGGTTTAGAAACTGAATCCCACCCCTCCATTATTTATTCACCTCCTAGCTTTTCTTCTACAAATTTTTGCTTCTTAAAAAATGTTTAGTTTCTAATCCATCTAGAATTTGTTTTATGTAGTTTAAGATAGAATCCAAGTTTACATCCTTCCAGATGGATGGCCAGTTGTTTTCACACCATTTGTTAAATAATACATTCACTTCTCATAATGAACTGAAATATATCATTTTTGTTATTTATTAAATTCTTATATAATGAGATCTATTTCTGTATTCTCATTCTTTTCTACTGTTCTCTCTGTATGAGTCATGTGTCCTTCTCAATTTTATTCCTAATTAATTTATTTCCTTGTTTCTATTGTGAATGGAATACTCATTTCCTATTTTTAGGCCTTACTGCTAGGAAGGAAGAAATGTATTGATATGTTGTATCCAGCAAACTTACTGATTTCTATAATTCTACTTCCTTTACTCCTTAAACTAAGAGCCCCTTGAGTTTTTCCTAGTCATTAGCAAAATAATTTTAACTATTTCTGTTTTCCTTAAATGTGAATACCAAGCATTTAATTTTCTTTTTGGATAGCATTTGCTAAGAATTTCCAAAATAAAGTTGAATAATATTTTTAGGAGGCATCCCTTTTTAGTTCTTGGTTTTAATTAGCATGGTATTAAGTGTTGTCCTTTATAATAATATCTGTTATTAACTTTTTGTATCTCCATTATGTTTAAATGGTTACCTTCAATTCCTATTTTACTTAAAAAAAATTTAAATGGCTGCCATACTTCATGTATTGATATAATCATACAGTTTTTCTCTTTTAATTTGTTCAGTGCTTTCTTAGATGTTAAGCCCTCAAACTCAATGTGACTGAAAGAATGAGATGAGTTTTCCTAAGATGGTCATCTATAAGAGAGAAGCAAGTGTGCTGTGGTGGAGTTGGGGGAGGGTGAACCAGAAATTCTGTTGTGAAATTTGCAGAGTCCAAGAGATTACCAAGTGGATAAGGGAGTAATCAACTGGGTTCAAATGTTGATGATAGACTGAAGTGATTAGAAGCCTGAGAATAGTTCCTTGGTTTAGCAGTATGGAGGTCAGTAATTTTGACAAGAGTAGTTTGGGGGAGGATGGAGTTGAATTAAGATGGAGTCATTGGTCTATGGATGGCATTTAAAGTCATGAGACTTGGTGAGGTCACCAAGGGGGCGACTGAGGTAGAGAAGAATATAAAGAAAGGGGAAAGGACAGAGGAGACCTGGCCCTGATCATTTATCATACATAAATCTGAATCATTGTTCTACATCTTTGTGCTTCCATTTGCTTATTTAAAAGCAAAACGGTTAGATTAGAATAGTGTTTTTCATGGCCTGTTAGGGATAGAATAGACTAGAACATATTAGAGTGTGCACATTGTAAGGATAAATATGGCTTCCTGGAATTTAGGCTTCAGACACTTATGTTGTTAGGCATATGCGTGTACGTTCTGGGTCATAAAGAAGAAAGCATGTCTTATTGGGGTTACAGTCAAAGAAGTCTGAAACCCAGTGGTTAACATGCTCCTTATGGTCTTTTACAATTCCAGGAGTCCATTGTTTTGATGTTCTGACCACAGAATTATATCAGCTCTAACATCCACGTAAGAGGAGACAGACTTGAAATCAATCTCATTGATTGTCTGAGAGATCTTCTGAGACCAGTAGGTAAGAATGGTGACACAGAAATTATATTCTTTACTAATAATTGGTTTGATTATCCCTGCCTGTGGGGTTTTTTGAAAGAAAAGAAAAAAGAGAGGGACAGAGAAAAGAACAGAAGGTTATATGACTGCCAGAACAATTGAAGACCAGTGGGGCCTCCTTAAGAAGATATAAACCATAAATAAGGGGTTTTGCTGTGTAAGATGTACAATAATAACACATAAAAGAAAAAAGAAAAAAAATAAGATGAGGGGAGTACTCTCTCATCTTGATGCTAAAACTTTTATTGTATCCTATGTGGCCAAAGTAAAAACGGGGAATATTGGGGGAGGAGAAGGGAATTTCTTCTTTTCTTTATACCATAACATATTTTTCAGCTCTTCAGCAATGTGCCCATGTAGAAAAATATAATTATTCTGCATATAAAAACAGAACTGGATTAAAAAAGAAGTACTAACTCCTAAATAGTAAAATGGCGGCCTTGCAAATACCCACAGTATTCCATTGTGCGATGCTACATAGTTTATCTCACCAGTCACCTATCGCTGGGTTCTTAAAAATTTAGTTAACAACAATTACATAATCATTTTCAAGTGTGTCTCAAAAGTAGGTCCCCAGAAGTGGGATTTCTATTTCAAAGGGTGAAAAGTAACATTGCAAATAACAGGGCACGGTAAAAGTATAACAATGGAAGCTTAAAAACAAATACAAATACCTAAAGACAAAAATATTACTAGATTTCAACTATCATGGGTCACATCTTTTTTAATTTTATTTTTTAATAAATAATTTGAGGGGGGACCTTGAAGATGGCGGAAGAGTAAGACGCGGAGATCGCCTTCCTCCCCACGGATACACCAGAAATACATCCACACGTGGAACAACTCCTACAGAACTCCTACTGAAGGCTGGCAGAAGACCTCAGACCTCCCAAAAGGCTCTTGGTGCTCCAGCCAGGAGTCAGGGCTCTGCCTCTGAGGTAGGAGAGCCAACTTCAGGTCACTGGTCAACAAGAGACCTCCCAGCTCCACATAATATTAAACAGCGGAAATCTCCCAGAGACCTCCATCTTAACACCAGCACCCAGCTTCACTCAACGACCAGCAAGCCACAGTGCTGGACAACCTATGCCAAACAACTAGCAACACAGGAACACAACCCCACCCATTAGCAGAGAGGCTGCCTAAAATCATAATAAGGCCACAGACACCCCAAAACACACCACCAGACGTGAACCTGCCCACTAGAGAGACAAGATCCAGCCTCATCCAGCACAACACAGGCACTAGTCCCCTCCACCAGGAAGCCTACACAACCCGCTGAAACAACCTTAGCCACTGGAGACAGACATCAAAAACAACGGGAACTACGAACCTGCAGCCTGCAAAAAGGAGACCCCAAACACAGTAAGATAAGCAAAATGAGAAGACAGAAAAACACACAGCAGATGAAGGAGCAAGATAAAAACCCACCAGACCTAACAAATGAAGAGGAAATAGGCAATCTACCTGAAAAAGAATTCAGAATAATGATAGTAAGGATGATCCGAAATCTTGGAAGTAGAATGGACAAAATGCAAGAAACAGTTAACAAGGACCTACAAGAACTAAAGATGAAACAAGCAACGATGAACAATGCAATAAATGAAATTAAAATCACTCTAGATAGGATCAATAGCAGAATAACTGAGGCAGAAGAACGGATAAGTGACCTGGAAGATAAAGTAGTGGAAATAACTACTGCAGAGCAGAATAAAGAAAAAAGAATGAAAAGAACTGAGGACAGTCTCAGAGACCTCTGGGACAACATGAAACGCACCAACATTCGAATTATAGGGGTTCCAGAAGAAGAAGAAAGAAAGAAAGGGACTGAGAAAATATTTGAAGAGATTATAGTTGAAAACTTCCCTAATATGGGAAAGGAAATAGTTAATCAAGTCCAGGAAGCACAGAGGGTCCCATACAGGATAAATACAAGGAGAAACACGCCAAGACACATATTAATCAAACTGTCAAAAATTAAATACAAAGAAAGCATATTAAAAGCAGCAAGGGAAAAACAACAAATAACACACAAGGGAATCCCCATAAGGTTAACAGCGGACCTCTCAGCAGAAACCCTACAAGCCAGAAGGGAGTGGCAGGACATACTGAAAGTGATGAAGGAGAATAGCCTGAAACCAAGACTACTCTACCCAGCAAGGATCTCATTCACATTTGATGGAGAAATTAAAACCTTTACAGACAAGCAAAAGCTGAGAGAGTTCAGCACCACCAAACCAGCTTTACAACAAATGCTAAAGGAACTTCTCTAGACACGAAACACAAGAGAAGGAAATGACCTATGGTAGCGAACCCAAAACAATATATAAAGTGGAAATAGGAACATACATATCAATAATTACCTTAAATGTAAATGGACTAAATGCTCCCACCAAAAGACACAGATTGGCTGAATGGATACAAAAACAAGACCCTTATATATGCTGTCTACAAGAGACCCACTTCAGAACTAGAGACACATACAGACTGAAAGTAAGGGGATGGAAAAAGATATTCCATGCAAATGGAAACCAAAAGAAAGCTGGAGTAGCAATTCTCATATCAGACAAAATAGACTTTAAAATAAGGACTATTAAAAGGGACAAAGAAGGACACTACATAATGATCAAGGGATCGATCCAAGAAGAAGATATAACAATTGTAAATATTTATGCACCCAACATAGGAGCACCTCAATACATAAGGCAAATACTAACAACCATAAAAGGGGAGATCAACAGTAACACATTCATAGTAGGGGACTTTAACACCCCACTTTCACCCATGGACAGATCATCCAAAATGAAAATAAATAAGGAAACACAAGCTTTAAATGATACATTAAACAAGATGGACTTAATTGATATTTATAGGACACTCCATCCAAAAACAACAGAATACACATTTTTCTCAAGTGCTCATGGAACATTCTCCAGGATAGATCATATCTTGGGTCACAAATCAAGCCTTGGTAAATTTAAGAAAACTGAAATTGTATCAAGTATCTTTTCCGACCACAACGCCATGAGACTAGATATCAATTACAGGAAAAGATCTGTAAAAAATACAAACACATGGAGGCTAAACAATACACTACTTAATAATGAAGTGATCACTGAAGAAATCAAAGAGGAAATAAAAAAATACCTAGAAACAAATGACAATGGAGACACAACGACCCAAAACCTATGGGATGCAGCAAAAGCAGTTCTAAGGGGGAAGTTTATAGCAATACAAGCCCACCTTAAGAAGCAGGAAACATCTCGAATAAACAACCTAACCTTGCACCTCAAGCAATTAGAGAAAGAAGAACAAAAAAACCCCAAAGCTAGCAGAAGGAAAGAAATCATAAAAATCAGATCAGAAATAAATGAAAAAGAAATGAAGGAAACAATAGCAAAGATCAATAAAACAAAAAGCTGGTTCTTTGAGAAGATAAACAAAATAGATAAACCACTAGCCAGACTCATCAAGAAAAAAAGGGAGAAGACTCAAATCAATAGAATTAGAAATGAAAAAGGAGAAGTAACAACTGACACTGCAGAAATAAAAAAAATCATGAGAGATTACTACAAGCAACTCTATGCCAATAAAATGGACAATCTGGAAGAAATGGACAAATTCTTAGAAATGCACAACCTGCCAAGACTGAATCAGGAAGAAATAGAAAATATGAACAGACCAATCACAAGCACTGAAATTGAAACTGTGATTAAAAACCTTCCAACAAACAAAAGCCCAGGACCAGATGGCTTCACAGGTGAATTCTATCAAACGTTTAGAGAAGAGCTAACACCTATCCTTCTCAAACTCTTCCAAAATATAGCAGAGGGAGGAACACTCCCAAATTCCTTCTACGAAGCCACCATCACCTTGATACCAAAACCAGACAAGGATGTCACAAAGAAAGAAAACTACAGGCCAATATCACTGATGAACATAGATGCAAAAATTCTCAACAAAATACTAGCAAACAGAATCCAACAGCACATTAAAAGGATCATACACCATGATCAAGTGGGGTTTATTCCAGGAATGCAAGGATTCTTCAATATACGCAAATCTATCAATGTGATAAACCATATTAACAAATTGAAGGAGAAAAACCATATGATCATCTCAATAGATGCAGAGAAAGCTTTCGACAAAATTCAACACCCATTTATGATAAAAACCCTCCAGAAAGTAGGCATAGAGGGAACTTTCCTAAACATAATAAAAGCCATATATGACAAGCCCACAGCAAACATCATCCTCAATGGTGAAAAACTGAAAGCATTTCCACTAAGATCAGGAACAAGACAAGGTTGCCCACTCTCACCACTCTTATTCAACATAGTTTTGGAAGTTTTAGCCACAGCAATCAGAGAAGAAAAGGAAATAAAAGGAATCCAAATCGGAAAAGAAGAGGTAAAGCTGTCACTGTTTGCAGATGACATGATACTATACATAGAGAATCCTAAAGATGCTACCAGAAAACTACTAGAGCTAATCAATGAATTTGGTAAAGTAGCAGGATACAAAATTAATGCACAGAAATCTCTGGCATTCCTATATACTAATGATGAAAAATCTGAAAGTGAAATCAAGAAAACACTCCCATTTACCATTGCAACAAAAAGAATAAAATATCTAGGAATAAACCTACCTAAGGATACGAAAGACCTGTATGCAGAAAATTATAAGACACTGATGAAAGAAATTAAAGATGATACAAATAGATGGAGAGATATACCATGTTCTTGGATGGGAAGAATCAACATTGTGAAATGACTCTACTACCCAAAGCAATCTACAGATTCAATGCAATCCCTATCAAACTACCACTGGCATTTTTCACAGAACTAGAACAAAAATTCGCAATTTGTATGGAAACACAAAAGACCCCGAATAGCCAAAGCAATCTTGAGAACGAAAAAAGGAGCTGGAGGAATAAGGCTCCCTGACTTCAGACTATATTACAAAGCAACAGTAATCAAGACAGTATGGTACTGGCACAAAAACAGAAAGATAGATCAGTGGAACAGGATAGAAAGCCCAGAGAATAAACCCACCGCACATATGGACACCTTATCTTTGATAAAGGAGGCAGGAATGTACAGTGGAGAAAGGACAGCCTCTTCAATAAATGGTGCTGGGAAAACTGGACAGGTACATGTAAAGTATGAGATTAGATCACTCCCTAACACCATACACAAAAATAAGCTCAAAATGGATTAAAGACCTAAATGTAAGGCCAGAAACTATCAAACTCTAGAAGAAAACATAGGAAGAACACTCTATGACATAAATCACAGCAAGATCCTTTCTGACCCACCTCCTAGAGTAATGGAAATAAAAACAAAAATAAACAAATGGGACCTAATGAAACTTCAAAGCTTTTGCACAGCAAGGAAAACCATAACCAAGACCAAAAGACAACCCTCAGAATGGGAGAAAACATTTGCAAATGAAGCAACTGACAAAGGATTAATCTCCAAAATTTACAAGCAGCTCATGCAGCTCAATAACAAAAATACAAACAACCCCATCCAAAAATGGGCAGAAGACCTAAATAGACATTTCTCCAAAGAAGATATACAGAATGCCAACAAACACATGAAAGAATGCTCAACATCATTAATCATTAGAGAAATGCAAATCAAAACTACAATGAGATATCATCTCACACCAGTCAGAATGGCCATCATCAAAAAATCAAGAAACAATAAATGCTGGAGAGGGTGTGGAGAAAAGGGGACACTCTTGCACTGCTGGTGGGAATGTGAATTGGTTCAGCCACTGTGGAGAACTGTATGGAGGTTCCTTAAAAAACTACAAATAGAATTACCATATGACCCAGCAATCCCACTACTTGGCATATACCCTGAGAAAACCAAAATTCAAAGAGAGTCATGTACCAAAATGTTCATTGCAGCTCTATTTACAATAGCCAGGACATGGAAACAACCTAAGCGCCCATCATCGGATGAATGGATAAAGAAGATGTGGCACATATACACAATGGAATATTACTCAGCCTTAAAAAGAAATGAAATTGAGCTATTTGTAATGAGATGGATAGACCTAGAATCTGTCATACAGAGTGAAGTAAGTCAGAAAGAAAAAGACAAATACCGTATGCTAACACATATATATGGAATTTAAGGGAAAAAAATGTCATGAAGAACCTAGGGGTAAGATAGGAATAAAGACGCAGACCTACTGGAGAACGGACTTAAGGATATGGGGAGGGGGAAGGGTGAGTTTTGACAGGGCGAGAGAGAGTCATGGACATATACACACTAACAAACGTAGTAAGGTAGATAGCTGGGGGGAAGCAGCCGCAAGGCACAGGGATATTAGCTCGGTGCTTTGTGACAGCCTGGAAGGGTGGGATGGGGAGAGTGGGAGGGAGGGAGACGCAAGAGGGAAGACATATGGGAACATATGTATATGTATATCTGATTCACTTTGTTGTAAATCAGAAACTAACACACCATTGTAAAGCAATTATACCCCAATAAAGATGTTTAAAAAAAATAAATAAATAAATAAATAATTTGATTCAAAAATCAAAACCGTATGAAAAGATATACACCCAGAAGTCAAGTTACACACCAATGTCCCTGACGACACAGTTCCCCTTCCACTGTTTCTTTATGCAAATAGAAATGAAAAATATATATACTCTTCTTTCTCACCCTTTCATAGGATAATACATACATGTTCTCTACCATTGTTCACTTAGCAGTATGTCCTGGAGCTGTGTCTACAACAGGAAGCAGAGGTCTTCCTTATTCTTTCCATGGGTACATGATGATATTGTGTAAAGGAACAACGGTTTATTCTGCTTTCAGAATCTCTACATATTAGTGAGATTAGCCCTTCATAATAAGAGTTGCAAAATACTTTTTTCAGATAGTCATTTGTCATTTAAATGATAAAATTTGTTATGCAGCCTTTTTATTTTTATGTAATTGAATTTACCAATGTTTTCTTTCATGGCTTTTGGATTTTGAGTAATATTTAGAAAGGTCTTTCCCACTTCAAGAATCAAAGGAATTCGCCTATATTTTCTTTAAGTACTTCTGGCTTTTTGTTTTGTTTCGATTTTATGTTTCAATCTTTGATCTACTTGAAGTTCCTTCTGGTGTTTTACAAATGGCTGTCTAGTTGTCTCAGCACTATTAAAAAAGTCCATCTTTACTACTAGTGATTAGAAATGCTTTCTTTATTGGATACAAAATTCCTGTATTACTTGTCTATTTCTAGACTTTCTATTCTGTTGTGTCAGTCTTTCCGTTAAGCACTAATACCACATTGTTTTAATTGAGGATTGATGATCCTTTATAAAATATGAATAAGATCATCCACTCTTCCTGTTCTTATTTTTCAATTATAGGGCAATTGTAGGACAATTCCAGCTTTTCAAAGAACTGTGGAATTCTTAGAGCTAGAAAAGCCTTGGAAGTCATTTAGTTTTTGCTTCTGCCAGGGAAAATTCTGTAGGAACTAACGTGCTCTCTGAACTCCACCCCACAGCAGCTCCTTACCAGCTATTAAAGGCCAATAATATCTTAAGGGTAGTACGCTTTTACATCGAATCTATACTGAGCCAGGGTCAATGCAAAAATGTGAGAAGAAAGGGGAGTACGTTTTATAATTTGTGGGTGCTCTCTTTGAACTAATTTATCACTTCTTCCTCTAAACTCTCTGGAGGGTCACGATGCTTCCCTTTCCACATGGGAACTCCTAACTACAAAGGGAGATGTAAGGAAGTAGGTGAAATATTCTCATTCTAGTGTCTAGGAAGATGATATAGGTTTGGTAAACAGCCACTATCTGCCACACTTCTGCATGTTTCTGTTTTTTAAAGGCTCATTCACTTATTTGTTGACTCTTCAGAGAGAGGGCAAGGTCCAAGTGTGCAAGCCTAGACAATGTGTAGGTTGAATTATGTCCCACCCACCCCCCTTCCCCCCAAAATTATGTTTAAATCATAACCCCCATTGCTTCAGAATGTAACCTTATTTGGAAATAGGGTGGTTGCCAATGTAATTCAGTTAAAATGAGGCCACGGTTGAATAGAAAGGGCCCCTCTGATTGGCAATTCCTCGTAGACCAGCTCCCGCCAGTTCGCGGAATGGGCGGAGGCCCCGACTCCATCCTGCGGCTGCCCGTCCCACCTGCCACCCGCCTGCCAATGTGGAAGGGAGGCCGCAGCCCAAGGGCAGCCCCCAGGGATACTGCCGCCCGCCCTGGTGGGGCTGGGACCTTGAACGCCCCCAGGACCCGCATCTGGAGAGAAGTGAGAGTGCCCCATGCGGGGGGCGAGGGGGTGCTGAAGTTATCTTGTGGTTCGTCTGGGGTGTGGTGGGCCTGGGTAAGGCCAAAGAAGTGACACCCGGCGACACCCCCGGGGGAGAAGACCCTTCAGTGCCACCTACAGAACCGCAGGATGTCAGTCCTCTGCCTGAGCTCCCCTCCCTCACGTACACATCCCTTTTTAATTTGTCTGGAGGAGGCCAGTCTTCAATAAGTTATTTAAAAGCTCTCTAGGTACCGGAATTTGCTTCAAGGGTTGAGAACCACTGATCTGGGCGGAGCCCCTCACAGTAGTGAATGTTGTTTCTTCCTCGATCTCTAAAACTGAGTTAATATTTTTCTGGAGTAATGGTAGGCCCAGAGAAAGAATTGAATTACCCAGGATTCCACAAAGATTAAGTGATGGTGGCCCAAGAATTCCTCTTCAGCAGGTCAGAAGTATAAAAGTGTTTTGCAATCATTATATAAATTAACAAAAATCTTGTTTATTGTGTTGTATACCTAGTGCTTTGTGCCTGAGCACTTCTCACTACAAACTGGGATTATTGCCCCACTATCACACTGGAGGAAGCGGATGGAGACACAGAGGGGTGGTGTCACTTGTCTACTTGTAAGTAAAATCAGAAATTGGACATAGATCTGTCTGGATCATAGAAAGGTGGAAATTTTTACTTTTAAACTTTACCTAATATCTTTAATGGATCGCAGGATGTCCAGAGAACTAAAACAGGAACTGAGGAGTGGCATCAAGATTGAAAAAAGGAAAACAACCAGTCCCATCCTCAGAGAACCTAGAGAAAAGAGACACAGGGAGACGGATGGCTGAGATACAAGATGTGGGAAGGAGAAGGAGATCTGAAGACTAGAGTCCTGCCCATGAATTGGAGTGATGAACGGACACCCAGTTCCTGGAATATGACAGATTGGATCATTTTTACTTGTCCAGGGGTATCAGGATAAACTCAAGGAGATTAGCATAGTCTCTTGGGCACAAGCTAATTAATATGCTAATCAAGCACCTTCTTGAACGACGATCACTGTCTTCCTTATTCCTGGAGAAGAAGGGACTTTTTGGGGGTGAAGAGCCTATGTGCAGAGCTTCCTGCATTTCCAATCCCAGCTGCCTGATAACGCCGTTCCCTCACTGCGAGTCCCAGAGAACCGGTGCACAGACTCCACTTCAGGCTGTTGGTGTGAGTGGGTGTGAGAGGCAAGGCTGAGAGAGGAGGATGTGAGGAGCCGTTCGCACAGAATCCCAGGCACTGAAGCTGTTTGTGTGGGTGAAGAAAGTGGAATTATTGATGGTGCTGAGAGCTCTAATAGACCTTGTCTTTGGGGAGAAACTGGTGCCGAATCTACTGAGGACCAGGCACTCAGAATGCCTCTGCATCTCTGTCCCTCCTTAATTTAGATTTTGAGACTGTATGCAGCAAATGTCTTATGATAGATTGCAAACGTTGCCCTCAATTTATCTCATCTTATTGCTCATTACAATGTGACATCGTCGCTCCTCTCATCAAGAGGTGGAGTTTAGGGCTTCCCTGGTGGTGCAGTGGTTGAGAGTCCACCTGCCGATGCAGGGGACACAGGTTCGTGCCCCGGTCCGGGAAGATCCCACGTGCCGCGGAGCGGCTGGGCCCGTGAGCCATGGCCGCTGAGCCTGCGTGTCCGGAGCCTGTGCTCCGCAACGGGAGAGGCCACAACAGTGAGAGGCCCGTGTACCGCAAAAAAAAAAAAAAAAAAAAAAAAGAGGTGGAGTTTATATCTCTGTCCCTTGAGTCTGGACTTGGCCGAGTAATCTAACAAATGTGACCTGAGCAGATGCTTGAAAAGAGCCTGGCACATTGCAGCTTGTCCCCATCTTGGTTCTCCCACAGCCCTGAAACACCCATGTTACGAAAGAGACTGAGCTCGTCTGCTGGAGAATGAAGAACCCAGTCAACAGCCTACCAACTGCCAGACTTGCAGGTGAGGCCATCCTATATTACCCAATGCCAGCTGACTCTCCAGCTGATAGAGACACAGGAGAAGAACCAGCAGAATTCAACCCTGACTACAAGAACCACCAGCTGTCCTACAGAACTGTAAGTGAATAAATGGTAGTAGTTTTAAGCAAATAAGTTTTGGGGTGGTTTGATACTCATCAAAAATTGTCACGTGCTTAGTGAATGGCCATGAATTAGTCTTCTAGGACAGTGACAGCTTTGCCTGTCCTTCAGGAGAAGGAACCACACTTCTGCAGCAAATCCCAGATGCATCCAGCTCCTTGTTCTCTCCCCTCCCCCCTCCTTTTTTTTTTTTTTCATTTTTATATCCCTCCCTTTCCTACCTTAGGAAACAGAAGTGGGGATTAATGAAGTGGTCTAGGCTCCAGTGATGTTTTCACCTGCAAACTTTAGCATTCTCCATTCCCATCTCCTCGGAAAGATTCTCCCATCTGGTTCACCAGCCCATAGCTTTCCACATTATCAAAGCCCCTCCAGGTTCCCAGCTCCTGGAGGGGTTGGCTGATGACAGTGAGAGTTATGGAAACAGAAGAGGTGGGTAAGGGAAGCGGGGGAAAGGGAAAGAGGGAGATAAGAATATATCAATAGTATTTTAAATAAATGTCCATATACTGTGACTCGGAAACTTTCTTTCAAAAACCCACCCTGAGGTAAACAAGAGAAGTGAAAACCTACTTACATACAATGATGTTCATTTGAACATAAGTTATAATTGCAAGAAACAACCTGAGCGTATGTGCTATTATGAGATCGCTACAGTCATTTAAAACCACATATTAGCATGTGCAATGCCATGGGGGAATGCTCACACTGAGAAAAACATGCAAGATCAAATATATGTATGGGGAAGGTGATTTACCACCACAGTAGGACTGCTCATTCCTTAGAACTGAGAGTATAATTTATTGTATTTTACAGTATTCCATAATAAATATGTTAATTTAATCATTTAATATCTATATCTTTCTATACACATATTTATATATAGAAAGAGGACAAGAGTGGGGGAGGTAGCAGTGGTTGCTGTCTCTGAAAAGTTGAGCTCAGATCTGGTTGTGGGTGAAGGTGGTAACTAAGGTGTGACCCCAGAATGCAGGGTGCTGGCACAGGGAAGGTGGAAAAGGCAGTCACAGGTGCGTTCCTGACCTGGTTCCCACTTTGAGCACTTGCTTTCATTTCCCTGGATGTCCTCGGAGGCACTGTGTAGATGGCGTCTCAGAATTGTTTGTCTGAAGCTCATTTGGTTGAAGCTTTATCCATCCACACCATTCCCTCTTCAGTTGACGTTTTACTCCTGGGATGTTAATTCCCTAACACTTCGTGTCTGCCAAGCTGGTGATCAAAATGAGCTCACCCGGCTTCAGAAGAAGCTGGGAAAGACTACTCTGAACCTAGAACACATTATGCTCAAAGGCTCTTGGACCAGAATGACCTTGGCATTGTCTAGGACCAAAGAGAAGGCCACTGTATATGGAAAATGAGAAGTGGGAAGAACAGATTATTAATCCAGGAAGGCAAGGTCTGCGGGGCCAGAATTTGCCTTCTAGGCCGGTATGAGGAGTTTGGACTTTACCTGAGAAGTCTCTTTCTGTGTCAGTTGGACTGTTTATGTTCCTCTGCCTCCTTCAGTTGCTATCCTGTCATTCCTGCTGTTCCCTGCCTGTCTGTGTCTCTGGTCCTCTGCCGCAGCACCAGGTACACCACACATGCCTGACCCTTCATGCAGTTACAGGGGGAGGGTGTGTCAAAAAGGTATGAGGAAGGGGCACGAGAGGGCCCCTCTTCTTTTGTTTCCTGGCTAACTATGTACCAGATGCTGAGGGTTTTCCAGACTGGACACGTGAGGCATTGGTCTGGGTGGGTGTGGGAGCCACAGTCCCTGTAGCTCTCTGATGGATCTTGCTCAGAATTCTAACAATGTAGAGCTAAGCTGCCTGAGTTCATGTACTGCCTCACCAAGGTGGAAGGTGGCTTTGGACTAAGTTCTGGCTAATGGGATGCAAGCAGAAGGTTGTAGGGTAGGTAGTAAAAGATAACTCTTGGATACGTGCCCTTTGCTCAACTTCTGAATCTCTTTCTCCATCTTAACTCTTGGAATGAAGGTGTGATGCCTGGAGCTTTAGAAGCTGTCTTGGAACCTAGGGATGGTGGGAGGGTTGCTGGAAGGCTTGGCGATTTTGTGGAGTTGCCATACCAGCCCTGGACTTTCTGGATTTCCTACACTTCCCCATCTGGACTGCCTTTACATGAGAGAGACATGAACTTGTTTCAGCCACTATCCTTTTGGGTTTTTTATTCTGTAGAACTTAATTGAGTCTTCAGCAGTACAATGAGTTGCTATCCTTAAAAAAAAAATGCAGCCATAAATCCGTGTGCTCTTTGTTTTGCTTTTTTCCCCTTATTTAATTGGAATTCTGTAACTTTCTGAATTTCATTTGTATGTATTAGTCTGTTTAGATTTTCTTTCCCCTTCTTCAGTCAGTTAGGTCTTTTAGTTTCTTTTTTAAAAAGTCACTTAGTCAAGATTTTCAGTTTTATACGCACATAATTCTTCAAACTGTTCTCAAAATTATCTCCAGTATATGCTTTTTCATGTTTCCATTTTTTCTGTATTCTCCTTTTTAAAAAATCTTTATTAGAGCAGCCAATGGTTTATCTAATATAGTAGAATTTTTAACCCATAAGGACAAATAGGACTTATTTTTCTTTCTATAACTTGCCTACACCACAATCAACTTGTAATTTTATCTTTATTATCCTATGGTTTCCAAAGATTTATTTTGTTAATTAAAATTTTTTTTTCTTTAGTTGAATGTTTATCATCATTTTTTCTTGGTCAGCAATTTTAAGTGTTTAAGGACATAGACTTTTCTCTGAGCAAAGCACTCTAGGCCCTGCCACCGTTTTAAGGAGGCCACCCCTCACTGGGCAGGACTATACTTGGGTAAGACAGGACTGCAGGGCACCTAGAGGTAGAGGTGAACTTAGCAATAACCAGATGGTGCCTTCACTTATCCTGCACGAAGGTGGGGTCTCTCAGTTATCCAGTGGGTCTGAGGCTCCGGAGTGGGTACGTGTGCTTGGACTATGGGGACAGAGAACAATAACATTGGGGTTGCTTGTATAGGGGAGGAAACAATCATTTTCCTCTACCCATCTTAGGTTCTCCAACCAGGGACCTGTAAATTAGACTAACAAGAGAAAAACAAAAGTTTATTAACATATTGTGAAATAATAATAGAACATATGTATGTATATCTATCTATATATATATATGTACACACACACACACACACATTGGCCTCTTCCCTTGGTTCCTAGTACAGAGCTCCTAAATCCCTTGGAATTTCCTAGGTGATAGGAATGTCTCTTGTTCCAATGAGGCAACTCTTGGTGAGCTCCTGGATAGATCAGGATGGGGGCTAATCACCAGAAGGACCAGGCCATGATTAGTTGCTTGGAACTTTCAGCCTCACTCCCTAGCCTTTGGGAACGGAGGAGGGGCTGGAAATTAAATTGATGGTTGATCACGCCCACATGATGAAGCCGCCATAAAAATCCTCAAAGTACCGGGTTTGGAGATCTTCAGAATTGGTGAACACATCCACGTGCTGGGAGGGTGATGTACTCCAACTCCACGGGGACAGACGCTCCTGTGCTAGGGACCTTTCTGGACCTCATCCTATGTATCGTTCCATTTGGTTGTTTATTTGTATCCTTTATCGTATCTTTTATTACATAATAGACCAGTAAACAAAGTGTTTCTCAGAGTTCTGTGAGGTATTCTAACAAATGATCAAACCCAAAGAGGGGATCATGGGAACCTCCAATTTATAGCCAGTCAGTCAGAAGCACAGGTGACAACCTGGACTTGCAACTGGCTTCTGAGATGGGGGTAGGAGGGTGGTTATTGCTCAAGCAGATCTCACCAGGTCTGGCAGCCATCCACACTTACTACATCAGATTATCGATGGCTCAGATTATTAATGGCTTACTATGGCTCAGATTATTAATCATGTCAGTGGTTAGATGAGTCATTGCATTTTTGATTTTCATGCTCTTTTCTGCAGTTGACAGAGACAACTGCAGCTTTTCCTCATCCCCCATCTATGAGTTTAAATGGCACCAAACAAACTAGGAGAAGTCAGACCTCCTGGTCTCTGAGTCACCCTCCTGGTCACTCAAGAACTCTTAGAAATCGAAACTCTGAACCCACTGAAGAGGGATGGAGAGGACAAAGCATAATCATCGCTATTATCTTGCTTTTCCCCAGCTCAGCCTGACCACTTGGGGTATTTTTACAGTCATTATAGTCATTTATTCAATGCAGATTTATTAAGTATGCACTAAAAACCCAGCACTGTTTTAGGTACAAGGAAATAGCAGCGAAGAAAACAGACCACATTTCTGTCCTCATGGGATTCAGATTATACTCTCTATGCTAGTTAAATCAAGGAGGAGACTTTGCTCCTTCCCTTACTCATCTGGGGGAGGCAGGAACAAAGGAGAATATTGATAGACCTGGAAATAGGGCCGGAGAGTGTCAGAGAAGGAGGCCTTTGGGAAGGTGAAGATGTGGGAACCAGTGGTCATGTTGTAAAAGGATACAACTCCAGCCTCGAAGTCCAGAAATATCCCCACAACCAGGGGCTGCTCCCTTAGCTGAAGGGAAGTTAGGGGAGAGGTAAGCGCTACGTAGCCATTCTTTTTGCACAGTCTGATGGCCCAGAAACCAGACTGAGGCGTCTGTACCATGACAGTGTCCCTCTGCACGTTTTCCATACAGACTCCTAAATCCCACCCAGTTCCCTCTCCCACATCCACTTCAAAGTAATGTTTTCCTGAGGTGAAGCCTTCACAGCCCAGGATACAGGGTAAGGCACTAAATCTCCTAGAAGAAGTATCAAGATTCTCCTGGGGGCATCCACGAGTCACTTGTCTCCGATCCTCAGACAGAATTAGTTCGTAATAAGCTGTATCTGGATCCAGAGTCACGCTGACTGGGGGGGGAAAAGAAAGACATGATTTTTGTAGCTGAGAGCACAGTTTATTTTAAATAAAACCAGGCTGCATTCAAATCCAAGCATTGTTTCTTTTTGTATTTTTATTGGAGTATAGTTGATTTACAATGTTGTGTTAGTTTCAGGTGTACAGCAAAGTGAATCTGTTGTACATATACACATAACCACTCTTTTTAAGATTCTTTTCCCATATAGGTCATTTCAGAGTATTGAGTAGAGTTCCCTGTGCTATACAGTAGGTCCTTATTAGATATCTATTTTTTACATAGTAGTGAAAATATGTCAATCCCAATCTCCCAATTTATCCCTCCCCCCACTTGCCCCACTGGTAACCATACGTTTGTTTTCTATGCCTGTGACTCTATTTTGTAAATAGGTTCGTTTGTACCATTTTTTTAGATTCCACATATAAGCGATATCATATGATATTTGTCTTTCTCTGTCTGACTTACTTCACTCAGTATGACAATCTCTAGGTCTATGCATGTTGCCACAAATGGCATCATGTCGTTCTTTTTTATGGCTGAGTAATATTCCACTGTATGTATGTACCACATTGTCTCTTACTAGCTGTTGTGAGCTTAGGCAAATCATTCGCCGAGCCTCAGTTCTGTTAAATATAAAGTGGAAATCATCGTATCTGTCACCAAGCATGGTGGGGAGGATTGAAGGAGCTAATGTATGCTTAGTGCTTAGTAAAATTCCTGGTATATAGTAAGTGCCCTGTAAATGGCAGTAATAATAATGATATCATCATCATCATCTTCAACATCATCACCATCTTAGTCACTCAGAGAAGCCAAGGAGCAGAACTAACCAGAGTTAACATGGTTACTGTCCTCTCCAAAGCCCTTCCTCTCCCTTGTAGGACCTCTAGGAATCATGGAATATTGGAGCAGAAATGAGACCCTCATCATCTCTACTTAATTACCATTAACACTGAGGATCGGAGAAGGAAAATGACACAACTAATGTCATAGCTTGTTATTGGAAAACCCAAAATTTTACCCAGGCTTCAGGACATACACCTAGTCCCCCGACTTTTAAGTGTAAGCTCTTCTTTCTTGCTTCAGGTAATGCTCTATAAGGATTAGTATAAAGTAACACACAAGAGGCCAATACACATGAAAAATATCTGACTAGAGTCAAGTAAGACATAAAAAAGTAGATAAAGTGTGATACTGGCCAGCAACGCAATTTTAAAAATGAAAGGTGGTAATGCGGTGGTCCAGCAAGAGAGTTAGCAAACTCGCTGTGTTACTGGGTTAAACTCTGATCATTTGGGCTGTGGCAATACGGGAAATCAAGTATTAGGAAACACTTCCACTGCTGGATGTTCTTCACTTGCCCCTCCAGATCACTCCCCACCTTTCTCCAGCCTGCTCTGTGTCCAGGAAGGCTAACCCCTATAGACACATCAACCAGGCTCCCTTCCCTCTGACTGCTATTTGGTTAAGCCAATGAGAAGCACTAGAGGAGACCACAGGGCAAAAAGAAATAGAGTTAGAAGTATTTAGTGCCCCAAGTCCCTCCCCACTAGCTATGATTTGGAGGGTCTGCATTCCTCTGCCTCTGGTTACAGCTCCCTCCATCTGCTACCGAAGCCTTGGGGAGGTAATGACTCCCTACCTATTCCTAGCCCTAGTTTGCTTCACTGTTCCTTGATGATCACCCAAATCCTCCTCTTTGTAAATAATCCCTTTATTAAACTCTCTTCAGTCAGTCCTTATCATGAGCCTGACTCACAAAAGTTTCGGGCTTCATTAGTCTTCCCTGAATGATCCAGGAAAACCAAGCTGAGAAATTAAAATGTTTACAGGTTGGTAATACCACTAGAAAGATGGTTGATGCCTGAGCTCTTTGGAAACAAAAGGCATAGACCTTGAAGACAAATGTGTCTACTCTAAGTTTGAATCTCTATACATCAAAAGATAGGATGAAAATGTAAAATGCCATACGCATAACAGAAGATATTGGCTATAATAAGCTCCCATAAATCAATAAGGAAAAGAACCCAAAAGAAAAACTCTTAAAACACAGAAGAAGCCTGAAGGGCTAATGGACTTACTAAAAGAAGCTCAACCTCACTAGTGACATTGGAGAAACTCAAATTAAGTCCACAATTAGGTACCATTTCAAATCCATCAGATGGCCAAAAATTATAAGCAGAGAGTGAGGGAGATGTGAAACAGTGGGATCTCTTATGTTGCTGGTAGGGTATAAAGTGATACAATTTCAAGATCTGTAGTATCTAGTAAAATTAGATGTGCATCCCGACACAGCAGCATTTTTAATTCAAGGTATATCCCCAGAGGAAACCATTCACAGGACACAAGAAAGCATGGACAAGAAAGTTCACAGTAGTATCGTGTGGAATAGCAACAAACAAACAAAAACCAACTACACATACCTTCAGCGTCCACTCCACAAGACAATGAATTAAAAAAATACATCACTTTCATTTTTTGCCACATTGCAGAGTGATTAAGAGAGTGAGTTCTAGAGAGATACTACCTGAGTTACCACCTGCTGGTTGTGGGAATTTACAACAGTCACGTAACCTCTCTGTGTTTTGGTTTCCTTATCTATAAAGGAAAAAATGCTACCTACAGAGAGGCTTGCGGTGTAAAACAAGATAACACACGTGAAGCTCTTCTCATCTGTCACAGAAAGAGTGTTCAGTATGTGTGAATCGTTTTTATTGGTGCTGGTGAGAGAGTGCATGTTGCTACATTGGAACAAGTAATCTGGTAACATGTGTTAAGATTAACAACAATCCCAGCTTTAGGTATACACCCTACAGGAATGAAAGCACCAGGATATAAGGCTGCATGGACTAGAAAGTTATTGCTGCAAATGTTATAATACCCAAGTGCTGAAAGCAGCCTGAAGCTCCATCAGTAGGAATATGGTTACGTATAGTTATGATGTACCCTGGAATATTAGACAGCTTTAAAAAGCAATGGGTGAATAGGAAGAGACGATCTATGTATTAAATGTTTGTAAAAACACAGAGAAAGACCTAGGTCTTGTTACCTGCAGAAGGGTAAGAGAAACCTTGAACTTTTTTTTCGTATCTCTCTATACTGTTTGAGTGATTACAATTTATTTATATGACTTTTTTAATAAGAAAAGCTTTAATAATGAGGGTTTCAAAAAGAAGAATTATCTAGTTAAAAGATGAGCTCATTTTAGAAACAGATAGACTTGAACCATGTTGTAATGCCTTCTGTGAAAGATAAGAGTAGAAAAATCAACTCAATTAAATCTGGACATAATTTATATAAAGTCCTTCCTTGCATCTGTACAGGATCAAATACAGAGTTGCTATTTTTTGGTAGTTATTATTGTTGTTTGTTCTTGTTAACTTGAGGGGAAACTGAATACAGGTTCATAATCCTTATCTGAAACCCCTGGGGCCAAATGAGTTTTGAAATTCAGATTTTTTTTTTTTTTTTTTTTTTTTGCGGTACGCGGGCCTCTCACTGTCGTGGCCTCTCCCGTTGCGGAGCACAGGCTCCGGACGCGCAGGCTCAGTGCCCATGGCTCACGGGCCCAGCCGCTCTGTGGCATGTGGGATCTTCCCGGACTGGGGCACGAACCCGTGTCCCCTGCATTGGCAGGCGGGCTCTCAACCACTGCGCCACCAGGGAAGCCCTCAGAATATTTTTGATGTTATAAAGGCAAACAATACAGACACTCTAAATTATGTGCCCACCCCTGGGAGGGTCTAAGGCATTGTCTTGTAATCCAATGCATCAATATTTCTGCAGTAAAACATAAATGCAAACTAAGCGGGATAAATAAAGACTTTAAATAATCTCATATCAGTGCAGTTCAGGTTCGGCCACCGTGTCACTCAGACACAAGGGTAGCCTTCCGTGATCCTGCCTCTTGGTGTTCATACCCTTATGCAGTTCCTTCCCTTTGAGTGTGGGCAGGACCTGTGAATTGCTTCTGACCAATAGAATATGGCAAAAATGATGGGATGTGACTCCTGTGACTGTATTTCATTTTATAAGTCTCCATCTTTCTGGCAGACTTGCTCTAGGGACTCTCTCCTGAGCTTACTCTGAAGAAATAATTGGCCATGTTGGGAGGCCCATGTGCAAGCAGCTGATGGCTCGCTTCTAGAAGCTGAGGGCAGCCTCTCGCCAACAGCCCGCAAGAAGCCAGGGCCCTAAGTCCCATAACCATAAAGAAATAAATTCTGCCAACAACCTGAGTGAGCTTGGGAGAGGATTCTCCCCCAGTCTAGCTTCCAGGTAAGAACACAGCCAGGCTAACACCTTAATTGCAGCTTTGTAAGACCCTAAGCAAAGGACCCGACTAAGCTGTGCCCAGCTTTATCTCACAAAACCTGTGAGATAATATATGTGTATTGCTTTAAACCACTAAGTTTGTCTGCAGCAATAGGTAATTAATACAGCCACCAAATCACTTTAGGTTAGGTCCAATCTTGCAGCCAAACAAGTTATGAAAAAATTGTCAGTTATCAGAACTTTTGGAATCTTGTAGTTGTGGATAAGGGATGGTGGAAATATAGCAAGCACTGACGAAGAGAATCTAAGAAGCAGGAAGCTCAGGCTTTGGAATTGGTAAAACTTGGTTTCTGTCGTGGTTCTAACATTTACCATCTGTGTTATCTGGGCCGAGGCCCTGAAACATTTGGACCACCGTCATAATACTCACCTCCCTTTCTTGCATTGCTCTGAGAATTGACCAAAATATTAACAATAAACACTATGTCCCAGACACTTCTAAGCACTTTACACATGTTGACATATTTAATTTTACCGACAACCCAGTGAAGTGAGAGTTGTTAATATTTTCATGTTTCAGATGGGGAAACTGAGGAGGTTATTTGCCTGGAATGACAGAGCTGATAAGTGAGAGAGCAGGAATTTGAAGGGTCTGCACAGGTAACCAGCATGCCATGTCCCTGTCTAAGCACTGGAACAAACTAACAAGGGAGAGGGTGACAGCTCAACTGAAAATATCTGAATGACCCCTCTGGCTGTGAGCCTGCCCAGGGATAGGTGGTGAACTTGGTTACCACTTAAGGTCCCTCTGTCCGTAGTATTTAGGGTTTCTTCACCTACCTTGATAGCTCCTTAACACTTTCTTCACATCAAAGTAAAGCTCAGAAACATTGCACACAGTGTGAAGGTCCAAAGAGGGGGCCTCTGGTTGTTCTAGCTTCACAGCCCAACTCCTAGAATAAGCAGAGACCAAGACTTCTTCAGTGGTAAATTCCATTCAGCTCTATATACCCACACCCCTTCCCTCCTGCATTTGTCCAGGACTCACCTGCTCAAAGTATCTTTCACATCCTATGGAGAAAGACAAAATGTAAGTGTGGGAACATCAGCATTTCATGGGACTTGGCATGTGGGGCTGTTCTCTATAAACACTCCTTACAAAGAAGTAAAGAGAGTAACCCTGGCCTTAGATATTGATGGATACCCAGATAGAATGATTTCCATCCCGGCCCCCTGGGATATTCAGCATATCAGAATGTTTGTGTGTTATCTTCCTTGCTGTGCTCTGTGGAGAGCTGCGGTGTCTGCAATCACATCTACCTGCGGGCTGCTTAGGATAGAGGGCCAAGAGCTTTGCCCATGCTCCCTCTGGAAAGACTTGCTTTCAGTGACCTAATTTCCTTCAGAGTGAGCCCACAGTAGAGGCCATTCATTGCAAAGGTCCGTAGTGGTGAATCCATGCATAGCCCCTGAGATGGGCCATTAAGATGGTAGCAGCAGGTATCACATGGTGGTGGGACAGTCATGCTACATTCTCAGGCTACAGTGTGACCTCCAGTTCTTTTAGTGGGGAATAGAAAAAACAGCTCCAGTCGCAGTTTGTCTTAATGGGCTGGATCCATTATGCAGCTGAAAGAAGGCCCCGAAAGAGCTCTGGAGGGCTCTACAAGGAAATCAGGGAGCAGGTTATCACTCATAACCTTCTTTTGGCTGCCCCACTTTGTCACCCACCAGTCATCTGGAGGAGTATTTCAGGAGACAGTTTGACAGTCAGAGTTTTGTGAACATGGGACAGAGGCGAATGGTAGCAAAAGTTATCCCATGGTTCCATTTGGCCAAGGAACCCACCATACCTATATATTTTCTGATTCACCTAAAGCCGCTCTATAGACTAGTGAAGGCCACCTTGCAAATGTTGCTGTGTATCCAAAAGAAACGTTACTTTAAATTCCCTACACTAATGTACCATTTTTGAGTGAAACAGGCAGGGCTCGCCCAGCTTCCCGTGCTTCCTCACCATTCTCCTCCTAAAAGCTCAGGAACAGATACCTTCCTTCCCTTCTCCAAGTGCATGGCCTCACCTGCAGCAGATTTTGGGCTGAGCCCTGACATTTATGCTCTAGTTGCAGGATGTAGCTCTCGAGTTCATGGCTCTTCTGTTCAAGATTGGCCTCATTGTCCCTCAGTCTCCTCAGAGTCTGCTCTTTTTCTTTCTCCAGTTTCCATAGGTAAGACTTCTCTTCCTCATGAAGGAAGCTCTGGAGATTCTTAAAGTCAGACTGGATTTTTTGTTTCTGAACTTCTATCTTCTCCTAGAGCCAAGAAAGGTGGAAACCAACCAAATGTCCACTGTTGGATGAACTGATAAACAAAATGCAGTGTATAGATATAGCGGAATACTATTCAGCCTTAAAAATGAATGAAGTTCTGATACATGCTAAGACATGGATGAATCTTGAAGACATTATGCTAAGTAAAATAGGCCAGGAAAAAAAAAAGAACAAATATTTTATGATTCCACTTATATGAGGTACCTAGAATAGTCAAATTCATAGAGACAGAAAGTAGAATAGTGGTTACCAGGAGTTACGAGGAAGAAGGAATGGAACTGTGCACATAAAAATAGTTAAACAGTAAATTTCATTATGCATATTTTAACACATACATACACAAAAGAAAGTTTGCTCAGCTACCATAACATTATTTTCCCATGAATCATTCGAGCTGGAATAACGTCCCAAATTGCCCGCTGCAGAGTCATGCCCGAAAGGCAGATACTCAGATGTGGGAGAGGTTATCACCTTATTAACATCCTTCTTCAGCCAAGGTGCAGGAGTGCTAGATAATTTAATCATGGGACTAGGGCCAAGGTTAAAAACTTTATCCGTTACAAAGATAAAAATGAGTTTTTATTCAGGATATAAGAAAGTAGCTCTGAGTCTGAGGGAATTTCTTGAAGCAAAAGCTTGTAATGAACATCACCAAGACTGGACTTTAAGACAACCAGGCTATTAGGAGAGTCCATGATTCTCAGCAGCGGGAGGTCTGGGTATCAGGCATTTGTCATAGTTAACTACGAAATAGTCATCCACCAACTCGGGTCCACCTACTCATCCTTACGTATAAGAAACCAAATGGTACACCTTGTCGGACTCAGCTTTCGTTTGGGGAGATAAGAATTGCAGTTTCCATGAGTGCTTTTTCAATTTACTTAGTGTTTTGATGACTGTAATGTTGTGGTAGAGTGTCATTGACAGGGTTTCCATATGTATTAGCTATAATCAAGATCCTCCCCATTGCCCAAGATCTTCCCCATTGTCCAAGATCCTCCCCATTGCCCAAGATCCCAGAAATGAGGGAAGCAAGAGTGTCCTCTGAGAGTTCAAGTTTAACAACTGTACACAAAGGATTAGGCAGAGGTTGGAAGGTTGGAAGAAACTCTGAAAGAGGCAAAATGGCTCACTGGCCTGTGGGATTTGACTGTAAGCCGATTAATTACATAAATATTTCCATAAAGGAATGCATCTCTGACCACGGGGAGGCTGGTCAGCCATGGAAACAGTCTTTCAGACCCTAGAGGCTACAGTGCCAAGTGTGTAGGTTCTAGGAGCACTCTGGTCCTCCTTATAAACCAGATAGATTTCCTTCTTCAGTCTAATGAGCTTGAGTAATACGAACCTCAACCTGGAGTGATTCTGTTTTCTTAGTGCTCACAAAGGGTGGTTTCTGAACCTGTAAGGCTGAAAGCCATACCCTGCACTGTGGTACATGTGCCAAAGCAATAAGGTTAATAAGGCCTTCAAATCCAGAAGGTACTTTGAGATATTAAGAACTGAAACCCAGTCAAGAATGGCTCTAGGTAAATGGGCACACCTGTTCTGCTTCTCCTAACTGAGGTTTCGGAATCCTAGCCGGTTACTACTGAAAGGTTGAAGGGGTTGGAGATAAATTCTCATAGATATTAGACAATGAGGGACATAAAAACAAATGTGCTTTCTTCTTTGGGTTTTATCTGTTTGGTCTGGTTTAGTGAGAATAAGCCATCACTATGCTTTGCTCAATCATCCCCTGTACCTAAGCGCTAGGATGGAAACTAGCTTGAGATCAATAAACCCAAACTCTTACATTCCATTCGGTTATTTGCTTTGCCGTGAACACCTTCAGGTTCATACATTCCTCTTCCAGTTGCCTCAATTTTGTCACAGCTTCCTGGAGCTTTTCCTGAAAGAAAAATTGGGTGAATAAAGTCTTTTCAATTCAACAATTCTTCATTGGGCACCTAAGGAGCATCCCAGCCCTCCAAGACTTAATTAGAATAGCCTGACTATTGAATATGTATTGAGTCCTTACACTTTACCAGGAAGCATGCTGAAGGCTGTATAGGCAGTAACATATTTGATTCCCTTGGCAACACTGAGCAGTTAGTAGGATTTTTAACATCATTTCTGCGCCGCAGAAACTGAAGCTTAGAAAGGGGATAAATAACTTGCTCAAGGTGCTGTAACTGGTGGGTGGTTGGGCTGTGATCCCAGCTGACCCTGAGCCTGAGCTATATCCACCACCAGCAGTCTTGCCAGGGAAATTCTGCACATAAAACAAGATAAAAATCACCTAAAAAGATTTTATGAAGTAATGTGCTGACCCAACCAGAACCAATACCAGAGTGTTTGGCACACATGGAACTTTGTATGTATTATGGTGAGTCAGGAAGGAAAGACAGACCAAGATGCCAGCTGAAGTTGTCAGAAACAGTTAATGGAGGAGGGGAGCTCGGAGACCTTTTGAAGAATGGTATCATGAAGCCCTTTAAAAATGAGTTAGTATCCATATGAAGCTTTCAGGTTATTTTTCAAAATAGTTTCTCACATTTTCATGGAAAGCAAGTTTAAGCTAAACCAAATTGCTACTTGCGGTCAACACTAAAAGAATTGGCTCTGGGACTTCCCTGGTGGTCCAGAGGTTAAGAATCTGCCTTGTAACGCAGGGGACGCAGGTTTGATTCCTGGTGGGGGAACTAAGACCCCACATGCCGCGGGGCAACTAAGTAACTAAGCCTGTGCACTGTAGAGCCTGCATGCTGAAACCAAGACCCGACGCAGCCTAATTAATTAATTAATTAGAAAAAAAAGAACTTTTATCTTGATTTAAAAAGAAAAAGAATCGGCTCTTGTCCTAAAGCCAATAGGTATACTCAGTTCTCACCCGCTCTCAAGAAAGGGCTCTATAGAACTTGTTAGCAAAAGACTGCATTGCCCTCACTATGTGCCAAGTGCTATTCTAAGGTTTACATGTATTAATGTCCCTAAAGCTTATAACAACCTCCTGAGCATGTATGTTGGAGAGGAAGGGAACTACTATCATCCCCACTGATAGTTGGGGAAACCAAGGCATGAAGACATTACATAACTTTGCTCAAAGTCACCCATCTAATAAGTAGCAGAACTAAGGTTTCAAACTAAGCAGTCTGACTCTCAAGGCTTAGAACCATCACCCCGTGCTGCTCCTTTTACTACTTGGTGGGAAACTAATTCCAATGGGAATGTCCCCATTACAGTAATTAGCTGCTCCATGGAGTTTAAGGAAGAGCTGCCATGTGCCGAGTGGTGGTCAGTATTGACGTGTCCTGATGAAGGACCCAGAACCTTAATAGAAGACCACCTCCACGTCATAGGGGAGGGAACAAGGAGCTCACACTGGGGACGACAATTTTCTCAAATCTAGCCAGGGCAGAGAAGGAATAAGGCAGCAGGACCACGCCCCCTCCTTCGTTCCACAATAGCAAAGGTCAGCCTTCCTTAATATGCTCTTAAGCGATAAACAGGAGTTGCCCAAAACCTCTCCCTCCATTTCATACTCCATGACCAATCACTTCCAAACCCTTCCACTCATTCCCCTTCCTGAATCTTGCTTGGAATTGCTCCCTTTCCCCCTTCTTATAGGAATAATCTAAATTTTACTCTTTGGTATTCCTTTCATTGTATCAGTACCAGAATGTTCTTTTCAATGTCAACCTGATCCTTCACTGTGCAAATGAAAATCCCCCCGTGGCCAGGACTACTCTGGGCTAGGGCTTAGACTCCGAGCGGATACCAAGTTCTGGGCCCTGACTTCCTTTCCTATGACATCACCTGCCTTCCCTGCACACACACTCTGGCCTGGTCACAGCGAGTCAGGTACGCTCTCATAGCTGTGCCGTTGCACAAGTGGGCCCCTCGGTCTGGAATGCCCTCTCTCTTCTCCATACTTCTATATCTGGTTACTTTTTATGTGTTCTTCAAGAGTCACTTTTGGGAAGATTCCTCAGTTACCACTCCACACCCCTTGGTGCTCCTCTCCACCATCCAAATCAGGGGACTTCAGGCAGCCTTTTTGCTGGTTTGTCTGCCCTACTAGACTGTAGGATACCTAAAAGGGGGTGTGTCTTCGTCCCCTGTGTTTTCAGACTCTATCCCATGGACTTGCACATTGTGCTTTCTCAAATCACACAGACGGTGTGAGGCAATAAAACATGCAGGTGTGCACTGGAGCACATGGCATTCTAGAGCAGGGAGGAGTTCATCAAGAGTGGATAGGGAGAAGAGTGACCATCAGGCCTTGATTCAGTGAGGACCCATCATAAACTACTTTTCAGAAGAATGACATGATGAAAGTTATATTTCAGGATCCTAATCTTGGGTTTCAGGCTAAATAATTTCAGGTCTTGGGGGGCAACATGAGGCCAGGTACTCGCCAAGGTCCTCTGGCCCACCACTCACCTTGTAACCTTGGCAAGCATCTTCCACCAGAGCTGTGGTGTGCCCTTTGTGCTGCAATCCTCGATCACAGCGCCAGCAGATGAGCTGGCCCTCGTCTTCACAGAACAGATGGAGCTTCTCTCCATGTTCCTCACATGACATTTCCTGGTCCATCTCCTTGACGGCTTCAATGAGGTTTCCCAGCTGCTTGTTGGGTCGGAGGCTTGCCATTATAAATGGCATCCGACACTGGGGACAGGAGAACATCTCCAGCCATGGTTGCATCTCACAGAAGCTCACTATGCACAAGTGGCAGTAGCTGTGTCCACAGCTGATGCTCACTGGCTCAGTTATCAGTTGCAGACAGATGGAACAGGTGGCTTCCTCCCTCATCTTCTTGGTGATTGGGGTTGAGGCCATGGCTTTTCCTGAAAATCTCTAATATTGGATCTAGAGGCAGAGATGAAGCAGCCAGAACTTTCCCACAGTGATGGAACTTCACCTTGTCTGAGCCTCTTTCCGATGCACTGGCTGCCACTGGCCTCCACAGGTCACGTGGTCTTCTCTCTAAAGAGAAGAAATAGATTGGAATTTAGAAGACGCATCAAATGTAGCTGTGCTGTGGAATATGGTAGTGACTATTACATGTGGCCACTTTGAATTAATAACAATTAAATAGAATTTAAAAGTCTGTTTCTCACACCCACTAGCCACATTTCAGTGCTTAATAGGCGCAGGTGATTGGTGGCTACATGAAAGCCCAGATAGAGAACATTCCATTATTGTGAAAAGTTTTCTTGGGCCAAGCACTGAGAGAGATAGAGAAATGAGGCAGACTTCTTCGCCAAAGTTGCAGCAAGAGAGAGAACTCAGTGAGGGATTGTCAAACTCTTTCCTGCTCTAATGAATATTAAGAATAATTAGTACCAGAGTTATTTCTTTGTAACTGGTAGTAACACTTACATCCAGGTAACCCAGGTAACTGGGTGGTCTATGAAGGATTTCACTGAGACAATCACATTTGATTCTAATTTTTTGTTGTTGTTTGTTTGTTTGTTTTGGCCGTGCCTCTCAGCTAGTGGGATCTTAGTTCCCCGACCAGGGATTGAACCCGAGCCCTCGGCAGTGAAAGCGAGGAGTCCTAACCACTGGACCGCCAGGAATTCCTTACATTTGACTCTAATTAAACCCTCACTCCCACCCCACAAAGAACAAAAGACAGCAGGTTAATAAAGTCCCCAGTGGAGACCCAACCAGGATGATAATGAAAGTAAAAAAGACAACCAGAAAAACCAACAAGTTCTTTTTGCCCTCCCTGACCTGAGGAAAAGAGAATTGGAAAGACAGCTGGGAAGAGAAGGGGTTGGTCCTGGGGTGCAGAGCTCCTGGAGAGCTAGGGAAGTGACTATCTTTTCAGGCCAGGACTTGTCTCTCAGGAGAAGTTCAGGGTGACTGGAACACAGGGGGTTGGCAGAACCCAGGATATGGGGAGGTGGGAAGCAGATGGGGAAGGTGGGGCCTCTGTAGGATCCTGGGTGCTGGACACCTAGTGTCCACCAGCGAGGACCTGACAACTAATAGACAAAGGAGGGGTGACTAGGAACAAAGGACTCGGTCCCTTCACCCACTGCTCCGGCTGCTTCGTAAACCTAGCCCTGTTCCCTGCTTTCCCATTCCTGGGATTTTGTCAGGGAGGGCAGCAGAGGACGGAGGAAGAGAGTGGCTTTTCCTTTGAACTGACAGTGGCAGAATTAAAAGCAGGGATTCAACTAAAGTTACTGGATAGGCTATGTCCCTCTAATAACCAGGACCACTCTCTTGGATCCGTAGAGAATTTCTTCCGGAGACTTCTATTCTTTGGCAGGTTATCTCCCCCAAGAGATACACTAGGCTCCGCTCTGCCTGGGGTGCTTTGCTCCCGGGGAGAAGGACGTCCCCTCCTCTGAGGCCCCAGGGTTCTTGTCCTGGGCCTTCACTCACCTCACATCCTGGATCTTCGGAGATCTGACATGGAGTCTGGCGAAAGAGAAAGCAGACAGGGTGTGAGAGCTATGAAGCACAGTCCTGACCATTTTCAGAGTTCCAGCAGCTGTTATCAGGAAACAAACTCCCTTCCCCGTGCCGCCCACCACCCCCCCCCCACACACACGTCTCTTTTCCCTCCACCAAAAAAACCTGGGCCCGGACCCTTCCCACTCCCTTCACCATGCAGCAGGCACATATGCACTGCTAGCTCCCTCCGCAGCTGCCGGTTCCTGAGATCTGGGTGAGGAAGTTAACTCAGACTGGACTAAACTCAGAAGTGAAACTGCGGTGGGAGGTGGCGCCCTGTAGATCCGGGGAGGAAGCTCGTGAAATTGCCGGTGTCTTTTGCACTCAGCTTGTCCTGAAAGGGAGGGGAGACAGTAGGAAAAATATTTTTCTTTTACAGCAATAAAACGAAGGGACAACTTAATAATTCAGTAAACTCTTTTGTGACCCCAGCACAGAGGATCTAAAAGCAGGAAGTCTGCAGAGTTCACAGACTCTGACGTGAGATCTTTCTACTTTTGCCACCAACCCCCTTGGGATTTATAAGCCTTTCTGGCTGATGTTATGTTTTACTATTTTTAGTCGCCGATTGTTTTAGAACTGCTCTGAAGGGTGTGGTGAAAAAAGGGGCGGTACAATAATAGGGCTCATTGGTATCAGAGAATTTGCTCAAGCCGTTCTCCCATTCCTTTCTGTCCTGATACTGTGTCTCATTTTCCTCCTCGGTATCCCTCCGCAAGATTCAAATACTTATCAATAGTCAGAGTCAGGCACCAAGGACAGCAAACGGGAGCCACTAATGGCCCAGCAGTGAGTGGACTCAGCTGGGGGCCATCACCTGCAATGTGCAGGAAAGACTGTGGCGTCTGGGATTGAGTACTTGGTGCCTCAGCTCCAGCCTCTCCAGTTCAAAGTAAGAGCAAAAATACTGTCCCCCAAAAAAAAAAAAAAAAAAAAAAAAAAAAAAAAAAAATACTGTCCCTACCCAATTTAGAGTTATTATTTAATGGGCAAAAAATAAATAAATACATAAGACCCTGCCACATTTATAGCCTTAGGTGTAAGATGTATTTATGATAAGTGCACAATAAGTGTTTGCTTAGGAAATAAATATATGCAGTGGCCCAAAGGAGCCAGTAAGGAAGGCTGAGGACACAGGCAGGGGAAGTTAAATTTGGCTTCTGAGAGCTGCCTGGGGTAAACTCTGGGCCCCTGGCCTGGCAGGTCAGCTGCTGACCTTGAAAGCTCACAGAAGCCTGTGCTCAGGCCAACGGACCCACAGATGGGGGCTGGGGGGAGTTGGGTGCAGCCACAGTCCTGCTGGTCCAGCAGCTCAGTCTGGAGGCAAAATTGTGAAACAGGTTCTTCTCTTCCCACCCAAACAGGAGTCTCTCTTCAGCACCGCATCCTCCTGGGTGCCCACAGAGCCTTCTGCAATTTTGCCACCAGGTGACTGAATCATCGTGCTCAGGCATGTCCTGTAGTAGCAGGCCCGTCCTGTAGTAGCAGGCCCTGCACACAGTACAGGACAGATCTACTCCTGAGGCAACCAGCACACAGACAGAAGAGAAAGAACGAGCCCCTGTATCCCTGATCCAATGATGACTCCTTACAGATTCCCACGACTTTCATTGTTGTGGCTGTGACTCTGGACGTAGGCACAGCTCACCCCAAATTTGTCCTGTCAAAGGATCAGGAAAAGGAAGCTAGTGAATGCCCAAAAGAAAACAGACTGCCACTACAGGCAACACAAGCAAGACAAAAGCATCAACCTCATGATGGGGAGTGTCTTGTGACAGCTGCCCCATCTTGCACCTGTTTCCTGTTCCATGAAGGAGGGACTGGTTCACACAGAGAGCTGCAGGTCTTAAAGGGGAGAGGGATGCAGATGAGGCTTCAGAGATTTGTTCTCCAAAGGTGAGCCTAGGGAGAGACCAATCGGAGCTGCCCCATGGAGGATGCATCCCCTCCAGTAAGTGAGGCTGGGCTTGACCCTGTGAGTCTGGGCTGTAGGAAGCTGAAGACCCAGAATGGCGAGTGGGTCACTGGAGTCTCCTTAAAAAGGCCTGGACTCTGGCTGCTCCTTCTGTGGGGAACAGTCATCCCTTAGATATCCCTAGGGTGCCTTCCCTCAACTCCTTCAGGTGTCTCTTCTCAGCCAGGCTTACTCTGACCACCCAGTTTACAGTTGCACCCCTCCCCCCACTCCCAAGCCCTCTAACAGTGCTCTTTGTTCCCATGGCACTTATTACTGAATATTTTATTTATTTTATTTATGTTGCTTATTGTCTGCCTCCTGCATGAGAATGCAAATTCCACAGCGGTAGGGAGTTTCGTCTGTGTTTTTAATTGATGAATCTCGAGTGTCTAGAGTGGTTCCAGGCATAGTGGTATGTGTTAAACAAGAGAGTAACTTTCTATGCTGCACTAAACATACATCATAGGAGGTGTGCACACATGCGTGTAATGTATGTAGTGTGGCGTGGGTGAGATGTGTGATGGTTTGTGCTATATGTAGTCTGTGATGCATGCTTGCATGTGTGTGATTTGTGTGATACGGTGTCTGGTACGTGTGTGTATAGTGTATGTTGTGGGGTGTGTGGTGGTGTGTGCTAGGTGTGGACTGTGGTACATGGTTCGTGTTTGTGTGATATGTGCGCTGGGGTATGTCTGTGGAGTGTGAGCAGAGTGTGTGTATGTACATGTTGGAGGTGGTAGGCAAGTTAACATGGCGAATAGTGCCAGAAAATACCAGAATCCATGATGGCTACTGGTTTTCTAGAGAGCTGTTTCTCTCTCCTGTAGGATATATTAATGATGTGAACTGGAAGAAAATGAAAATGAAAGAGAAGACCTAGGCTTCTGAGAAAGAGAGCTTAGCAGAGGTTTGATAAGAGCACACTGCAAAAGTGATCTTGAGGACAAATTTTTCAGATGAGCAAAGGGGAGAGAGGAAGCAACACCCAGAGGTAAAAAGAGAGGACACAGGATTATAGGTTTTAAAAAAATAGCCTGAGAGAAGACTTATCTGAGCTATTCAGAATGATGAGCATGACAAAGACTTCTCCAAAGAAGTCTTAGCATCCTTTGCAAATAGTTTGTACCTATATCTCTCATGATATGGATGACTGTTTCACTGCAGCCTGCTCTGAGGTGAGCTGGGACTTAAAGACAGCATTTTCCTTGGCTGGACCTAGGAAGAGCTGGTAATAGCACACCTAACAAGAAAAGGATGTGTGCTCTCACCATTTCTATTCAACATTGTACTGAATATTCAAGGAAATAAAAGGCATCCAGATTTAAAAGGAAGAAGACAAATACTCTATCTGCCAATAACATAATTTTGTATACAGAAAATCTTAAGGAATCCGTATACAAAAAATATAGATCTAATAAATGAGTTCAGCAAGGTTGCAGGATACAAGATCAATATATAAAATTTCATTGTATGTCTATATACTAGCAATGAACAATCTGAAAATAAAATTAAGGAAATAATCATTTATAATAGCATCAAAAGTAACAAAATACTTAGGAATAAAATGAACAGAAGCAAAACAAAATTGTACACTGAAATTTGTAAAACATCATTGAAGAAATTAAATTGACCTAAATAAATAGACATTGCATGTTCATGGATTAAAAGGCTTCATATTTTAATTAGCAGTACTTCCCAAGTTGTTCTACAGACTCAGTGCATGCCTATCAAAATTCCAGCTGGCGTTTCTTTTAGACATTGGCAAGCTTATCCTAAAATTCATCTGGAAATACAAGAGGTCCACAATAGCAAAAACAATCTTTAAAAAGATCAGAGTTGCAGGACTCGCAGTTTGCAATTTCAAAATTTACTATAACACTACAATAATCAAGGCTATGTGTTACTGTCATAAGGATAAACCTATAGGGCAATAAAATTTAGTAAAGAGTCTAGAAATAAACCCATACATTTATGGTCAATTAATTTTAACAAGAGTGCCAAAACAGTTCAATGTACAAAGAATAATCTTATTACCAAACAATAGTGGGACAACTGGATAATGCATATGCAAAAGAATGAATTTGGAGCCCTACCTCACACCATATACAAAAATTAACTCAAAATGAAACAAAGATCCAAATGTAAGCACTAAAATTCCATACAACCCTAAGAAGAAAACTTTGGGGCAAATCTTTGTAATCTTAGCTTAGCAATGGTTTTTTGGATGACACGAAAAACACAAGCAATAAAAGAAAAAACTAGGTGAGTTGGAGAGCATCAAAATTAAAGACTTTTGAGCTTCATAGGACTCCATTAAGAAAATGAGATGACAGCCCACAGAATGGGAGAAAATTTTTGTGAATTATATATCTGACAAGGGACTTGTATCTAGAATGGTAACTTGTATATAAAAGTTCCTACAACCCAATAACAAAAAGATAAATAACCCAACTTAAAAATGGGCAAAGGATCTAAGTATACATTATTCCAGAGAAGACATACAAGTACCCAATAAGCACCTGAAAAGATATTCAACAACATTAGTCATTATGTAAATGTAAAACAAAACCACGAGATACCACTTCACATCCTCTAGGATAGCTATAATAATAATTTTAAAAACCCAGACAATAACAAGTGGAGAAATTGGAACCCCATACATTGCTTGTGGGGATGTAAAATGGTGCAACGTTTTTGGAAAACAGTTTGGTAGTTCTCTAAAAAGTTAAACATAGAGTTACCATGTGATCCAGCAATTCTACTTCTATGTAAATACCTAAGAGAATTGAAAACATACTCATGTAGAAACTTGTACATGATTGTTTATAGTAGCATTATTCACAGTACCCCCAAAGTGGAAACAACCCAAATGTCCATCTACTGATCAATGGACACATACAATGTGTTAAATCCATACAGTGGAATATTATTAAGCCATAAAAAAGAATGACGTACTGATACATGTTCCAACACTGATGGACCTTGAAAACATACTAAATGAAAGAAGCCAGACACAAAAATAACACATATTGTATGATTCTTTTTATATTACATGTCTAAGATAGGCAAACTCATAGAGACAGAAGGTAGGTTAGTAGTTGCCAGGGGCTGAGAGGAGGTAATGGGGAATTGCTACTTAAGGATATAGGGCTTCTTGTTGAAGATCTTGAATGTTCTGGAATTTAGATAGTGATAATGATTGTACAACTTTGTGATACACTATAACCACTGAATTGTACACTTAAAAAGGTGTGTTTTATGGTATATGAAATATATCTTGATAAAAATTTAATATTGGAAAAAAACAAATATGCAAACAAGAAGGAAAATATATCCTAGGATAAGAGAGGAATCAATCAATCAAAAGTCACCCAGAACTAACACAGGTGTTGGGATTAGCAGATAAAGACATTTCGAATGTTTTATAACTGCATTCCATATGTTCAAAAGTTAAATAGAGACCTGAAAGATTTTTAAAAGACACAAATTAACTTCTAGAGCTGGAAACTATGGCATATGAGATAAAAAGTACTCTGGATAGGATTAACGACAGATTAGACTTTGTAAAAGAAACAATTAGTAAACTAGAAGGCATAGCAATAGAAACTATATAAAATGAAATGCAGAGAGAAAGAGAATAAAAATAAAAAGTGACTATGGCACCAATGAGCTGTGGAAAAGCTTTAAGTCTCAAATATATATGTACTTGCTGTCCCTAAAGGAGAGAAAAAATTGGAAGAAGGGATAAAAAAAGAATATATGAAAAAATAATGGCTGAATTTTTTTGAAATTTGGTGAAAACTATAAACCTACTAATCCATGAATCTCAATGAACCATAAGCATGAGAAACAGGAACAAAACTAAACCAATACATAACATAACTAAATTCCTCAAAATCAATGATAAAGAGAAGATTCTTAAAAGTAGCTAAGAACAAAAGTCATATTATGTATAGAGGAACAAACATAGATCACAGATTTCTCATTGGAAACAATGCAAGCAAGAATACAGTGGAGTAAAATCTGTAAAGTAATGAAAGGCCTAGAATATTTTACCTAGCAAAAATATTTTTCAAAAATGAAGGTGAAATAAGGGCTATTTCAGATACATGAAAGGTAAAGGAATTCGTCTAGTCACATGTAGGAATTGAATGATGTTCATTACACCATAGATGTAAGTTTTCTGTTTTATTTTTTTAAATCGCCTATACAATTAAGTATTTTGTTAGTGGATAATCTTGTTTTTTAAAATTGACTCAGCCCTTAGCTGAAATACTGTAAAATATTTTTTCTTTATCTGACCAAAAGCAATAAACACCTAATCAGCAGATTAGAACTATGAGAAATATTAAAGGAAGTTCTTTAGACAGAAGATACCAAATTGGAATACCAATCTGCACAAAAGAATAAAAAGCACCAGCAATTGTGACTTCACGGGAAAATAGATAAAAAATGTTTAATGTTATTTAAATCTCTGTAAAAAGTGGTTGACAGTTTTAGCAAAAATAGTAACAATGTAATGTGGGATTTATAAGATATAAAAGTAAAATGCAAGGTAACACCAGCACAAAAGAAAGAGAAATGGAATAACAATTTTAAGGTTCTTATTCTATATAAGTGGTATATCACCTGAAAATGGACTGTGATAAATTAATGGTGTACACTATAAAGTCTAAAGTAACCACTGAAATTATAAAACAAAGAATTATGGCTGATAAGCCACAAAAAGAAATAAAATAGAATCAAAAAATATTCATGTTGTTCAATAGAAGAGAATAATGAGGGAAAAGGGAAGAAAGAATAGATGGAACAAATGGAAAAGTAATAATAAGGTGACAGACTTAAATCTACACATATCCATAATCATATTTTTTTAATAAACTTATTTATTTTTGGCTGCATTGGGTCTTTGTTGCTGCGTGCGGGCTTCTCATTGCGGTGGCTTCTCTTGTGGAGCACGGGCTCTAGGGGTGCGGGCTTCAGTAGTTGTGGCACGCAGCCTCAGTAGTTGTAGCTTGCGGGCTCTAGAGCTCAGGATCAGTAGTTGTGGCGCACGGGCTTAGTTGCCCCGCGGCATGTGGGATCTTTCCAGACCAGGGCTTAGAACCCGTGTCCCCTGCATTGGCAGGTGGATTCTCAACCACTGCGCCACCAGTGAAGCTCTCAATAATCACATTTAACGTAAATGATCTAAATACTCCAATTCAAAGGCAGAGGTTGTCAGATTGAATACACACACACACACACACACACACACACACACACACAGATCAAGCCCCCTCTATATGTTGTCTACAAGAAACTCACTTTAAACAGGAATACACAAATCATCCCCCGTCACTTTTCACAGGTTTATTGAAACTTCCTAACTAGTATCCATTCATCTATTCTTGCTTCTCGCCCTCCAGTCCATTCTGTGTGCTTGGTTGTTTTACTATTATTTTCTTCATTGTTCTGGTAAAATTATTCGTGGTTTTGAGGACTGGGATGAAAGTGCTTTCCTCCAGAGGTGATTTGTGTTTGCTTTTGCCTGGCAGCTAGCATACTACCAGTCAAGAAGTAAACTCACTTCAGGGCTTGAGGGTTTTTTGCTTTTGTTGTTGGTTTTTTGATAACCCAAGTGATGTGAAATTTTACCCCAAACATGTATAAAAATTGGCTTGTGGTTACAACTTACCAGAGTGTCTCTCTCTCTCTCTCTTTTTCTTTGTTCCCTGCTCTACTCAGCACCGGCGTTCCCAGAATTCTTGCAGTTTCCAGGAAGTGAGATCTGTTTACTTCTAATTCACCTTTATCACCCTTTGGAATCTCAGTTTTATAGGTGGTGATGGAGGTGTGTGTCTTCTCTTAGATACACCACCTTCACAGGATCTAAGCTTTGATTTTTGGTTATCTTTGTTTTCTAATGTAAACAGTTTAAACTATAAACTTTCCTCTCGGCACTATTTTAGTTGCCTCTCACAAAGTTTTATATGCCTTACTTTTCATTATTCTGTAGTTCAAAATACTTTATAATTTTTCTTATGATTTTTAAAGTGGTAGATTATTTAGAAGTATGTTTAATTTCCAAATATTGGGGGTTTTCCCCTAGATATCTTATTTTTTATTGATTTCTAACTTATCCCTCCTGAGGTCAGATAACATACTCTATAGGATTTAAATCCCTCTAAATTTATTGACTTGTATAGTGGCCCAGAATATGGTCTATCATTAGGAATGTAACCATGTGTACTTGAAAAGAATGTGGATGCAAATATTCAGTGTAATATCCTATAAATATCAATTCATTCAAGGTGATGGATAGGGTTTTTCAGATCTTCTATGACTTTTCATATATTTTATCTAGTTATTCAATCATTACCGTATGAAAGGTATTAAAATCTCCAACTGGGATTGTAGAATTGCTTATTTTTCCCTTTAATTCTTTCCATTTTTACTTCAAGTATTTTGGAACTTTGTCATTAAGTTCATACACGTTTATGATTATGCTTTCCTGGTGAACTGACCCTTTTACCAATATAAAATGTCACTCTCTATCTCTGAAAATGTTCTCTGTCTTCAACTCTACTTTATCTGTTTTTAATATAGATAATCCAATCTTTTTATGCTTACTGTTTGCATAGAACATGTTTTTCTATACATTTATTTTAAACTTATCTGTGTTTTTATATTTCAGGTGTTTTTGTTCTAGCTAACATATGTTCAGTTCTTACATTTTAAAAATCCATTCTAATAATCTTTGTCTTTTGATTGAAGTATTTAGACATTTAACATTAACCTTTATTTTTCTTCCCATACTACACTGGCTAGTATATCCCATACAACACTGAACATAAATTGAAATAATTGGCATCCTACTTTTATTCCTAATCTAGGGGGGAAGGACAGAAGTGGAAAAAACTTTCAATAATTTATCATTTTGTATAATGTTTCTTGTTTTACTGATTTCTTTTTCATTTAAAAATATCATTATATTTTGCATAAATTACTAGTATAAAATATTTTCCAGGAAAATACCCTATAACATCAGTCAATTTTGCTTCCATCTTTCTTTCACATTTTATACAAGCTACATAAGGGACACATTATTGAAAGTAAACATATTTTACCTGGCTCCTTAGTGCCTTATCCGTTTATATGTTTACCAATAGATGGCACTCTTGCATTTTTGGTGGCTTATGTGCCTATGGTTTTGCCTTTATGAGAGCATAACTACTTCTTTGACCAATATTGAAGAAATGCAAATTTAATCTGGCTCTTAGGAATGATTTTAAGTGATTCATACTAACAATGGCAATTAAATCCAGTCATTTTAAAATGTATTCATTTATTCACACAATGAGTATTTATTGAACAGCTTTTTTATGCCAGACACTAGGCTGGACCCTATGGATATATGAACTAAAAAAAAATGTATTTCCTTTAAAAGTTTCCAGAAAGTTAAAATATCTTTTAAAAATTAATTATATTCTAAATGTTATACAAGGTAAGAAAAAGTGTTGAGGCTGAGGAAGAAAAACAAAGAAGCAAGTTAACTCTTGGCAGAACTTGGATACTTCTGCAGAGGTGATAACCTCTGAGCTATGTTCTGAAGACGAAGTAAAAGTTCACCAGGAGAAGAAGGGAGTCTAGGAATTACAGAAAGACTCTTGTAAAAATGTCAAGGGTCATTAAAAATACTCCATATTATTTGGAAGTTCAGGACTGAGAGCCTGGACTACCTGAGGTAGATTGATTTCAAATAAATCTGGGGGGACTTCCCTGGTGGTCCAGTGGTAAATAATCCGCCTTCCAATGCAGGGGGGACGCGGGTTCGATCCCTGTTCGGGGAACTAAGATCCCACATGCCGTGGGGCCACTAAGCCTGCATGCCACAACTACTGAGCCCGCAGGTGCCTCAGTGAGAGAGCCTGTGTGCTGCAAACTACAGAGCCCACGCGCCACAAGTAGAGAAAAACCCGCACGCCACAACCAGAGAGAAGCCTGCACACTGCAACGACAGATCCCACATGCCGCAACTAAGACCCAGCGCAGCCAAAAATAACAAAAAACAAAAACAAATAAATCTGGGAATGAAATAGTCAGGCATCCAGCAGAGCTCACATCTCCTTCCTCCCCTTTCCCATGCACATTTTCTTTATGGAGTGATTACGTGGCTGGGGAAATTCATAACCACCGTTGGTCCAGAGTGCTGGGGTAAAGTGGAGAATGAACCTGTTTGTTTGCTCATTCCAAGCTAGGCCCTTCCTCTTTCTCACCTAATCCCCTCCCTTCAAAGGGGCCCAGACAGCCTAAGTCTAGATCTCAAGGACCCCTTACCTGCAGACAGAACCCGATTCCATCCAGAGATGAACAAAAACCCTTCCCTGACACTTAGCCACAGCCAAACTCAATCTCAGCCTCCCCTCTCATAAGTCTCCCACCTCTAGGAAGACTCCTCTACATTCTAACACCCTTCAGGACAGTGAAGGTGCTGCCAGGTCCCTAGATCTATACCTGATAAAGCAGTAGCGGGATGATAAGGCTTTCAGCCCTTGGATCAGACCCTTTTCTGTGGTTCCTATGTACCTTACACTTGTTTCGAACTCTGTTGCCAATACATCTTTGGTGTTCAAGGGCACATTGCTGGGAAGTTTAAAATATCAATCTATAAAACACCTCACCTATAATCTTTAAAAAGTCATTGTCATGAAAGATAAAGAAGCTGAGGAACTTTTCCAGATTAAAAGAGACTAAAGAAACATGATAACTAAATGCAATGTGTGATCCTGAATTGAGGGAGGGAAACGTTATGAGACACATTGGGACAGCTGGCAAAGTTCAAATTTAGGGATAAAGTATTAAAGCTAAAAGAGGATGAGACCTACAACTTATTCTCAGATGCTTCAGCAATTATATGTATAGAGAGAGATACAGATCTATAAATAGATGGATAGGTGGAGAGAAGAGTAATATTAACAATAGGTGAATCTAGGTAAAGGTTATATGTGAGAGTTCTTTGTATTCTTCTTGTAACTTTTCTGTAAGTCTGAAATTATTTCAAAATAAAAAGTTTTTAAAAACCACAAGTCGCACTGACCCTTGACCCATATCACTAAGAGTGCAGACCAAGTAGGGGCCCTGTGTCTTTAGGCTGCAAGATGGAGGAATCCTAGGAAAGAGATAAGCCGTTTTGTTCCTCCCTATTGGGGCTGTGGCTCTATCTCTCTCTTTGTCTCTGTCTATGTCTGTCTCTATATCTCTGTTTCTCTCTGTTTCTCTCTCAAACACACACACACACACACACACCCCTCTCTGAATATCAAATCACACTATCACTCTTTAGTCCCGTCTTCCTCTCTCTCCCCTCCACGGTTTTGTGTTGTGGAGGCTTGTTTGCTTGCTTGCTTGCTTGTTTTGTTCTTTTTCTCTTTCTGCAGCTGAGAGAACTCCCAGACCAGCCTTTTGCCCATTAGAGTTATGATGGCTCCATTCAGCCTTCAGAGAGAGAGATCTGGGTCAACCCAGGGTCAGGCACTTGGGGTTCAGCAGTGGGAGCATTTATCCAGTTCAAAATTATGCATTCTCTCCAAGATATAATTTGAAATAAAACAATACTAGAACACAAATTTGATCTATGCTGAAAGTTGAATCATATTTTTGTATGTATGTTTGGGGTAGAAAGTCATGCATGCACACCCACACACACTCCTGCTTTGCCAATTGACACAGTGGTCAGTTTGGTAACACTTCACTGGGAATTAGTATTAGAGTGGGAAAGGGTACAGTCTAAAGCCAAGACTCCTATTGCTTCATCCAGCATTTTCTGGAGTATCTGTCCTGGGTCTGCTTTAGATACAGTGTGTCCGGGGCTTCTTTATACATGTAGAAGAGGGCAACGGCTTTCTTTGGGAAATGAGTCTGTGACCTCTTTTTTATTTCTGGTGACTGGTCCACGGTCTAGCTCAGCTGTCCAGAATAAAATCTCCACCTGAAGGGTTTTAGAAATTTCAATAATGTTCAGCCTGGCTGAACATTAGAATCACCTGAGGAGCTTTTCAAATTCTCATCACCCAGGACACACTTGAGAATAATTACAACAGGATCTCTGGGGTTTGGCTGAGGCACTAGCGCTCTGTAAAGCTCCCCAGGCAGTTTGAATGTTTATCCAAGGTTGAGAACCACTAGGTTAAGGCCAAGCTTTATAATAAAAATTTAGAAAGCAGTCTTCATTTGTCTAGAGATGCAGCAGCTTTTTTTTTAAAGGGGAAGTTTTGCTGCCATCCACATGCTTAAGCGTCACTCCTGAGAAGCCCGGCACCTGTGTTTTCCTAAAATTCCCCAGGTGATTCTGAAGCTCCCTCCTAGATTAGAGCCACTGACCCTGGAATGTCTCCACTGCCAATCTCCCCCTTGAAACTTGGGAAGTGGTAAGTTGATTGTTGGAAGATCTTGGGCCTTTAAATCCTAAAAAATATTTTCTATCTCATTCAGACTAACATTTGGTACAATGCAGCAAGTTGAGTGAATTTTGGAGACCGAGGTGTTTCGCAGCTTTTGCATTGGAAGATGCTCAGGTGGTAATTATATAGTTAAAACTATAAGCTCGGCTGAAGGCTTGAGAGGCAGTGTGTTTCGTTGGATATGGTCTAAAATTTCAGTTAAGAATCCAGACAAATCCAGGTATCAAACTTCAGGGGTAACTGCCTATCCTGAGACCCAAGTCATACAAAGAAATTAGGTGGAAAATGACATTGGGGAGACTTGAGGTTATGACGGATTGACATTTTTCTAAGAGGAACTTCTGCCTCTGTTCTGGAGGAGATAGAGTTGGTACTCCCAACAGCATCAATGCAGGGTTATTGAGGACTTGGGGTGTTGCATAAATTAGAGAAATAAAAGCAGAAGAACTGGAGACTAGGATTGCATAAAGTACAAGGACATAGGCCTTGTTGGGGAATTGCCTGTTGTAAATGTGAAGTAATGACCACCCTGGAAGGCAGTCTGGTAGTAAGTTTTACAACTGAGCCACTTATTTTACTTCCAAGACATTATCTGAAGAAAATAATCAGACCAGTGTGTAAAAATATATGTTTTCTTTTTGTTTTTTTTTTTAGTTTTTAAGTGTCTTTTTAAAAATATCTTTACTGGAGTAAAGATGGTTAAGATGAATAAAATTCACTCTCCTTTATTTCATTTCATTATATTTTATCTATTTAATAGGTAAAATATAAATAGAGGAGGGAAATAACAAAACTTAGAAACAGTATAAACATCTCTGTAAGCTAGAAAGTAAGGAGAAATCTTTGCACAGGGCTGAAGCCACAGGCCTACCGAACCCCAGGACTGAGAGCTGGTAGTAGTGTCTGGAATTTGACCTCTCAGAATTAAGAGGATAGAGATAAAGAGTGGTCTCTGTAAGGACATGGGACCAGAGACAGGCTCACTGTTTGACATCTAGTGCTGATAGACTCTACTGCTCATGGGTATTAGTTATCTATTGCTGCAAAATGAATTACTAGAAACTTAGTGGCTTGAAAAACTGTGTATTTATTTTTACCCAGTGTCTGTAGGTCAGTTCAGACATGGCTTAGCTGGGTTCTCTGCTTCAGGGTCTCACCTGGCTGCAATCCAGGTGTTGGAAGAGCCTGAAGTCTCATCAGAGGCATGATGGGGGAAATATCCACTTCCAAGCTCCCTCGAGTTGTTGGCAAAATCCAGTTCCTTGCAGCTACAGAACTGAAGGTTTAAATTTCTTGGTGGAGGCTGCCTCAGCTCCTACAGGCTCCTAGATTCTGCCTGGGTGGGTGTTCCCTAATACAACTACTTGTTTCCTCCAAGCCAACGAAAGCATAAGAGAGCAAACCTGTTAGCAAGATGGAGGATAATATATAATATAATAATATATAATATAATATAATATATATAATAAATATAATAATATAATATAATATAATAATATATAATATAATATAATTATATAATATAATAATATATAATATTAATAATGGAAATGACATTCCTTCACCTTTGTTATATTTTGTTGGTTGGAAGCAAATCACAGGTCACACCCACACTCAAAGGCATGAACACAGGCATGAACATGGAGGAGACAGGGGTGACTGAGGTCATCTTAGAATCTAACACATGATGAAAGAGGCGGCAGATCATTCTGTGACTGATGACCTCCAGGGCTATGGGCCTTAGCAAGATAGAGTCCTGAGGAGGCAGCGGGGCAAAAACAGACTAAGGCTGGCAACTGGGACCTCAATCAAGCTGCCCACAGGATCAGAGACCAGATTTGGGATGACCAGAATATTATCACAGGGCAGGAGACCTGGAATGCTAGGGTAAGCCCTGGAATGGTCTGGAACATGAACCTTAAAATGCAGATGAAGGTGGCACAAAGAATTCTAGACGGTGTAAGGTAAGCACTGAGAGAGACGGTGAGGGGAGAGAAGAGAGAGACCGAGAAAGAGAGATAAGTAAAGACTAATTTGGTCTGTACCCCAAAATTTCAAAATTTATGAATATAGACCTAAAAGGCAGCAGTCAAACTCAACAAACAGAACATGAATTTACTTTAAAAGAAAATAATTTTAGTCAGACAAAGGTAACTATGTTTAGACTGCTCAAGGAAATAAATGAAGGATTAACTTGTAGTTAAAATCACCAGGAAATTACGAAACTGAAATAAGTAGAAATTAAACAAGAAAAGTTGACTATTTTTACAATTTAGAAATCCTAGGAAACATATGGGCATTGAAAGAAGGACCTCTATTGCTAAATAAATTTTTGACTAAATATTATTCCTGGAATGAATTATAGACTAAATACAATGGAGAGAGTATAAGACCATTTCTTTCTACACAAAGTAACAATGGGCCAGCAGCATGGGAACTTGCACCATCTGGAAGCTTGATACAAATGCTAAACCTCAGGCCCACCCAGACCCATATATTTAACACTTTAATAAGTTCCCTGTGTAATTCATATGCACATTAAATTTAAGAAGTGCTATTTTAGGGCAGTGGAAGAAAATTTTGAGAGATTTGTTCAGAACGCAGAACAGAAAAACAAAGAAACCCATACATACGTATATGTATGTACATGTACATACACACATAGACAAATGTGTGCATATGTAAACTTACACACACACACACAATTCTACATGCATAGGCTATAACTGTTGCTTTTTTGTAGTCACCTTTTTGTTTAGTTTTATAGGTTTCTTTTAGCATCTCACTAGTTACCCAAATCAGATAACCAAAGTTAACAGCCAGGTCTGGCTCATAGAATCTCATACAAAAATACTCATAGAGGCTTTTCTTGGGTAAATAAATTTGAAATTGGATAAATAAATTAAAAATTTAGAAAAAAATGGATCTCTTTCAATGTACTCTGCATCTGCTTTACTCATTTAAATTACATGATATTGGGCTTCCCTGGTGGCACAGTGGTTGAGAGTCCGCCTGCCGATGCAGGGGACACGGGTTCGTGCCCCAGTCTGGGAAGATCCCACATGCTGCGGAGCGGCTGGGCCCGTGAGCCATGGGCGCTGAGCCTGCGCATCCGGAGCCTGTGCTCCACAACGGGAGGGGCCACAACAGTGAGAGGCCTGCGTACCGCAAAAAAAAAAATTACATGACATTGTACAAAAGCATCCAAGCCAAATGGTATAGATGCAACTCATTCTATTAAACTGTTGCTTAATTTTCTGTGATAAGGCTGTATCACAATGTATTCTGTTAGTCCCATTGATGAACATTTAGGGTATTTCCAGTGTGTCCTTCCATCTTTTCTTCTTCTAGTTGGCTTTTTACTGAATCTGTCTATTAATTCAGAAAAGATCAATATTTTTATGATATTAAGTTCTCCCACCCAATCATATAGTATATAGTTCCATTTAGCCAGATCTTGTTTTATGTCTTTTAATGCAATTTTATTGTTTTCTTCCTTTGAGTCATACTTTTCTTGTTCAAATAATTCCTAAAAAGTTTAGAGTTTTTGTTACTAGAGAACATTAAAAGCTTCTTTCAATTTCCATTCTTGGCTAGTTATTTCTACTACTGAGAAAAGCAATTGATTTTTTTTTTAATGTTTGTCATGTTTCCTGTCAGTTGACCAAATTTCCTTCATGCCTTTGTACTTTAATCCCCAGGGATGTTGAACAATTCTAATTCCCCACACCTGCCTCTATGGCCTTGTTCTTTCTGGAAAGTCCTTTCCCTATATTACTGGCTCTTTCACGGCACCCATGAAGACTGACCAGACTGCCTTCTCCAGAAGGCCTTCCTCTGACACGCCTGTGTTGACAGGGGTCCTTATTTGTTCTCTCCTAGTGCTTTGTGCACGCTTATACTGTTAGTTTTTATTACTTTTCATCCTAGTTGTCTGTCTTTGTGTATAGTCTCGCTCAGTGGACTCTGAACTCTGTGGAGTCATGGGTCAGGTCTTAAACAAATTGATATTCTCAGAAGCTAGCATCCTGTCTGGAATATAATAAATTCTCAGAAAAGAGTGTGGGATTGAACTGCTCTGATTAGAAACAGCTGCTAATGCCAGGCCAAAGAGACTTAACTTTTTAAGATTCTGATCTTTTCTGTTACATTACTCTTGATATTTGTAAATAAGTTATAGATACTTATTAAGTGTGGAGCTCACTGAGTTGATTTGACACTTTGTTATGTGAAAATCATGATGGGGCCTAAGGGGTTTGGACCAGCTACAGAAATCTTGATTTTTAATGGCAAGCGTGACTCAAGAATTCATCCATTCAATGAACTAATGTTTATTGAATATATTCTATAGTCCAAATACTGTGCCAAGAGCTATGGATATAGAAGTTCTCAAAATACACAATTCCTTCAGGGAGCTTGCAAAATTCAACTATAGGATTACACTATTTAAACAAAATATGTAGCTTGAAAAATACAGTTTGAACCTTTTGGCATTGGACACTGTTGATCACTCTTTCCTTATTATATTTAGTCCTATCTTGGGGATCCAGTCTCAGCTACTTTTTCTGCCAAGGCTGCTGCCAGGTCATGCTGTACCTTTGCACAAATTAGAAAATGTCACACCTTCATTGGGGCAAACCAGGCAAAAGAAGTTCTCATTTGCCCTCTTTTTAACTATTTTTATTGGCTGACCAAGTACAGAATGACTTTATAATAAGTCATAACCAGAATTTTCAATTACAGGAAGGAAGACACTGTTGTTTCAGCTCTCCATGCTACTTCTCCACTTTCCAAAAGTGGACTGAGGTAGGCTGAGGAATGCCACCTGAAGATTTTCACATCCTAATCCCCGCAACCTGTGAACATGTTTCCTTGTATGGCAAAGGGGACTTTGTGTGTATGATTAAGGATTTTGAGACATGAAGATTATCCTGGATTTTCCAAGTGAGCCCAATATAATTACCAGGGTCCTTATAAAGAGGGAGGTAGGAGGGTCAGAGTTAGAAAGCTTTGAAGATGTTATGCTGCTGCCTTTAAAGATGGAGGATGTGGCCATGAGCCAAGGAAGGCAGGTGACATCTAGAAGCCAGAAAAAATGAAATAGATTCTCCCCTAAAGCCTCCAGGGACAGTGTGGCCCTGATGGCGTCTTGATTTTTGGCCCAGGGAAACCCATTAGGGACTTCTGACCTTCAGAACTGGAAGAATAAATATATGGTGCTTTAAGTCACTAAGTTTGTGGTAATTGATTACAGCCACAATAGAACACTAATACAGAGGAAACAAGTAGTTAAGCTAAGGTGCTGGTTCCAATAGGCTCCTTGGGCAAGACTAACTGGGACAGGGAAACTCAACTAAGGCAGTTTAAAGCTAATAAAGGCAGAAAGGGCAGGACTTCACCTCATTTTATAAGGGCTGAGAGTCAAACTGGGAAGACCCAGTAGCAACCACAGTCCAAAATTTAAGAATCTCAAATAAAACACAAGTCCAAATACCAAGAGTCAAGTAGAGACTGGATGAGAAAGAGCACAGATAAGAAGCAGGAAGGAAGGATGCAGGGTAGCTTCATGGGAAGATGTCAGAGTAGCCAAAGTTCACATTTATTAAGCTGTGGGCACCAAATGCTTGAGGAAAGTCTAGCTGATTTAACAGAACACTTTTATGGGGGCATCTCATTTATTGAGGACCTATTACTGGTTAGCATATGTATTTCATTTTATTTGCCCAATAACCCCATGAGTTGAGCATTAAGCCCTTGTTATACTAAGGTAGAAACCAGTTCAAGGAGGTTAAATGACTTGTCCAAGGCCACAGAAAACACTAGGAAGTGAAGGTGGGGTTGACCTCATTCCTCCAGTTCCAGGAGCCCTGACCTTTCTTCCACATCATGCTGCCTCCCCTTCAGGAAAAAGTCGTGTTGACTTTTTCAGCTGTCTGCAGACTTCAAAGCAGAAAAAACATGGTGTCATCTTTTGAGATATTCTATCAGCGAGAACTTGAAAATGAAGTTAAAAATTAAGCGGCAAAGCCAAACCCAGGCTCTCTGCTCTGAGAGCGTAGGGCTAAACCTAATGCAGTCTGCCTGCCGTGTGATGCAATATTTATCCTTGTGAAATTGTGGAATTATTTGAAAGAGAAGAAGGGACAAAAATGCCTTCTTTCTTCAAGGTAGCCTATAGTCTAGGGCTTACAATACTGATTTAATGGTGAAGGTAAGTGCATTTCTTCTTTTGGGATCAGAGGATAATTACTAATCAATCAGAGATCCATTAAAGGGAGGGAACAGTTTAAGGGAAAGTCAGAAGAAAACATTGTCAGCAGCCTAGGGATCTCCACCTGGGAATATGGTTTCTGATTTCAAAATGAAGAAGAAACTTTCTAAAAAATGTAATTGACTCAGTCAAGACCCTACAGCAAGGTTTGAGAGGCCACCAGTGTCAATGGACTCTGTGGACAATTGTCACTTCTCCAAGGATTCCGTAAGTATTTACTGTGACACCTTGATGAATCAAACAGGCTTTGGCTGCAGAATAAAATACTGGATCAGAACTAACGAAGTTTGGGATTGGGGACTGTGATTCATGGGCCTTTTCAGATTTCTGTGTATAGTTGAAATTGTCTCTCAGGAAAAGGAGAATATGAACAAGGTTGTGGATAAGATTGAAGGCAAGAAAACCTCTACATTTGTGGAGATCACCTGGTTTGTTGCCCTCATTGTACAGCTGAGGAAAGGTGCCCCAAGAGATTATGGTTAGTACCTATCAGTGCTGTGATGGGAAGGCCTAGGGGAAAAGACCCAAGGAAGGTGCCCTCTCCCATCCTGCCCAGGGAAAACCCCAATTCCATAGCAGAGATGGACTCATACAGGCCTGGAAGACATAACCTGAGGTTGTTCCTTGGAGGAAAGGTGCCCAAACACTCCTGTGTTATTTCTTGGTGAGCAGAGCTGTGAGTCCCCTGTGGGCAGGGCCCAAGTTGCACCTTAATTTTGACCTAACCCTGCCTTCTAGGATTACCTAATATTGGTGCTTAATATATATATATATATTTTTTTTTTTTTTTTTTTTTTTTTTGCTGTACGCGGGCCTCTCACTGTTGTGGCCTCTCCCGTTGCGGAGCACAGGCTCCAGACACCCAGCCTCAGCGGCCATAGCTCACGGGCCCAGCCGCTCCACAGCGTGTGGGATCTTCCTGGACCGGGGCACGAACCCGTGTCCCCTGCATCGGCAGGCGGACTCTCAACCACTGCGCCACCAGGGAAGCCTGCTTAGTACGTTTTTCTTTTTCTTTTTTTCATGATTACGTTCACATGAACTAACAGCATGATGTAAATGACCTACTGGAATAACCAATTTTGTTCCAGAACTACCAATCTTTCAGAAAGGTAAACAGGTGATAAAAGAGGCCTCAGTTTGACTAGCATGGAAGAAATTACTTCTTGGCATGTTCTCTGGTGTTGGTAGCAAGGTGCATCCCTTCCATGTCATCCATCTTCTGGATTCTAGTCCAGAAGAACCCACTTCTAAAAGGAAACATTTAAAACCAATTTAACAATCAATCAAAAGCATTTTTATAGAAATTTCATTTGCTGTAAACCTGTATTTATTAATCTGAGAGGGCCCAAGTGCCAATCTTGTGACTACGTATTATTATTTCTGTTGTTAATATCAATAACATTTTACAATGTATGATATTTTACATTGAGAAGGCGTGTCTCATACCTTTGTTTTCATTCCCAATAGTCCTGTGAAGTAATATTATCCCCATTTTTCCTATGAAACTGTGACAGCTCTGGGATCTTATAAAATCTGCTCTGCTTTACTCAGACTGTAAATGACAGAGAAGAATTGGTCCTTGGATACCCTTTGACCTGCAGGTTCCTGCTCTTTCAACCACGTGTAACATTTACTTTGAGTAAACTAGGGGACTCGGCTAACAGAGGTGATGCAAGACAGGCTCAGTATTAAGGGAAATCTAAGAGCAACAGAAAGACCATTATAACAAAATAGTGAGTTCTAGACTAATAGTAAGAGGACAAAATTATTTTGTTTATGCATGTCATCTTGTCTATGTCTATATTATTTTTATACCAAATATAACTCTATTTTGTGTCATAAAATTATTTTTAAAGTATAGAATTTTTATTTTACTTAATTTTAATTCATTTTTTCCGTGTCTATTTACAGGTTTTTTTTTTTTTTTTTTTCTTTTGCAGTATGCGGACCTCTCACTGCTGTGGCCTCTCCCGTTGTGGAGCACAGGCTCCGGACGTGCAGGCTCAGCGGCCATGGCTCACGGGACCAGCCACTCCGCGGCATGTGGGATCTTCCCGGACCGGGGCACGAACCCGCGTCCCCTGCATCGCCAAGCAGACTCTCAACCACTGCGCCACTAGGGAAGCCCCTATTTACAGCTTTGACGCTAGGATTCACTATTTTTTAGAAATGTCACTCCTGAGTAGGAAGGTCCTTGACAATGTTTATAATTGGGCTAAAACTCATTCCACTGTCTCTAAGTGATATCAGTTATGCCAATTCTCAGATCCCATATTATCATATGCTTCTGTGATTATTTTAGAAAAATAGTTGCCATTACTATGTCACAGAAGGACCCTCTTTTCGATTGGTTTGGGATGTCTGCCTGATTTCTGCATTTGTCTCAAACACAGGAAACAGGGCAATTAACAACTGAAGTTAGCTATTAAGGCAAATTTCAAAGTAGCATTTGAAACGATGAAAGCCAAGGTAGGGATGGCAGCAGATGGAATGGGAACTGAAGGGATGGGTTTGTGATATAATTCCACTAATCAAAAAAGCAAGAAAGGGCTTCCCTGGTGGCGCAGTGGTTGAGAGTCCGCCTGCCGATGCTAGGGCACAGGGGTACGTGCCCCGGTCCGGGAAGATCCCACATGCCGCGGAGCGGCTGGCCCAGTGAGCCATGGCCGCTGGGCCTGCGCATCCGGAACCTGTGCTCCGCAACAGGAGAGGCCACAACAGTGAGAGGCCCACATACCGCCAAAAAAAAAAGCAAGAAAGAGTAGTCTTTTTTTTTTTTTTAATATTCAAAACTCAACCTGAAAGTATTTTCATCATCAAATTTCCTTCTGGAATAAATGATTAAAACTTAATTTAAAATCATAGATAAACAACAAGGGTATACTTTAGAGCAGAGGGAATTATGACAATTATCTTGTAATAACTTAGAATGGAGTATAATCTGCAAAAATACTGAATCACTATGCTGTACACCTGAAACTAATATAATATTGTAAATCAACTATACTTCAATTTTTTAAAAAAAACCTTAACTTAAAATCATATAAATTCCTATCTGGAATACCTTAAAATGAAACTACCCAATTGTATTTTAAGCTTGTGCTTAAAATATGCCCATAAAGAGGAAGTAGTATTAATAGATAGAAAAAAGCAGTAGTCTGGGCATCGGGAGACCTGGTGCTGACTCAGTATACTCTGTGACTCGAAGCAACTTTTCAAGCATTCTGCACATCAATCTCCTCATCAAAAAGAAAAAAAAAGAACAGTTGGGTCAGAGAATCTCCAAGTCTCTTTCAGCTCTAGAGCTCAATGTTTGTCAGATTGGTTGGAGAGGTTGGTGGGAAACCTTTCATTGGAGTACAAGTACTTGTAGCTGAGTGTACAGTTGAAAAATTGCCTTCTGCCAAGTCTTGGGATCTTACATAACAAGAGAGATCAAATAGAAAATGGTCCAAACTCCGGGTCAACCAGGTGACCGCTCCCGTTTCTTCAGCTAAGATCTGAGTGTAGAGCCCTGAACTGAACTCCTGATATCATCCAGATGTTAGCAGGACTGGAAAGCCTTCCAAAGCACAGCAAAACTTTTTGACCTACCTCCTAGAGAAATGGAAATAAAAGCAAAAATAAACAAATGGGAATAAATGGAACTTAAAAGCTTTGCACAGCAAAGGAAACCATAAAAAAGATGAAAAGACAACCTTCAGAATGGGAGAAAATATTTGCAAATGAAGCAACTGACAAAGGATTAATCTCCAAAATTTACAAGCAGCTCTTGCAGCTCAATATCAAAAAACAAACAACCCAATCCAAAAATGGGCAAAAGACCTAAATAGACATTTCTCCAAAGAAGATATACAGATTGCCAACAAACACATGAAAGAATGTTCAACATAATGATTTCTCACTAATCATTAGAGAAATGCAAATCAAAACTACAATGAGCCACATCTTCTTTATCCATTCATATGTTGATGGACATTTAGGTTGCTTCCATGTCCTGGATAGCACAGGTAGATCAGCTTTGTGACCACATAGAAGGGTGGGACAGGGAGGGTGGGAGGGTGGGAGATGCAAGAGGGAAGAGATATGGGGATATATGTATATGTATAGCTGATTCACTTTGTGATAAAGCAGAAACTAACACACCATTGTAAAGCAATTATACTCCAATAAAGATGTAAAAAATAAATAAATAAAATGAAAACTACAATGAGGTATCACCTCACACCAGTCAGAATGGCTATCATCAAAACATCGACAAACAATAAATGCTGGAGAGGGTGTGGAGAAAAGGGAACCCTCTTGCACTGTTGGTGGGAATGTAAATTGATACAGCCACTATGGAGAACAGTATGGACGTTCCTTAAAAAACTAAAAATAGAACTACCATACGACCCAGCAATCCCACTACTGGGCATATACCCTGAGAAAACCATAATTCAAAAAGAGTCATGTACCACAATGTTCATTGCAGCTCTATTTACAATAGCCAGGACATGGAAGCAACATAAGTGTCCATCGACAGATGAATGGAGAAAGAAGATGTGGCACATATATACAATGGAATATTACTCAGCCATAAAAGGAAACAAAATTGAGTTATTTGTAGTAAGGTGGATGGACCTAGAGTCTGTAATACAGAGTGAAATAAGTCATATAGAGAAAAACAAATACAATGTGCTAACACATATATATGGAATCTAAAAAAAAAAAAAGGTTCTGAAGACGTAGGGGCAGGACAGGAATAAAGACGCAGACGTAGAGAATGGACTTGAGGACATGGGGAGGAGGAAGTATAAGATGGGACGAAGTGAGAGAGTAGCATTGATATATATACACTACCAAATGTAAAATAGATAGCTAGTGGGAGGCAGCCACATAGCACAGGTAGATCAGCTCAGTGCTTTGTGACCACCTAGAGGTGTGGGATAGGGAGGGTGGGAGGGAGATGCAAGAGGGAGGAGATATGGGGATATATGTATATGTATAGCTGATTCACTTTGTTATAAAGTAGAACCTAACACACCATTGTAAAGCAATTATAATCCAGTAAAGATGTTTTAAAAAAAGCACAGCAAAGGCCAACATGTTTCCTGGTGCTGACATTCTCTTGTTGGCAACTGGGCATCTATCTGTGTACATTGTAACAAAAAAAGAAAATTTCAAAACTCAGATGGGGTGATCTTGTTCTCAAAATTCTAGAGCTATTTGGCAAGTAGAAAACTATCCTGACTGGCTTTATGAAGCCTAATTATTGTCCCTTCAAAGACACTGAGTATAAAATAACTACTAATTGTTCAAAAAATCACTTGATAAGTATGGAAAATCATAAAGAATTACGTGACCACAGTGTGTCTGCAGCCCAGAAATAGCCATTGCTGGCACTTGTGTGAATCCATTTCTCTCTTCTTGGATGTGAGTGTATCAACACAGGCATAGTGCTTGTTTTGTATACTAGAGTACAGGCATTTCCTTAATATTATTCCATATCTTTGAAAACATTATTTTAATAGTCCACTATAAGAATCTATTAAAATTGACTCACCAAACCCTTATGGTTAGGTTAATTTGTCTCCAATATTATGTTGTAATAATACTGCAAAGAATATTTTTGAACAAAATTCTTCACCTGTCTTTTTCATTATGATCCTCCATCCTCCATTCTTAAGTGTGCAGATAAGTCTTGTTAAATTTATGTGCAGAAAGAATGCAAAGCTTTGAATGATGCAGTATAAACATGATACATGTGTTTGTGAGGTCATGGATGCTTCAGTTGAGGAATGACTGCAAAACTTATGATATTCTTAGCACGAGGATTGTACCTAAAAGAAATAAATGTATGAATCCGCAAATGTTGAAATGTATGAATATAAAAGAAATAAATGTATGAATCCGCAAATATTGGGGTACAGGTATCAAATTAGACATGTCCATTTTGAAGTCATGAATTCTCTTTACCTGTCAAGTAGCTGGATTTATTCATAATTATAGTAGAAAGCCCTCATTCAGGTGATTTGAAGAACTTTTCAGCCCAGTAAAGTGTCCAAGTTGTGTTAGCGAAGACAAGAATAAACATTTTAAACCATTAAATACTATTAGTATCATATATATGTGTTATGCAATGTCATTCTTCATGTTCAAAGAAGGAACCATGGGACTTTGTTCTGGTTGTACGGAAAGATGTACAGAAACATGGCCAAAATGAAAGAAAGGGCTGCTCTGGAGCTTTCCTCCCCAGCTCTTGGGCTTAATCTTCCTGTCTTCTGACCTTGCCTCAAGCCATAATGCACCTTACCTTTGCATGGTTCTCTGTGGTTTGCAATTTTCTCATTCAGTTCTTGCAGCATCACTCAGAAAGGAGATTTATTTTTATTGAACAGACAAGGAAATGGCCAATTAGAGAATTTAAATGACTAGCTCTATGTCACTTAGCTGGGACTTAGATTTCTTATAAAAATAGAGTCCTCCGTAAGCATAGCAATAAGGAAGCGTACTGCAAAATGTAAATCATATACCTGTGTTGGGTCAAAACTTTCACTGATGATGAGAGAATGCAACATTAACATGAGAAAATTATTTGTGTGTCTTGTTTTGGATTGTTCTTCTTCCCCATAGATAAAAGCCCGGCGTGGTAAAAGAGATTCAGGGCAGAGGGAATCTCCCCCACAAAGTGTGGTACCATTTCCCAGAGGAGCCAAATGGATGAGAAGCCTTCCACCAGGAAAGGTAAAGTCACCTCTCTCTCTCTCTCTCTCTCTCTCTCTCTCTCTCTCTCTCTTTTTCTTTAAAATTTATTTATTTGGCTGCACCGGGTCTTAGTTGCGGCATGCGGACTCTAGTTCCCTGACCAGAGATCGAACCTGGGCCCCGCTGCATCGGGAGCATGGAATCTTAACCACTGGACCACCGGGGAAGTCCCAAATCACATCTTGTATTTGCAGGCTACCTTATGGAAGAGTGGAAGTTTTATTTCCACATCCTCGTTCTGCATTCCTTCTCCTTTGTTTTTTATCAAGCCTCCCTGTTGTGGAGATTCTCCCAGTATAACATTGGACCAGATCCAGCCCCTCATTCTGTTACCTGCTACTATTTCCTTAGGGAGCCCCAATGAGGTATCTATGAGAAATTACGTCAAATGATCACTGAATCCCAGGACATAAGGAATGGAATGAGTCCAGAAAAAGTCATTTTAAACAAACCCCTAACCCATATATGAGTTCCTGCTACAATATCTTTGCTATGTAGCTGGTTATTTCCCATGAGCTTTGGAAACCTCCAGTAATAGGGAAATAATTCTTTTGCAGGCAACCAAATCTCATCCCTGAGCCTATTTGGCCATTAAAAATTATTTCTCCATTATATATACTTTTTTATATGTTTATCTGTTTCTTCACAGGTTCTCTCTTTGTTTCTCTTTAGTCCCATTTCACCAAATGTGCAAAAAAATTTAATCCATCATTCACATGGGAACCCTTTCAATATAGGCCCATTGTTCCACTTCACAGGGACCTAAAAGAATGTGTTGCTCTTGTAACAGAATGACGGTTCCTCCAGTACCGTATCACCTACAAACAGTAAAAATGGTTCCCCATATTAGTTTTTTTTTAAGCTGAATATATGTGAAGGCAGAGCCTAGTGACATCCAACAAAAATACTTCCAAGTGAACATTACACTAAGGAGTTAGTGGTTGTGCTCATTTATACACTATATATCAGGTATTTTAAAAGAGAGCCCTTGGGACTTCCCCGGTGGCGCAGTGGTTGAGAATCTGCCTGCTAATGCAGGGGACACGGGTTCGAGCCCTGGTCTGGGAGGATCCCACGTGCCGCGGAGCAAGTAGATCCGTGAGCCACAACTACTGAGCCTGTGCTCCACAATAAGAGAGGCCGCGATAGTGAGAGGCCCGCGCACCACGATGAAGAGTGGCCCCCGCTTGCAGCAACTAGAGAAAGCCCTCACACAGAAACGAAGACCCAACACAGCAAAAATAAATTAATTAATTAATAAACTCCTACCCCCAACATCTTCAAAAAAAAAGAAATAGCAGAAAATTTCGAATTAGGCATGAGCATGAATTAAAAATAATAAAAATAAATAAATAAAAGAGAACCCTTGGATGGTAGCTTAATTCAAAGGCAGCTCTCTAAGTATAAACTTTCAAGCTTTATGGTAGATGTATATGCAAAACAGATGGGACCACAGACTTGAGACTAGGAGACTCAGGTTCTGTGACTGGCTCTTCCCCATCTTCCTCATTCACTTTATTTTGGAACAATGTGACATAAATGCCTTCATTTAATTTTTCTTATATTTTCATCTGCTTCCCACACCTCTGAAAAAAGGCCGTATTTGTTTCACTTTATGGTAAGATCCCCGATTTATTGTCTTGAAGCCAACTAAAGAATATGACAAAGAAGGGTTGTAGTTATGATTATTTCGGTGAAAAAAGATAGTGGGACTGCATGAAATCATCTGTAGTTTTCTCAGACTTAGCAGTGGGAGAAATGGAAAGAAGGTGATCTCAGTCAGGATACTCACTGCAGACATCTGTGTTTTTCTCTAGTTCCTGAATTCTGTTCATTACGCTATGGACTGGCTCTCATCATGCACTTCTCAAACTTTACCGTGATAACCCAGCGTGTGAGTCTGAGCATTGCAATCATTGCCATGGTGAATAGCACTCAGCAGCCTGGTTTATTCAATGCCTCCACAGAAAGACCTCTTGCATTCACCCTCAATCACTCCAACAGATCCACCAAGGAGTTTAATTCTGGAGTAAGTATAATGGAGAACAAGGCTCTTTGTTGAGAGGGAAAACCCAGTTTGAAAGGAAGAATTGTATCTTGATTCTGTGGCATATAGAAGCATGAATTTTCAGTGGCAAACTAAAAAGGACTGGAAGTATTTTTCTTTGAGATATTGCTTCTCTGTGATTAAAATAGTCTCACTGAGATTATTATGATTACAAGGTTGGGGGTAGGGACTATAGGAAAAAATTGTGAACACTTCTAGAAAGGAATAGATTACTGGGTATCTTCAGTGAAAAACTAGGCACTAGGATGTATCTAAGCACATCCTTCTGCCTGATTTTAAGCAGGTCTCTGTACTTTTCATAGTCTTTGAGCCATTTTACAACTCAGTAAGTTCTATATAATAAATAGTAATGCAAATGATTCTTGCCCATAGCTCTGCAAATGCATTTTGTTCTGAGAAAAATCAATTGCTACTCTCCTCCACTTGCCTCTCAGTTAAATAAGCCAGTTTTGCTATATATTTAAAATCGATTTCAGCATTACTTCCCACTTATAAATGTGTGGGCCTTTGAATTCTCCTTTGGGCCAGTTGTAACATCTTACCAATTCCCCCATTAATCAATGAGTTAAATAAAATCTTTATTACATGTTCGTTTTTAATTTGTATAAGAATCATGATTATAACCCATTTAAATTTTTTCTTTAAACTAACATTTATTTTACATTTCTAAAGTCATCCTCATATTTTATGATTTTGTTACCTTGGAGCCAGCTTACTTATAATGACCTCTCTGTCTCCAGTCTTTCTTCCATCATTCATTCTACACATTCACACACCTGTGCTCAAGAATCCAGAATACCTTCAAGTCACGAACTCCTCTCTTGAGATGCTGTACTTCTCCAGAACCTGGGCCCACTTCTCAGCACACTCATGTCTGCTCTCAATGACCCAGGGAGAGTCTTTGCTCTGAGCAAGTTAGAGTCCTGGTTAGTTTCACTGGGTATCATTCCAAATACTGCAAGTCCACTTTTGCTGTTTTTCTTCAATAAGAATGAGTTTTCCTATTTCTCTTTACACAAATCATAGGCATTCTTCAAAGAATGGTTCAAGTACTCCTTCCTTCCTGGGACCTTCCCAAAATTGTTCTTCCCTTTTCTTAAAGTCCCTATTTTACTGCCGTTCACCCTCAAACTTGAATTCTGACATGAGTCATATATCTTGTATTATTTATAGTTATTTTAAGTGGACAAAATATTTCATATTTTACATTGTTTGGCTCTTTACTTCAATTTATACCATGATGCCATGTATCTAGTGGTCTACCAAAATTATTTATTGGGTTACATCAGAAGAAAATGTGATCTTATTAATGTGTAATATGTGTCTTAGGAAGTCACCTCTGCCAGGGCAGACCATGGTTCCTAAACTTGGTTTTAGGGACTAATTTTGATAAGCATTCAGTAAAGATGTGTTTTCCTTATTATTTAAAATGAGAGTCAGCATGTCACCTGACTTATTTACTAGAACCAAAATAGTTAAAAGAAGCTCTTTCACTATATTTCATTTACATCTTCCTATCAACTACCTATGTAATCATTTCTTTATCTCTTTTCTTCTTCATTTCTCTATTTTTTTTTCCTTTTCTTCTTCATTTCTCTATTTTTTTCTCCCTCTGAGAGGAGCAAATTAGAGATATAATTGGTTGTTTGGAAAAGGTGGAATATTTGTTTGGTAAAAAATGGAGGAAAGCCAAAATTGATATTTTATAGGAGGGTCAAAACCCCAAGCAGCTCTGGCTATAAATTAGAATTTTTATAAAAGAAATTCTTAGCAAGAATTTTCCTTTTTTTTTTCCCCCCAGGCCTCTGTATATGAATGGAGTCCAGAGACTCAGGGTATCATCTTTAGCTCCATCAGCTATGGGATAATACTGACTCTGATCCCAAGTGGCTATTTAGCAGGGATATTTGGAGCAAAGCAGATGCTTGGTGCTGGTTTGCTGATCTCCTCCCTTCTCACCCTCTTTACACCACTGGCTGCTGACTTTGGAGTGGTTCTGGTTATTGTGATTCGGACAGTCCAGGGCATGGCCCAGGTAGCCGGTTACTTTCTCATTCTGTGCGGGATATGGATTCCTGAATTCTACTAGAGATCAAGAGTCTTAATGATTTTCATTTCAGGGAATGGCATGGACAGGTCAGTTTACAATTTGGGCAAAATGGGCTCCCCCACTTGAACGAAGCAAGCTCACCAGCATTGCGGGATCAGGTAAGGATATGCATATAGATCACAACTTTGTAATCTGCTTCACCCTATTACATCTTTCCTTCTATGCATAGGATGGTTTGGGGGACAGGGAGAAAAGTGCTGGAAAAATATTCAACAATGTAAGACAGTCACATAACAAATAAGACAGATACATCTGTGCTGTAAAGCCACTAAGACTCAGAAGCAGAAAAGACCATTGAGCATTGCGAGGGTAGTCAGAAAAGCATTGTAGGGAAAACTTTAGAACTTTAAGAATTTGCAAAAATAGAAAAAAAAAACCAAGTAAACTGCATAAACACCATTTTAGCAAAGATATGCAAATGAGAATTAAGACTATCAGTGGTAAGGAGATAAATCAGTCTGGAAAGTAGAGTTTCAAGAGCCCACATTATTCTGAGTTCTTTACTCTTCTGAGCTAACATTCACAATATCCCTTTGAAGATAACTTTTAACTCTCATTTTCTTTTCTTTTAAATTTATTTTATTTATTTTTTACACAGCAAGTTCTCGTTAGTCATCCATTTTATACACATCAGTGTATACATGTCAATCCCAATCTCCCAATTCATTACACCACCACACCCCACCCTCCGCTGCTTTCCCCCCTTGGTGTCCATACGTTTGTTCTCTACATCTGTGTCTCTATTTCTGCCCTGCAAACCAGTTCATCTGTACCATTTTTCTAGGTTCCACTTATATGCATTAATATACAATATTTGTTTTTCTCTTTCTGACTTACTTCACTCTGTATGACACTCTCTAGATTCATCCACGTCTCTAACAAGTGACTCAATTTCATTCCTTTATTAGCTGAGTAATATTCCATTGTATGTATGTACCACATCTTCTTTATCCATTCTTCTGTCTATGGGCATTTAGGTTGCTTCCATGACCTGGCTACTGTAAACGGCGCAGCAGTGAACATTGGAGTGCATGTGTCTTTTTGAATTATGGTCTTCTCAGGGTATATGCCCACTACTGGGATTGCTGTGTCGTATGGTAGTTCTATGTTTAGTTTTTTTAAGGAACCTCCATACTGTTCTCCATATTGGCTGTATCAATTTACATTCCCACCAACAGTGCAAGAGGGTTCCCTTTTCTCCACACCCTCTCCAGTATTTGTTGTTTGTAGATTTTCTGATGATGCCCATTCTAACTGGTGTGAGGTGATACCTCATTGTAGTTTTGATTTACATTTCTCTAGTAATTAGTGATGTTCAGCAGCTTTTCACGTGCTTCTTGGCCATCTTTATGTCCTCTTTGAAGAAATGTCTATTTAGGCCTTCTGCCCATTTTCTGATTGGGTTGTTTGTTTTTTTAATATTGAGCTGAGTGAGCTGTTTATATATTTTGGAGATTAATCCTTTGTCCATTGATTCGTTTGCAAATATTTTTTCCCTTTCTGAGGGCTGTCATTTCATCTTGTTTGTAGTTTCCTTGGCGTTGCCAAAGGTTTTAAGTTTCATTAGGTCCCACTTGTTTATTTTTGTTTTTATTTCCATTACTCTAGGAGGTGGATCAAAAAAGATCTTGCTGTGATTTATGTCAAAGAGTGTTCTTCCTATGTTTTCCTCTAAGAGTTTTATAGTGTCTGGTCTTATATTTAGGTCTCTAACCCATTTTGAGTTTATTTTTGTGTATGGTGTTAGGGAGTGTTCTAATTTCATTCTTTTACATGTAGCTGTCCAGTTTTCCCAGCACCACTTATTGAAGAGACTGTCTTTTCTCCATTGTATATCCTTGCCTCCTTGTCATAGATTAGTTGACCATAGGTGCTTGGGTTTATCTCTAGGCTTTCTATCCTGTTCCACTGATCTATATTTCTGTTTTTGTGCCAGTACTATATTGTCTTGATTACTGTAGCTTTGTAGTATAGTCTGAAGTCAGGGAATCTGATTCCTCCAGTTCCATTTTTTTCCCTCAAGACTGCTTTGGCTATTTGGGGTCTTTTGTGTCTCCATACAAATTTTAAGATTTTTTTGTTCCAGTTCTGTAAAAAATGCTCTTGGTAATTTGATAGGGATTGCATTGAATCTGTAGATTGCTTTGGGTAGTATATGTGCTGCCGAAGCGAGCACTGCTTTGGGTAGTATAGTCATTTTCACAGTATTGATTCTTCCAATCCAAGAACATGGAATATCTCTCCATTTGTTGGTATCATCTTTAATTTCTTTCATCAGTGTCTTATAGTTTTCTGTATACACGTCTTTTGTCTCCCTAGGTAGGTTTATTCCTAGGTATTTTGTTCTTTTTGTTGCAGTGGTAAATGGGAGTGTTTCCTTAATTTCTCTTTCAGATTTTTCATCATTAGTGTATAGGAATGCAAGAGATTTCAGTGCATTAATTTTGTATCCTGCAACTTTACCAAATTCATTGATTAGCTCTAGTAGTTTTCTGGTGGCATCTTTAGGATTCTCTGTGTATAGTATCATGGCATCTGCAAACAGTGTCAGTTTTACTTCTTCTTTTCCAAATTGTATTCCTTTTATTTCTTTTTCTTCTCTGATTGCCGTGGCTAGGGCTTCCAAAACTATGTTGAATAATAGTGGTGAGAATGGACACCTTGTCTTGTTCCTGATCTTAGAGGAAATGCTTTCAGTTTTTCACCATTGAGAATGATGGTTGCTGTGGGTTTGTCATACATGCCCTTTATTATGTTGAGTAGACTCCCTCTATGCCCACTTTCTGTAGAGTTTTTATCATAAATGGGTGTTGAATTTTGTCAAAAGCTTTTTCTGCATCTATTGAGAAGATCATATGGTTTTTCTTCTCCATTTTGTTAATATGGGGTATCACATTGGTTGATTTGCATATACTGAAGAATCCTTGCATCCCTGGGATAAATCCCACTTGATCATGGTGTATGATCCTTTTAATGTGTTGTTGGATTCTGTTTGGTAGTATTTTGTTGAGGATTTTTGCATCTATATTTATCAGTGATATTGGTCTGTAATTTTCTTTTTTTGTGACATCTTTGTCTGGTTTTGGTATCAGGGTGATGGTGGCCTCGTAGAAGGAGTTTGGGAGTGTTCCTTCCTCCGAAATTTTTTGGAAGAAGGATGCGTGTCAGCTCTTCTCTAAATGTTTGATAGAATTCACCTGTGAAGCCATCTGGTCCTGGACTTCTGTGTGTTAGAAGATTTTTAATGACTGTTTCAGTTTCATTACTTGTGATTGATCTGTTCATATTTTCTATTTCTTCCTGGTTCAGTCCTGGAAGGTTATACCTTTCTAAGAATTTGTCCATTTTTTCCAGGTTGTCCATTTTATTGGCATAGAGTTGCTTGTAGTAGTCTCTTTTGATGCTTTGTATTTCTGTGGTGTCTATTGTAACTTCTCCTTTTTCATTTCTAATTTTATTGATTTGAGTCCTCTCCCTCTTTTTCTTGAGTCTGGCTAAAAGTTTCTCATTTTTGTTTATCTTCTCAAAGAACCAGCTTTTAGTTTTATTGATCTTTGCTATTGTTTTCTTCTTTTCTATTTCATTTATTTCTGCTCTGATCTTTATGATTTCTTTCCTTCTGCTAACTTTGAGTTTTGTTTGTTCTTCTTTTTCTAGTTCCTTTAGGTGTAAGGTTTGATTGTTTATTTGAGACTTTTCTCATTTGTTGAGGTAGGCTTGTATAGCTGTAAACTTCCCTCTTAGAACTGCTTTTGCTGCATCCCATAGGTTTTGGATCATCGTGTTTTCATTGTTATTTGTCTCTAGGTATTTTTTGATTTCCTCTTTGATTTCTTCAGTTATCTCTTGGTTATTTAGTAACGTATTGTTTAGCCTCCATGTGGTTGTGCTTTTTACGTTTTTTTTTCCCTGTAATTGATTTCTAATCTCATAGCATTGTGGTCAGAAAAGATGCTTGATATGATTTCAATTTTCTTAAATTTACTGAGGCTTGATTTGTGACCCAAGATGTGATCTGTCGTGGAGAAGGTTCCATGCACACTTGAGAAGAAAGTGTAATCTGCTGTTTTTGGATGAAATGTCCTATAAATATCACTTAAATCTATCTGGTCTACTGTGTCATTTAAAGCTTATGTTTCCTTATTATTTTTCTGTCTGGATGATCTGTCCATTGGTGTAATTGAGGTGTTAAAGTCCCCCACTATTATTGTGTTACTGTCAATTTCCTCTTTTAGAGCTGTTAGCTGTTGCCTTATGTATTGAGGTGCTCCTATGTTGGGTGTATATGTATTTATAATTGTTATATTTTCTTCTTGGATTGATCCCTTGATCATTATGTAGTGTTCTTGCTCATCTCTTGTAACATTCTTTATTTTAAAGTCTATTTTATCTGATATGAGTATTGCTACTCCAGCTTTCTTGTGATTTCCATTTGCATGGAATATCTTTTTCCATCCCCTCACTTTCAGTCTGAATGTGTCCCTAGGTCTGAATGGGTCTCTTGTAGACATTTATATATGGGTCTTGTTTTTGTATCCATTCAGCAAGCCTGTGTCTTTTGGGTGGAGCATTTAATCCATTCACGTTTAAGGTAATTATTGATATGTATTTTCCTATGACCATTTTCTTAATTGTTTTGGGTTTGTTTTCGTAGGTCCTTTTCTTATCTTGTGTTTCCCACTTAGAGAAGTTCCTTTAGCACTTGTTGTAGAGCTGGTTTGGTGGTGCTAAATTCTCTTAGCTTTTGCTTGTCTGTAAAGCTTTTGATTTCTCCATCGAATCTGAATGAGATCCTTGCTGAGTAGAGCAATCTTGGTTGTAGGTTCTTCCTTTTCATCACTTTAAGTGTATCATGCCACTCCCTTCTGGCTTGTAGAGTTTCTGCTGAGAAATCAGCTGTTAACCTTATGGGAGTTCCCTTGTATGTTATTTGTCATTTTTCCCTTGCTGCTTTCAATCATTTTTCTTTGTCTTTAATTTTTGCCAATTTGATTACTATGTGTCTCGGCATGTTTCTCCTTGGGTTTATCCTGTATGGGACTCTCTGCACTTCCTGGAATTGGGTGGCTATTTCCTTTCCCATGTTAGGGACGTTTTCAACCATAATCTCTTCAAATATTTTCTCGGGTCCTTTCTCTCTCTCTTCTCCTTCTGGGACCCCTATAATGTGAATGTTGTTGCGTTTAATGTTGTCCCAGAGGTCTCTTAGGCTTTCTTCATTTCTTTTCATTCTTTCTTCTTTATTCTGTTCTGCAGCAGTGAATTCAACCATTCTGTCTTCCAGGTCACTTATCCATTCTTCTGCCTCAGTTATTCTGCTATTGATTCCTTCTAGTGTATTTTTCACTTCAGTTATTGTGTTGTTCATCTCTGTTTGTTTGTTCTTTAATTCTTCTCAATCTTTGTTAAACATTTCTTGCATCTTCTCGATCTTTGCGTCCATTCTTTTTCCGAGATCCTGGATTATCTTCACTATCATTATTCTGAATTCTTTTTCTGGAAGGTTGTCTATCTCCACTTCATTTAGTTGTGTTTCTGGAGTTTTATCTTGTTCCTTCATCTGGTACATAGCCCTCTGCCTTTTCATCTTCTCTATCTTTCTGTGAATGAGGTTTTTGTTCCACAGGCTGCAGGATTGTAGTTCTTCTTGCTTCTGTTGTCTGCCCTCTGGTGGATGAAGCTCTCTAAGAGCCTTGTGCAAGTTTCCTGATGGGAGGGACTGGTGGTGGGTAGAGCTGGCTGTTGCTTTGGTGAGCAGAGCTCAGTAAAACTTTAATCCACTTGTCTGCTGATTGGCGGGGCTGGGTTCCCTCCCTGTTGGTTGTTCGGCCTGAGGTGATCCAACACTGGAGCCTACTGGGCCTCTTTGGTGGGGCTAATGGCAGACTCTGGTAGGGCTCCCGCCAAGGAGTACTTCCCAGAACTTCTCCTGCCAGTGTCCTTGTACTCACGGTGACACACAGTCACCCCCCGCCTCTACAGGAGACCCTCCAACACTAGCAGGTATGTCTGCTTCAGTCTCCTATGGGGTCACTGCTCCTTCCCCTGGGTCCCGATGTGCACACTACTTTGTGTGTGCCCTCCAAGAGTGGAGTTGCTGTTTCCCCCAGTCCTGTCGAAGTCCTGCAATCAAATCCTGCTAACCTTCAAAGTCTGATTCTCTAGGAATTCCTCCTTCCGTTGCCGGACCCCCAGATTGGGAAGCCTGACGTGGCGCTCAGAACTTTCACTCCAGCGGGTGGACTTCTGTGGTATAAGTGTTCTCCAGTTTGTGAGTCACCCACCCAGCAGTTATGGGATTTGATTTTATTGTGATTGCGCCCCTCCTACCGTCTCATTGTGGCTTCTCCTTTGTCTTTGGATGTGGGGTATCTTTTTTGGTGAGTTCCAGTGTCTTCCTGTCAATGATTGTTCAGCTGTTAGTCATGATTCTGGTGTTCTTGTAAGAGGGAGTGAGAGCACGTCCTTCTACTCTGCCATCTTGAACCAATCTTAACTCTCATTTTACAAAGGAGGGAATTAAAGTATGCAGAGATTAAGTAAATTTCCCAGAGACAAATAAATAGCTGGCGGTAGAACTGAGATTTGAGACCCAGCAATTTGGTCCCAGAGTGTACACTCTCAATCACCATGCTACCCTCCCCCACCAGAGCTTGTGATCGTAAGGACTTGATAACTACCTCATTGCTATTTGCCCCAACTGGTAGCACTGAGAATGTGTACTTGAAGAACAGAACTGAGGGTCATCAAGCCTCTCACTCCCCAATCCAATGCATGGCTGCATCCTGCAGATTTTTACTCCAAAGCCACCGTCCTGTGTGGCTCCTTCCATTGCAGTTGTCAGCATCTCCTCTATCTACAAATGCTCAGTTGGTCTTCTCTCTCCTCTAGCTTTGTTTCCTTCAAACTTCTCATCAAAGCCAGGTTATCTCCCTAAAGCACAGACAGGGCATTTTTGCTAACCTGCTTGGGAATCTTCAGTGTGTGCCTTCATGATTACAGACGACTGACCTCCTTATTGCATGGATATAAAGGTGCTCTACCATTTGGTCCCAACCTGCCTTTGCACTCAACATCCCTCTGTAAGCAATGCTCAGACTGTAGCATGTATAGTCTGCACTTAAATTCTCTCTGGCTCTATTTCTACTGGCTCATTTTCCTGGAAGGTCTTTTGCTCCCAGCTTCTTTTACCAAAATTCCATCCATCCTACTCTTAGCCCATGTAAACAGTTTGTGAATCTTATCATCAGTTTTAATTTTCTCATGTATACTTTCAAAGAAAATTGTAGTTTTATTATCATATTTATATTCCACATTCTTTTTTTTCAAATTGCATATATTGGGACCCATTGAAGGGGTCATAAAATCAATTAAGTAGGTCAAAACCAGTATTTTTAAAATGAAACTGAATAGAATAGAATGGAAATTTTGGGAGTGAATTGCACACGGTAAGACTAAGTATTGATTCATGAAACTCTTGTTTGAAGTGTGTGTGTGTGTGTGTGTGTGTGTGTGTGTATTTGTGTATATATTGTGTTGCTGTGAAAGATACATTTCTTATTATGGGTCTCTGAAAAATATGTTCAGACTCCAAGGTCTACATTGTATTACACTTATAATAGAGAATTTTGTTCACGTTTTTCTCTGCAACTGGGCTGAAATCCCCTTGAGGTCAAGGACTTTATCTTATTAATTTTTGTAAGAGTTTCCTTTTCTGTTGCCAACCTCATATTGCCCCTGCCAGAATGTAACTCTAATTATAAGGAAATACTGGTGGGCTATGTTTGCAGAGAGTGTCTATGACAAACAAAGGGATTTGTATTTGGTCACATTGGAGTTAAGGAGCCATTGAAGTGTCAAGTGGCATATTGTTATTATTGATTATTTCTGATTACTTCTCATGACTTTATTGGGGGAGATCTGTGAGCTGGAAGAAAGACTCTCATCACCCAGTAATTCTAAGTCTGCCACCTCTTTGTTGGGACAACATCCAGGGAAGTCACTCAGTCTCAACCTTTGCTATTTTCCTCAGTGTTTTTTATCCCTCTTCTCTTCAGGGGCAGCGTTTGGGTCCTTCATCATCCTCTGTGTGGGGGGACTAATCTCACAGACGTTGGGCTGGCCTTTTATCTTCTACATCTTTGGTGAGTCACTTTCTCTTATCTCCTAACACCTCCACTTCCCAGGCATTTGTTTTTATGCTTACGTTACCTATCGCCCACATTCTTCCCATTTGAGAGAAAATGTCCATTGTTAAATGGGAGATGACGAAGAATGTTGAGGATTGGTAGATTTCTTAGTCTAGTCTAAGAGATGACCATCTGCATGGTGCTGACTTCTGAGAAATCAGGAGTGTAGCCTCACACACCCACCCCAGGCATCTTCTGTAGAATCTCTGCCACCACGTCTGAAACACCAGGTCTAGTTGCTCTATATGGTTAATATGTCAGAGCTGGTGAAGCACATTTTCAATATGTCTTCATATTTTATTATAATTATTATTTCTGCCAAGATGCCCTTAACCTATTTTGTACCAGGTGAATCTTGCAAAGCTCAAATTAAATGAGCTCACCTCCCTATGGAGACTACCAAGACTTATCCCATCAGATTAAGTCTTTCTGTCCTCTATGATGCTTACTGATAATTTCTTTTCTAGGCTGTGTTGGCATGTAATTATTTATTTCCCCTTCTCCCTCTCCACTAGATTATGAAATGACTGAGGCAAGAACTTCATTCCATATTTTTTTTTATCACTTTGGTACTTTCATAATGCCTGACTTATAGCTTTATAAATAAAAGAATGGATAAATCCAGTAATTGGAGGAAATTTAAAGAACATTAGTCCACAGAGTCTTTTAACATAGAACCTCTTCAGGTGACAAATCTCAGCAATGAGACAAGTTTCTATTCTCAATATGGTTCCAGCTAGGATGGCTTTCTCATTAATGATGCTAATCCCAGGTCATTTTTGTCCACACATGTTGATCAGGTACTGTCAAGAAATATTTTTCTGGAAATCCATAATGGATGTATTGTTTGAATACAAATAACACTGTCATTTGCAAATGTGTTGGAAAATTTTCCTTGCTACACTCATTTTATGGCAGGTTGTTTTGTATATGGATGAATACTTTTCTCTTCAATCCTGACTATTCAGATCTTCTAAAATAAGACAGTAATGTGTGCATTAAGAAGTTGTTGCTAATGACACACCACGATATATCCACTGGAGTCTGAAGAGTAACTAATCAGCTATACAGTGGTACGTTCATGCTCCTGCTCTGTCAAGAGGGCTCTGACATTGACAAGTGGCACTCTACATTTAGTCAAAAGGAGATTTGTAGATGAGTTGAGATGAAGAAGTGGGAAACTTTAGGTCATGATGGTGGAACAACCATGAATGGATATGTGTGTTTTGGGGTGATGTGTGCTACTTCAGAGGAAATTCCCTTCCCCTAGCACACAAATCTACCTGAAAACTAATTGGATCCCAGCTTCCCAGGTAGCATTGGCTGTGTCTGCTGTCTCCTGTGGTTCATGGTGATTTATGATGACCCCATGCATCACCCATGCATAAGCGTCAGGGAAAAGGACCACATCGTGTCTTCGCTGGCTCAACAGGTACAGTGCAGCCCTTCTACCTGTGGGCCATGCAGAGAGCTCCAGGGTAGGGTGTGGGGCTCTCAGGAGAGGCATCCTCTGTCCTGTTCTAATACCCATACTGATTAGATATTTCCTTTCAGTCCAGTTCTCCTAGACGATCTGTCCCCATAAAGGCTATGGTCAGATGCCTACCACTTTGGGCCATTTTCACGGGTTTTTTCAGCCATTTCTGGTTATGCACCATAATCATAACTTACCTACCAACGTACATCAGTTCTGTGCTCCACGTCAACATCAGAGATGTGAGTATGCTTCCTGTACTTCTATGAACATGATAATGGCAATAAGAAGAAACAGTTCTTTGCTGCCTACTACATTCTGACTTTACACATAACCACTCATTTAACCCTCACGATGATTGAGAGACATTGTAATGATTTCCATCACACAGGTGTAGAAATGGGGACACAGAGGGGAGATGACTTGCCCTGGATTACACAATTACTGAGTGGTAGAGCTGCTGCAGTATCTGTGTTCTTAACCACTCTGCAATGCTGCCATACTAGCTGATGCTTCAATTTCCCTTAGAAATGAGTAGTGCTTTTCTCTGGAGACCAGTGTAATGCAAGTTCTGGCTCTCTTACCTGAGGAAGTGTTCTCCTCATGTGGAAAAGGATGCTAATTTCCTTAAAGCAACTCCAAGTGTCAGGAGGGTGGGCTAATGGTTGGTCTGTGTAACTGATAAGCTCTGGTGCCATATGCGCCTCTGTAACTACTTACTGTATACATTTCCTCCCTTCAGAGTGGTGTTCTGTCCTCCCTGCCTTTTATCGCTGCCTCAAGTTGTACGATTCTAGGAGGTCAGTTGGCAGATTTCCTCCTGTCCAGGAAGCTTCTCAGATTAATCACCGTCCGAAAACTCTTTTCATCCCTAGGTAAGGATGCGGGGACTCGGTTAACCAATCCCTTTATCCACACATGGTCAGAGAAGTTTCCTGATGGTGTGTCCCCATTGCCCAGGGCTCCTCCTTCCATCGCTGTGTGCTGTCGCCCTGCCTTTTGTGGCTTCCAGTTACACAACAACTATTATTTTGCTGATACTTATTCCTGGGACCAGCAACCTGTGTGATTCAGGATTCATCATCAACACCTTAGACGTCGCTCCCCGGTAAGGTTTGACCTGTTTGTTCCCCTCCCCCAGGCCCTTCCGGAGGTTTAGGCCTCAGTCTTCTCGCAACTGCTTCCTGTTGTTGACACGCACAAAATGATGGCAGAGTAATAACAAATAACTAGAAATGTCAGTATGTGGCCATGACCTAAGGTGTTTTTAGAGAAACAGTGCCCAATCTTGGCCAGTAACAAGTAAATGAAACTTCCTTAGCTTCTCCACTAGAGATTAGACTGTGTGTTCTGGGAAAGGACCCACACACGTGTTTTGGAAAAGCTTCCAGAGTGTTGATGATATTAGCTACCACATATGTATACACCTGTCCTGAGCCAGATCCTATTCAAAGGACTTCTCACGTATCAACACATCTGGTCTGCATAACTACATGTCCTATTGTTATTCTTACTTTATAAGGGAGATGATTGAGGCACAATAAGTTTAAGTGACATGCCTGAGGTCACACAAGGGCAGAGCCAGGATTTGGACCCAGGCCGTCTGTCCAGTGTATGTTTGTCCAGTGTATGTTGTCTCATCCACTGCGCAAACTGCCTGCCGTGCTGAGATGCTGGAGTGGGAACCTGGGCTCCTGAGAGACAGAATTGTTTCCTAGTTGTTGAGTCGGTGGATAGGTGATTTCAGGTTTGGCAAACAGACATTGCCCTAACTATCTTGAAGTGAACAGAAAAAACTGCGTTAGGCTAAATGACTTTACTATTAGAGCTGGACTGCATTAAAATTGAGTTGCTGAAAAGTGATAGGCAGCTTTCTATATAAAATCATCTCCCCGCAGGTATGCAAGTTTCCTCATGGGAATCTCAAGGGGATTTGGGCTCATCGCAGGAATCATCTCTTCCACTGCCACCGGATTCCTTATCAGTCAGGTTGGGCCAGTTTACTGAACATCTGCAAGTGGCAGGTATTGTTTTAGGCACTGGGGATTCACAACAGGGCCTCTGTTCTCAAGGATTGTATGGTCTGATGGGGAAAATAAGCCTGGATGCCAACATAATTACTCTATTCTTAAGGGACTCTAAATCAGAGTCTGGTAGTTCACATTTCCCAGGGAAAGAGAAGTAAAAGCTGAATTTCTAAAAATGAATAGGTATTAGATTAATGAAAATGAGCAGTTCAGGCAGAGAAAATAGCACATATGACTTCCTAGAGGAACAAAAGTATGAAACAGCTCTTAGTTATGACCAGAGTGAATGATACATGTCAAGGATAAGAGATGAAGACACAGGATCAGAAGGGGAAGGTTATGAACAGTCTGTTCAGATTAATTCCAATTTCTAAAAAAAAATCACAAAATGGAAACTCAAAGGGTCCCAAGGCCAGCTTGAAGAGAGGTTAAATTTTGGGTGGAAAGAGAAAGGCTGTGACACAAAGCAGGGAGCATAGCCCGTGAGGCTTGCTCAGTACCAAGTGTGGGCTGGTAGGGAGGATGCAAAGGCAGAACTAGGCTGGGATGGCAGGATGACATGATCCAACTTACAGAAAAAGATTTGTTTTGTTTTCAATACATCTCTAGGTGATCTATTTTCAGGTTGATTTTAACCAAATTGCTAGGAATCCACTTTGACTATAATGCCAGAAATGAACTGTGACTTACAAGGGCTGGATGAGGAAAATCATACAGTCAGACCAAATGTAACTCACATCATATTGAGATGTCCATCCAGGGGGTTGGTGTGATTGATGTCAACAGTCAAAAACAAAACAAATCAGAGAGAGCACAAGAGTGAAAATCTTAAAGCTGTTGTTTTAGGCATAATTTTAAATGAGTAATAATGACATTTTCAAGAATGTTGAGATCCAAATTTCTAGAAAAACATTAGTGTAGGTTAATTTATTTGGGTTTAAAGAAAAGCTCATCCAAGCCAGAACCCAGTGTTCATTTTAGCATCCTCTTGTTTCCACCAGTTTCATAAAACCTTCTTTGAGAATTCAAGGTGCTCAGTGGTTATTGCATATTGTTCCCTAGATTCTTTGTGATCAGTGTTGCAATATACAAAATGGAGGATTTCTAGAACTAGTGGAGAAGCAACTGTGAGGCTGATAACTCTGTGTATTTTTTTTTTTTTCCTCCAGGATTCTGTGTCTGGATGGAGGAATGTCTTTTTCCTTGCTGCTGCTGTCAACATGTTTGGCCTGGTTTTTTACCTCACATTTGGACAAGCAGAAATCCAGCACTGGGCCAAAGAGAGGACTCTTACCCGTCTCTGAGGATATAGTTGCAGACTTAAATGTAGTACTGACCATTAGCTTTTTCAACATTTTTTACTTATCATCATTCTTTTTTCATATTCTTGGCCATAGGCTCAGCAGTTCTCAATTTCGGTTACATGTTAAATTTCCCTGGTGAGTTTCTAAAACATACAGATGAATGGGCTCTACTCAAGAGATTCTGAATGAATTGGTCTGGGATAAAGCCCAGATATCACTAATTTTTAGACACTCCCCAGGATTTCTAACATGCAGCCAGGGTTGACAAACTGCTAGACAAACTTGAAACATCAATTCCTGTTGCCTTTGAATTTTCCTTTTTGTAAGAAACTAGATAAAAAGCTGTGTGAAAATAATCACTGATAAGTACCTTCATGAGGGCGATTATAGACACAGAGAAGATCTACTAGAACCAGAGTTGTATGTTCTAGAGCTCAGCACAGAATTTTAAGGCTGTAATCCACAGCATTAACATTTTTATACACTGAGAAACATGGATGTTTATTTATGTGGTTACATTCTATTAAAATTCACATGCTAAAATTAAATGGGCCATTTAAAAATTATTTACATTAGGATTATTTCCATCAGGCAAAATAGATACTTATTTATCCTAGCTAATTTCCAGGAGATTAATAACCAGGAAATGACAAGGAGAAGATTAAATTAGGCTAATTGAAAATCATGGGAGAGAGAAGATAGAATTGCAAAGCTTACAATGTAAAAAGAATGGATGTGAAGGGAAGCAATATGGGCAGTTCTAGAAGAGACATCGAGATAGTTTGGTCCATAGAATGAAAATTAGAGGAAGATGACAGATGCATTTTCAAATGAAATGAAGACTTAAATGGAGGAGAAGAATACTGAAGGTATAACAAGATGGAAGAAATCATGGGACAATATCACACATCAGAGAAATTCCTTTTTAGGATTGAAAAAGATCATTTGACCTTCTCCAGATTTTCCTTATTTGCCCAAGATTCTCAGATACTCATCATCAACCCCAACAGGAATTAATTCTGTCTCCTAACCTTTAAAACACATCCTCTAGGTTGTCTCTACACAGAGAGCTGATGTCAGTTTTGCTGCAACTATTCCAGAGGAGAAATTCTTAGCATGTTTAGAAGCCAAGTAGAACCACAGAGACTAAAGCCTTGAGCTAGTTTAGCAGATAAAGAGAATCTCCTAGTGCAAATCCACCGGTATTTTTGAGCAGGTGCTTTAAAGAAAACAGATTGACAGGCTATGAGGGTGATACTGAGATAAGAACACTCTGGCTCTGTCTTCTGGGTATTTACAGTTTAGAGAGGGAGGAGAGTTTGTAGTAAACAAAATGAAGAATAAAAGAGAGGAGTAGTAAAATGAATTAAATTAAATATAGGCAAATTAAATACAGGCAAAAAAAAAAAACCCAACAGACAACACAATAGGCAAATATTTTGAACAAAGACTTCATAATGGAGAAATTCTAAGAGGCCTATAAACATATAAATCGGTGCTCAACTTCCTTAGACATTAGATAAATGAACATCAAAACCACAGTGAGGGCTTCCTGGGTGACACAGTGGTTGAGAGTCCGCCTGCCGATGCAGGGGAAGCGGGTTCGTGCCCCGGTCCGGGAAGATCCCACATGACGCAGAGCAGCTGGGCCCGTGAGCTGTGGCCGCTGAGCCTGTGCGTCTGCAGCCTGTGCTCCGCAACGGGAGAGGCCACAACAGTGAGAGGCCCGCATACCACACAAAAAACAACAACAACAACAAAAAAAAAACCACAGTGAGATACCACTACATGCTTAACAGAAAGGACAAAATAAAAGAAGATGGAAAACAGCAAACGTTGGCAAGGTGTGGAGCAACTGGAATTCTCACACCTTATGACTGTAAGTATGAATCAGAACTCGGGGAAATCTTCTTAGCAATATCTCCTAAAGCTAAATTTAGACATTCCAATGACTTAGACCTTTCACTTAGAAATGTACTAGATATTTGGAAAAAGATGTACAACAATGTTCATAGGAGCACTGCTTATAGTAGCCCAACAGCAAACAAAGTGTCAAGAGATCAATGAATAAAAAGAAATTATGGTGTATTCATACAGCAATGAGAATAAATAGACCACAATACACAACACCATGGATGGATCTCATAAACACAATTTTAAATGAAAGAAGACAAAAAAAACTTATTTAAGAAGTTTAAAAGTTTAAATAGTTTTTAAAAAAAAACAAAAACAGACAAAACTAATCTATTAAAAGTCAAGTTAGGAATTCCCCTGGAGTAGGAATGGAAGGGGGCACTTCAAGGAGGCTCCTGAGATGCTGGTAATGACCTATTACTTGGGTGCTAGTCACATGGGTGTTTTTACTTTGTGAAAAGTGTATATTTATGATTCGTACATTTTTGTGTATATAAAAAGTAAAACATTTACTTAAATTCAGTGTTTCATCCACTTCAAAGTTTCTCCTCTCTTTTCAGCTTAGGTCTGACAAATGGAGCAGTTGGGAAGGAGGCGTGGTCTCTACTTTCACATGCTCCCTGATCATCTCTCGCCTCCTCCTTTGCCCGACCCTCCAGCATCAGAGCAGGAAGGAAGGCAGCAGGACAGTCTGTGTTGTCAGCTTTTGGATTAAAGTGTAAGTTCCCAAACAGCAAAATGAATGAGCTTGGGCTTCCTAAGAAATCCAGTCCCTGGAAGCATTGGTTGTCATCGGTGGTAAAGGTAAGAATGATGGCTCAGCACTTCTAGGCTTTCTGAGCACCTGCTATGATCGATTCCTGAAAAATAACATGTGTGTCAGAGACGCTTCAGTTATCTTTCTCCATTTGATGGTTTGAAAAAGTTACCATTCACATTTCCTAATGGCTTCAGAATAGATGCATTCTGAGTTGATAGGAAGCACCTCTAACCCATCTCCCCCATCCTAAAGAGTTCTGATTTAACAATTCTTTTCTAACATTCATTTCTAACATTAATGTGAGTTAGTTCGCTTTTCTTGAATAGCTTATTGACATCTATTGAACAATGAGATGATCTGCTTTTTCTCTTTTGACTGTTAAATATTATGAGTTATATTAATATAGTTCTTAATGTTGAGCAGACTGTTCCTTGAGTATCCTTTTGATAAGCGAGAGGATTTGATTCACTGATAGTTTATTTAGGACTTTGGCTGCTGTATTGGCATATGACACTGGCTCTGTATGCGTGCGTGCCATATCTAGATATGGGGCTTATGCTGATTTCAAAAAAAGAAAGGGAAACTTTCCTTATTCCCCAGTACTCTGAAAAAATTAACTAGAACAGAAATTTTATCATTGTTATTATTATCTGAAGGATTGAAAGCATTGGTTTGTAAAATTATGCAGGCTTAAAGCTACTTTGAGGAAAGTTCTTTGATAAGGTTCTTAATTTACTCATTGGTATGGGCCTGTTAAGGGGTTCTATATTTTCTTCCATCAGTTTTGACAACTTAAGGTATCTTGGAAGACCATCCATTTTATACACAATTTAAATTATATTTGCAAAATATAATTATCAATTATGTTTTATCAGTTATCTTTTTACAATATATTCATTTTTTCTGTAGCTGAGGTTTGAGCTTCTTTTGCACCTCTGACGTGATTCATGTGTGCTTTTTTTCTGCTTCTTCATTAGACCACTTATGATTTATTTATTTCTAAGAGATCTTGTCTTTTATTTTCTAATATAGTAGCTTTATCTTTTGTCATTCTTACTGCCTATTTCCCTTTGTTTTACTTCCTGTAAATTTTGTTTTGAATATTGAGTTCATTTATTTTTATTTAATTATGAAAGAATTTAAAGCATAGAGGAAGAATTCTGCTCCAAGTCCTCTTGTGTGGGAAGATTACATTTTACTGTTTTGTGACCCCAAATTTATTGTTTTCTAAACGCATTATTTCTTAAGTTAATAACCTGTGGAGTAAAAGAGCAATTGTTGACTCCTACCTTACGTACAATGAGGAAACTGGTTCACTGAGACATCCGAATATCCCACCTAAGTGCAGTCCCTTGTTTTCATTGCTGTTCTCTGAAATTTTGCTCTAACTTGTTGCAGTTAATGTATTAGTGTTGCATTAAGTACTTTGCATACAAGAACTGCATTCTATCAAGCATCATAATTGTCACTGTTACTTGGATATAATTCAAGGGTCAATAGGGTGAGGCAAGCCAGGTGCCCAGGGAGGCACTCTTCCTCAAGCTCATTTCGTGCAAGCACAAGATTGGCACCTGAGAGTGAGTATCTCCTTAATTTTGCACCATGGACACCTCTCGCTTACCTTAGCCTAGCCCTAGCCACTGACACTTCTTTTCATAAACACTACCCCCACTTCTCAAAATATTTCAGTGGAGATTATTTTGGAACTTGGTACTTGGATGAATCCCATAATAGTGGAGAATTTCTTTTTTCATATACCATATTATCATTATGGAGACTTAATACATTAAAATATTAACTTAGCCAGTATTGACTTCCTGCAAGTCTTTTCTGGTGTCTAATATAATAAGGAAGTCTGGTTAGCCAGCTACCTTTTGTAGGAGAGATATATTTAGGCTCAGTGGTACAGGATTCGCTCTTTAACCTGGAATTCCATACTTTCCCCAAAATGTGGTAAAGTGTAAATTACTTTCAACCAATGTTGCCTTGAACATTATGAATAATTTGCTTTTCAGCTAGTGGTCTTAAGAGTTTCTTTCCTTGTATTTTTTTTCTTTTATTTTCTTTTACTTTGCTTTCTTCATGGACTTCTCAGTGCTGAAAGCACATGAACACATTTCCCAAGGTCTTCCCCGACTTCCATAAGTTCCAACTTATTTCCTAAAATTGCCTGAAAATATGCCTATGTTCGCACTATCCCTCTTTCCATTGAAAAAGAAAAAGGCATCCACACTTTATTGTGGAACAGTACCTAGAATGTAAACAAATGGTTTCCAAATATTGGTTTGGGGATTACCTATTAATGATTAATATTCATCTGGCTTTTGGTTTTCCTGCCTTTCCTTGTCTGCTGTGTGTGCCCTTATTAGAGATTGGCCAGAGTTGTAATGCTCTGAGTTCAGAACAACTGAAGCAAGGCAGGTTAGGGAACTGGTTCTTTCAAATGAAGTTGGAATCTTTTCCTAAAGTACAAAGTTTCAAGATATATTCGATAAAATCTTCAGACAAAAAAGTTACGTGATTTCTTCTAGATTTGCTATAAATTATACAATAAGATGGTTAAAACTTTTTTATTAAAATCAAATCATGTCATGAAATATTTATTCTAATTGTAGTCATTCCTCATTTTATGTTTCATATTTTCTTTTATTTACAAAGCAAGTCATTTCTATTTTTGATGAAAAGTTTTAGATGTCAAGTTTAAAATATTCAAGGGAGTACCTGAAGTTTTCAAAATTCTTTTATGTGGTACACAATCAAAAGAGTTTGAAAACCACTCCTCTGTACAAATTGTCTATTTCTAAGCAGTAACCATTCTAATATTTACTATTTCCAGTTTGCTTTAAAAATTTGCCATAGCATTATTTGTTAATTAAAATCTTTCTTTAATACTATCAGTTTCTTTTTCCTCTCAGCTAGTGTCATATTTTAATTTTATAACTTGCCTCAGACAGTACAGATTTGTTCTGAGTTCTTTAAAAACGTTTTAGGAATTTACTCTTACTTCCTTGAGAAAATCTCAAGAAAAATGTGCCCATCATCTATACCCCATGATGGTGATTTCCTTTTTCTCATATTGAGAATTTTTAAGAAATGTTTTCATCAATGAGGCTGGATTGTTTAAGCCATAGTGGATTTATTCAAAGAAATTGAAGGAGGGGCTGCTCCAAGAAACCTGAAGCGAAACCTCAAGAAGCAGGCAGCCTCAAAAGGTCTGAGCTACAGCAGCTCACTCCATTGCTAAAATATATGGTTTACCCTATGTTCTCCATTCTCCTGTCCCTCTCCTTAATAGTTAAGGTCTCAGGAGAGAATTTAATGGGCGGAATTTAGGTAAAGTGCTCACTCCTTGGCTTTAACAGAGCCTGGAAAGCTGATGAGCGGAGTCTCAACTGAGCCTTTCAGCTTCCAGAAGGGGATCAGAGCACCATGATTCACTATCGCAGTATGGTACACACAACGGGCAAGAGCTAGTTCCCCCAAACAAAGTTGTGATACAAGTAAGAAGGAGTAAGAAATATTGGAAATAGATTTTATATAAAATCTATTTTTTTTCCTTTTTATTATTGTGGAATAGAACTAGTTCTACCTAAGCCAGCTATTTGCCCAACTAAAGCGGGGATGGTTTCTCCTTGGGAACCCCCCTTGCTGCTCCGACCGCCACTACGATTCTTAAGACCTGAGCTCTTTGCCAAGTGATATCAGTTTATATGATGAACAATTCATTTAAATGACTCAGTTGTGCCAAGGGAGCAGAGGCATGGACATCCCCAGCAGGTGAATGTAACGGCTTCCCTTAGTTTTTGTTGAGACCACTTTCAGAGTGGTCATGTCCTATTGTTTTTCTTAAGCCAGGGGAGTGCCCACTCCCTGTTTATATGTGATTCTTTGGTTCCAGAAAGCACTCCCTAGTTTTAAGGGTGAATTATCCCCAATGGTCCAGCCCATCTCTACCTCTAACCCTGGCCCCTAGGGAACCAGAAGAGAAATTGGGTACCCTAGACATAGTCTCAGTAAAGCAGAGAGGCTGAACATCACTGAGATTAGTGGACAGTAGCCATACTTACAACTCTGTTATCACCCAGGAGCTTGAGAATTCCAGCCATTTTGGCAACTGAAGCTATAAATTTTGTTGAGGTTCTTGGAACCAATCCTGAGGATGAGCTGTTTAGCCATTTCAGGGTATGGTGTATGTTGATGCTGCCATCCAGAAGTTGTATGTAAAGGGGTCTTTGGCCTCACATACAGGTATAGGGAAGAACCAAAATGTGTCAAACAGGTTCAGATTGGTGGCCTAGAATATTATTTACGTGTGAGGTACAATGAAATTGAGGAACTCTTTCTTTTCATGCAGGTATCATCATTATTCATATATTTCTTCAAAGTCAATTTTTATCAATCTTTATGAGTTCTTTTACTCTTTCAGTAATTCAGTAGTTTCTTCTCAAGATTAGTCTGTAGTCTTAAGGTTGAACCTCTCCATGTTAGTTCATAAAACGATTGGTTGCTCATGATGTATCCTGGCCTCCAGATGGGATTCTCCTGTTTTGTTGTTCATTTATCTATGCTTTGAGCCACTTCTGGGTGACTGGAGGTGAGGTGCTGGAGGTACAGTGATAAGTGATGCCATTGCTGTTCTCACCACAGAAGTCAACATCCTAAATGAGGGCTTATAGCCCAGTTCCAAAAATACACGTCACATGCCTGCCATGTAACCTACTTGGGCGAAAGTAGTGACAGGGACAGACACACAGTCCCTATCCATGTGAAATGGAGGAAGACATTAAAAAAACTGCATATTGTATACAAGTGATAAATGCTAAGGAGAAAAACTTAAACAGGGAAGCAGGACTCATTAAAAAGGTGACATTTGGGTAAAGTCCTAAAGAGGGGAAGGGAAGGAGGGGAATTGGCTTTGGGGGAAGAGCACTCCAGGCAGAAGGTTAAACAGTGGATTCTAAATCAATCACATATTACAATTAGGGTGAGAACTAAGGGAATGTGATGAAGAAGAATTAAAAAGATTGGAGGGAGGAGAGGGTGGCCAAGGAAGACCTCACTGAGAAAGTGATCGTTGAGTTGAGCTGAGCTCTGAAAGTTAGTGAGAATTACTAGATAAAGGAAAATGGTAAGTACGTTCCAGGTAAAAGAACCAGCATGAATAAGAAGAAAAATGATAAAAATAATAGTATAGTAGCCAGCATTTTGGAGTGCTTATTATGTGCCAGTTAATTCTTACAACAATCCAACAGGTAGGTAGGATTTTTACCCTCATTTTATAATGAGGCAACAGAGGCAAATAAGATATTACATAACGGGATTTAGAATCCTGGCTGTCTGGTTGGATCTTAATGATCAAGAAATTTTGGAAGATATGAAATGGTTCTTTTCAGAAACTGAGGATAGCAATGATTTTGAATAAGTTGACACCCTTCTGGAGGTTACTGGTTTACGATACTATGCAGGGTGCTGAGAGCCTTCTTAGTGTGTAACCAGTGTTTTAAGAGAACTTGTAGAGAAATAGCAAACAGTTGGGAGAAAATTTAATCCAAATTTAAGCCTTGCTTTAGTTAAAATGGCTCCACTTAACAAGACAGAAGGTTATTATCTGGCATTTGACTTCCAGTGAAGGCTAATAAGGCTAATTAACGAAAAGCTTTCAGAACACAACAGAGCACAAAGAAACCAGAACTTTTATGGTGTCCGTAATAGTTCTGCACCCCACAGCGTGCAGAACTCCACGTGTTCACGCGTGGTGTGCACAGAGGCAGCCTGAGGTTAACACCTGCTTATCTTGTAGGTTGCCCATTTCTCTCCTAAAATCAATGTTCCCAGCTGATCAGCTTATCAAGAGAGCCCTAACTAAACACAACAGCAACAGTGGGAAGGGGTTGCTTTTGGTAGGCGGTTGCCTGACTATGCTGTGTGGTGAACATGCTCTACCTGGATCCATCATGTCCCGGTCTCCTGGTTCTCCAGTGTTCCTGGTACCTGGAAGGGAACCCCGGTACCCTCATAAGCTGAGTGGGTTCTCCTGTCTGCTTTACTATTGAAAACTCTTCTCTAGGTCTGGGCTTTTGTCCACTTCTATTTGATTTGTATTCCAGCACATGATTTGGCACTGGATATGTCACTGCTGCTAGCTCAGCAATTCCAGGGTCATTGCCCCATTGCCCCATAAAAGGATTCCATAGCATCTGCCAGCCTCCTCCTTCTTTATACTTAGATTTCAGCATTGCCATTTCTCCCCTCAGGTGTTACAGCTCTCTTTTCCCCCTCCCCATGTGTTATTGGCTTTCCACTAACTCCTCCTTTCCCTAGATTTGTGTTTTCCTTGCTCGTAATCATCTCACCTATCCAGAAGCACCTGCAAACCTTAATTCTTTGGAGGCATCAAACCCTAAGACTCTCCACTAGTCATAATATAGACTTCCCAAGCCAGTACAGTCTTTTATATATATTCTCCATTGTACATGCTTTCCCACATGGAAAACTCTTATGCCAACACTCCTTCCCCTAGGAAGCCTTTTAAAATATTCCCCAAGCAGTCAGTCACCCTATTTGGTCCTTTTCATGTCTCATTTTAAAGCTCTGCACTTTTATTTGTTCTATTTGAATGAAATCTCCTGGAGGGTGGTAAGCATCTTTTTCTTTTCAGCTTTTAACAATAGCCTGATACAAAATGGATGTGTGATAATAACATTTTGACTGGTAGGTACATAACTGAATGAATATTTTAGATTCCCTGGTGCTCTCAATGTTCTGTAACATAACAGAAAAAGAAACATCTTGAAGTACTTGCCTTAAATTTTATCTACACTGTGATTTCCAACCAAATGAAAAAATAAGTAGGGGTAAAAAAAAAACAAACAAAGGAGAAAATACATATAACTGAAATTGGGGGTAGGTGTGAGGATGAGGATGATGAATCTTGGGCAATTTTCCTGTTTCCCAAATTATTTGAAATAGTATTAAAGTTTTTTTTAAATGTATACTAATTTATTTTAAAAGAGGTAGCCTGTCATCCTTTCTGTTAACAAGAAAAAATATGTTAAAAAAATTGTCTATGGAAGGATACGAGGAAACATACTCTGGTTTTTTTTCAAGAGGGAAATGAAGGATTGGAAAACATCGCTAAGCAGAGTTTTTTTAATTTGTTTTAATTTTGTTTGCTTGCTTTTATTATCTTATTTTTATAGGTTTGAATTTCAAACCACATGAAATGTGTTTACATGTTCAAAATAATGTTATGTTTCAGATAGAACTTTTGAGAGTTCCCTGGTTGGCCTAGTGGTTGGGATTCAAAGCTTTCACTGCCGAGGCCCAGGTTCAATCCCTGGGTAGGGAACTAAGATCCTGCAAGGCACATGGTGTGGCCAAAAAAAAAAACCAAAAAACTTTTGTTTCAAAATACACAATATTTAGTACTAAATAATTCTGTATTTTAGAGTTAAAAGTACTTAGGGGACAGTTAATAACAATGATCTCATTTTAAATGATTTTTACTGAAGGATCATTTATAACAGGAAAGTTACACATATCAACAAGCTAAATTTTCACAAAGGACAGGCCCATATAATTAGTTCCCAGATTAAGAAGAAAACCACTACTACCATCTAGTAAGACCCTTCAGGCTCCATTCCAGTCCCTAGGTCTCTCAAGGTGACCCTTATCCTGACTTAAATTAGCATACAATTTTTTATTTTGGAGTAATTTTAATTTTCAGAAAGTTGCAAAGATAGTACAGAGAGTTCCCATATACTTCTCACCCAGTTTCCCCCCTCGTTAGCATTTTACACTATTGTGGTACATTTGTCAAAAATAAGAAACTAACACTAATACATTAATATTCACTAAACTCCAGAGTTTATTTAGATTTTACCACTTTTTCATCAATATTTTCTTTCTGTCCCAGGGTCCAATCCAGAGTACCACATTGCATTTAGTTGTCATATTTCTTTAGCCTTTCTTGTTTTTCAGAACCTTAGCAGTACTGAAGAGTCCTAGCTAGGTACCTTGTAGAATGTTCCCCAATCTGGGTTTGTTTGTTTTTCTTATGATTGGAAACAAGTTATGGATTTTTTGAAATAATACCAGGGAAGTGAAGTGTCCTTCTCATTTCATGATATCAGATAGTACATAATATTCACATGACATCATTGTGATGTCAACTTTCATCACCTGGTTGAGGTGATATTTGCCAGCTTTCTCCCCTGTAAAGTTATTATCTTCCTTTTCCTCACTCTATTCTTTGAAAGTGAGTCACTAAATCTAGCCCAGCCTCAGCTTATCAATTTTTTTCCCCATGGATTATGCTTTTGGTATTATAGTTAAAACTGTGTGCCAAATCTCAAACTATAGCTAAAACTGTATGCCAAATCTCAAACCATACATATTTTCTCCTATATTTTACTTTAAAAGTGTGATGTTATGTATTACATTTAGGTCTGTGATCTATTTTTAGTTAGTTTTTGTGTAAATTGCGAGGAATGTCTCTAGGTTCTTTTATTGGCATATGCACATCCAACTGTTCCAGCACCATTTGTTGGAAAGATTATCCTCTCTCCATGTCATTCCCTATGCTCCTTTGTCAAAAATCAATTGATAATATTTGTGGGGGATTATTGACTCCAAATTGCAAAAGCAGTCTTGATTTAAAAAAACAAAACTGGAGGTATCATTCTCCCTGACTTCAGACTATACTGCAAAGCTATAGTAATCAAAACAGCATGGTACTGGCACTAAAACAGACACATAGATCAATGGAACAGAATAGAGCACCCAGAAATAAAGCCACGCACCTATGGTCAATTAATTTATGACAAAGGAGGCAAGAATATACAATGGAGAAAAGACAGTCTCTTCAACAAGTGGTGCTGGGAAAACTGGATAGCTACATGTAAAAGAATGAGATTAGAACATTTCCTCACACCGTATGCAAAAATAAACTCAAAATGAATTAAAGACCTAAATATAAGACCTAAGACCATAAAACTCCTACAAGAGAACATAGGCAAAATGCTCTTTGACATAAATCATAGCAATATTATTTTGGATCTCTATCCTAAGGCAAAAGAGATAAAAGCAAAATAAACAAATGGGACCTAATTAAACTTAAAAGCTTTTGAACAGCAAAGGAAACCATGGACAAAATGAAAAGACAACCTAAGCAATGGGAGAAAATACTTGCCCATGATAAGACTGAAAAAGAGTTAATTTTCAAAGTATATTTACAGCTTATACAACTCAATATAAAAAGAAAAATCAGAAAATGGGCAGAAGACCTGAACAGACATTTTTCCAAGGAAGATATACAGATGGCCAACAGGCACATGAAATTATGCTCAACATTGCTAATCATCAAAGCAATGCAACTCAAAACCAAAATGAGATATCACCTCACACTTGTCAGAATGTCTATCATCAAAAAATCTACAAATAACAAATGCAGGCAAAGATGTGGAGAAAAGGGAAACCTATTACACTGGTGGTGGGAATATAAATTGGTGCAGCCACTATGGAAAATTGTATGGCAGTTCCTCAAAAATCTATCAACCATATGATAGAATTCAGCAAGATGGCCAAATACAATATTACAGCACAAATTATCAGTAGCATTCCAACACAGAAAAGCAATGAAAAATATAATGGAAAAATTCCTTATTATATTTCCACCCAGATTAGTTAATTTTATATCAGATAAGGTAATAGACATTTTAAATAGAAAGGATACGAGTTTACAAAGAATGTCAACTTCACAGAACCCTGGACAATTCACAAAGAGGTAACACAGATATTTATATTAGAAATATAAATTCATTGTGATAACTATAAAATGAAAATGTTGATGGCTCTGAAAAGAGCTTTTGTCTTATGCTGTTTAAATCCTCCTAACAGCAGCTTATTTGGGTAGAACTGGTGTACTTGATGATGGCCTTGATATCATCAGATACAGCATGCTTAGTCAATTCCCTGGGCAGGAGCAGGCTCACAGACAATCGGATCTCCCTGGATGGTCCAGAACCTGTAACAAGAAGCCAGGTAGGAAGCACCTCCTACTAAGTGCTTGAAGGTATCTTTGGCAAAATACTTCTCAATACACTTGGATGAAATGCCCATGTTGGGGTATACCTGTTTCAAAAGGTTAATAAGGTAGATGGACATCTACTTGTCTCTAAGCCATCTCTCCTGCAAATCTGAGTTTTGGTAAAAGTTTTCTTAGAGTCGTTTTTAGAGACAGCAATTTTTCTTAGAATCATCTATGGAGATAGCAAAATCCTTAAGGGAAGACCCAGGTATAATATATCCAGCCTTCCACTACTTCGAGGTAAAGAAAATGGCAGTTGGGACAAAGTGGGACCTATTTACAATTGCTGTAGTCAAATGAGGTGTTAGGGCAACCCAATCTTTGATTGGATGAAAAGTAGAAAAAAGAATACATGTAAATGAGCTGCTTGAAGTTCACGCTGATTGGATAGTATTAATACTTGGCATCAACCACTCAAGAAGCAAAGTCAACCAGACAGCCTAGTAGCTGACTGTGACCTCTACCAAGAGCACTTTGAAATGATTCTCTCTACAGCACCTACATTTTGTAGATTTCAGCTTCAACCACTTGAGAGAGACTGACCCCCTTAATCTAAATCCATGAGGAATAATGTTGGCCTACTTTGGGTCATATATCCACCCACCCACAATCAACTGTTGTTAGACTGGACCATCCCTAGATTGAGCAAGAACTATTTGACCTGGGGGAGGAGAATGATCTTGGAAAACATGGCACCTGGGCTGAGGCCACAGTGTCTCCAGGACTGATTGAAAACCTCAGTAAGTTGGAAAAATACTAAACAATTTATAGAGAAGGAGTTGGATTAGCATATTAGGTAACAGATTAAATCAAGGCACCATCAAAGATTGAGAACATTATGAAGACGGTATTTAAACACCGAAGAAAAGCTTTAAACATGGCATGAAATGACATTTAAAGCCTCTAATCAAAAAGTAAAGGATAGAGGATATCATTTCATAACTGGTACATCAGAGCACATGCACACAGTACTATACAACCTTGGAAACAAAAAACTGCAAAAGACCTATTTTATTCATAAGGAAAGGTGTCAATGCTGAGAGAAAAATTAAACTGCCTTTTTTCCCTGCCGTGTTAACTTACTAGTTGACTGGGTGATTCACAACCAATGATATTCAAGTCTGGTTAAAAACAACTCGCCGCTGGTGTAGTTGTTGATGGCTTTGACACCCTCAGACACAGTGTGCTTGACCACTTCTCCAGGCAGTAGGATTCATAAATGTCTGCACATGTGGTAGAAGTTAGTCTAAAACTTGCTTTTTTTAAACCTAACGCTAGACTACCTTAAGCTTCTTTAACAACTGCCATTGTCTGACAACCAGAACGTAAGGTCAGTTCCCAGACTGGACTGTGGAATAGAGTCTGATCTGGAGTGAAGAATGAGGCACACCTGCAAACCTTTGACCTTGGAGTTCAGAGGAGAAATGGGTGTATATTGCCATTAATCTCTGTAGAGTAATGAAAAGTGATTATGTGATTAAGCAAACATTTTCTTTTCTTTTTTTTTCTTTTGGAACATCAAAAGCACAAAGTTTAATTTATTATCCTAATTGTAATAGACTTTCCTGTGTTTTGGTCTTTTCTTTCCTGTGACTACTATCTTCAATAGCATAAGATTTTGCAGTTTGAGTTAAGCATTCCTGTTACTGTAGTTGCAGAAGTAAGGGGCATTGAAACTAGAAAGTAGAGTAAAAGAAAGCCATATCTAAGGACAAAAGCAAGGAGTATTTGCAGTATGGCAATCTAGCACATACTTGAATGTGTTGTGTAGATAACAAAAGACATACCATTCTGATCAGCTGATAAAAGTCAGAATAATGGAGATGGTCTTCCAATATGAGCTTGATGACCGGATTGACCCCATTTGTTCCTAGCGACGGTGAGGCAAACAGGAGTTTGACTTGAACTTGGAGAAAAAAGGATTTGCCAGTACCGTGTTGTGGACTTTAGATTCTGAGCAGACATGACACATCATTTGGGTTCATGGTTTCCGACCTTTCGAGTGTGTGTGAAAAAGCAGCCAAGCTCCAGAGAGTGACCGTTACCATTTAGTCAAGTCTTTCATTTCAGGATTCAGATTCATCCGATGTGATTTCTCGACAGCTGCCCCTGAATCACTGCTAGACATTATGAGGGTTGGGGCAGAGTGTGCACATGAGAGGTGCTTCCTCTGCCGGAGCCTCCTAGACTAGAAACAGCAGGCTCTCTGTGATTACAACAGGACTGTACACTGGTGCCCTCTGAAACAGCAGCCAGAATCAGAGCCCACATCTTACTGAGCTGTCGTGTCTAATTAATTTTTATACCTTATTTTTTAAAAATAAATTTATTTGTTTATTTATTTTTGGCTGCATCGGGTCTTCGTTGCTGCACGTGGGCTTTCTGTAGCTGCAGTGAGCAGGGGCTACTCTTCGTTGCAGTGCATGGTCTTATTGCAGTGGCTTCTCTTGTTGCGGAGCACGGGCTCTAGGTGCACGGGCTTCAGTAGTTGTGGCACTCAGGCTCAGTAGTTGTGGCTCACGGGCTCTAGAGCGCAGCTCAGTTAGTTGTGGTGCACGGGCTTAGTTGCTCTGCAGCATGGGGGATCTTTCCCAGACCAGGGCTCGAACCCGTGTCCCCTGCATTGGCAGGTGCATTCTTTTTTTTTTTTTTTTTTTTCAGTACGCGGGCCTCTCACTGCTGTGGCCGCTCCCGTTGCGGAGCACAGGCTCTGGACGAGCAGGCTCAGTGGCCATGGCTCACGGGCCTAGCCGCTCCACAGCATGTGGGATCCTCCCAGACAGGGGCACGAACCCCGTGTCCCCTGCATCGGCAGGCGGGACTCTCAACCACTGCACCACCAGGGAAGCCCGGCAGGTGCATTCTAACCACTGTGCCACCAGGGAAGTCCCCGTGTGTCTAATTATTAATGACAGTTGTTCACAGTCTTATGAAACAGCTCTGAGGATAACTTCAACAGTTACCACAGGAGAAATGTGCACGCTATCCTTTCTAATAATTCTAGTGACTAAAAGGAAAGCAATTTAAAAACCAACCCTTTTCAAAAGGAAAACATATAAAATTTTTAAAAGGTAGATATCACAATCTTAAGTCAAGATAATATTTCTCTATCTGTATTCAAGTGTTTGAAAATTAATTAGAGAAATGAAGTGAAGTTGGATTTTTTCCCACACAGAGACAACTTACGTCTATTTCTACCAAATCAAAGCAAGTTGAATGCAAGAATGCTCCAAGTTGAGCATTTTAAGATGAAGTTAAAATTAAATTGCAAAACCAAGTCACATTTTCTGACTTGGATAATAATTCAGGGTTAGATGTATTTGAATTCTAAAGTTGTTTGATTATTTATTGCAGGGTTCAGAGTCTTTCAAAAAATGACTCAGGGGAAAAATCTTTTACACAGGAAGGTGAAATTTTCATCCCTTTCTTCTGTATAATGGACTTAGTTATCCATGGCTTAAATTCCCAAAGTGCAGATGGAACAAATTGGTTTTTTTTTCTCTCCTTATCTCATAATGAATATACATAAAACTTACTTACCTGAAGAATTGTGAGGAGGACATATAATAAATGCTTGAAAAATAGTACCTTGGAGGACTTCCCTGGTGGCGCAGTAGTTAAGAACCCACCTGCAATGCAGGGGACGTGGGCTTGATCCCTGGTTAAGAAGAACCCACATGCCATGGAGCAACTAAGCCTGTGGACCACAGCTACTGAACCCGTGTGCCACAACTACTGAAGCCCGCACGCCTAGAGCCCATGTTCTGCAAAAGAGAAGCCACCACAATGAGATGCCCAAGCACCACAACGAAGAGTAGCCCCTGCTCGCCACAACTATAGAAAGCCCACACGCAGCAATGAAGACCCAACGCAGCCAAAAAGAAAAGAAAAATAGTAGCTTGGACTCCCCAAGACCCAGGCACCTCCTTCAGAATCCTTGATCTCAGTAATAGACTTTGCCAGGGTCCCACTCCTCCACCAGAATGCTGGGAGGGGATTTACTGTCCCATGATATAGTCCAAATAGGTATAAAGAGTCAAGCTCAAAATCAAAAGGAGATCTCCTCAGGGGCCATAAACTAAGAACTAAGAAGGAACTTAAAATCAAAGTGATGAGCCAGAGCTTAAGCCAGGAGAGCTCAAAGAAATGCAGAACGAGGTTTAATTCTCCATGGCTGGACACTGACTCTCATGCTCACATAGGGAAAGGTGTCTGGGTTGCAAGCACAGAACATGCAGGGAGCTGGAAGTGAACTATCTACATAAAGCTGGAGATCTGAAGACATTGCTTCATCTCTGAGACAAAGACAAGCAGAACCATATGCAAACTTGGAAAGCAGTGAGGATGTTTTCAACTGCATGGGCACGTAGTTAAAAAGAAGTCAACATAAACTGAGAGAGGTTGGCTTCCACTGTGCCATGTGGGTGTTCCAAATACATGTTGCTTATTCTCCAAAGTGAGTTATAGTGTGACCCATACCACATGATAGCATGTACACAAATTTAGAAACGATACAAAGCATTATTTTATATAGTTTGTGAACATACCTATAGATAGTAAAAATAGAAAAATGTGGAGAAACCTCACTAAATTTATGTGAGACATATTATTGTTCGTGTGTGTGTGTAAAAGAGAAAGGATCAGGGAAAGCAATAGGAGTGAAGTTCAACTTTATCTGTTATAGTTCAATATTTCAAAGAAAAAATTAAAATTTCAAAGGGAAAAAACAACAAAGAAGGGAAAAAGTACTAAACTGCATTTAATTATAATATTCTCTTCTTTTTTAACCTTTTCAAAAGAGAACTAAAGTCATCGAAGACACAGTAAAGTAAAAACCACACGCAAATGTCTGAACTAGAGAACGCATCTGAGGTTTTGAGGAGATACACCTGAGGACAAAGGTCGAGAATCACATGTGTGCAGAGAAGCAGGCAGAACTGCAGAGGGAGTTCAGATTCCGAGTACTCAAGGCACACTCTTCTGAAAATTTCCCCAAAGGCCACTTGGCAAGAAGCCTTCTCATTCAACTTCTAGTTTGATGAATCTCATTAATGATTACCGAGTCAGACCCCAGGTGGCAAAGCATCTTCAGCTTCCTGCTGGCAAAGCTGTGGAGGGAGAGAGCGTGAAGGAAGAGCAGGTTCTAAGTCGAAGTCCTTCCTCAGACACAAAGTAAGTCACTTACCTTGGTGTGCTACGAAAGCTCTCAAAGGGTCCTTTCCTGTGTAACAATTGGCAATTTTTGTATACCCTCCAAGTCGCAGGTTTTCTCATATTGAGTTTTTTAAAAAAAGTAAATGAAAATGTAAAAGCCTTATCTCGTAACAAGGCGGAGAGAAGAGATGTAGAAGCAGGAAGCTGAAATATTGTCCCCGATCAGCCATAAGCTTTGAGAAAATGCCAACTGTGGAAGACATTTCCAAGAAGCAGGCGCTCTAGGGAAATGTTTAAAGGCTGAGTTTTGGGAGTTTAATTTGGGGCTTGTGAGCAAACATCAGCTCTTTCATTTGCCAACGGATGAGCTAGCTGAAAAGGGTCAGTAATAGCTCCATCTGGGATTGATGTAAACTGCCTGGGTTAGTAGTTAATAACAGTAGCTATCATAATTTCTGTTGCAGCAACAGCTGGTGGGAGAAGAGCTGCAGAGTGGTTGTGAAGGAACACTTCAGATAAGAAAGCCTTGGCAATCACAGCGCCATCTCTTACATGAAGATTCATTGCCCCCGCGAAGGTTGTGCAGGGCTTTCTCCTGGGCAGATCGACAGCAGCAACAGGACTTAGTGCCAGTGTCCCTGAGGGACTCCATCCTTTTGTAATCAAGTTCGTTGATTTCCCACCCAGATCAATTAGGGTCCAGGGCTTTGACACAAGACAGGGCTGGGGGTGACTCTAGTCTAAGACAGCATCTAGAAGAATGCTGAGTAGGAACCAGTGAGATGGTGTGAAATTTAACCAACTAAAATGGCTGGGGATAGAAGAAGAGATGAGGCAACGGAAAAGTCACCAGGGCCACCAGAAAACGGTAGGTGGGCTGAAGACAGTTGGAAGGAGGTGATCAGGGAGAGTCCTCAAGGCCGAGATGTAGAAGTTACAACTTTTTGATGACACTTGTGCCCTCACAGATGTATAGGGAGGGTACTATTGGTTGCACAGCCCCAGCCTTTAAACCCAGTGGTCTCTGCAGGAAGGTAAACCTCAGTATAATTCCTTGTGAACACTGCTTCGAACCAGAAACATCACAGGATGCCATATAGTATCTGACTCAGGCCACCAGCAGCGTTTTCTGGACCAATACTGGAAAATAAGGTAGCTGTTAAAAATATGTGTGCGTGTGTGTGTGTGTATACACACACATATACAAAACATATATAATATATAAATATATGTATGTAGTTTCTTTTGTATAGTCCTATGCCTTGGAGGCTAGCGGGAGTGGAATTGTATTACCCTCGCAACCGCACTGCCGGGGCATCCAGCCAGAAAACTTTCTTGAGGTCACCAACCTTCCCTGGAATTCAGACGTTCCCTTGGCAGCCACTTGCTCTCAGAACTTTCCCTTATGTGGATCCCTGTTTGTTGCCTATACTCAACCACCTGTTTAACTGCGTGAGTGAATGCTTGTAAAACCTCCTGGGAGAGTGATCTCTGTGTATTGAATATATGGTCACATCTGCTGGGGACTTGGGCACTCAGGTTTCCGAGACAAGGCATGCCTTGTTGTCTAGAACAGAGATAATAGAAAACTGGAAGTAATCTAACATTCAGAATGTTCCAGTCCAAACAGTCCCACAGCAGGGGGATGGTAGAGTCTCACAGCCACAGAGTTACATTGACTGACATCATAACAGAACATGGAAGTGAGAATAAATATCACCCATAGGGAAAAGGTGTTAATAAAAACAACATATTCCTGTTCAGCATTGCCAGGTTGTGCAAGACAATGCAGGTGGCCACATCTTTGTCTTTAGTAAAGTATCTCCCAAGCAATCTTTGCAATTAAAATCAGGGCAATTTCCCTAGGTACAAAAGGCCTAGTTTTTTCAATTGAAGTATACTTGATTTACAATGTTGTGTTAGTTTCACATTTAAAAGCCTATTTTTTGAAATGTTCTGGCCACACCAGGGAATTAGAATGCCCAGTGCCAAGATCTGAAGAGACACCTCACCAAAGAAGATATATTGATAGCAAATAAACACATGGAAAGATGCTCAACCTCATTAGAGAAATGCAAATTAAAACCATGATGAGATATTACTACACATCCTTTAGAATGTCTAAAACTAAAAAGACTGACCACATCAAATTGTTGAGTATGTAGAGGATCTGGAACTCTCTCATACACTGTTAGTGAGAGTGTAAAATGGTACAACCACTTTGGAAAACAATTCATCATTTCTCAAAAAGTTAAACATATACTTACCATATGGTATTTATCCACTCATAGGTACCACTCGTACGTATTTATCTAAGAGAAATGAAAGCACATGTCTAAACAAAGACCTGTACATGAATGTTCAGAGCATCTTTATTTGTAATGGCCATGAACGGCAAACAATACAATTTTCATCAAAAGATGAATGGATAAACAAATTGTGGTGTAACCATGCAATGAAATATTACTCAGCAATAAAAAGGAATGAAGTATTAATGTACACAACATAGATGAATTTCAAATAATTATGCTGAGTGAAATAAGCCAGGAAAAAAGTGAGGACATACTATATGATTCCATTTCTATCAAATTGCTAGAAAATGCAAGCTAATCTTTTGTTTCCAGGGGTAGAAGAGCAGGAGGAATGGGCAGGAGCTAAGAAATGCTTCCGAGAAGTATTACAAAAGGACAGGATGAAACTTACAGGGGGTAACGTATAAGTTACTATTCTGATTGCATTGATTGTCTCATGGGTATACATCCTTCAAAACTTATGGAATTGTACACTTTAAATAAGCATAGTTCATTGTCAGTTATACCTCAATGAAGCTGTTTAAGAAAAACAATGAATAAAAATAGAGAGGAGACATCCAAAGGCCACACTCTGAACTTGACCTGCACCCAAGTAGGATAATTATAACATGAAAAGAAAATAGAATTACATTGAAATGGAATCGTTTTAAAACCATGATTCCATAATAACTCTCTAAAACGAAGGTATTAATGTAAGAAATGCTCATATCATAGTTATAACACAAAGAAGGATAGCATTATTAGGGATATTTTAAAAGTCAAATTTCAATATGTAGAGGGGAATAGACAGAAGTTTGCCCCATTTTTAAAGGACATATGTCTTCCTACAAGTTTCGTTTATACAAAGGATTGTTGGATTTGGGTCCTGAAAGTAGGGCAAGCAGTTGAGGGAAAGTGGGGTCAGGAATAGGAAAGACCAATCAACCCTGGTGACCCACACTCTCACAAAGTGAGAAAGAGAAGCAACATTGCTGCCGTGTGCCACCAGAGAGGGTCTAACTTTATATCCTAAGGGGGCAGCCTATGGCACGTGCAGTAATGAAACTTTTACTGCACTAATGAAACTTTTAATTTTTATAAATGCTAAGAAGCCATGCCTTAGTTTTGCAACACTGGTTTAGACTGAGTCTAGTTAAGTGCCAGTGTTTAAATTTTTAAGAGGATATTATTTATTGAACCAACAACTTTGATTTATTAGTGGCATAAATAGTTACATGTTTTGAAACTTTTCCTTTAAGAGGTTTAACATTAATAAATTGAGCACTAAACACAGCACAAATATTGTAATTCTACACACAGTACCATACAAGAATCCCCTTGGGTATTAAAGATCTTAATACTGTATGTAGGAAAGACGTTTTACTTCTCTTATAAGCAGAAAGGTCAAGATCTCTGTGTTAGTTTTTTCTATAACACTGTAGACCTATCATCAACTTGTGGCCAAAAATGATCAGGGTTAGAATTATATCATCCTGTATATATACACAATGGCATATTATTCAGCTATGAGAAAAAAGGATATCCTGCCTTTTGCAACAGCATGGATGGATACTGAGCACATTATGCTGAATCAGATAAGCCAGACAGAGACAGACAAATACAGCATGATATCACTTATACATGGAATCTTTAAAATCAAACATGTAAAAAAGCCACAGAGAGTAAAACAGTGGTTACCAGGGGATGGAGGGTAGGGAGTAACATTGATGGTATTTAAGGGTACAAATTTGTACCAAGTACTAAAATAGCCATAGAGATTTAATGTACAGTTTATTGAACATAGGTAATAATATTGCACTAAGTATATAATGTGATAAATATCATCACAACGGCAACCATTTTACAATATATAAATGTATCAAAGTAACACGGGATGTACACCTTAAATTTACACATTACATGTCAAATTTATCCAATTAAAACTTGTATCATCTCATTATACAAATTTGGTCTCCAATTATTGATGACACACGTTAGCGACACTCACAGTGGGTCAGACGGGGAAGCAGTGTGGGAGTTATCAGGGGTACCAGAAGCCAGGTTCTCAGGTGCAGTAGAGGAGGCCAGAAGGAGACAGCTCCGCGGTGACCCACATCTGTAGTAGCTCCAACAACGATGGCAATAAACCACATAGCAACCACTTGCTGAGCGCCAGGCACGTGCAGCCTATTGAATCCTTACAGTCCTTGATGAAGGTGCTGCTGCCTCGCTGTTGTTGTCATTGTTCTTGTTAACAGCAGATGGGAAACTAAAACACACAAATTTGCTCCTGGTAGCACTCAGCACGTTAGGTAAATCACAAGCCTGGATTTGAACTTAGAAATGCCTAGCTCCAAATCCAGCGCCCTTAAATCGGCACACAGTGAGTACTCCAGATCCTACCTAATAAACAGTTCCACGCCTTAGACGCAGTACACCTGTTGTATTGAGCCAGGACTAGGTAATGATCCTGCTTATACCCCATGCAGATGGAACGGCCCAGCTTCTGTTTGCCTGTTGCCCACTTTTTAAATGTTTCCAAGAAGTCTCATTTCTCGTGGCTGACACCTTGGATAACATATCACCCTGTAGGTGAAAAACAGTCATCAGGAGAGAAGAACGCAATGGCCACCATGACAGAATTGAGTCCCACGGCAGGGAAGTACTCCCAAGATGTACAAGGGGATGAGAAGCTCAGTCCTGGGAAAGGTAAACTCAACCTTGACTATGTGGTTTTAGGATTTTATGGTGGATTTTTACAATATCGTAATACAAAGAAATGAATTCATGTCTTTTAAGGTGTTTAATTGTTTTTTAAAAATCAAGTACTATTAATGTACATTTCTAAAAAAGTATTTTATTTTTGATGATTACCTCCTAATCTTAGTCCATATGCACTTGCGTTCTTGATAAATGCTACTAAATCGTCTACACATAGTATTGTGTATTCTGCTTGTTATTGCATGTAATATTGTAAGCATAATTGTATTGCTTAAGTAAAGTATAAAAAATTATTTACAGAAACCTCAAAAAATCAAGATATGAAAAAAGATGTTACTAAGCTTAATGTAACCACTGTAATTTGTTTTTATTGCCTTCGTTTACATGTATATTTTATATAGTTCTGTGCTGTATATATTATGTTGTATGTTTTGGACCACACATACTTTTCAATTTGCTTTACAATACAATCATTATTCTTAAAGGATACATATTATTATTCCAATATATCCAATAGATAAAGTATTATTTACCTGAAAAATCCCTGTGGTTGGATATTTAAGTTGTGGAGTTTTGGGGGTTTTTGCTTACCTATCATACAGATAGATTAATTGATAGATATAGTTATATAGATATAACATATTGTATATGTTATTATATAACATATCTATCTATATATCTCATGATATCCTGTAACATAACACTTGTCTACAGTTGGCATTATTACTTCCTCAGGGCTTTTTCCTAAGAAAAATAAAAATTTTAAGCAATGGTTATAAATACTTCATTTCCATTGGCCACTAAAGAGACCTTAGTTTTTAATCTGAAAAATAGTGTGACCACATAGAGAATTTTGAGCAGAAAATGGCGTGATCAAATTTATGGTATGACTAGAGCACTCCAAATGCTGTAATGAGAGTAGACTGGAAGCAGGAAGTCAAGTTGAAGGCTATTGCAAAAATCTAGGCAAGAGATGTTGGTAGCTAGAACCACATGGAAGAGGCTTTAAACAAAAAGATAGCAGTGGCCCTGGTGAGAAGTGGTTGAATTCTACGTACATTTTGAATGAAAGAAAGAAAGAAAGCAGTATGTTCTAGATAGACTGGATGTAGGCTGTGAAAGAAAGAAATCAAGGATAAATTGCAGTGTTTGCAAGGACAGAATTTCTATCACCTGAGTTGGGAAGGAATTTGGGTGGAGCAAGATTGGGAGGGGGAACTTAGGAGTTTAGTTTTGGATCTATTAAGTTTGATTTGTCGATTCGTTGATCAATTGATTTTTAGTAGAGCAAAAAATGATGCATCTTAAATCAATGATAACTTCAATTTGACAAAAGGCAGTATTATTGTATTATATACTGAGTTTTAAAATTTTAAGACATGAGATGTTGTACCAACATTATTTTTCATATATTTTAACTAGACACGGGAAACAAATAAGTTTTGAGGACACACGTGGTAGCCTGTAGGGAACACTTAATATGCAGCAAGCACCAGACTAAGCCTTTTAAATACAGCCTCTAGTGGATCTTTCAGCAATCTCATGAGGCAGGTGTTCACCCCACCCATTTGTGAGCCATTAGTCTCCTGGTTTGCTGATACTCGTTTTCTGTAGCCTTTGGCCTCTAGGATCCCAAAGCAAGCTGGGGAGATCAGAGGCCAAAGAACTGATAAATTATTAGTTGATTTGATTGACATAGGAAGTCATCACCCAGCTCCAAAAAAGAAAGGAAAACCTTTACAAAGACATTATTTTTTAGCTCCTCGCTCTAATTACAGTACACTTCCAAGTTTCTTCCAAATTCTTCCTTCCCCTCTACATTCACTGCAAAGATTTGTGTTCTACTTAAGGAGAAGAGAGTATGGTCTTGAGGGAAAGGCTCTTTTGTAAACCTCAAGGCACCTCTCTTCTTGAAGCTTTGAAGACTTCTTGGTGATGCATGGTGTTGTTGTCCTCTCCTACACCATACACCCATACAAACCCCACAGATGACTGCACTTGGGTCGTGGCAAAGGTATTCTCATGGAATCATCTGTGACAAAATAAAAGCCACTGTACACAAGCAGTGCAGTGGTTACAAGCATAGACACTTGAGCTATACGATTAGCTGACCGCTCTGCACCTGTAAAGTTGGAATAGTGGTAGCTGCTTCACAGGGTTATTGTGAGGATTAAATGAGTTAATGCTCAGCCATCGTGTTACATAACCTATCAGAAACATCTGACACAGCTACTCACTCCCTCCTCCCCGTAGCCATTTTCCCCTTGGCTTCCAGGACACCACACTTTCCTGGTTTTCTTCCTACCCCACTGACCATTCCTTTTCAGTTTCCATTGACAGTTTCTTCCCATTTATCCAACCTCTAAGCATTGGAGAGCCCTAGAGTCAGTCCTTGATTATCGTCCCTATTTATTCTCATTTCCTAAATACCATGGCTTCAAGTATCATCTTGAAGGTTATTAACTCCCAATGTTTTGCCTCAGCCTCTATTCTAAACTCTAGAGTTTTATATGCAACAATATTCTCAACATCTCTTGGGTGCTTAAAAGGCATCTTTGTCTTAACTGTCCAATAATAAGCTCTTTATCATCCCACTGCCCCCAAACCTGCTTTTTCTGCAGAACTCTCTTCCTCATTGAACAGCAACACCATTCTTCCAGCTGTTTAGAACAAGAACCTCTCTAATGCCCTTCCCTCACCCATCTGTAAAATTGAAACCAAGATTCAGTTATTCCCCTACTGCAATCTATCTGGGATCTTATCACATCTTAGTTCCTCTACTGCTACTACCCTAGTTCACGGTTCTTCACTTCTTTTCTGGATTGTTGCAATAGTTTCTTCCTGGCAATAGCCGTCTTTCCTGGAAGTACAAAAACAGATTATTTTAATTTTGTGCTCATTTCTTTTTCTGTTATTTTTTCACTTTCACTGTATTTTTTCGTAGTTTGTCAGTGTCAATTTTTCTCTAATGAGAAAATCTTTCTAGAGGTTTAATTTCAAAATTTAAATGAAAGTTTGCCCTCACTGACTGAGACATATGAGAAGAATAATAAATCTATACCAAAGAACAACTCCTTCAATGTTTAAAATTTACATTATATATGTATATAATATAGTACATATAAATTATATAATTTAAATATGTATACTATACATATTTCATTTATACGTATATATTTACTTTTAATATATATATTCTATATATCCATATCTATATATATTTAAATATGAGTAATTTCATCAACCATAGAATACAGTAACCTAGGAATGGGAGAGACAAAATTGCAGGAAGAACAGAACACCTCAGAGCAAGTCAGGGTCTATAAACCTGTGGTATAAAACACCCTTTGACTCAACTCAGTCATTTTCTGCTTTTGTAATCTTTCTTTCCCAAAGCTGATAGAAGTGCCATTTAAATCATCAGGTGATACCTTTCTGTATTATAACTTGTGAAAAATACATGATGGTTCAATAAAGAAAGCACTAATATAATGTCATAATATTTCCAGCTCCAAGCTTATGTCCCACTCGCTATGGAATAGCCTTCATCACACATCTCTGCAACTTCATAATAGTGGCACAAAATATTATCATGAACATCACCATGGTAACCATGGCCAACAGCACAAACCATCAGTCCCAGTTTAACAGCTCCACTGAGGGGCTGCCTGTTGACTCATTTGATGACCCAAATAATTCCCCAAAAAGTCTTCCTGCGGGGGTAAGCAATGCAAGATTTAAGTTGTGTTCTTATTTTTGCTATTTGTTTGTTTGAATATTTATTTTTTCTAGAGTTTATATGTTAAGAAGTTTTAATTGAGGAAATAGTGATTTGAAAGCAAGTGGAAGATCTAAAGAGGCTTCTTAAGTTATGCAACAGCCTTCCTGTAAATGGCTTGCCAAAGCAATCTCTGTTTCTTTAAGGCCCCTGTGTATGATTGGAGCCCTCAAATCCAGGGCATCATCTTTAGTTCTATCAACTGTGGCGTGATCCTGACACTGGCTCCCAGCGGATACCTGGCTGGAAGAGTAGGAACAAAGCGAATGGTTGGTGCTGCTCTGCTTGGATCCTCATTTCTCATTCTCTTCACCCCTCTGGCAGCTGACCTTGGCCTAGGTTTCCTCATTGCAACTCGAACACTTCAGGGCGTGAGCCTGGTACCCAGATATTTTATAAATATGCGCTGGCTATGAATTTCTCTATGGGACCACATATCAAGAACTCTATTTTTATTTCAGGGGTTAGGATATGGGGGTCAGTTTGCACTCTGGGAAAGATGGAGTCCTCCAAATGAACGAAGCCGACTCTGCAGCATTGCTTTCTCAGGTAAAGACATATAACGGAAATGAGTCCACTACAATCCAACATTCTTTCACTGAGTTCTTCAACTTTTTTTATTGAAAGGTTCTTTGCCTTCTGCTCAATGTCAATCAAGTATTTATAAACTAGGGGGATGGGTCCTTTGTGACATGACTTTTAGTTATTTTCCCCAAGTTGTCATTTGTCATTTGACTTTGCTTATAATGCCTTTTGCCATTTTTTAAAAATACATTTTTATGTAGTCAAATTGATCATTCTTTTCTTTTATGGTTTCTGGGTTTGAGTCATAGTTAGAAATGTTACAAAAGCATCCAACCTGGCTTTTAATGAATATGTATGGTTTCATTTTTTATATTTAAATTTTTGACATATTGGAGTTTATACTAGTGTTCAGTGTGAGGCATGAATCCAACTTAATTTTCTTTGGAATTGCTCTCAGTTGTCCTGAGAACTGCTTTCTGATAATGATCTGTCTGCACAGTGTACTTGGAATGAATATTCTGGAGGAAGAAAGCTTCAGTTACATTGAGTCAACATGAAAAATGGAAAGAGTAGGGCTAACAAACTGGAAATTGCCAAAGTATGGGTGCTGGGTAAGGAGAGAAGGGTAGGAGAGCCAGGGATTCTTCAAGTCCAGAAAACGAGTCACGCGCACACACATACACACCCTGCCTGACCTTATGCCTCTCTAGAGCCCTTCACAACCCTGGAGGATTAGTCTTTGTCATCTGAGCTCATATCCACTGATAGGGGAATGCAGGCTCCAGTTTGGACTAAGGAAACTCACTTTGGTTATCACAGCTGACTAAGGGATATCCTCAAATATAAATAAGGATTGGCTGGGCTTCCCTGGTGGCACAGTGGTTGAGAGTCTGCCGGCTGATGCAGGGGACACGGGTTCGTACCCCGGTCCAGGAAGATCCCACATGCCGTGGAGCGGCTGGGCCCGTGAGCCATGGACGCTGAGGCTGGGCATCCGGAGCCTGTGCTCCGCAATGGGAGAGGTCACAGCAGTGAGAGGCCCGTGTACCGCAAAAAAAAAAAAAAAAAAGGATTGGCTTTCCCAAATCCTCAAACATTTGAAGGAAATCAAGAGCATGAAAGAGAGAAACCAAACTCAAAAACTGCAAGAACTGGGGCTTCCCTGGTGGCGCAGTGGTTGAGAGTCCGCCTGCCGATGCAGGGGACACGAGTTCGTGCCCCGGTCCGGGAAGATCTCACATGCTGCAGAGCGGTTAGGCCCGTGAGCCATGGCCAATGAGCCTGTGCGTAAAACTGCAAGAACTAACCCAAATGAAAAAGAAATTAATAAAGGAATTGAAAGAAGATTTTAAATAATTAACAAATAACATCAGAGAGATCCACGGGAATATGTGTAGATGATATTCATTTTAAAAGAACATACTGCTATAAAAAACAGTTGTTGCTGAGACTTCCCTGGTGGCACAGTGGTTAAGAATCCACCTGCCAATGCAGGGGACATGGGTCCAAGCCCTGGTCTGATTTTTTTTTTTAACTGTGAGATCAGGAAAGCCCTTTTAAGCAAAGGAGTAAATCTAGAAGTCATTACAGAGGAAACTTACAGATCTGACCCCATGAAAACTCACAACTGCTAGGTTACAAAAGACACCATAAACAAAGTTTAAATCGGGAGAATAGAATTGCAGCCAGCATGACAGACAGAGGGTTATTATTCACAACACATAAAGATTCTATAAATTGAGACAAAGTTAAGCAAGTGAAAGAAACAAAAAAAAAGATTATGAACAGTTCAAAAATGAAAAAAATGTTCAACTTCACTATAAAAAGAAAAACTTATATACTGTTTTGCATTCATATTTGGAAAACTAGGAGCTTTGAGGATGTCCAATGTTGTCAAGAGATGAGGAAAACAATCTTTGTTGGCAGTTTAATTTAGTATGGGCTTTTAGCAGGATACTTCAGCAGTTCTGTCAAAAAATGCACATTCTTTAGTTTAGCAAGTGTACCTCTGACATTTTACTGTACAGAAATAAATTATGTTTAAGTTCAGAAGTGAAAATTAAGTTTATGTTCATAAGTAACAACTAGGTAGCATCTGCAGTGACATGGAAATATTTACAAGCCCAATTGTTAAATAAAAAATAAATGTCACAGGACAATAGGTACATTATGGTCCTGCTTATTTAAAATTAATAATAACTCACATACATATATATAAAAGTTGACAAGTTCATGTTAATGTTCGTCTGGAAAATTTAAAAAAAACATAATGGTCTAGTTTTGAAGAAGTTGTAAAAGGGACATGTGCCTCACTATATATGAGAATACTTGGTAAAGCCATGGAAATTAAAACAGTGCTATTAGCACATTAATAGACAAATCTATCTAACTTTCTGTCTACGTATTACATAAATGCATTTACCAAGAGATGCATGTATGTATAGATATATGCAGAGAGGAAAATGTATGCAATTATACATCATATAATAAATTGTAGCTGTTGGTTAACATTCGAGTGGGGATGGATTGGGGGGCATGTGAGGGGAACCTTGGTTCTTTGCAGTAATTTACTTTTACAATAGCATATGTTATATGAATTGTATAATTAAAAATTAAAATGGCATAAAAGGAAGCATGGTTGTCATCTGCAACGTTACTAGGGAACTGCCAGAAAAATGGGTCCTCAGGAGAACATATGAACTCAATCACAAGTTTGAAGTTCATATATTCTACTATGCTTATCTCTTTATGGTGATACTGCTCTGTAACATGTCATCTGTCATTCTGTAGGCATCTATCAGGTGGCAGTCCAGAGCCCCACAGCTTATTCTCTCTTTGCAGGAATGATGCTGGGAAGCTGCATTGCCATCCTCCTGGGTGGCAACATCTGTCAAGACCTTGGGTGGCCTTTTGTCTTCTATATCTTTGGTAAGCTGCTGTCTCCCCACCCCTAGGTTTTCATATTCAGGGAGATTCTTCTGAGCGTCTATCTGTGTGTACATTTCTGGAGGAAATGAATCGAGACAGAAAGATCCTAGTAAAAGAAAATGTCTTAATATAATAGTAGGGAAGAATTAACTTATACCATCAAAGGATTTGGAAGTCCTCCTGCCTATGATGCTGTTAACATGCCATGATGCATTATTAACACCAAGTGATTGGGCAAAATCTGCTGCCCTAGCAGGCAGTAGGGGACAGACTTGCAGAGTGGTGGTTTGTGAGAGACAGAAGTATCAGAGTTGAGGAGATGGAGGTAAGAGCCCTGAGAAAGTAAGGCAGGTAGAGCTCACAGGAGAGAGTGCCTAACAGGAGACAACTGCACACAGAGAAAACCCTGGCTATCTGCAGAGTCCCCCTTGATACTCACCAGAGCACTGATTAGAATACCTGTGTGGAGACATCATCTGAGGCCGGTGGGGGGCGGGGGTGTGTGTGTGCCAGAAATCATTGGAAAAATTTAAAGAATAGTGTCCAGTACTTCTAGAGAATCAGGGATAGTGCCTGTTTCCACAAGACAGAACGAAAAGCTGTATAATTCTTGGGCCATTGGGCGGAATCCTAATAAATGTCTTTCCTCAATAGTGAGAAATAATTAGCTCTAGAGGACACACTGTTGTGGATCCCTCTAACAAATGATGATGACCAGACCCAAAGGGTCAGTGTTTCCGTGTAATTTAACTGTACCCCAAACAAAGCTCAAAAACACTTATAGGAATACAAAAATATTCAGCACCCAACAAGATATAATTCGTAATGTCTGGCTCAAGGCATAGGCTACCAGGTATGGACAAAGGCAGGAAAACACAATCCATAATAGGGAGAATAATCAATCAATCAAAACCAACCCAGAACCGACACAAATGTTAGAATTAGCACACAAGGATAGTTGCTATAACTATAACTTTATTTGTTCAAAATTTAAGTAGAAACATGCAAAATATATTTTTAAAGACCCTAAATCAAACTTCTAGAGATAAAAACTACAATATAAGGATTGAATTAATGACAGATGATACAACAGAAGAAAAGATTAATGAAATTAAAAGTAGCAATAGAAACCATCCAGAATGACCTACACAGAGAAAAAAGTAATAATAAAATGAGAACATAAGTAAGGTGTGTAGTACCCAAAGGAGAGGAGTGGGATGGGGGAGCAGAAAGAAACCTTTGAAGAAATGATGGCTGAAAGTTTTCCAAGTTTGTTGGAAACTAAACTCACAGATCCAAAAAAGTCAATGAATCTCAAGCACAGGAAATATGAAGAAACCTGTACCAAGTTATACCATAATAAAATGGCTCAAAACCAGTGATAAAGATGAAATCTTAAAAGCAGTCAAAGTTTAAAATTAGAGAAGAACAAAGATATGATGACTGCAGCTTTCCCATCAGAAGCAATAAAAGCAAGAAGGCAGTGGAACAACATCTTTCAAATACTGCAAGAAAAAAGAAAATAAATCTGTTAACATAGAATTCTAGAGACAAAAAAAACTTTTCAAAAACAAAGGCAAAATAAGGACATTTTTAGACATACAAAAGTTGAAAGAATCAGAAATTTAAATTAAAGAGAACTACCATTTTCAATAGCATCAAAAAATATGTAACAGTGCTAAATCTGACAAAAGATGTGAAACATGCACTGAAAACTAAATTATCATGAAAATAAAAAGATCCTAGAATAACCAATTTTGGAAATTAATGACAAAGTTGTAAGACTAACACAGCCTGATGTCAAGGTATATTATAAAATTACAGTCATAAAGACATTGTGGTATTGGCATAGAGACAAACAGATCACTGAAACAGAATACAGTCATAAATAGACTTACACATTAATGATAAACTGATTTTTGACAAAGATGCAAAAACAATTCAATGGAGAAAGGATAGTCTTTTTAACAGGTGGTGCTCAAAAAAAAAAAGAAAAGAATTTTGATCCATATCTTGCACTCTATACAAAAACTCAAAATGAATGTTGGATGTAATTGTAAGATCTGAAATTATCATTCTTTTAAAAGAAAACATATGAGAAAATCTTTGCTCTTTATTTAGGCAAAGATTTCTTAGCTATGACACCAAAGGTTTGATCCATAAAATAACAAGCTGATAGATTGGATTTCATCAAAATTTAAAACTTTTGCTCTTCAAAAGGCATTATTAGAATAATAAAGAGACAAGTTGAGACGGAGAGAAAATACTTGCAAAACACATATACAATAAGGACTTTTATCCAGAATGTGTAAATAATTCTCAAAACCCAACTTAAAAATGGGCAAAGACACCTCACTAAAGAGGATAGGGAGAGGGAAAATAAGTATGTGAAAAGGTGGTCAACTCAGCATCCTTAGTCATTAGGGAAATGCAAATAAAAACAATGAGCTACCTCTGCACACCTATTAGAATGGCTAATTGTGACATAATAAGAAATATATAGATATGGTTTCTGCCACCAGTTCCTGACACAGAGCTAAAACTCTTGTAATTTCATGGTGAGTGGTCGGGATGATAGGAGCATCTAAGCAGAGTTCCTAAATCCCTTGGGATTTCTTGAGTTATAGGAAAATCTTTTGTCTAATCAGGTGACTCTTGGTATCCTCCTGGATAGCTTCAGGCTAGAGGCCACCAGAAAGACCAAGCGGTGATTAGAAGCTTGGAACTTTTAGCCCCACCCTCCATCCTCCCAGGAGGAGAGGGTGCATCAGATTGTGTTAATAATCAATTATGCCGACATGATACAGCCTCCATAAAAATCCCTAAACTATGGGGTTCTAAGAGCCTCCAGGTTGGTGAACACATCCACGTGCTGGGACGGTAGCATATCCCCAGCTCCACAGGGTCAGAAACTCCTGCACTCAGGACGGTTCCAGACTTCACCCTATGTATCTCTTCATCTGGGTGTTCCTCAGTATCCTTTATCATATTTTTTATAATAAACCAGTAAACATAAATGAATATTTCCCTGACTTTTGTGAGCTGTTCCAGCAAATTATCAGACTAAGAGGGAGTTGTGGGAACCTCTGAATTTGTAGTAAAGTTGAACAGAAGTGTGGGTAATTTGAGGACTCACTACTTGCAATTAGTATCTGAAGTAGGGGGGCAGCCTGTGTGACTGAGCCCTTACTCTGTAGGGTCTGTGCTAAGGCCAGATAGTGTCAGAACTGAGCTAAACTGTAGGATGCCAGGTTGGTGTCTGTAGAGAATTAGAGAATTTCTTAGTGTGAAAACCCCACACATTTGATGTCAGAAGGGTTGTGAGCAGAGAAATCGTTTTCCTTTATTAGTATTAAAAAGGTTGGGAAAAAAAGAAAAAGGTTGAGCTGTCAAGTGTAGTCCCATTCCTAGGGTCTGTGATTTTTGTGTACACAAATAATCAAGAAATATAAAGGAATGGGTTCTAGAAACCTGTGATATTCATGTGAATATTTTGAGAAATGGGAAGAAGATATTAAGAGCAAGAGCTTTTCCCAGGAACCACACCAGAAAATAACACAATGTAAAAAAATTCACACAGAAGTTTACCAATTTTACCTCTGCTGGCAGGAGGTGTTGGCTGTGTCTCCTGCCTTCTCTGGTTTGTTTTGATTTATGATGACCCTGTCACTCACCCATGGATAAACATCACAGAAAAAGAATACATCATATCCTCCTTGGCCCAACAGGTACACATTAAAACTCTGACCTTCTCCAGAGATCTTGTATCAGCATCTGGATTTATCAGGGTGACTAAGAACGTGTGAGCATGTCTCAGATCTTACTATTCTAATCAGTAAATTTGTTTTCAGGTCAGCTCTTCTAAGCAGCCTCTTCCCATCAAAGCTATGGTCAGATCTCTACCCCTCCGGTCCTTGTGTTTTTGCTCTTTCAGCCATCAATGGTTAATTAACATAATGGTTGTATACACACCAACTTACATCAGCTCTGTGTTCAATGTTGATATCAGAGATGTGAGTATATTTCCCTCCACCCATTTCTCCTGTTTGCATGACTCTCGAATTACTCTGCCTTCACAAATCATCCCATCTAGAAAAACTTATCTTTTATTACCAAGAGATAATGTAACAGTCATGTGAGTAGCTTTTCTGAGGGTATGATGGAAGAAGCTACTGATTTTCTTAGGAAAGTATGATTTCAGAGTTGTCGGTATGATTATTAGTGCTTTATCAATACAAGGTGTGATCTCACAGCCTTTATTATGATGGTTTACTCAAGATTTTCCCCTCAGAGTGGCTTCCTGTCTGCCCTTCCTTTTATTTGTGCCCAGGTCGTTGGCATCCTGGGAGGTTACCTGGCAGATTTCCTTCTGACCAAGAATTTTAGACTTGTTACAGTGAGGAAAATTGCCACAGTTCTAGCTAAGAATAGGACCAAAAGCTCTGATAATTCATAAGGCATACAACAGCCAAAGATGTATCTTGGTTAATTCATCTGTTCTTCGTTCCATAGGAAGTCTCTCTTCTTCAGCATCCCTTGTGGTCCTGCCATACGTTGCCTCCAGCTATATCACAGCAGCGAGCCTTCGGACGCTCTCCTGTGGACCAAGCTTGTTTAGTCAGCCAGGGATCTATATCAATGCCTTAGATATTGCTCCAAGGTAGGACTATAATTTCCACTCTCATTTTCATATTTCCTGAAAAAGATTTAGCCTGCAGCCTTCCAGGAGCCCCAAACTTTGTGAAATTATAAATCATGGGTAAGGACCACTGATAGCCTGTGGCCATTTTTTCAAGTATGTGGGAGGAGGGTGTTGTTGATTTGTCTCAGTACCTTTCATTGCATATACACAGAGAGAGTCCTTTTTGACATAATTACTATATGATGGATTCATATGCTAAGCAGGGCTGAAGTGTCTATGGATCTAGCCTGGAACATTCCGGTCACCCACAGGCATTCCAGCTTTCTCATGGGAGCCTCGAGAGGGTTTGCACAGATATCTGCTATCCTGGCACCCACTGTCAGTGGATTTCTTCTCAGTCAGGTAAAGTTTTCTTGTTAAGGATTCTTAAAACACTCTGCTGAATCCATTCATAAAGGTAATAGCATAAAAAAATGTTTTCACATTTTGGATAATAAAATTAAATTGTGGGTAACTTTGTCATGAAGATCAACTTGGCAAAGAAAAATATAAAAGGATTTCCTTCATGACCTCAATCTTTACTTATTCTGAAACCAAAGCACTCACTAGTGATCCACTGGTAATATCCAGTATTTGAAATTACACAGCCACATAGATGTCCTGTGAGAAGATGATGAATCCACGCATCTATGCAACTTGCCATTACTTCTGCAACACTTTGAAATTTTCATTTGCATAACCATGCAAAAGCAAAGAGATAATAAAATCAAATATGTTTAAGTGCCTGATACATGCAGGTATTATTACAGGTATTTCATATGCAGTGATCTCATTTAATTATTGATTCTCCCACCAATTATAAAAATGAAACATTATTGTCCTCATTTCCTGATGATTAAAATCTGATAGAATATGTCTTTCCACTAAGAGGGTGTAGAACTGGAATTCTCCTAACTTAGACCTGTCTAGCTCCAAAGCCCACAATCTTCTTCTTGCAAGATTCTTCTTGCACTGCAAGAAGAAATATTATTAGCATATATACAGTCATGATTCGCACAAAAGAGAAAATGTATGGCACTTTGATAAATAGGGACAAATACAATTCTGGAGGTTAATTGCAACGGTCCTTAAGTCCATTTTATAAAGAACGTTCTGAATCCATTTTGAAATTCTTTCCATCAAACTATTAAGCTGTGTTCAGGAAATGAATTTCTATGTGAACACCCACTGGTGAATATTGTCTTCTAAACTATTAATGAGTTTCATAGAAAAAGGGATGAAAGGGGTAATATTTACTTGAAGTTTTGTCTCCTCAGGACCCTGAATTTGGGTGGAGGAATGTCTTCTCCTTGTCATTTGCCATTAACACATTAGGACTGATCCTCTACCTTATATTTGGAAAAGCAGATGTCCAAGACTGGGCTAAAGAGAGGAAACTCACTCCTTTATGAAGGTAAAGAAAAATTATTTCATCTATGGTTATAACCAGAGAAGCACTATTTAATTTTTTTAATTTTTATTTTATATTGGAGTATTAAATTTTTAATTCTATGCCATTTTTCCTTCTTAGTTACCCCACCTTGGATGGAAAATCATTAGGCACCTTATTTCATAAACGAGAAGCCTTCAGTGATGAAAATACCAACAGAAAAAGTTTTCTTTGCTGTAGCTCTTTTCAAATCTGAGATCAGTTCTTTATTTTACTCAGATTTCATTTTGAGAAAAATATAAGATGAATGAAAATTCAAATAAAATGATAGCCAAGAACATGCCATCTTCATAGAGTTAACAAGGAATCCAGAGGAGCTGCTCTATGGGAGCCAGCAGGCTAGATTCACAGTTTTTGAATCTCTAAACAGGAAACTATGTTTTGAAACTCTTAATCGAGGGCAGTAACCTCCCTAGGGCAATGATTCCTCCTACATGTGAAAATGAATATTAATTTATATATTTGTTGGGCTGGATATTGTCCATGTGTTTCTCCCTTTGTGTGCTCCACTCTCCTGCATCCTGCTCGGGCCCCAGGAGGCTGACCTGAGTGGTTTGCATCCCACACTTTCTTGTCCACTGCCTCCTGCTGGATTTTCAGTGGAGGCAGGAGAGTGAGGATAGGGAGTATTTATCTCTAAAGTTCCTCCTCGTGGGGACTGCAGGTGGCTGATCCTTCCTGTATAGTTCACAGCTCCTAGCAGACAGCCCTCTCCACATAGTCTGGTAATTTCTCTCTTCCCATGTCCCATCAAACCTTTTTTGGCCTTTATGTTGCAAGTTCTGGGATTCTCAAGAGTTATCTTGTGGTTTCCTTCCCACCTTCCCAATCCTGTGTAAATTGTCTCATTTAATACTGTCTTCAAATTACCCAGTGTGAGTCTCTTATGTTTCTCCTTCTAGGATCCAACTAATTTCAGTAGTTAAGTCATATATAAAGCTCAAAACATGAAATGGTTCAGTATTTCTTTAAATTATAATTTGTAGGTGTCAGTAGAAAGCAACCTACTTTCCCTGTTTTATAAAGAGGGGCCAAAACTATGTTCTAGGTTGCTCCCCATGGTGATCTCTACTGTGTTGAATAGAGATTACAGCCATCAAGTTATTTTGTATAGAAGTGATGTGATGGACGCTAGTTCTGAGTGTAAAATTAGGGCAAGGATATAGAAGGTCAAATTTGAATAAGCAACAACAATTACTGAGATTTTGCATAGTCTAGAATCTAGGCCCTTGGAACACTAGAGTAAATTAGACACAGTCACTATTGTCCATTCAGATGTGGAAGACACACATAATAATACATGGCAAGTGCATTGCCTTAGGTACAATAGCAGGGGGACATGCAGGTCATTACAGGAGACCAGATGAGGGGTTCCAATCCTAAGCTGAAGAGCACAGGGGAGATCTCCTTCTGCAAGTAATTCCTGAGCTAAATGTTAAAAGAGGAGTGTTATGGTAGAATTTTCCACATTGGAGCCCAACTTGTACAAAAGCATGAAAAAAAATAAACATTTCTGAAGGGAATCACTTGCCTACATGGTCAGTTAGGGAAGGGCAGAAGATTAAGTTAGGGAGGTGGGTGTGACCAGAACATGGAGGTCTTGTTCGCCATGTCAGGGAGCTACAAGCAATAGTGACATGGGCAGATTTTCTCTCTAGATAGGACACTCTGGCCCAATTCCAGAATCAGGAAGACTAGTTAGTGGTCCACACAGCAGCGGTGAGGACTGGACTAGGGTTGGAAGAGCTGGGATGGAAAGAAGAGAGATATGAGTAACATTTAGGAGGCAGAAGTGAAAGATCATGGCATTTGGTTAGATAGATGCAGGAGAAGAGAGGAGTTAGGAGTCCTGGGCCTCTAACCTGAGATACTGAATAGAGAGTGGTCTGAATAACTAAGCCAGAGAATGCAGGAAGAGTCCTTTTCAGAGGGAAGATAATGAGTTGACTTTGGACATGTGTTAGCAGTAATACTGGGATAAATGAGTGGGTGTGTGTATTAGTTTCATGGGCTGCCATAACAAAATACCACGAGCTTGTGGCTTAAGCAATAGTAATTTATTGTCTCACAATTCGAGAAGTCCAAAATCAAAATGCCAGCAGAGTTGGTTCCTTCTGAGGTTTGTGAGGGAGAATCTGTCCCATGCCTCTCTTCTGGTAGCCTCAGGCATTCTTTGGCTTATAGGTAGCTTTCTCTCTGTGTCTTCGTCTCATCTTCCCTCTCTACATATGTCTCTGTGTCAGAATTTCCCTGTTTTATAAAGACACAAGTCATATTTGATTAGGGCCCACCTTAATGACTCCATCTTAACTTGATCATCTGCAAAGACCATATTTCCAAGTGAGGTGACATTTGGTACTGTGGGTTAGGACTTCCGCATCTTTTTGGGAGACACAGTTCAATGCATAACAGCAAGCCCAAAAAAAGCCAGATCATAAATCTGAAACTTGTAAAAAGACCTGGGATGGAGACAAAGATATAAAAGTACAGACGTTCAGTACTAAAGACATGAATATTTAATGCTCAGAAGGAGCCTGTGAATGAAAAAATACCAAGCCAAAGACAGAATGCCAACATTCAAGGAGTGGGCAGAATAAGAAATGCCCACACATAACAGAGCCAAAAGGGTCAGGCTTGTACATGTGAGGAACAATGGGAGGACACAACTCTTACAGAAACGCATGAACATGGCCTTTAAGAAAGATGACAGATCAGCAATAAGTACACGGCAATTCAATTAGATGAGGTCAGGAAAGGAACATGGTCAACCTGTGATTAGAAGTTCACTGGTGGCTTTTTCATGACACATTTAGCAGAGATATGGGTGTGCAGGTCACTTTGCAGTTTGTTGGTGAGTGAATGAGAATGAGAGAGTAGAGAAAGCAAGAAAAATATTTTCAGGAAGGGATGGGAATATAGCCAGAGGAGAATAGAGGGAAAGGAAGAGTGACCTAAGTGGGAAAAGGACTGGCCCAGGGGATGCTTTGGGGAAGAAACAGTGGAGAGGGAGTGAAGATATGGAAGGACAGGGTGAAGAGATGGAGCAAGGTCTTTGAAGACACAATAAGGATTCAGGTACAGGTTTGCCTTGAACATATAGAAAGAAAATATGAAATCAAAAACATGAATTTTCTCTTTAAGAAAGGGAGTCCAGGAAACCAGCAACAAACGAAAAAGCAACCTACTTAATGGGAGAGAATATTTGAAAATCATATATTTGATAAGGGGTTAATATTGAAAATACATAAAGAACTCATACAACTCAATAACAAAAAAAGCCAATCTGATTTAAAAATGAACAGAAGAACTGAGTAGACATTTTCCAAGAGAAGACATACAAGCGGCCAACAAGTACATGAAAAGGTGCTCAACACCATCATCAGCGAAATGCAAAATCCAAACCACGAGATATCATTTCATACCTATTAGAATGGCCATTATCAAAAAGACAAGAGATAACAAGTGTTTAGAAGGATATGGAGAAAAGGGACTCGTACAATGTTGATGAGAAGGTAGATTGGTGCAGTCACTATGGAAAACAGTATGGTGGGTCCTCAAAAAATTAAAAATAGAACTACCTCATGATCCAGCAATCCCAGTTCTGAGAATACATCTGAAGGAAATGAAAACAGTATCTCAAAGAGATATCTACACTCCTATGTTCACTGCAGCATTATTCACAATAGCCAAGATATGGAAGCAACCCATCAATGGTAAATGAATAAAGAAGATAGATACACACACACACACACACACACACACACACATATACATATATTTCAGCCATGAGAATGAAAGACGTTCTGCACATGGATGGACTTTGAAGGCATTATGCAAAGTGAAATAAGTCAGATAAAGACAAATACATATTACTTATATGGGAAATCTGAGAAAGCCAAACTCATAGAAACAGAGATTAGAATGGGGGTTACTAGGGGGTGGAGGATAGGGGGGAAAGGGGAGATGTTTGCCAAAGAGTATGAACTTTCAGTTATAAGACAGATAACTTCTGGGGATCTAATGTACAGCATAGTGATTATAGTTAATAATACTGTCTTATACACTTGAATGTTGCTAAGAGGGCAACATTTTAAATCTTAAACTTTTAAATCTTAAAAGTTCTCAACACAAAAAAAGAAATGGTAATTATGTGACGTGATGGAGTTGTTAGCTAACACTGTCGTGGTAATCATTTTGCAATATAAGTGTTTCTAATCAACACAATGTGTACCTTAAACTTATACAATGTTAAATGTCAATTATATCTCAATAAAGCCGGGGCGGGGGGAGAAAAAGAGTCCATTTTTTTTCTCAGTAAAATGCCTGCTGACTATACATGTTGAACTAAATTAAGGAGTTCCAAAGTAGATACATTTTTGTTTGATGAACCCTCTTTGTTCCCTATGATATTGATGTCCCAAAAGAAAAAGAAAATCCAGTTGGTGCTAATGAAACCTCTAAGTTCCTCCTGTTGGGCAGTATAACCTGAAGGCTCCATATGCTTGCATCAGCTGCAAGATCTTGATTATTAAATATATTATTAAAACATTTACCTTGAAAATGAAAGATGACTTAAAATTGAATCAGTTGATTAAAATGATTCTATCTTCAGGTGTATTATTTTTTTAAAAGTTACAGACTACACAGTGAAAGTTCCTAAAGTTTAGGATGGCTATTTTACTCTTCCTATTGCAATCAAGTTTTTAAGAGTGATTTCTGCTGTCTTTTCTGAAATCCAGAACACATACAAAAATGTTTTCCCCATCCCGTTGTTGTTTTGTTTTTTGACTCTAATCTTCCCTAAATAGAGGAGGCACACCTGTATTGTTTGACAATAAAGAAGAAGAGGTAAAAATGGGTGCAATGATGATGATTATGAGAGAGGGAAGACATTGGATGGGATTATGGTGCCGCTTTGCCTTTGTGAGTGAAAGGTTGATCTGTGCACATAGCAGTTCATTCATGCAAGTCCACATGTCAGTGTCGTGGTGGGTTAAATGGGAGTCCATACGACAATATATTGGGTTATACAGCCTGAATCACGGTACAACAAGGGTTGGTAACTCCATATGAGACGATACTGGGTATTAAAAGGTCCATGAGGGAGCTTACTGATGGGTTTGTAGGTCTAGATGACTATACATTGGGTGTTGTGTGATCTTGTGATTTATAATAAGAATTTTATATTTGGTCTTTGTCCCTAGCTTCCTAGCTCCTAAAAACCTCGAAATGTCCCAAGTGGAGAGGTGTCTTTTGTTATGTTAATGTGGTTACTTTTGGAATGTACCAAAAGATGGGGGCTGCTTGCCAAGGGAATCCAATCTGGATTAGGGGGTGGAATTTTCAGTCTCACTCCCGTGACCTTTGGGGAGGGGAGAGGGGCTGGAAGTTGAATCAATTGCCAATGGCCAATGTTTTAACCAATCATATTTACATAACGACGCCTCCATAAAAGCTCAAAGGAGTTGAGTTCAGAGAGCTTTCGGGTTGTTGAACCAGAGCATGTCCATGTGCTGGGCTCCCAACCCCATAGGGAAGAAGGTCTTGTGTTTGGGACCCTTTTGGACCTCACCGTATGTATCTCTTCATCTGCCTGTTCCTTTGTAGCCATTAATGTCCTTTGTAATAAACCAATAATCCAGTAGATAATTGGCTTCCTGAGTTCTATGAGCAACTCCAGCAAATTAACTGAACCAGAGGAGGGGATCGTAGGAACCTCTGATTTACAGCCAATATGTCAGAAGCACAGGTAACAACCTAGGTTTATGAGAAGCATCTGAAGTGGGGGCAGCCTTGTGGGTTTCAGCCCTTAAGCTGTGGGATCTGATGCTACCTCCAAGTAGACAGTGTCAGCATTGAGTGAAATTGTAAGACGCCTGGTCAGTGTCCATTGAGAACTGGAGAACTGCTTAGCAGTGTGTGAAAAAAGCCCATGTTGTACCTTGTGCATATGACAGCGTGCAACGGGAAGTAAGCCCACTGGGAAGCATATCATGTGTTGAATTATTCATTTGTCAACACATCGGGTGTTGGTTGCATATGACAGCACATTATTCGACAGGACATTATTTCAGCACAGCCATTGTAGAATTTGTGATTTCATGAGAACTGTTCATCCTCTTCCTTGGCTCTAGATGAACCCACAGGTGTGAGGACAGTAGTGCAAATGGGTGTGTGTGTGCTGATCTCCAGTACAGCCCAGTATTTGCAGCAGCCTCTCGGAGTCAGAGTTTTTCAAGAAAAGGGAATTGATTTTTCTTGAGTAATAACAGTAGTGGACATTTTCTAAAAGTTGCAGAATGGTTAAGTTGCTTGTCCAGGGTCACAGCAGTGAGTAGCAGAACTGAGATTCAATCTCAGGCAGTCTGACTGAAGAGTGTGTGCGAAACTTCTACACTACACTGCCCCTTAAAAGTATATTTTGGGCTTCCCTGGTGGCGCAGTGGTTGAGAGTCCGCCTGCTGATGCAGGGGAAGCGGGTTCGTGCCCCGGTCCAGGAGGATCCCGCATGCCGCGGGGCGGCTGGGCCCGTGAGCCATGGCCACTGGGCCTGCGCGTCCGGAGCCTGTGCTCTGCAGCGGGAGAGGCCACAGCGGTGAGAGGCCCGCGTACCGCACACACACACAAAAAAGTGTATTTTACTTGGATCAGGAACAGCTACTAGCTATCAAAAAATTATAAAAGTTAATATAAACTATTTTATTAAATCTTCACAACCTTATGGATTAAGAAATTATTTCCATTTCCTCACAGGGAAGAGACTGAAGGGCCGGAAGGTTAAATGTCTTCCTCAAGTGCTATTTGCGTTAGGGGCAAGAATTTTACAGCGGCCAAAATTCCACTGTATAGATTGATATAAATGTTAATCAAGACTGATATTTCTGTTGTTCTTCAAATACATTGTTGAGGTTGCACTGAGCACTTCATCATTTTATCCTGCTGGGTTGCTATCAAAGACCGTTTACCATGAGCTATAAGTTTCATCTGCTGGTCCCCATTAGCTCAAGTCTCACCCCAGAACTAAGTGCCCATCAACCTGCTGGTCCTTCTGCACACACATTCCATTAGTTGCTATTTCACCACCAGAGTAAACTGTGAATCAGAAAGCAGGAAGGCCACCTAAGGGTAGGTCAGCCATCGAGGTCTGACTCAACCTCACGGAGGAGGTCTCTTTCAGACACCAGATCTTAGAATTGTTCCAATCAAGGGCAAGAGAGTCTTACCCTTCTGCTCTTCGTATGTGCTCACCTTTATCATTTCTGAATTCTTCAGTTTGGGTCATTTGGGCAGAAGTGACCAGTGTCCTCCATAAAGGCTTCAGCCATCTGGCCTCCCCATTTGAGCACAGATATGACCAGAGACGTGCTGACTGAGGATGGACTTTTGTTTGTATTCTGTATCCTTGCCTTCAACCTATACACTCTGATCTCCCTTCTCATCACTCTGTGTGCAAACAATTCATTGCCAGGCATACACACAGCCTCTAGTACAACATCTTTCTTATAGTAGTTTTAACGTGAATTTTTTTTTAACGTGAATTTTTAAGTAGGCATAATTTACATGATACAGGAGCGAGCTTTTAAGTGTAAAACTACTGAGCTACTTTATTAAGATCAGAAGTTTACAGGTGATATTCAAAAAATAATGACATGTATTGTGAAACTTTTGTTTTCCCAGGCAACACCAATCTGGGGCAGAAGTGGGGGGAAATGATTCACACTTACAGGGGAAAGATTGCACTGATCTGACACCAGCCACAACCTGCTCCTACCAAGACTTCACCCTCCAATAAAGCTCAAATCTTTCTGAGAATCCCAATGAGGGACTTATTATCATGAGTTTTGTATTATCATTGCTATGTCAATATTTGGTGTCAAACCAACAAGAAATTTAAAACCATTTCCAATATGTTCATTTGATTCACTCCTTTTCATTATCTGTAAATTCCATTACACATATGAGTAGTCATCGTGGATGACATAAGTATCCCAGGAAGCTGTTCCTATACCAGATTAGCCGGCAGTAATTTAACTGTATCCATTTTTGACCCAAACCACATAAATGTAGCCTAATTTTTAGCCCAAATTAAGTATATTCCCACTTAAGCTTTGCCTTAGCAATATTAAACCATTCCCTCCATTACTTCATCACCCATCACTAGGGGGAGTCCAACAGAATGGTGATGGATAGTGGCCTTACACGATTGTGGTTAAAACTGGTTAAAATTTTCAAACACCTAAGACTATGTGAACACATTTCTAGTGCCCTGTCCCCCTCCACCGGAAGCTTGGAAACAGCCCATGCAAATGACAGGTTCTTAATCTTGTCACTGAGAGTACTATATGGATATGACTGACTGCTGAAGGTCCTGACATGGCTGTACCATGCTTCTTTGAGTCTTCAAAGTAAGCACATAATAAATATCCAGTGAACTGAACTGAAGCACCAGTGTATGGTCAGGCCACTCCGGATGGCTGTTCTCTTGCTCTCTGTACATCTCCTGCTCGACCTACACCTGCTTCACCTACGCCCAACTCACAGGAACGTGCTTTCCCCCTGCCCCTTAGGCCAGAATGGCTTCACCTGCTAGTTTATAAAAGGGAAACAGCTGTCCTCAAGATGCTCATTACCCTGAGGGGCTGTGAGGGACGTGCCCCAGCTGCTGGTTTCCCTGGTAACTGATGAGCCAACCTGACGTCATTCCCCCTATAAATGGTAGCCTCTCCACGCCCGCCCCCTCCATGGCGAAGGCTGCTGCCATGTCCTGCAGACTGGCTGCCGCACACAGTGGGGTGCTGCTCCGGGACCTGGTTTCAGACATGTAAGATCCCCTGTCCAATAAGCCATTGACGTCTCTGTCGCTGTCTCCAAGCTATTTCTTCGGTCTTGAGGCTGGGCAACTACAAGGCTTGCAGGCCTGCGGGGTGCAGACTGATGGGTCAGCCAGAAAGCCGGGGAAACTCCTGTGAGCGCCACGATGTTGGGAAAAAAGGACAAGGAATGGAAAGTTGTGGGGAAAGACGTGGCTGTCCATTTGCATGTGGGGGCCTGTAGCAGCTGTCTGCCATGAGAGGTATCTTGCTTTTTCCATTATACTGATGATATCCTGTTAACCTCGGAGTCCCTTTCTAGTTTAAAAGTAGCAGCCCTGTACTAGTGACTCATCTGATTGCACAGAGATGGCTGGCAAATAAGCCACTGTTTGGGGTCTAGAAGATATGTGTGTGAACTCTAGGACCCCCATGGACATCAGTAGTGACCAAGGGATCCACTTTGTCAGCCATGAAGTTCAGGAATGGGCCGATAAGAATGACACACACCGGCATCTCCCCCCGCCTCACAACCCCACTGCTGCTGGGCGGTGAATGAGCTGCTTCAACAACAACTGAGACGGGAAACCTGCTCCTTCAACGTGTGGACACATCCCAAGAGCTATCGGCCCAGTGCTGACGCCATGTTAACCCAGAGGCCGCTAGTCAACGCCATTCAGGTTCAACTGTTGACCACTGAAGGACCGTTGCCAACTGCTGGCCAGGACGATAACTCACTTTTGCCCTCGCCACAGGATCTACCCCCAGAAGAACACATAACATGGCCCTGGGACTGGCAGGTAAGTCTCTGTAGTTTGGGTTTGCTGCCTCATGGAGAAGAGGTTTAGAAAGAGACAAGAGGTTTCACCTGTCTCCTACCCAGCCCCACCTAAGAGGACTAACGTAATTAATCCACGCCCCCTACTGGAGAAGGGCACCATTACACTAACCCTGCAGTTATGGCCTCTCCAGTATTCGGCACTGGCTGTGGGGACTGAGGGTAGACAGGCTGTGGGGTCCTGCAGGCCAGGACAGAAACCACGGGCAGGGGTGGTGGTATCTCAATGCTGTTACTGCTTGTATTTTGCTCAGTGGTCATCATCTTCCCTGTATTGTGCCTGTTAAACACCTTACATTTCACCCCTAGTCTGAGCAGAGGGAATCTGTTCACAGACTGGGCGACAACAGTGGCCTCACTGTGAAATGAGTTTGATGGCTGGGTCTACAGGGAGACGCCGTCATGGTCCTCCTCTGGCCCCTCCATGACCCGATAAGCTCCTGACTCCATAAGTTTGCCCACCTCTTGGCCTCCTGATACTCTTTCACTGCTGTTGTCTGTATTGCATTTGTGGTAGCTGGTTGCAGTTCGCCTCTGTGTACCTGACCCCTAGGACCCCTCACTCCTCAAAGTGTGAGGGGACAATGCGGAAGGTGGGGGGGCAAGATTGTAAGGGTTATGCGGGGTGTGTAGGGGTGGAGTATATGGAGGCTGCTCAAGATGGCTGTTCTCTTGCTCTCTGCCCATCCCCTGCTCTACCAGTGCCTGCTTCACCTACACCCTACTCACATGACTGACCTTCCTACATACTTGCGCCGGCCCCAGCTAATGATTGTTCTAGCTTTAAATCAGGACATCTCCATCATAATAAGTTATCAAAGGGGCCGTGAGGGGCATGCCCCTTTGCTGGTTTTCCTGGTAACCGACGAACCAACCTGACATCAATTCCCCACATGAACGTGCTTTCCCCCTGCCCCTTAGGCCAGAATGGCTCCACCTGCTAGTTTATTAAAGGGAAACATCTGCCCTCGTGATGGCTGTTAACCTGAGGGGCTGTGAGGAAAGTGTCCCCACTCCCGGTTTCCCTTGGTAGCTGATGAGCCAACGTGATGTCAAATCCCCCTATAAATGGTTGCCTCCCCTTCCCCATGCCCCCCCCCCCCCCACAGCGAAGACTGCTGTCAGGTCCTGCCTGCCTTCCGCCCCACATGGTGCCACTCCAGGACCTTGCTTCAGACATGTAAGATTCCCTATCCGTTACACCATTGATGTCTCTGTCACTGACTCCAGGCTCTTTCCTTGGTCTCAAGGATGGGCAAGTACAGGGCTTGCAGGCCTGAGGGGTGCAGCTCAACCGGTGTCTTCCAAATGTCCTATTCCACTTCATCATATGAGTTTCCAAGCAGAACTACCTTGTCCACTATGTCTTAAAGAAGTTTTGGTAAAATTGCTCCTTTAGTTTTTACCTGCAAACCCCTCGGAACCCTCTTCCCTCAAAGTCTGAGGGGCTGAACCACACTCACTTTTTCTCTCCCAGTAATCGCCTCTCTTTATTTCCTATGCAATTGTTACTGAATCAGCAATATTGAAATTGTGTGCCTGCCTTCATCATCCCTTTGGGTAAGGTTTTGTCCCAATTTTCCTCATTCCCAGGGGTCTTTAGTCACTTATGAAGAGGTTCCCATCGGATTCCTCCATAAACCAAGCATATTAGGATTTTACTGATTATTATCAATGAAAACAGCTTAGGTTCATCCTGAGACAATCTCTACCTTAGCTGTATGTGTGCTTAAAAAAAAAATCAATGTAGAGGTTCTTTCCCATCAAAAATTAAGAAGTCTTTCAATTAGTCAGTAACTGCAGTACACATTCTCAGTTCCCTTTGCCAGAACTACCTACCAATCTGCAGTGAGCTTTCTTTCCCAACACCTGTCACCTATTTGCCTTATTGGGTTATAGGAGCCTGTTTTGCCTGCCAGCATGAATGTGCCTGGGAATTTATGTCCTCCTGGGAACAGGAGACCAGTAATTCATCGCCACAGAGAGATAAATACTCCAGCTCCCTTGCTCCTACTGGGGACGTCTCTGAGGCAAAACCTGCACTGTCTCCCAAACTCCTAAGAATTGATCTGGACCTTACTCGATATCCCTTCTAGATCTTCTCTTCTCTGCCAGTTTTTCCTGGGAATGTGTCCTAACAGATCATTTTCACAGGAATCCTCATTTCAGGATCTGGTTCTTGAGAATTTGATCTAAGACAGTTGTTTCTGCAAGGGAACCTAGGATGCAGACTCTCAGGATAGACTTCTGGAGTTAAATCACTCACAGGCCAGATGGCACAAGGACCTTCTTGATGTTAGTAAGAGCGGTGGTAATAATCCTGGCCTACTGTAGCAGTATGATTATGAAGACCCTCTCCTGTGGGACACTGGGGTGGGAAATGGGATACTGATGAAAGGACATGCACTGGCTTGGTTAATACTTCTAGTGTTGAGAGATATGGGGAAATAGCAATTATAACAACTTCGAAGCTGGCTCTTTGATGGTCAGTACCACTGAGGGCCTCAAGCAGGAGAATTACATCAGAGCATGACATGAAAGTCAGAAAATCTCCCTGACAGCCTTTAAAGATACGCGATCTCCAATAACCAGAAGGAAGACCTGTTCTGAAGATCAGACTCAGGATTTGATGGTCAGACTAGCAGAAACACAAAGAAGACTGGATTTAAAGGCACAACAATTATACTAAAGACAAGTTTGGGGTAAACCTGAAACTTATCCTGCAGGAGTGGCCATACCTGCGCTGGCAGACAACAGCCTCTTTGTCTGCAGACCACATAGAAAGCGCAGTTGATACAGATGCCTTGCAAGAAAAAGCTTACTTGGTCAGTTTCTGTTATAGTTTCCTCTAATATCTGACAAATAATAAACCTAATGCTAGACAAATAACTAGGTCAGATCTTAGTATGTCCTAACTGGTATAGTACTGGTCCCACTAAGAGAGGGAAGGGATTTTTCACCAATAAAGTGTCAGGAATAAGGAGAGTGTGTCTGGAATATGGGACCAGGCTTTTGGGGCAGAATGTAAGACTGGATGAGGGAGACTTTGTCAATACGGGGATACAAAGCTGTGACTCAGGACTTAACGTTATATAAGCCTGAACGGGATGCCTGAAATCGTCCACTCGTGGAAAATTAGTAACTCAAAAGCAATGCTAGGGCTTCCCTGGTGGCGCAGTGGTTGAGAGTCCGCCTGCCGATGCAGGGGACACGGGTTCGTGCCCCGGTTCGGGAAGATCCCACATGCCGTGGAGCGGCTGGGCCCCTGAGCCGTGGCCGCTGAGCCTGCGCGTCCGGAGCCTGTGGTCCGCAACGGGAGAGGCCACAGCGGTGAGAGGCCCGCGTACCGCAAAAAAAAAAAAAAAAAAAAAGCGACACTGCATGCCAGGTGGAATGGCGGAGAGTAATGCCATTTTAAAAGATTTATAGGATGCTAGGGTGATGGCCTCTATCATATTCCCATTCAACTCACCATTTTGTGGCCCCAGCAAAAATGGATTGTAACAGAAGATGAAGGATTACCGTAGACTTAATCCAGTGGTAGTCTTAATCGTGTGTGTGTTGTGCCAGATGGCATATTTTTAATAGAACAACTTTATTTTCAGCATGTATAGAAGTCCTAGTTCCCAGAAGAGAGGAATGCCTCCAGGAACAGACTTAGTAAGGCTTCCAATAAGCCTAAAACTATGAATGCTGACTTGTCACGTTGGGATCCTCTTGCTGGTAGACCAAGTGAAAGAAAGAAGCCGCCATACTGGCCAGGAGTATTTAACCCTGATCATATGAGACTGTTGGTTGCTACCACATAATAGGGACAGAGACAAGTATGTCCTGAGCTCAGGGAATCCCATGTCCATTTTAACTATGAAAAAGTAATTACAGCACCTACATAAAAGTTATGGCATCAAACCTTCAGAGATGAATTATTGGGTTACCCTACTCTGCAGGCAACCCAAAGCAGCAAATGTGCTGGCCAAGAGAGGAGACCTGTAATGGGTAGATGAAGAAAGATCATGAATATCAGTTACGTCCTTGGGACTGATTACGGCAGCAGGGGTGTAAATATTTCATTAATCTTTTCTTCCTGAAGAATCAGTGCTATGAACTTAATGTGAAGGGAGAATGGAACTGAAGAGTGTGAAGGATAACAGAAGCTGTTGGTGCGCTGCCCTTATCTCCTGGGGTCCTTTATATTTTGGAGCACACAAATTCCCCTTGTGCCTTCACTGGCAACAGCCAGCACCCCCATCACTTGGTTTGAGGGCTGCCCTTGGGTTGCTGGAACCTACTTGATCTGTGCTCACTGAAAGGTAAAATTGTCTGGGGAGTTAGGACCTCCCAGAGGCAGCCCTTAGCCAGGGATTAATGGATGCTGGCATATACATACTCCAACTTCTTTAGCTTTGGTTAGGAAAACTCTGAGGTATGGTCAAGGCTGTGCCCACTGCTCCCTTGCAGAATGAACCCCAAATTGCCTTCCTCCAGATTTAGCTTGTTACCGCACTCTTGTTTGTTCTCCTTTCTTTTTCTGCCCACTTCCCTCCTTCCCTGCTGTTTTCATTGTTTTTCTGAAAATACTGCCTATTAAATCACTTTTACAGGAATCTTAATGTCAAGGTCTGCTTCTAGGAGAAGAAACATTTATTTTGGTAATAATATTAGTGTTATTTGGATGTTAATATGGGTATAATAAAGCAAGAAATGTAATTATATTAACTAAGACATTCAACATGAGGGGAAAATGCAAGAGTATAAAATTAACGAACTTTAAAAGAAATCGCTCTAACATTCAATTTGAATTGGAAATATTAGAATTTATGATTTTTCTCTTAAAAACTGTTTCCAAACTCTTCCACTGAAAAGGCCTAGACGCAATGAGCACCCCAGTGCCCAGTGTGTGGTCTCCAAATGTTCTTTCTTTCTGAAAGGAACCAGCACTCCTTAAAGTCCAGGTCTGGGAAAAGAAAATATTTGGGGACCCTAGAATATAATTTGTGCTAGAAAATAAGGAAGCTAACCAAGATCATTAGGGTCATGTCATAAGGACATAGAAACCAGCTTGAAGGGACTCTTGCTGGCCAAAGAGGAGACAATCTGAGAATCAAAATAGAGTAAGGACTGATGGATTGAAACACATCAAATTCCATGAGGTCATAAGTTTACTTGGTCATCTTTGCTAAGACACTAAATTATTATTCTGGAATTTTATAAAGTATTTATCCTGACTTTCCTATTAAATCTGTATTTAAGTATAACCAAATATTTGATTAGGAATATTTCCTGTTTTGTAGAAAATTCCAGCTCATAAATGAAGGCATGATAGGATTAGAAAATCACCATTTTGCAACTTCTAATGAAATAACAGTTCTAGGTAACATTAACAACAGCTAAAATCACAGGTGAAAGGTTAAGTACTTTATTAGTGGATAAATCAGAGAATATCTGAACCCCCTGATCAGTCTTACTAAAAGTGAGACAACCTGCTATGGTGAAAACATCCAGCACCCCTACGAAGTATTCATGTCCTGAATCTAACCAAGTCTCTCTATATACTTAGTAGTTCCCAGGATAAAGAAATATATCAAATGACACAGGAAGCAATTAGCCAAATCAATTATGAGAGTCATTCTGCAAATGACTCTTGTATTATTGTTGTTTTAAATAACAGCAAGTAGAAAAGAGGGGGTGGAATTGTTATGAAATTAAAGAGAGCCGAGAGCCATAACAATTAAGTGTCATATGTGGATCTTGTTTGGATCTTCATTTAAATAAATCAAGTATAAATGAATAACCTTGAAGCAATTAGGAAAATTTTCATAATGACTGGATATTAGATGATATTAAGGAGTTATTGTTTATTTATTAGATATGCTGATGGCATGTTACGTTTTCAAAAGTCCTAATGAGCTATGTAGTCATGCTGTACATTTTGCAGGAGAAATGACATGATATAATAGAAAACAACCTTTGGGTATATGGAAACTCGAATGGCCAATTATTGAAAATTGTGGAAACTGGTTAAGGGGTACATGGTTATATTAGACTGGTCTACTTTTTTTTTTTTTAATGTTTGAAACTTTCCATAATAAAACGTTAAACATAAAAACTTAATAAGGAAAACACAGAATCCAGATGTAGAAGCCAGAAGTAATTTCAAAGGGTATGACAGAGCAGTGTAAAGCTTTGGGGCCAGCAAATAGAATGATGGTTCCCTCCTGGGTAATCAGTACCTAGAACTGGGGATATTGACACCAGATAGGAGGTTGTTTGCTTAAAACATGGACATTAAACAGCTGCTGACCTGGGACTTTCAATCAATAAAAGGGCCCCTTCCCAGAAAATGTCAGAAGTTGCCAGTCTTTGTGTCAGACAGGACAAACAGCACAAACATCCTGGAATAGCCAGATGAAAATCAGCAAAGCCTAGACTTCAGAAAAAGAAAACAAACCCAGCTGTATATGACAAGACATCAAAGTCTCTTGGGCAAATGGGTTAAGGTTTTCAACATTTTAAAAAACTTTTTATTGGAGTCTAGTTGATTTACAATGTTGTGTTATTTTCAGGTGTACAACAAAGTTCATCAGTTATACATATATCCACTTTTTTTACATTCTTTTCCCATACAGTTCATTACAGAGTATTGAGTAGAGTTCCCCGTGCTGTGCAGTAGGTCCTTATTAGATATCTATGTTATATATAGTAGCGAGTATAGGTCAATCCCAATCTCCCAATTTATCCCTCGCCCCCTTACCCCCTGGTAACCATAAATTTGTTTTCTACATCTGTGACTCTACTTCTGTTTCAACATTTCTTGAGAGAGAAAATAATTTGTTTAATTTATAGAGCATCTTCTATGTGCCAAACATTTATTGGGCACTTTAAAAGCACACTAAAAAAAATTTAAATGCTTAAGTATGTAAGAAACTATAGTGCACAATTTTTTATTTAAGGGTTTAGATGTCCCTATCTGCTCAGTAGTTTGCCTTCAAAGGGTTCCAAGGTAAAATGCTCCCAAGTACTGCTATAGATAGGAGGCTGAACCAGCAGAACTTACAGTCAATGCAGGAGAAGCCACAAGGGAATTCATACTCTTCAGAGGACACAACTCAATAAAATGTACCTCATTCTGAGTAGCTTGAATATTAAACAGATGTGACCTTTGGAAGAGATGACAAAAGGAGTGTGGGGGGAGGAGGGATGAGACGGAGGGAGAGGAAGGGAAGAGGAAAAGAGAGGAGAGGCAGAAGGGAAAGGAGGGAAGAAGGAAGGATGGAAAGGAGGGAGGGAAGAAGTGGGGAAAAGCCAATACGTCATTTATAAGGCATTTAGAAAGCCATAGCATGCCTGTCAAAATAGTACTGTACGCACAGAACCATCCTCAATAGAAAAATCCTGGAAATTCTTATGGGGCAGGCAGGTTCTACTTCCTGGTAGGGACAGAGACTGGTGGTGTCTGTCTGTCATGGTCATGAAATTACTGGCAGATTTCTAGGAGGTTTCTGGCCCATTGGATGACTTTAAGACTTGCACTCCTCCCCTGAAGATTCAAGGCAAGAATGTAAGTGAAGTTAAAAATTAAGTTCTCAGCTTTGACCTAGGGAGATCAAAAGATATGAAGAATTTAAATGGCTGAAATTAGCAAATCCTGTAATTCAGTATTTTTAAAAGTTGAGAGGAAAGTCTGCACAGGGGAAGAAGGAATCGCTTTTCTGTCCTGAATCAGGTTAGTGACTATACGCTTATCTACTATTCATTAAATGAAATTTACAATTAATTAATTCCCCAGGAGGATTAATCAGGAGGGCTCCTTTGTTAGAGATCTGGTCAAAGGTATTTAGCAATCTGGGGAAATCTGGGGGGGAAATACGTATTTTCGCAAGTTTTTCACAAGGGAAAGAAAAAAAAATTTGTAGGGATGAATGTGAGCTGGACAGTTATGTGGATAGACAAGGAAAGAGAAGTGTGTATTGTGGTGGATGGTGCTTGTGTATTTGTGAGTGGTGTGTATGTGGTGGAGAGTACATGTGTGCTCATGATGTATGTGATGGTGGTGGTGGTGTGTGTGTGTGTACTGAAAAAAACAGCAGCCAGACATTCCAATGTGTAATAATGGTAGTTGACAAACTGCTCGTTTAAATACACTTTGCAAATCCAATCTTAGGAATTTTAAGTGTCTTTTGAGCATCTGCTGTCATATATGCTGATATGGTCAAAACTCTTTTGTTTGATTCACCCACTTTTCTGAGCTTCCTACCAACAAAGGCAGACCTGGCAGCAGGAGTCCTTTTGTCCAAGGTAGTAGGGAGAATGATTTGCCTCTCCTTATAAGGGTGCTATTAAAAAGCAGATCTTTAACTCTATGAAGATATAAGAAAACTAAAGGAATTAATTTTACCTTTAATTCCTTTTCTGACATCTTTCCTTTCTTTTTGTACATCCAAGTTTCTGACCTTTAGCAATCTCCTTCTGTCTGAAAAACTTCTTTTCGTATTCCCTGCAGGGTAGGTTTCCTGGCAATAAATTGCCTCATGTTTTTTGTGTTTCATAGTCTTTATTTCTCTTTCACTTTTCTTTTTAATTCATTCACATTCTTGCATGTAGCTCAAGTTTCTTTTCTTTTCCAACATCTTTATTGGAGTATAATTGCTTTACAGTGTTGTGTTAGTTTCTGCTGTATGACAAAGTGAATCAGCTATATGTATACATATATCCCCATATCCCCTCCCTCTTGCGTCTCCCTCCCAAACTCCCTATCCCACCCCTCTAGGTGGTCACACAGCACCGAGCTGATCTTCCTTTTTTTTTTTAAGATTCCATATATATGTGTTAGCATACAGTATTTTTTTTTCTCTTTCTGACTTACTTCACTCTGTATGACAGACTCTAGGTCCATCCACCTCACTACAAATAATTCAATTTCATTTCTTTTTATGTCTGAGTAATATTCCATCGTATATATGTGCCACATCTTCTTTATCCATTCATCTGTTGATGGACACTTAGGTTGCTTCCATGTCCTGGCTATTGTAAATAGAGCTGCAATGAGCATTGTGATACATGACTCTTTTTGAATTATGGTTTTCTCCGGGTTTATGCCCAGTAGTGGGATTGCTAGGTCGTATGGTAGTTCTATTTTTAGTTTTTTAAGGAACCTCCATACTGTTCTCCATAGTGGCTGTATCAATTTACATTCCCACCAACAGTGCAACAGGGTTCCCTTTTCTCCATAGTCTCTCCAGCATTGATTGTTAGTAGATTTTTTGATGGTGGCCATTCTGACCTGTGTGAGGTGATACCTCACTGCAGTTTTGATTTGCATTTCTCTAATGATTAGTGATGTTGAGCATCCTTTCATGTGTTTATTGGCAATCTGTATATCTTCTATATATTTCTAATGAAATGTCTGTTTAGGCCTTCTGCTCATTTTTGGATTGAGTTGTTTGTTTTTTTGATATTGAGCTGCATGTTCTGCTTGTAAATTTTGGAGATTAATCCTTTGTTGCTTCATTTGAAAATATTTTCTCCCATTTTGAGAGTTGTCTTCTCGTCTTGTTTATGGTTTCCTTTGCTGTGCAAAAGCTTTGAAGTTTCATTAGGTCCCATTTGTTTATTTTTGTTTTTATTTCCATTCCTCTAGGAGGCGGGTCAAAAAGGATCTTGCTGTGATTTGTCATAGAGTGTTCTGCCTATGTTTTCCTCTAAGAGTTTTATAGTATCTGGCCTTATATCTAGATCTTTAATCCATTTTGAGTTTCTTTTTGTGTATGGTGTTAGGGAGTGTTCTAATTTCATTCTTTTACATGTGGTTGTCCAGTTTTCCCAGCACCACTTATCGAAGAGGCTGTCTTTTCTCCACTGTATATTCTTGCCTCCTTTATCAAAGATAAGGTGACTATATGTGCATGGGTTTATCTCTGGGCTTTCTATCCTGTTCCATTGATCTATATTTGTTTCTGTGCCAGTACCATTCTGTCTTGATTACTGTAGCTTTGTAGTATAGTCTGAAGTCTGTGAGCCTGATTCCTCGAGCTCCATTTTTCTTTCTCAAGATTGCTTTGGTTATTCAGGGTCTTTTGTCTTTCCATACAAATGGTGAAATTTTTGGTTCTAGTTCTGTGGAAAATGCCATTGGTAGTTAGATAGGGATTGCATTGAATCTGTAGATTGCTTTGGGTAGTACAGTCATTTTCACAGTGTTGATTCTTCCAATCCAAGAACATGGTATATCTCTCCATCTGTTTGTATCATCTTTAATTTCTTTCATCTGTGTCTTATAGTTTTCTGCATACAGGTCTTTTGTCTCCCTAGGTAGGTTTATTCCTAGGCATTTTATTCTTTTTGTTGCAATGGTAAATGGGAGTGTTTTCTTAATTTCACTTTCAGATTTTTCATCATTAGTGTATAAGAATGCAAGAGATTTCTGTGCATTAGTTTTTTATCCTGCTACTTTACCAAATTCACTGATTAGCTCTAGTAGTTTTCTGGTAGCAGCTTTAGGATTCTCTATGTCTAGTATCATGTCATCTGCAAACAGTGACAGTTTTACTTCTTTTTCACTTTTGAGGGGTATCTTCACTGCATTTAGAATTATAGTTTGGCAGGATCTGTTTGTTTTCTATAGTTTTCAGGTTTTCTGTATATTTAGTAATCAACAAATATATCATAAAAATGAAATGTGAAAGCAAGAACATGATAGAGTTGAAAGGGTACTGGTATGACAAAGCAAATTTCCCTTGGATTAATGTTTTAAATCAGAGAGGAGTGCTAGATGGATTTTGCTCAGTTCCTCCCCGAGTTATGCTGACATCAGTGTGTTTTGCACTTGCAGTGGATAGAGAACAAACCCTTCAGCAAGAAGAGAAGCAACCGGAACACCCTTATGTAAATGGATAACCAGGTCCCTCCCAGGAAAGGTAGAAATTATTCTCTGTTCCTCACATAGGTTTTCTCCTGCTCAAATATGACACCACAGATTCCATGTGAGAGGCTTTTGTCCATAAAAGTATGTATGGGGTCTTAGAAATGTTCAGGAAAGGAGGTGAAAGAAAAAAAAAAAAAAAAAAACGAGTCCTGCTATGGTTTTCCATTAGAAAAACCCTAAATAAAAGAATCCTTGTATCTAGATTGTTCACACTTTGTTATTTTGATTCTTATATACTTGTCAGTTTACCACTTGGTGCAGAATATCAGAAAGAGGTGCACTATTTTGGTTTTATCTCAAGGAGAAAGAGACAGATCCATGGATGCAAGTGAGGCAGGATGAATGTTCTTGAGTCACTGCACCCTTGTATATCAACAGGTGGATATTTACAGAATATTTTTTTAGACTAACTGTTTATCTCAAGCAGGGCAGGGGGAAAACAATAAGGAATTACTGCAGATTAGTGTTAGGTCCATGTCATAGGGGACAAAATTCTAGAAGAGAGGGTGGGCAACAGATTGCATACTCTTTCAATTTATATAAATGTTAGTGGGCTATTAAATTTTATATTTCTTGTATCAATTTTGATATTTTTATATTGTTCCTTTGAATTGGAATCTATATTCAAATTTATACATGAACATATAAAAGATATAAACATGTATAAGACATAAGCATATATACATATATATATATAATTGATTCCTGCCTTTATGCTTAACATTTCCTCCCTTTTAGGTTCTTTGGGTTTGTCTCTTTGTTCATTTTCCAAGTCTTTGAGTTCTCTCTTCTTTTCTGATAAATATGTTTAGGAGTGTACAGTTTGCTCTAACTTTCCATGAATTTGACATGTAGTATCTTACCGTTACTCAGTCCCAAGCACTTTAGAACACCCCTTGTGACTTTTTTAAATTTTAATTTAATTTTATTTTTTTTACATCTTTATTGGAATATAATTGCTTTACAATGGTTTGATTTTTAGATTTTTAAATGTTTTATTGAAGTGTAGTTGACTTACAATGTTGTGCTGATTTCTGCTGTACAGCAAAGTGACTCAGTTATACACATATATATATATTACACATAAATATACATATACACATATATATATTCTCTTTCTATATTCTTTTCTAATTTCCTATGTTTTCTTTAATTCAAGACATTTAGAAGTAAAGCATGTTCTTCCTGGAGTAACGTAGAGGAAAACAAAACACAAAAGGGCACCCCTAAGTGACCATGACAAGCCCTCCTCCATACATGGTGAGGATTAGGTTGTTTAGAAAGCTTTGGAACAAGTCATCTTGGTGTATGTGTGTACATTCGTGGTTTGAGATGTTTTTCAGATGACCCAAGGCCAGTGAGTTTAAAATGAAAGGAAGGGCTCGGTAATGATTAAATTTCTGAGGCATTCTTTTCTTTCTTCTGCTCAGTTCCAAGGTTCAAACAGGGCAAAAATTTTTGCCTGTCTCCCTGGAAAGTTAGGAGGCAGTGTATTTACCCTTCACTGCCTCAGTGAGTTTTTGGCATCTAAACGTTTAGGGAAGAGGTCTCTTACTAGACCTTCCCACTGCCAGGGCTTTGGTGTCTGACTCCTGTTGTCCCCATTCCCTGGGAATCCAGAAAAAACCCTGTGATCAAATGTCTTCAGGGTAAAATCTTCCTTCAACGATCAGTTTATGCCCTGAAGACTGTCTTCACAAAATCTTTGGCCTGAATATCTCATCTTTCCTGCCAGATCATCCACACTTTCAATGAAATGTTATTTTAAATATATTTTATCTAATATTCTTATCTGTTTACAAAGGGAATCAGTCCAGAAAGCTTATTTTCCGGGCACTAATGTTTCTCTTTTCACTTAATATATCTAAATAGTAACCCACATTTGTACCTAAAGAGCTTCCTCATCATTTTTTAGAGTTGCATATGAATTTGGTATGAATATATTATACTTTATTTAACTAATTATTGATTTATCTGATTTGTTTAAAATCTTTTACCGTTGTTTCAAACAATTCTTCAAAAATGGATAATGATATAAAATTCAATTCAGTGAGATAACTGAAAAAATATTTGTGCAACTAAATAAAATAGCCTCAAATATATAAAAGCAAAATTAACAGTACGTTAAAAAGATACAAAAATCCTAATAAAATATTAGCAAAACAGGTTGAAGAATTTATAAAAACATTTTTAAAAATCATGAACACTAAGTCCAGCTTAACCTAGGAAAGGAAGAATAGTTTTATATTAAAAAGTAGATAACTGTCATTCAACACAAATTAAAGAGAAAAACTGTATGATGATCTCAATAGATATACAAAAAATATCTTTATGAAATTAACAGTCATTCCCAATGAACACTATTAGGTAACTAGGAATATGTAATGGACAGAACTCTAAGATGGCCCCTTTGCATTCTTGGGTGGAACCAAAGTGCAAAGGACAAAGCAGAGAGCTCAGAGGACAGAGCCAAGAGCCACAGGGATTATCCCCAGGCCTTGAGAAAGATCCAACATTTGTCTAGCTGAACTTCAAAACTCTTATGGATCAATGACTCCTTTTTACTCTCCATTTTTACCCTTTGGAACTAGAATGTCTGTATCAGTTATTCTGTGCCTGTCCCACCACTGTACAGTGGAAGTTTTGGGGGCATGTAACTTGTGTCCTTAGTTTCACAAGTCCACAGATAGATACTGCACCGAGGGTGGTTTACTTTTAGAAGCTTCATCCACACCTGTTTTAGATGATTTGGATCATGAGATTTTGGAAATTTGAGCTAATGAGATTTTGATGAGGCTTTGGACTTGAGTTGATGCTATATTGAGATGAGACCTTTAGGAACCTTGGGAATGGGGTATGTTTTGCATAAGGGATGAACATGGATCTTCCAGGACCAGATGGTGAACTGAAGTAGGTAGAATTCTAAGCCTGCCCACAAGATCCTGGCCCCTGGTATACATACACCTTCCTCCAGTTTTTGAAGCAAACACTAACCTAGGTGCTGCTTGAAGGGATTTTGCAGATCTAATCATGGTCCCTAATCAGCTGATCTTAAAATAGGGAAATTATCCAGGTAGGACAGATCTAATCACGACAGCTCTTTAAATCTGGGTCTAGAGGTCAGAGAGCAGTTAGAGAGGTTCAAAGCATGAGAGGGATTCAATATAAGAGAGATTTACAATAGCCCGGAGATGGAAACAACTTAAGTGCCCATCATTGGATGAATGGATAAAGAAGATGTGGCACATATATACAATGGAATATTACTCAGCCATAAAATGGAACGAAACTGAGTTATTTGTAGTGAGATGGATGGACCTAGAGTCTGTCATACAGAGTGAAGTAAGTCAGAAAGAGAAAGACAAATACTGTATGCTAACACATATATATGGAATTTAAAAAAATTATGTCATGAAGAACCTAGGGGTAAGACAGGAATAAAGACACAGACCTACTGGAGAACAGACTTGAGGATATGGGGAGGCGAAGGGTGAGCTGTGACAAAGCGAGAGAGAGGCATGGACATATATACACTAACAAACGTAAGGTAGATAGCTAGTGGGAAGCAGCCGCATAGCACAGGGATATCAGCTCAGTGCATTGTGACCGCCTGGAGGGGTGGGATAGGGAGGATGGGAGGGAGGGAGACGCAAGAGGGAAGAGATATGGGAACATATGTATATGTATAACTGATTCACTTTGTTATAAAGCAGAAACTAACACACCATTGTAAAGCAATTATACCCCAATAAAGATGTTAAAAAAAAAAAAAAAGATGTGCTGTTAGTGTAAAATGCCTATCAGATTTCAAAGACTGAGTAGTAAAATAATAAAAAATTTAAAAAAAGATTCTACCCTGCTGGCTTTGGGGATGGAGGGGTCCATGTGAGAAGGAATGTACACAGCCTCTTAAAACTAGCAGCTCTTAGCTGACAGCCAGCAGGAAAATGGCAACCTTTGTACTACAACCATGGAAAACTGAATTCTTCCAATAGCCTGAATGAGCTTGGAAATAGATCCTTCCTTAGAACCCATGTTGGCTGATCCCTTGCTATTAGCCTTTAAGACCAGGAGTGGAATATCCAACCACATCATGCTAAAACTTCTGACCTATGAGCTAATAAACATGTGTTGTGTTAAGCCATTATGTTTGTGAAATTTTTTTGCACAGGAAAGCTAGCTGGATATAACGTCAATATTTAAAAGTCAAATTTATTTCTTTATACCAACCACAGACAATTTAAAAATATAACCTTCATTGGGTTGTAACAATGTAGGTTCACTCCTCTTTTCTTTCAGGCTGGCCAACAAATGTGCTTTTGGATCTATGCCAATCTGACATGTCATCGTAGTTTCTCTCTCTACACAAATGTTTTTGGTGTGTGTGGGGCCGTTATTCTGCTTACCACACATCCCATAACAGTTATTTGAGTTATAACAAGTTCAACCCACAAGAAAAAATTCTACTTAATTTAAGTTATAATTTTATTTCTAGAAATCTAATTGGCACAAATTTTCTGGAACATATTTATAACTTAGACATTAAACCACATAAATTCCTACAGATATTTTTCTTTCTTCCTTCCTTTCTTCCCTCCTCTCCTTTTTTTGTACTTCCTTAACCCATTTTTTGTACCACCTCCCTCACCGCTGGCAACCACTAATCTGTTCTCTGTATATACGAGCTTGATTTCTTTTTTTTTAAGATTCCACATATAAAAGAGATCATACAGTATTTGTCTTTCTCTGTCTGACCTATTTAACTTAGTGTTAATGTCCTTGAGGTCCATCCATGTTGTCCCAAATGGCAAGATTTCATTCTTTTTAAATAAAAACACTAATTCAAAAAGATACATGTACCCAATGTTCATAGCAGCGTTATTTACAATCACAAAGATATGGAGGCAAACTAAGTGCCCATCAACAGATGAATGGATAAAGAAGATGTAGTATATATGTACAATGGAATATTATTCATCCATTAAAAACTCAAATTCTGCCATTTGTAACAACATGGATGGACCTAAAGGGTATTGTGCTTAGTGAAATAAGTCAGACAAAGACAAATATTCTATATTACCACTTATATATGGAATCTAAAGAATAAAACAAATTAATGAATGTAACAAAACAGAAACAGACTCACAGATATAGAGAACAAACTGGTGGTTACCCAGTGGGAAGAGGGAAGCGGGGAAGGGGCCAGATAGTGTTAGGAGATTAAGAGATACAAACTACCATGTATAAAATAAGCAACAAGGGTATATTGTACAGTACAGGGAAGTATAGCCATTGTTTTGTAAAAACTTTAAAAGGAGTATAATTTTAAAATATTGAATTACTGTGATGTATACCTGAAATTAAAATAATATTATAAATCAACTATACTTCAATTAAAAGAATTTTATTCTTTTTTAAGGCTTAATAATCTTCCATCATATATATAACCACATTTTCTTTATCTATTCATCCATCAGTAGATACTTAGGTTGTTTCCATATCTTGGTTATTGTAAACAATGCTGCAATATACATGGGGGTATAGATACATTTTCAAGTTAGTGTTTTCATTTTCCTTGAATAAGTACCCAGAAATGGAATTGCTGGATCATACAGTAGGTATTTTTTTCTTTTCTGTAATTTAATTTTAATATTTTTAAATTTAATTTTATTTTCTTAATACAGCAGGTTCTTATTAGTTATCTGTTTTATACATATTAGTGTATACATGTCAATCCCAATCTCCCAACTCATCCCACCACCACCCCACCTTCCACGTTCCCTCCTTGTGTCCATACATTTGTTCTCTACATCTTTGTCTCTATTTCTTCCTTGCAAACCAGTCCATCTGTACCATTTTTCTAGATTCCACATATATGTGTTAATATACGATATTTGTTATTCTCTTTCTGACTTCACTGTGTATGACAGTGTCTAGGTCCATCCATGTCTCTATAAATGACCAAATTTCATTCCTTTTTATGAATGAGTAATATTCCATTGTATATATGTAACACATCTTCTTTATCCATCTGTCAATGGGCATTTAGGTTGCTTCCATGACCTGACTATTGTAAATAGTGCTGCGGTGAACATTGGGGTGCATGTGTCTTTTTGAATTGTGGTTTTCTCTGGATATATACCCAGTAGTGGGATTGTTGGGTCATATGGTAATTCTATTTTTAGTTTTTTAAAGAACCTCCATACTGTTCTCCATAGTGTCTGTATCATTTACATTCCCACCGACAGTGCAAGAGGGTTCCCTTTTCTGCACACCCTCTCCAGCATTTTATTGTTTGTAGAGTTTTTGATGATGGCCATTCTGACTGGTGTGAGGTGAGTACCTCATTGTAGTTTTGATTTGCATTTCTCCAATAATTAGTGATGTTGAGCAGCTTTTCATGTGCCTCTTGGTCATCTGTATGTCTTCTTTGGAGAAATGTCTATTTAGGTCTTCTGCCCATTTTTTGACTGGGTTTTTTTTTAATATTGAGCTGCATGAGCTGTTTATATATTTTGGAGGTTAATCCTTTGTCTGTTGATCTGTTTGCAAGTATTTTCTCCCATTCTGAGGGTTGTCTTTTTGTCCTGTTTCTAGTTTCCTTTGCTGTACAGTAGCTTTTAGTTTCATTAGGTCCCATTTAAAAATTTTTGTTTTTATTTCCATTACTCTATGAGGTGGATCAAAAAAGATCTTGCTGTGATTTATGTCAAAGAGTGTTCTTCCCATGTTTTCCTCTAATTTTATAGTGTCCAGTCTTACATTTAGGTCTTTAATCCATTTTGAGTTTATTTTTGTGTACGGTGTTACGGAGTATTCTAATTTCATTCTTTTATATTTGGCTGTCCAGTTTTCCCAGCACCACTTACTGAAGAGACTGTCTTTTCTCCATTGTATATCCTTGCCTCCTCTATCATAGATTAGTTGAACATAGGTGCGTGGATTTATCTCTAGGCTTTCTATCCTGTTCCATTAATCTATATTTCTGTTTTTGTGCCAGTACCATATTGTCTCGATTACTGTAGCTTTGTAGTATAGTCTGAAGTCAGGGAGTCTGATTCCTCCAGCTCCGTTTTTTCCCCGCAGGATTGCTTTGGCTATTCAGGGTCTTTTGTGTCTTCATACAAATTTTAAGATTTTTTGCTCTAGTTCTATGAAAAAAAAAATGCCATTGGTACTTTGATAAGAATTGCGTTGAATCTTTAGATTGCTTTGGGTAGTATAATCATTTTCACAATATTGATTCTTCCAATGCAAGAACATGGTATATCTCTCCATCTGTTTCTGTCATCTGATTTCTTTCATCAGTGTCATATAGTTTTCAGAGTAAAGGTCTTTTACCTCCTTAGGTAGGTTTTTTCCTAGGTACTTTATTCTTTATGTTGCAGTGGTGAACGGGATTGTTTTTTTTTTTCTTTTCTTTTCTTTTTTTGCGGTACGTGGGCCTCTCACTGCTGTGGCCTCTCCCGCTGCGGAGCACAGGCTCCGAACGCACAGGCCCAGCGGCCATGGCTCACGGGCCCAACCACTCCGCAACACGTGGGACCCTCCCGGACCGGGACACGAACCCGTGTCCCCCGCATCGGCAGGCAGATTCTCAACCACTGCGCCACCAGGGAAGCCCGGGATTGTTTTCTTAATTTCACTTTCTGATCTTTCTATGTTAGTGTATGGGAATGCAAGAGATTTCTGTGCATTAATTTTGTATCTTGCAAGTTCACCAAATTCATTGATTAGCTCTAGTAGTTTTCTGGTGGCATCTTTAGGATTATCTATGTATAGATATCCTGTCATCTGCAAAGAGTGTCAGTTTTACTTCTTTTCCAATTTGTATTCCTTTTATTTATTTTTAATATCTGATTGCCTGGCTAGGACTTCTAAAACTATGTTGAATAAGAGTGGCAACAGTGCACAACCTTGTCTTTTTCCTGATCTTAGAGAAAATGCTTTCAGTTTTTCAACACTGAGAATGATGTTTGCTGTGCGTTTGTCATATATGGACTTTATTATGTTGAGGTAGCTTCCCTCTATGCCCACTTTCTGGTGTAATGTGTTGTTGGATTCTGTTTGCTTGTATTTTGTTGAGGATTTTTGCATCTTTATTCATCTCATCAGTGATATTGGCCTGTAATTTTCTTTTTTTGTAGTATCTTTGTCTGGTTTTGGTATCAGGGTGATGGTGGCCTCGTAGAATGAGCTTGGGAGTGTTCCTCCCTTTGCAATTTTTTAGAAGAGTTTGAGAAGGATGGGTGTTACCTCTTCCCTAAATGTTTGATAGAATTCACCTGTGAAGCCATCTGGTACTGGAATTCTGTTTGTTGGAAGATTTTTAATCACAGTTTCAATTTCATTACTTGTGATTGGTTTGTTCATATTTTCTATTTATTCCTGGTTCAGTCTTGGAAGGTAATACCTTTCTAAGAATTTGTTCATTTCTTCCAGGTTGTCCATTTTACTGGCATAGAGTTACTTGTAGTAGTCTCTTAGGATGCTTTGTATTTCTGCGGTGTCTGTTGTAACTTCTCCTTTTTCATTTCTAATTTTATTGATTTGAGTCCTCTCCCTCTTGATGACTCTGGCTAAAGGTTTGTCAGTTTTGTTTATCTTCTCAAAGAACCAGCTTTTAGTTTTCTTGATCTTTGCTATTGTTTTCTTTGTTTCTATTTCATTTATTTCTGCTCTGATCTTTATGATTTCTTTCCTTCTGCTAACTTTGGGTTTTGTTTGTTCTTCTTTCTCTAGTTCCTTTAGGTGGAAGGTTAGATTGTTTATTTAAGATTCTTCTTGTTTCTTGAGGTAGGCTTGTATAGCTATAAACTTCCCTCTTAGAACTGCTTTTGCCACATCCCATAGGTTTTGGATCGTCATGTTTTCATTGTCATTTTTCTCTAGGTATTTTTTGATTTCCTCTTTGATTTCTTCAGTGATCTCTTGGTTATTTAGTAATGTATTGTTTAGCCTCCATGTGGTTGTTTTTTTTCCCCTGTAATTGATTTCTAATCTCATAGCACTGTGGTCAGAAAAGATGCTTGATATGATTTCAGTTTTCTTAAATTTACTGAGGCTTGATTTATGACCCAAGATGTGATCTGTCCTGGAGAATGTTCCATGAACACTTGAGAAGAAAGTGTAATCTGCAGTTTTTGAATGGAATGTCCTATCAATATCAATTATATCTATCTGGTCTATTGTGTCATTTAAAGCATCTGTTTCCTTATTTATTTTCATTTTGGATGATCTGTCCATTGGTGTAATGTGTTAAAGTCCCTCAGTATTATTGTGTTACTGTCAATTTCCTCTTTTAGAGCTGTTAGTATCTGCCTTATGTATTGAGGTCCTCCTATGTTGGGTGCATATATATTTATAATTGTTATATCGTCTGCTTGGACTGATCCCTTGATCACTATGTAGTGTCCTTCCTTTCCTCTTGTAACATTCTTTATTTTATAGTCTATTTTATCTGATATGAGTATTGCTACTCCAGCTTTCTTTTGATTTCCATTTGCATGGAATATCTTTTTCCATCCCCCCACTTTCAGTCTGTATGTTTCCCTAGGTCTGAAGTGGGTCTCTCGTAGACAGCATATATATGGGTCTTGTTTTCGTATCCATTCAGCGAGCCTGTCTTTTGGGTGGAGCATTTAATCCGTTCACATATAATGTAATTATTGATATGTATGTTCCTATTACCATTTTCTTAATTGTTTTGGGTTTGTTTTTCTTCTCTTATGTTTCCCATTTAGAGAAGTTCCTTTAGCATTTGTTGTAGGACTTGTTTGGTAGTGCTGAATTCTCTTAGCTTTTGCTTCTCTGTGAAGCTTTTGATTTCATAACTTTAAATATATCGTGCCACTCCCTTCTGACTTGTAGAGTTTCTGCTGAGAAATCAGCTGTTAACCTTATGGGAGGTCCCTTGTATGTTATTTGTTATTTTTCCCTTGTTGCTTTTAATAATTTTTCTTTGTCTTTAATTTTTGTCAGTTTGATTACTATGTGTCTTGGTGTGTTTCTCCTTGGGTTTATCCTGTATGGGACTCTCTGTGCTCCCTAGACTTAGGTGGATATTTCCCTTCCCATGTTAGGGAAGTTTTCAACTATAATCTCTTCAAATATTTTCTTGGGTCCTTTCCCTCTCTCTTCTGGGACCCCTACAATGCAAATATTGGTGCATTTAATGTTATCCCAGAGGTCTCTTAGACTGTCTTCACTTCTTTTCATTTTTTTTCTTTATTCTGTTCCACAGCTGTGAATTCCACCATTGTGTCTTCCAGGTCACTGATCCATTTTTCTGCTTCAGTTATTCTGCTATTGATTCCTTCTACTGTATTTTTCATTTCAGTTATTGTATTGTTCATCTCTGTTTGTTTGTTCTTTAACTCTTCCAGGTGTTTGTTCTTTAATTCTTCTAGGTCTTTGTTAAACATTTCTTGCATCTTCTCGATCTTTGCCTCCATTCATATTCTGGGGTCCTGGATCATCTTCACTATCATTATTCTGAATTCTTTTTCTGGAAGGGTGCCTATCTCCACTTCATTTAGTTGTTTTTCTGGGGTTTTATCTTGTTCCTTCATCTGGTACATAGCCCTCTGCCTTTTCACCTTGTCTACCTTTCTGTGAATGTGATTTTCATTCCGCAGGCTGCAGGATTGTTGTTCTTGCTTCTGCTGTCTGCCCTCTGATGGATGAGGCTATCTTTGTACGTTACTTCTATTTTTATTTTTTTAAGGAACCACCGTATTGTTTTTCAGAGTGGCTGCCACAATTTATATACCCACCAACAGTACACAGTTCCTTTTCTTCACCTCCTTTCCAACACTTATTTCTTGCCTTTTTGATAATAGCTATTTTAACAGGTATAAGTTGCTATCCCATTATGGTTTTGATTTGCCTTTCTGTAATGATGAGTGATGTTGAACATCTTTTCATGTACCTCTTGACCATATGCATGTCTTCTTCGGAAAAATGTCTATTCAGTTCTGCCCATTTCTTAATTGGATTTTTTCTTTGTTTTTCACTGTTTAATTGTATGAGTTTTTTTATATTTTGTGTGCAAACCCCTTATCAGATTTATGATTTGCAAATATCTTCTCCCATTCAGTAGGTTTCCCTTTCATTTTGCTGATAATTTCCTTTGCTCTGCAGAAGTCTTTTAGTTTGATATAATACTCTTTGTTTATTTTGCTTTCATTGCTTTTGCTTTTAGTGTCATATTCAAAAAATCATCGCCAAGACATATGTCAAGGAACTTACCACCTATATTTTCTTCTAGAAGTTTTATGTTTTCATGTCTTAAGTTTGTCTTCAATCCATTTTGAGTTAATTTTTGTATATGGTGTAAGATAGTGGTTAAGTTACATTGTTGTGCATGTGACTGTCCAGTTTTCAGAACACCATTATTGAATATTTTAATATTAATTGAGGTATAATGATATAAAATAAAATATGGATCTTAGGGATATATATAGATGTGTTTTTTTAATTTTTGAATTTTATTTATTTTTTTATACAGCAGGTTCTTATTAGTCATCAGTTTTGTACACATTGGTGTATACATGTCAATCCCAATTGCCCAATTCAGCACACCACCATCCCCAACCCCCTGTGGCTTTCCCCCCTTGGTGTCCATACATTTGTTCTCTACATCTGTGTCTCAACTTCTGCCCTGCAAACCGGTTCATCTGTACCATTTTTCTAGGTTCCACATACATGTGTTTATATAAGATATTTGTTTTTCTCTTTCTGACTTAATTCATTCTGTATGATAGTCTCTAGATGCATCCAGGTCTCAACAAATGACTCAATTTCGTTCCTTTTTATGGCTGAGTAATATGCCATTGTATATATATACCACATCTTCTTTATCTGTTAATCTGTTGATGGGCATTTAGGTTGCTTCCATGATATGGCTATTTTAAATAGTGCTGCAATGAATATTGGGATGTATGTGTCTTTTTGAATTATGGCTTTCTCTGGGTATATGCCCAGTAGTGGGATTGCTGGATCGTATGGTAATTCTATATTTAGTTTTTAAAGGAACCTCCATAATGTTCTCCATAGTGGCTGTATCAATTTACATTCCCACCAACAGTGCAACAGGGTTCCCTTTGCTCCACACTCTCTCCAGCATTTGCTGTTGGTAGATTTTCTGATGATACCCATTCTAACTGGTGTGAGGTGATACCTCATTGTAGTTTTGATTTGCATTTCTTTGATAATTAGTGATGTTGAGCAGCTTTTCATGTTCTTCTTGGCCATCTGTATGTCTTCTTTGGAGATATGTCTATTTAGGTCTTCTGCCCATTTTTGGATTGGGTTGTTTGTATCTTTAATATTGAGCTGCATGAGCTGTTTATGTATTTTGGAAATTAATCCTTTGTCCATTGATTCATTTGCAAATATTTGCTCCCATTCTGAGGGTTGTCGTTTCATCTTGTTTATGGTCTCCTTTGCTGTGCAAAAGCTTTTAAGTTTCATTAGGTCCCATTTGTTTATTTTTGTTTTTATTTCCATTACTCTAGGAGGTGGATCAAAAAAGATCTTGCTGTGATTTATGTCAAAGAGTGTTCTTCCCATGTTTTCCTCTAAGAGTTTTATAGTGTCCAGTCTTACATTTAGGTCTCAAATCCATTTTGAGTCCATTTTTGTGTATGGTGTTAAGAAGTGTTCTAATTTCATTCTTTTACATGTAGCTGTCCAGTTTTCCCAGCACCACTTATTGAAGAGACTGTCTTTTCTCCATTGTATATCCTTGCCTCCTTAGTCATAGATTAGTTGACCATAGGTGTGTGGGTTTACCTCTGGGCTTTCTATCTTGTTCCATTGATCTATGTTTCTGTTTATGTGCCAGTAACCTATTGTCTTGATTACTGTACCTTTGTAGTATAGTCTGAAGTCAGGAAGTCTGATTCTTCCAGCTCCGTTTTTTTCCCTCAAGATTGCTTTGGTTATTTGGGGTCTTCTGTGTCTCCATACAAACTTTAAGATTTTTTGTTCTAGTTCCATAAAAAATGCCATTGGTAATTTCATAGGGATTGCAATGAATCTGTAGATTGCTTTGGGTAGTACAGTCATTTTCAAAATATTGATTCTTCCAATCCAAGAACATGGTATATCTCTCCATCTGTTGGTATCATGTTTAATTTCTTTCATCAGTGTCTTATAGTTTTCTGCATACAGGTCTTTTGTCTCCCTAGGTAGGTTTATTCCTAGGTATTTTATTCTTTCTGTTGCAGTGGTAAATGGGACTGTTTCCTTAATTCTCTTTCAGATTTTTCATCGTTAGTGTATAGGAATGCAAGAGATTTCTGTGCATTAATTTTGTATCCTGCAACTTCACCAAATTCATTGATTAGCTCTAGTAGTTTTCTGGTGGCATTTTTAGATTTCTCTATAGTATCATGTCATCTGCAAACACTGACAGTTTTACTTCTTGTTTTCCAATTTGTATTCCTTTTATTTATTTTTCTTCTCTGATTGTCGTGGCTAGGACTTCCAAAACTATGTTGAATAATAGTGGTGAGAGTGGACATCCTTGTCTTGTTCCTGATCTTAGAGGAAATGCTTTCAGTTTTTCACCATTGAGAATGATGGTTGCTGTGGGTTTGTCGTATATTGCCTTTATTATGTTGAAGTAGGTTCCCTCTATGCCCACTTTCTGGAGAGTTTTTATCATAAATGGGTGTTGAATTTTGTCAAATGTTGTTTCTGCATCTATTGAGAGGATCATATGGTTTTTCTTTTTCAATTTGTTAATATGGTATACCACATTGATTGATTTGCGTATATTGAAGAATCCTTGCATCCCTGGAATAAATCCCACTTGATAATGGTGTATGATCCTTTTAATGTGTTGTTGGATTCTGTTTGGTAGTATTTTGTTGAGGATTTTTGCATCTATATTCATCAGTGATATTGGTCTGTAATTTTCTTTTTTTGTAGTATCTTTGTCTGGTTTTGGTATCAGGGTAATAGTGGCCTCATAGAATGAGTTTGGAAGTGTTCCTTCCTCTGCAGTTTTATGGACGAGTTTGAGAAGGATGGGTGTTAGCTCTTCTCTAAATGTTTGATACAATTCACCTGTGAAGCCATCTGGTCCTGGACTTTTGTTTGTTGGAAGATTTTTAATCACAGTTTCAATTTCATTACTTGTGATTGGTCTGTTCATATTTTCTATTTCTTCCTGGTTCAGTCTTGGAAGGTTATACCTTTTTAAGAATTTGTCCACTTCTTCCAGGTTGTCCATTTTGTTGGCATAGAGTTGCTTGTAGTAGTCTCTTTTGATGCTTTGTATTTCTGTGGTGTCTGTTGTAACTTCTCTTTTTTCATTTCTAATTTTATTGATTTGAGTCCTCTCCCTCTTTTTCTTGATGAGTCTGGCTAATGGTTTGTCAGTTTTGTTTATCTTCTCAAAGAACCAGCTTTTAGTTTTCTTGATCTTTGCTATTGTTTTCTTTGTTTCTATTTCATTTATTTCTGCTCTGATCTTTATTCTTTCTTTTCTTCTGGTAACTTTGGGTTTTGTTTGTTCTTCTTTCTCTAGTTCCTTTAGGTGGAAGGTTAGATTGTTTATTTGAGATTTTTCTTGTTTCTTGAGGTAGGCTTGTATAGCTGTAATCTTCCCTCTTAGAAGTGCTTTTGCCACATTCCATAGGTTTTGGATTGTTGTGTTTTCATTGTCATTTTTCTCTAGGTATTTTTTGATTTCCTCTTTGATTTCTTCAGTGATCTGTTGGTTATTTAGTAGCATATTTTTAGCCTCCATGTGGTTGTGTTATTTTCCCTGTTATTGATTTCTAATCTCATAGCATTGTGGTCAGAAAAGATGCTTGATATGATGTCAATTTTCTTAAATTTACTGAGGCTTGATTTATGACCCAAGATGTGATCTATCCTGGGGAAATTCCATGCACACTTGAGAAGAAAGTGTAATCTGCTGTTTTTGGATGGAATGTCTTATCAATATCAATTAAATCTATCTGGTCTATTGTGTCATTTAAAGCATCTGTTTCCTTGTTTGTTTTCATTTTGGGTGATCTGTCCATTGGTGTAAGTGAGGTGTTAAAGTCCCCCAGTATTATTGTGTTACTGTCAATTTCCTCTTTTAGAGCTGTTAGTATCTGCCTTATGTATTGAGGTCCTCCTATGTTGGGTGCATATATATTTATAATTGTTATATCGTCTGCTTGGACTGATCCCTTGATCACTATGTAGTGTCCTTCCTTTCCTCTTGTAACATTCTTTATTTTATAGTCTATTTTATCTGATATGAGTATTGCTACTCCAGCTTTCTTTTGATTTCCATTTGCATGGAATATCTTTTTCCATCCCCCCACTTTCAGTCTGTATGTTTCCCTAGGTCTGAAGTGGGTCTCTTGTAGACAGCATATATATGGGTCTTGTTTTCGTATCCATTCAGCGAGCCTATCTTTTGGGTGGAGCATTTAATCCGTTCACATATAATGTAATTATTGATATGTATGTTCCTATTACCATTTTCTTAATTGTTTTGGGTTTGTTTTTGTAGGTCCTTTTCTTATCCTGTGTTTCCCACTTAAGTTCCTTTAGCATTTGTTGTAGAGCTGGTTTGGTGGTGCTGAATTCTCTTAGCTTTTGCTTGTCTGTAAAGCTTTTGATTTCTCCATTGAATCTCAATGAGATCCTTGCCGAGTAGAGTAATCTTGGTTGTAGCTTCTTTTCATTACTTTAAGTATACCATGCCACTCCCTTCTGGCGTGTAAATTTTCTGCTGAGTAATCAGCTGTTAACCTTGTGGGAGTTCCCTAGTATGTTATTTGTTGCTTTTCCCTTGCTGCTTTCAATCATTTTTCTTTGTCTTTAATTTTTGCCAATTTGATTACTGTGTGTCTTGGCGTGTTTCTCCTTGGCTTTATCCGGTATGGGACTCTCTGTGCTTCCTGGACTTCAGTAGCTATTTCCTTTCCCATGTTAGGGAAGTTTTTGGCTATAATCTCTTCAAATATTTTCTCTGGTCCTTTCTTTCTCTCTTCTCCTTCTGGTACCCCTATAATGCAAATGTTGTTGTGTTTATTGTTGTCCCAGTGGTCTCTTAGTCTGTCTTCATTTCTTTTTATTCTTTTTTCTTTATTCTCTTCCACAGCAGTGAATTCCACCATTCTGTCTTCCATGTCATTTATCCGTTCTTCTGCCTCAGTTATTCTGCTATTGATTTCTTCTAGTGTAGTTTTCTTTTCAGTTATTGTATTGTTCATCTCTGTTTGTTTCTTCTTTAATTCTTCCAGGTCTTTGTTAAACATTTCTTGAGTCTTCTCGATCTTTGCCTCCATTCTTTTTCCAAGGTTCTGGATCATCGTCACTATCATTATTCTGAATTCTTTTTCTGGAAGGTTGCCTGTCTCCACTTCATTTAGTTGTGTTTCTGGGGTTTTATTTTGTTCCTTCATCTGGTACATAGCCCTCTGCCTTTTCATCTTCTCTATCTTTCTGTGAATGAGGTTTTTGTTCCACAGGCTGCAGGATTGTTGCTTCTGCTGTCTGCCCTCTGGTAGATGAAGCTATCTAAGAGGCTTGTGTAAGTTTCCTGATGGGAGGGACTTGTGGTGAGTAGAGCTGGTTGTTGCTCTGGTGAGCAGAGCTCAGTAAAACTTCAGTATGCTTGACTGTTGATGTGTGGGGCTGGGTTCTCTCCCTGTTGGTTGTTTGGCCTGAGGCAACCCAACACTGGAGCCTACCTGGGCTCTTTGGTGGGGCTAATGGCAGACTCTGGCAGGGCTCGCACCAAGGAGTACATCCCAGAACTTCTGCTGCCAGTGTCCTTTTCCCATACGGTGAGCCACAGCCACCCCCTGCTTCTGCAGGAAACCCTCCAACACTAGCAGGTAGCTCTGGTTCATTCTTCCCTGGGGCCACTGCTACTTCCCCTGGGTCCTGAGGTGCACACTACTTCATGTGTGCCCTCCAAGAGTGGAGTCTCTGTTTTCCCCAGTCCTGTCGAAGTCCTGCAGTCAAATCCCACTAGCCTTCAAAGTCTGATTCTCTAGGAATTCCTCCTCCTGTTGCCGGACCCTCAGGTTGGGAAACCTGACATGGGGCTCAGAACCTTCACTCCAGTAGGTGGACTTCTGTGGTATAAGTGTTCTGCAGTGTGTGAGTCACCCACCCGGCAGTTATTGGATTTGATTTTACTGTGCTTGCACCCCTCCTACCATCTCATTGTGGCTTCTTCTTTGTCTTTGGATGTGGGGTATTTTTTTTTTTTTTTTTGGTGAGTTCCAGTGTCTTCCTATTGATGACTGTCCAGCAACTAGTTGTGATTCTGGTGTTCTTACAAGAGGGAGTGAGAGCATGTCCTTCTACTCTGCCATTTTGTTTCCTCTCCCAATGCCAGTTGTGGTTGTTGTTGTTGTTGCTGTTGGATAATCTTAGATGTGTTTTTAAAAATGTATAAACATACAAACAAGACTCACAGAACACTACATTAAAGTCCCTTCATGTCCTTTTGCCCTCCTCACCAAGAGGGAATTGTTATTGTAATATCTAGCCACATAAATTAATTTTGCCCATTTTTGAAATTCATAGAAATAGTATGCATAAAAATAGTATGCACTCTTTGGTGTCTAGCTTCTTCAGCTGACCATATTTTTGTTGAGATTCATCCAGATTGTTGAGTGTATCAGTGTTTCCTTACTTTGTATTTCTGAGTAATATCCATTGTATTAATTCACTATGGTATGTTCATCCATTCCAAATATCCAGCTATTTTGAATAAAGCTGCTATAAATATTTCAGTACAAGCCTTTTGTAGACACATATTTTTATTTCTCTTGAGAAAGTGCCATTTGTTGAAAAGACTGTACTAGCCTCCATTGATTTGCATTAGTGTATTTATTCAAAAGCATATGACTATTTATACTCCTCTCTTTCTGGACTCCCTACTTTCTCTTATTGATGAATTTGTTTGGCCTTTCACCAACACTACACTGATTGCTGTAGCTTGAAACTACTTTAAATACATTACATTTTTTAAGTGCTATTTTTCTCTGCAATGTGCACATATGATTTTCTCAACCAGACTAATCATATAAGTTTTGAGAATAAAGCAGTTTACTTGAGGGAAGGTCTTTTTTGTTGTTCAGGGGACTTACTTCCAAGAGTAACTCAGGGTATTTGTAAATGGTCCCTTTAAAATAGACATGAGCCAAAGTCCTTCAAGGACTGGCTCAATTTTCTGGGACGTTCTATTAAGGATTATATTTTAGGGGGTATGAAATTATAAGTTCAGTCCCACATCTTCTTATTGTGTCATGAATTCTCAAAAGCCAGTTAGTACAATAAAATTTTTAATTAATATATAGGGGTCCAGATTTCTAAGTGGCACTTCCTAAAGTTAAATTATGTTTTTACCTCAGATGTGTTAACGATGGATACTTTCTGTTCTACATTCCAGTTCCAAATTTTTGTTCCATTCGTTATGGAATTGCTCTCTTACTGCTCCTCTGTAATGTTATAGTAATGTCACAGCGCGTGTGTATGAGCCTCACAATGATAGCCATGGTGAACAGCACAGAGCCACATGGTTTGTCCAACACCTCCACAAAGGAGCCACAGGATAACATAAAGGTATATCAAAAATATTATAGACAGTCATAAGTTTAAAATCCTATCTTGTTAACTAATTTGTGGAGAGGTTGAATGTTATCATAATTGATATGACAGTAATTATTAAAGAAAGACGCTCAAGTCTTGATCTGTCTTGCCAGTAGTAACCTAAATAAACATGTCCCACAACTAAAATATGTCTCAGTATTTGTAAAGGGCAAGAGAAGTTTGGACAAGAGAAAAAAGGAAAGCATCTTAAATGAGAATTAGAAGTCAAGACACTTTTTCTTTCTTATTTACATTTTTAACATACAGTACATTTACATGTTTCATTAATTTCATCTATGTAAGGTAATGAGTTGATACCTTTCAGAAGATGTAGTACAGAAAAAAATGAAAATAGGTGGGAAAAATATTCTCCACTATACTCTTCCTATGTCCCTTTATGAATACACAGGCAAATAAGAAAATATTTTCTTATTATCACCCCTATTTACATTAAAAATAACACTATATGAAGTGTACTGCACCCTGATTATTTTTAACATAAGCATCAGAACCAGGCTCAGATTTGACACATATGTAGGAATTCCTAGACAGGGAATTTAAAATAACTATAATTAATATGTCAAGGGCGCTAATGGGAAAAAAATGACAACATACAATACCACATAGGTAATGTTAGCAGAGAGATGGATATTATTAGAAAGCATAAAAAAGAAATAGTAGAAATCATGGCAACTGTAACAGGTACAAAGATGCCTTGATGGGCTTATAAGTAATCTCAACACAGCTGAGGAAAGGATCAATGAACTTGAATATAGGTCAATAGGAACTTCCCAATCTGAAATGAAAGAGAATTTAATAAATAAATAAACAAACAAACAGAACATCTCAGAACTGTGGACAATACCAAAAGTTGTAACATATGCATGACTAGAACACCAGGAAGAGTAGGAAAAAATGGGAAGAAGAAATATTTGAAAAATTAATGGCTGAGAACTTTTTGAAATTAATGGCAGACACCAAGCCACAAATCCAAGAAGCTCAGAGAACACCAAACAGGATAAATATTAAAAAGAAAAATAATCATCAACAACAAGAACAACCACCCAGACATAGATATTTAAATTGCAGAAAACTAAGACAAAGAGAACTTCTTGAAGGAAGCTAGAGACAAGAATCACCTACAGAGGAACAGGATAAGAATTACGGAAGACTTCTTATCAGACACCACTCAAACATGAAGAGAGAAATGAACTCTTTAAAGTATTGAAAGAAAAAAAAAAGACACCTGCCAAACTAGAATTCTATATCCAATGAAATTACCTCAAAAGTCAAAGAGAATAAAGACATTTTCAAGCAAAGAAAAACAGAGGGAGCTATATTAATTTCAGAGCAGAATTTATATCAAGGAAGATTATCAGAGATAAAGAGGGCACTGTCTGATGATAAAGGGGTCAATTCTCCAAGGAGACATAATAATCCTAACCATGTATGTCTCTAACAACAATCCTATACATGTATGCCTCTAACAAAGCAGCAAAATACAGAAGGCTAAAACTGCTAGAACTAAAAGAAAAGACAAATATAAAATTGGTAACTGTTTTCTATTTGTTACATCTGTTCTCTGTTACGTTTCTCTTTTCCACTCCTTTTTTTGTCTTATCTTGGTATAATTGAGCATTTTATATGATTCAATTTTTTTTTTTTTTTTGCTGTACGCAGGCCTGTCACTGTTGTGGCAGGTGACACACTGTTGTGGCCTCTCCTGTTGTGGAGCACAGGCTCTGGACATGCAGGCTCAGCGGCCATGGCTCACGGGCCTAGCCGCTCTGCGGCATGTGGGATCTTCCCGGACCAGGGCACGAACCCATGTCCCCTGCATCGGTGGGCGGACTCTCAACCACTGCACCACCAGGGAAGCCCTATATGATTCAATTTTATTTCTTCTCTTGATGTATCATTTATACTTAAAAAAATTGTTTTAATAGTTTCCCTAGGGTTTACAATATACATTTTTAAATAATAGAAATCCACCATCAAATAACACTTTACTGCTTCATGTGTAGTGCAGGCACTTTATAACAGAGTATTCTTAATTCTTCTCTCCCATCTTTTGTGACACTGCTGCTATTCATTTCCCTTATCCATATGCTATAAATACCCAATACAGAATTACATTATTGTTTTAAACAAGTAGGTATCTTTTGCATCAATTCAAAATAAAATAATTTACACCTTCATTTATTCTTTCTTCATGCTCTTCTTTTTTAAATGTAGATACAAGTTTCTGAACTATATAATTTTCCTTCTGCATAAAGAACTTCTGTTGGTTTTACCAAAACTTCTTCTGGCTTTATATCTAATAAATCTTTGCATAGCCCAAAGTAAAAATATCTGTTATGTTTTCTTCTAGAAGTTTTATAATTTCAGGTTTTACATTTAAATATTCATTTTTTCAATTTTTGTATATGTTGTGTTAAAGATCCTTTTTTACATATGTGTATACAACTGTTCTACCATCATTTGTTGAAAAGACTTCTTTCTCCACTGAATTGTCTTTTAAGTTTGGCAAAAAATCAATAGTTACAGGAATAACGCTACCTACCTGATTTTAAGACTTTGTTATAAAGCTACAGTAATCAAGACAGTGTGTTATTAGCATAAAGACAGAAAAGTAATCATTGAAATAGAAGAGAGTGTCCAGAAATAGACTCACACACATATGAACTACTGATTTTTTTCATGATTCACAAAAGAACAAACAAAAAAATTGGACTTCACCAAAATTCAAAAAACACTGTTAAAAGACTGAAAAGGCAAACCAGAGACAGTGGTAAATTTTTGAAAATCATATCTAGTAAAGGAAGTTCATCAAAAATCAATAATAAATGAAACCAACAACGCAGCACAAAAATGGGGAAAAGATGTGAATAGACACTTCATCAAAGATGATACATGGGGCTTCCCTGGGGGCGCAGTGGTTTAGATTCCGCCTGCTGATGCAGGGGACACAGGTTCGTGCCCTGGTCCAGGAAGATCCCACAAGCTGTGGAGCAGCTAGGCCCGTGAGTCATGGCCGCTGAGCCTGTGCATCCGGAGCCTGTGCTCCTCAACGGGAGAGGCCACAACAGTGAAAGGCCCGATATGACTACACATCAATTCAAATGGCCAAAATTATAAAGATTGGACATAAGTGTTGTAAGAATGTGGAGGAACTGGAAGTCTTCTACACTGCTGGTGATAATTCACAATGGTACAACCAGTTTAGTTAAGCATACAGCTACCGTATGATCCAGCCATTCCACTGCTACTAAAGAGAAATGAAAGCATGTGTCCATATAGAGATGTATATATAGATTCTCATTGTAGCTTTATTTGTAATAGCAAAAAATTGGAAACAGCCAACATGTTCATCAATAGGTGAATGAATGCGCAAACTATGGCCCGTCCATAAAATGGAATACTGCTTAGTACTAAAAAGGAATGGGGGGCTTCCCTGGTGGCACAGTGGTTGAGAGTCTGCCTGCCGATGCAGGGGACACGGGTTTGTGCCCCGGTCCGGGAGGATCCCACATGCCATGGAGCGGCTGGGCCCGTGAGCCATGGCCACTGAGCCTGCACGTCCAGAGCCTGTGCTCTGCAATGGGAGAGGCCACAACAGTGAGAGGTACGCATACCACAAAAAAAATAAAAGGGACGAACTATTGATACACAGGCCAACATGGATGCCACTCTTATTCTGAGTCAACTAAGCTAGATATAAAGAAATAGTACATACTGTATGACTCCATTTATATATAAAACTTCTAGGAAGTGATGACAAAGCAGATCATTGGCAGTGGAGGAGCAGAAGGGAGGAATTACAAGGAGTAAGAAAACTTTTGGAGGTGAATAATATTTTCATCATCTTGATTCTGATGATGGTTTCATGAGTGTACACATTTAAAAATTTAGCAAGTTGTACACTTTATGACAAAGATTAAATATACAGTTTATTGTGTCAATTGTACCTCAAAATATCTGTCAAAACCTATTCAAATTTTTTTTCTTTAATTCTTAAATATTTGTAGTATTCCATTGCCTTGGTTTAAATATCGAGAACCCCATTCTCTAGAGAAGATGACTCTAGAGAGATGACTACTCACAAAGGCTGTACTTCATTTCCTTCACTGTAGCAAAAGAAGAGGCAAGAGAGATGGCTACTCACAAAGGCTGTATTTTATTTCCTTCACTGTAGAAAAAGAAGAGGCAGCTCAAGCTGTGGAGCTTGGAACATTTCTTTGGCACATTCACCCCCACCCCCACCCACCATGGAACCTGCTGCTATAATCCAGGACAGTTGATCTTCTTCAAATATGAGTCACAGGAAAGGATTTCAGTTTGCTGCTCTACAAAGGTACTAGATGAAGAAACAGAGCACATAATTATTCTCAAGTATGAAAACTCACCAGGATATCATTTTCCCAAAGCAGATCTAAATTGTAACCTGAAATTACAAATGAACCTAAAAACTGGGAAAGCAACTCTAGCTATGGAAGGAACACTGCAGTGCAGCACATCCAAGAGCTCAAAACAAAAGATAGCCAGGTGGTAGCAGTCTATGCTCAGACAGCAGATGAATGGGGAAGAAAAAAGGAAATTAACAGAACTCAGAAAAGGATTATGACAAAATGAGACAGAACATTTTAGGAAAGAAGACAAAATAACAAGGAAAACAGCGAATAGGAACCACAGAGACCACAGTAAGGGACACTGAGTATAGAAAGGAAAAGGAAGGAAGATGAGAAAAAGTGTGACACATAAATGAGGAGTATTCTCTATCAGTCTTCCCTCTGCCACAACAGCCAAGGAGTATGTATAATTATTCTATTTAAAATTTACCAATCCGATAGAAATTCTGCCATAACTGTAAATTTTTTATTATTAATGAATGTGCACATTTTTATATTTCTGTTACCTATACTTATTGATCATTTCCATTTTTCTCTCATAAATTGTCTATTGATACCCTCAGTCCATTTTACAAGTAGGTATTATCTACTTGCTCATTTATATGACTCATACAGATGTATATATATTTATTCCTAAAATTTATATAGGATAATATAACATTTATATATGTAGCACTTTGTTTAATGACAACTAGTTAATGCAACTTAGGTTTTATCCTTCTGGTGTGGGGAGTTTATGAGTTCAGCAGTTTTAATTCAACTATGGTGGGATTTTTTTCTTTTTCTTACATCCTGCTGTGAAGAGTGATGGCTTTATGCCATTAGAAAAACAACCCAATATTCTGAATAATCTGCATAGGAAGAGTTGAACAAATGTGTGCTGGACCACCTGATATGGGTAAGGGTGAATATTGATTTCCTTGGAGAAATTCCTGTGATTTAGAAAAAAATGGCAGAACATCTTGTTCCATTCTCTGAGTAGCTTCCCACCAATGGAAAAGATCTGGAGCTTCCATGCTCCCTTGGCTACTCTATGGATGCCTCTCAACTATTCAATATTCTCAGAGTTGTACTCCTACCAGATCTCTCATGAAAGTCCTTTCCATCAGAAAGAGACATCACTATACAGAGGCTACAGGCTGACAGAGATTTGAGAAAGGGAGGAAAAAAAAAAAAGGGATGAAGGGTGAAAGATAACAGTGATGAGAGAAGAAACACATGGACTCCTACCTATTTCATTATTTCATAGTCAGCCAAAAATTTCATTAAGGACATTCATTATTTAACAAAACTCTTCATTTCTTAATATAAAAACTAATTATGCAAGTGCAGAGAAAGTTGAGAGAAGCAGACTATCATACACATTACCAAAGAGGCTTTATCTTGTCCTCACTTACTGAAATTAAGGCTTCTCCCTGTTCAGTGGGTCCAAAAATAGCACAGCCTCCTCATAGCCCAGGGTATAAGTTCAATGTTCAGAATTTCTTATATCAACTTTAATAATGCAACAAATTTATGCAAGACCACCTAGCCTAAGAATTGACAGAGGAAACCACTCCCAAGACAGACAACAAAACATGCCACATCAGAGCCAAGTGAAAGAAGAGAAATGGTCTTTTTCCTTCACTATCCCATTCAATTATTTCCATAGTTCAGCCTGAGAACTTCTCTTCATGATTTGATATTCTCTCAATTGCTGCTTTTCTCTCTGGGATCATGTGGTGGGGGGGAATGTTGTTTTATGAATGAGGTTAACTGAATAGAGAAATTAGAGGGTGAGAAGGGGCAGGAGGAAATTAATGATTGCAGTAAATGTAGTATTACATGGCACTCGACAGAAGAGTTTACATGTTTTTTACAAACATTCAAGAAACAGATATTAGAGATGTTGAAGATAAAGAGGTAGAAAGGTCTGGACTCACCTCTTCATACAGACACACCAAATATACAGCTACATATGGAACAACTTTCTCTGGAAAAAAAATTGAAAGCTGAGTAACTCCTACACATCGGGTGAACAAGAAAAAGCCCACAGCCAAGAGGAAATGCTGAGACACAATCTCACTGTAAACCCCACCCCTGGCAAGGCGACCCAGCAAGGCAACCCTGAGGAGTGAAGAGTTTGAGCCCCACAATGGGCATGCCAACTTTTAAGACCTGTGCCTGAGAGATACGCCACCCAAATATCTAGCTCTGAAAGCCAACAGGGCTCATATACACAAGTCCCACAGGGTATAGCGAACTGAGAAATGGTTCCTAAAGGGCTTGCACATGAACTCACCTACCCCAGAGCACAGAACAGAGGCAACCATTTGAAAAGCACCAAGATGTTCTATGAAAAAGGCTTATTTGCTTACCATAAACTGTTGGCCTGAGGGGCGGGCATCTAATTTAACACACATCTAGGGCCTGCTGGAGTTCTCTTTGGGGATGGAGACCAGCAGGTGCCATCCTTGTGTTCTCTCTTTGCTGTGCTCTGGAGAGCCAGTATCTCCCCAAAGGGAGTTTTTACATTCATCTGGCCTCTTGTTCTGGCACCCGATTTATTTTCTTTTTAACAGCTGCCGCCTTGATCATCTGGCTCTGGTGGCCATCAAGGTTTGACAAAATTAATATCCAAAATTCTAAACAAGTGAGTATAGAGGGAATGTACCTCAACATAATAAAGGCCATGTATAACAAGACCACAGATAACATCATACTCAATGGTGAAAATCTGAAAGCTTTTCCTCTAATATCAGGAATAAAACAGTGATCCCCACTCCCACCACTTTTATTCAACATAGTATTGGAAGTCCTCACCAGAGCAATTAAGCAAGGAAAAAAAAAAGGCATCCAAATTGAAAAGGAAGAAGTAAAATTGTCACTATTTGCAGATGACATGATATTATATATAGAAAATCCTGAAGACTCCACTAAGGAAACTGTTAGAAATAAAAATGAATTCAGTAAAGTTGTAAGATACAAAATCAATATACAAAAATCTGTTGCATTTCTATACACTATTAACAAACTAGCAGAAACAAAATTAAGAAAACAATTCTAATTGCATCAAAAAGACTAAAATATACAGGAATAAATTTAACCAAGAAGGTTAAATACCTATGCACTGAAAACTGTATGACGCTGATGAAAGAAACTGAAGAAGACACAAGTAAATGGAAAGATATTTTGTGCTCATGGATTGAAAGAATTCATATTGTTAAAATGTCTACAGTAGATGTAATCATCAAAATTCCGATTGCCTTTTTCACAGAAATAGAACAAACAGTACTACAATTTGTATGGAACTACAAAAGGCCCAGAATAACCAAAGCAATAATAAGAAAGAAAAACAAAGCTAGAGGCATCAAGCTCCCTGATTTCAAACTACATTCCAAAGCTATAGTAATCAAAAATTATGGTATTTGCATAAACTCAGACACGTCAATCAGCGAAGCAGTGTAGATAGCCCAGAAATAAACCCATACGTATTTGGGCAATTAATCTACGACAAAGGAGGCAAGAATATAAAATGATGAAAAGACAATCTCTTCAATATATAATGTTGGGAAAACTGAGCCACTATCTTATAATGCACACAAAAATTAACTTAAAATGAATCCAACATTGGAACATTAAGACCTAAAAACATAAGCTAGAAGAAAACATAGGTGTAAAGCTCACTGACATTAGTCTTGGCTATGATTTTTTGGATTTTACATCAAAATCAATGGCAACAAAAGCAAAAATAAACAAGTGAGACTACATCAAACTAAAAAGCTTCTGCATGGCAAAGGATACCGTCAACAAAATGAAAAGGCAACCTACTGAATAAGAGAAAATATTTGCAAATCATATCTGATAAGAGATTGGTATCCAAAATATATGAAGAACTCATACAACTCTATTGCAAAAAAAAATTAAAAAATGGGCAGAGAGGCTTCCCTGGTGGCACAGTGGTTGAGAGTCCGCCTGCCGATGCATGGGACACAGGTTCGTGCCCCGGTCCGGGAAGATCCCCTATGCTGCAGGGCGGCTAGGCCTGTGAGCCGTGGCCACTGAGCCTGCTCGTCCGGAGCCTGTGCTCTGCAATGGGAGAGGCCACAACAGGGAGAGGCCCGCGTACCGAAAAAAAAAAAAATGGGCAGAGGATCTGAATAGACATTTTTCCAGAAAAGACGTACAAATTGTCAAGAGGCATATGAGAGGGTGCCCAACAACATCAGGGATATGGAAATCAAACCCACAAGGTATCACCTCATACCTGTCAACATGGATATTATCAAAAAGACAAGAAATATCAAGTGTGGACTAAGATGTGGAGAGAAGGGAGCCCTAGTGCACTGATGGTATAACGTAAATTAGTGCAGTCACTGGAAAGCAGTATGAAGTTTCTTCAAAAACTTAAAAATTTAATTATCATATCCAGCAATTCTAGTTCTGGGTATTTATCCTAAGAAAATAAAAACACTAACTTGAAAAAATATCTACACCCCCATGTTCATTGCAGCATTATTTACAACAGCCTAAGGATCCATCCAAGGATGAAAGCACTGTATATATGCAACGGAATATTATTCAGTCATAAAAAGTAAGAAATCTTGCCATTTGCGACAACATGGATGGACCTTGAGTGTATTATGCTAAGTGAAATAAATCAGACAAAGAAAGACAAATACTATACCATCTTGTTTATATGTGGAATCTAAACAAACAAATGAATCTGAGCTCCTGGTTACAGAGAATAGGCTGGTGGTTGCCAGTAGCAGGGGGTCGGGGGAGGGTGGTGTTGGGCAAAATGGGTAAAGAGAGTTAAAAAGTGCACACTTCCAGCTATAAAATAAGTTATGGGGGGACCTCCCTGGTGGTCCAGTGGTTAAGACTTTGCCTTCCAATGGTTTTTCTGGCGGCCAAAAAACCAAAACAGAAGCAGTGTTGTAACAAATTCAATAAAAACTTTTTTAAAATGGTCCACATCAAAATAAATCTTTAAAAAAATTGTTATGGGGGTGTAGCAGATAGCATGGTGACTATAGTTAATGATACTGTATTGTATAGTTGAAAGTTGCTAAGAGAGTAGATCTTAAAAGTTTTCATCACAACTATATATATGGTGATGGATGTTAACTAGACTTGTGATCATTTCTCAGTATATATAAATATCGAATCATTATGTTGTACACCTGAAATTAATATAATCTGCCAATTATATCTAAAATCTTTTTAAAAAGCAAGTATTAAACGTCTATGCTGTGACAGGTATGGGTGGTACAAATGATGCCCTTGACTGCAAAGACTTTTCGTTATACTTGAGGGTACCAATGATAAAATGTAACTACACACAGATAATGATGTTATTAGGAATAAAGAAGTCCCATAATAGAGGATATTAGGCAGAGGACAGCTATTTTACATGGGGTAAGCTGGAAGACCAGTTTTCCCATATTCCTGAACATCATAGAAAATCATCTGCAGAGTGGCTAGATGTGTCTCCTTTTTCCTTTCAGGACCCTGTGTATAACTGGAGCACTGAAATCCAGGGGATCATGTTAAGTTCCATCTTCTACGGTCTACTCATCAGCCAGATTCCTGCTGGATATTTATCTGGAATATACTCCTTAAAGAAAATGGTTGGTTCTGCATTGTTCCTCAGCTCTCTGTTTACTCTGCTTATCCCACTGGCAGCTGAATTTGGAGAAGCTTTGGTCATCATATGCCGAGTAATCCAGGGACTATTCCAGGTATTAAGATAATACAAAAACTGAACCAAGAGTTTAAATTCACAGAAAGTGTCAGAGATCAAATGTTCTAATCATTCTTCTTTCAGGGGATGGCGTTAACAACTCAGCAAGTAGTATGGATCAAGTGGGCTCCTCCCTTGGAACAAGTCCGACTTACCTCTCTGAGTTTATCAGGTAATGACTAGGGGCCTAGAATGTTTAATCTCATTGTCATCTCATTGTAGCATGTGCTGCCCTAGAGCCGTAAGAAACATGTATGTTTTGAACTGTCAAGGGCTTTGGAAACCATCCTCACTTTAAAGATATGGGAATTGTCTGGGATGGAGAAGAGGCTTCCTTATCTCAAACAACAGAGAAAAGAGAGAAAAGCAAATATTTTATTATTTTCTTCTGTTCGGTGTTATACGTTATACAGATATTTCACTATAAATTGTTCACTGCTACCATGAGACTACATTATTTCTACTTCCAGATGCCTGCATTCATTGGGGGTGTTCTTTGTGCCTTCTGATTAGGACTTCTGCTAGGACCCTGTGTTGTCCTACTTATAACAGGATTCATCTGTGACTCCCTGGGATGGCCTATGGTCTTTTATATTTTTGGTGAGTCTCTTTCTATAAAAATCCCAGTCATTATTCAGAATTTTTAAAACTTAAAACTAAAAATGGAATACAGTAGTTTATATGAAGTTAGCAATATTAAAAATCATAAATCCCATTGAAGGAAAAAGAGCAGTCAACATTCATGAATTTCTTATTATAAGCAAGACATCATGCTCAGAACTATACGTGCATTACTGTATATAATTTCACAATTCTACAACATCGATGCTACAGATACATATCCCTTACGTGAAACTCTTGGGGAAAGGGATGATCAGAATAGATCAAAGATAATATGAGTATACTATTTATACTTAACATCCCAAGCAAAATTTAGAGCATCATCTCATAATCAAACACATTAATTTCTGAAGTGAAACATGAAATTCTCATAAATTGGAATAAATGAAAAACTATAAAGGATTGAGTTTTCTAAATAAGTTAGAAATCTTGGTTTCAGATTTGTGGATAAGGGACTGTGGATAGGTGCTATTGTGCTCGTTTGATACGTAAGGAAAATTACAGAGACTTAATTCAGAAGGATCTATTACAAAGTGATTCTTTAAAATGGTAAACAAAGATGTGGCAGAATCAAATGGATAGAGCAGTAATCAGGTGTTAGCAAAATGGAAGCTGATACCATCCCCAGGTCCAAAAGGGCAAGCAAGGGTATAGTCGATGAGAATCTACTAGGAGAGAGTCCTGTAGAGATGGCTGCCTTGAGAGGACCCATGACTTTTCATAAAAGAGCATATAGACTGAGGCAATGCTAGAGAAGGTGATAACTAGAGAAAGAGACACCCTAATCTCATTCAACCCTCTCCCTCTCATCTTTTGCTCAAGATTTCTGCTGCCTAAGTCTATCTGGAAAGCAGAGAACATAGGGGCCGGTTGATATTCATTCAAGTCAGCCATCTGTGGCCAAAGCAGGGTAAAGAAGGGTGGAGAGTGGATCTAGAGGGACAAACAGGGAACCCCCGATACCCACAGTGAGCAAATGACAGAGGCATGTCTTCCATCCTCACAATTTCATTGTTTTCATCACTGCATTAGTCATCAGTAGTAAGTAATGGTCAGTATAGTGATATTACACAAACCCTATGTCAGGAAAGGGCCGGAAGACTTGGAACTGTCTAACCTGGTGAAATGAAAACTTGAGCAGGCATGCCTTGCAGGACTCTCGTGTAAGAGAAATGCATACCTGCGCTGCATTACAAAACTAAAATTAATACGCAGGTAATTATAGGGAGGTGAAGTTTCAGCTCCATGTAAGAAAAACTTTTCAGTAATTAACGCTGCCCAACATTGCTGATCAAAAGTTGGGTGAGCCCCAGTATTCATGGTGTATTCATATTTCAACATCATATACATGTATACAGCAACATTTGTCATTTGCAGTTCTCATGGGTGGCTCTATGAAGCGCAAAGAAAGGGACTATGCATTATACTATGATAACAGCTTTACCATGAATTGCCCCATCTGCTTTTTCTTATCACTTAGAATAGGGGAAGAGTGCCATCACTTAGATGGCAGCAGTATAGGGATTTAGGTGTTACCGCCACAAGTCTTACAATGAGTCATACGGTGCCCATAGATGTGAAATAACCTGCCCAAGTTAGTGGCAGAGGCAAACTAAAACCAGGATGTTTTGTGGTTCCATGTGAATGCTCTTCTCAATAAAGTTAAATAAATCTAATCAATACTATTTTAAAGAACAAAATAATACCTGCTTTTAAGCAGCTGATGATTGCTGGGGAAAATTACCATACAGAACAAATTGAACCATACACTCACATTTGCACTTAAAAGGGCCTGACTGTCCTGCCATGTTTCTCTCCATAAATACTATTTCAAACTTCTCAAAACTACTCTTCTCAAATCTCTAAAATGGCTCCCTTTCCCTGCCGTCTCTTTCAAGTTACCTCCCTTTTAAGAGTCAAAATTATTGAACAACCTGTCTACACCCACGGCCCCCATTTCCTAGCCACCCACTGTCTCCTCAACTTGTATCTGACTATAAGTGTCTGACGCATTCTACTATCAAGAGAGCCCTTGCCAAGATCACTTATGGCTTCCATAAGAGCTAGAGCTGCTCTGAAGCCCAGACAGGAGGGGCCTTGCCTTGGATTCTACATTGTAGTGAGCCCATTCTGGCCCCCCTCCAGCCAAGCCTTCTTCATAGGGTAGAAGTCCATGGCATCAAAATTATAGGCTCATCAGAGCCCATGACTTTCCTTCTAATGATCACTCCCAGAATTTTTTGCTCATATACAACCAAGGCTTTTTCAGAACTGGCAGGACTCTTCCCCACATTTACTGAACTGAGGCTGGGCCGGGAGGTGACAGGTAAAACTATTGGCAGAGAATATAGATGGAACATGATGGGGAAGCCAAGAATTTCTCTACAGAGCCATTCAAAACCCCTAGTGGTGTGGGACTGGATCTGGGTTGGAACAGAAGAGGTCAAGTCCCAGATCAGTGATCAGGGATTTGTGACCAGTGGAATCTAAGTATTCTAAATTTAAACCCGACTACCCGGGTCATTTTCTTTCCTCTGGCTTCTTTCAAAATTTTCTCTCTTTTATTTTCTGCAGTTTGAATATGATATGCCTATGTGTAAACTGATTGATTGATTGATATTCATCCTTTGTGTTCTCTGAGCTTCCTCTATCTGTGGTTTTGTATCTATCATTACTTTTGGGAAGTTCTCAGTAATTATTCCTTCAAATATTTCTTCTGTTCCTTTCTCTTACTTCTCTTTCCGATATTCCCGTTACACGTATACTACACTATTGTAATTGTCCCACAATTCTAGGATATTCTGTTCTTTTTTATTCTTTTACTCTATTTGCAATTCAAGTTTGGAAGTTTCTATGGACATTTCTTGAAGCTCAGAGATTTTTCCTCGACCGTGTCTAGTCTCTTAATGAGCTCGTTAAAGGCATTCTTCATTTCTGTTACAGTGTTTTTGATTTCTAGCATTTTCTTTTGATTCCTTATTAGCGTTTCCATCTCTCTACTTACATTACTCATGTTTTTGTATGTTGTCTGCTTTTCCCATAAGCATTTTAATCATAGTTGTTTTAAATTCTTGATCTGATCATTCCAACACCTCTGCTATGTCTCAGTCTGGATCTGATGCTTGCTCTGTCTCTTCAAACTACATTTTTTGTCTGTTGGTGTGCCTCATGTTTTTCTTGTTGAAAGCTAACAAGATATACTAGGTAAAAGGAACTGAGAAAAATAGCCCTTTAGTGTGAGGTTGTATGTTTTTCTGGCTAGGGGTTAGGCTGTGCTTACTGTGTGCTATAGTTATAAGTTTCAGAGGCTACAGCTTCCTCTGGTGTCTTTGTTTTTGTCTTTCCTTGTCTTTGAGTTTCTCTAGAGACTTCTTAAATAAGGTTTGTGATGTGCAGTTCTTCTAGGTGGATTCCCAATAACGTGCAGGGCACTTTTGATGTGGTGGTAAGGTGTGTATGTTGGGAGACAGTGTTCTATAGTGCTGTGATTAGGTATCAGTATTTTAGTGAGCCTCTGCCCCGAACTTGACCTTCACAAGTCCTTCTCAGTTTTTTTTTTCCCCTCCTTAAGTGAGACAGGAGGAAGGGGCTGGAATTGGATATTTCCCTTCCCTTAAGTTGGTTAGGCTCTGGCAAAACAGTTTCCCTTTGAGCAGTTTTTGTTAAGAACAGAATGCTCTAGACATAATTCAAAATAGCTACTTTTCCCTTCCTCTCCTGTAAGGATGGAGGGATTTTTCTCTTCTATTCACTGTGAGAACCTGGTAGGTGTTCTGGAGATAAAACTCACGAAAGTGTGAGGGGTCTTCTTAAGACTGGGCCCCCATCCCCAGACTTTTCACCTCTCAAACTTGTCTACACTGAACCTAAAGCAAGCCATCAATTGCTAGGTTTTCCTACCCTAGAACTGACTGGTTCCAATGGAGTTTTCTGTTTTCCGGGCTTCTGTTCTGGGAAGTTGTCATTCTCTGTATCTACCTGTCTGTCTCTCTAGAGACAGGAGGGCAGTGGTTTGCCCTGTGACCTCAATTCTCTGAAGGATCAAAGAAGAGTTATTGATTTTTAGTTTGTTCAACATTTTCCTTGTTTTAAGGATGGGAGTGATAACTTCTAAACTCCTTATATGCCTCCGAAATGCTGGCCAAGCTCCATGCCCATAAATCAAGTGGAAGTTTTTCAGTCCACATTTGACCTGAACTCTCAATCATATTCAACAATACCATTCTTTCCCTTGTGCCTTTGCCTCTGACTCCATGCACTGAACCTCAGTGACTGGACATTTCCTTCTCATCGCAGTCTCTCTGACCCTGTTCTCCCTACAGCGGACTTTATCCTTCTGGCCATTCCCTCTCAGTCTCCTGTGCAGACTTCTCCTCTTCTACTTGCCATTAACTGTTGTCTTTCTTCCAAGCTTTTCTCCAGCCTCCTCCTCTAGGGCTATTTTCCATCCCTAGACAATATAATCCATGCTTAAGCGTCAGTTACCACTTGCTAATCATGTGTCCCTGGGTAAGCAAGCAGATCGTTCCGAGCACCAGTCTTCTTATTTTGAAAAAGAGCTAATAGTATCAAATGTATTTTCTGAGGGTTGAGTACAATAATACAGAGAAATATATGTATTGCATGTGTATTTATTAGGTGCTCACTTTTCTTCATTTACATTTTGCCTTGGGTTTGGGCTCTCAGGTCACAGAATGAGGTGGAAATGGTATGTTGTCAAAGTATTCTTTTAATGTTGTCTTAAAGTGTGTTGTAAGCATCTGAGATCTCACAGTGGCTCCAGGTTTCCACATGGTCTGGTCTCATTACCTCTCATCCTCATCCATTTCCACCCTCACCTTGCTCCCTGCCCAGTGACACTGGCCTCATAACTCTGGGCTTTGGTACTTATTTCTCCCTCTGCCTGGAGTGTCTGTGCCCCATCCACATCCTAGCCTTCCCTGAACATGGTACTCCTTCCTTCCTCCCCCCATAACTCTCCTCCATAGCTCTTTTCACTGACATTTACTACCTTTTATTTAATTACTTTTCATTATCTTTGTCTCATCCATTAGAAACTAAAGTCTGTGAAGGCAGGGCTTTGTCTGTTTTATTCACTGTTGTATTCCCAGGGCCTAGAATGGTTCATGGTACATAATGGACACTTAACCAATACTTGTCAGATGAATGGATGCAATTCTGGAAGGCTAACTACTGAGTACTACATACTCCCTGTCCTAACATAGGATTCCTTATGATCAGATCATTAGTATAAAAAACAGAAAAACAACAAATAATTTGGCAAACTCTTATGGGACTTGGACAATCCCTAAGGCCTGGTCTGCATCTTAGGAGCATAGCTAAGGCCTAGCTCTCAAAACTGGGTGATTGGGGCTTCCCTGGTGGCGCAGTGGTTGAGAATCTGCCTGCTAATGCAGAGGACATGGGTTCAAGCCCTGGTCTGGGAGGATCCCACATGCCACGGAGCAGCTTAGGCCCGTGAGCCACAACTACTGAGCCTGCGCGTCTGGAGCCTGTGCTCCGCAACAAGAGAGGCCGCGATAGTGAGAGGCCCGCGCACCGCGATGAAGAGTGGCCCCCGCTTGCCACAACTAGAGAAAGCCCTCGCACAGAAACGAAGACCCAACACAACAAAAATTAATTAATTAATATACTCCTACCCCCAACATCTTTAAAATAAGATTGATTTAAAAGTAAGATTTAACTTAAAAAAAAAAACAAAACTGGGTGATTGTCAAGCCCTGTGTGGGCTCAGCTATGCCGTACTCTCACAGTAGAACACATTAGGAATCTGTAGAGATGATGGCCTAAGAGCCGGGAGGCCCAGCTGTCCTGCGTGGAGAAAAAAGAGGCTAGGAGATCAGGAGAGGCCAGAGGGTTTACCACCATTTCTGTAAAATTCATTCTGTTGAGAGAGGCAGCTATGGATACAGAGAAAACTATCAAAATGTGAGCTTTGTTGCAAAGTTCCAAAAAAGAAGAGAGGAGTCTAGGTTCTCAGACCAATAATGAAAAATGCCAGTTTGGAAAAGAAACTCACTATAGACAGAAGCAATTCCAATTCTAACTTGTCCTGTTCCAATAGGTGCTTGTGGTTGTGCCTTAAGTCTTCTCTGGTTCGTTCTGTTTTATGAGGACCCAAAGGACCACCCGTGTATAAGCAAAAGTGAGAAGGAATACATCACGTCCGCCCTCGCCCAGCAGGTAGAACACGCATGCTCCACTTTGGTATCTCCCAGATTCTGTGCCAAATAAAATGTGTTCCATCTTGTCCTAATGTGCTAATGATTAATGGGTTCCTTTCCAGGTCAGTTCAAGTGCACCATCTCTGCCCATCAAGGCTGTGCTTAAGTCTCCTCCACTCTGGGTCATTTCCCTCTGTAATTTTGCTTTTTTCTGGGCAAATAGCTTCCTGAGTCTGTATACACCAATGTTTATCAACTCCAAGTTTCATATTAATGTAAAAGAGGTAAGTACACCTTCTGTTCTTCACTTTATGAAGGACTTTGCACCCATTTCCTTTTCTCCCATGACTCTAGTCCTAGCTCTTGCCCACCGCTATACTACTTAGCTGGAGACGTCACTGTTTCCAATTATTAGGTCAACATTGCCCAGAATAAAAGGTGTAGACATGGTGTCTAGCACTCCCACAATACACACTCACCCACATTCCCACAGAGTCCCTATCTCCCGTTCCCTGTATAATCACCCTTATGTATTCCTTAAGGCTCAACACCATTGTTCCCTGCAGGGTCCGATCCTTTCCTGAAAGTCAGTTGGCCAGGCTCTACCACCCTTTCCAGCTCATACCAATCCTCTCCCCTGGGGAAAGGCAAAGAGTCCTGGGTTGTGAACCCATGACTCACAGCTTGCTCTGAAAGGACTGACACTTTCATTGGTTGTCTGACTTGGAGAATTACTGATGCCTGGAACCTTCTGTTGTTTGATGCCATAATAACCAGAGAAGACTCCTTTAGAAATGGAGTCTGGGCTTGCCATTTTGAGACATTCTATAATGAACTTCCAGTAACCCAGCTTAGTGACCAGTGTAACAGTGAGGTCACTTAAGCTCTCTAAGATTCAATTTTATCTTCCATGAGATCATGGATCTGCTGCAAGGATTAACAGCAGCTGGGTCCACAATAAGCACCATATACATGTTTTCAATTGTTATCATTATCATTTCTATCACTTTCCCCACAGGCAGCATTTCCCATTCCCAACATAGCTTTCCTCTCTACCATCTAGGACTTTCAGGTCCCAACAGAAAGCTAGGCAGATTGTGATGACTGTTTCTGACGCCCAAACGATTTTTCTCTTTCTCTTGGGTAGTGTGTCCCCAGAAGTAACTCTGGGATTGTACGTTGATGGTTTCCTATATGACAATACAAATTTTAGATACTGCATTTCAGTGTAGGGCTTATCCTGTTTCTCATACTCACTCGGAATAACATTCCTTCCTCAGAATGGGCTGCTGTCTTCCCTCCCCCATTTGTTTGCCTGGATTTTTGCTATCCTAGCAGGTCATATGGCAGACGTCTTCCTGTCCAGGAATATTCTCAGCCTACTCACCATCCGGAAACTCTTCACCTTGCTAGGTAAGAAGCCAGGACATTCAAGCACTTTGGGGCATTTCACGCTCATCTTTGGGATACACCTGACTGTTGTCTGAATCGCTCCCCAGGACTTCTCCTGCCCGCCCTCTTCAGCCTGTGCCTGCTTTACCTGAGTTCCAGCTTCCATGGCACTATGATTTTCCTGATACTTGCTAATGCAACAGGAAGCTTTTGTATGGGTGGAATATTAATAAATGTCTTGGATATTGCTCCCAGGTAGGGTTTTAAAAATCTCTTTCTTTCTTGTATCCAAGTTCTCAAAGTTTTAAGATTTCAAGTATTTTGCAACTGGTGGTCAGCAGGCCAAAAGTTCCGAAGAAGCATCTATGTAGGTCAGACATATAACTTAAATAATATTTATATACCAAATGATATATGCAAATGTATGCAACTCTCACATGTGTATGAAGAAGTATAGTCCAGTGATCAGGAGAACAGATTCTAGAGTCAGACTCTTGGGTTTCATGACCATTTTCCTCAAGCCAATTACTTACTCTTTCAACACCTGTTTATCACCTATAAAATGGAGGTAATAAGAAAATGCTTACCTCATAAGTTATCCTCACAAGAGGATTAAACAAGTTAATATAGTCAAGTACATAGAATAGTGCCTGGAACATAGCAAGCATGTATAAGGGTTAACTGATCCATTAAAATTGTTATTATACCATGCTTATATATTATTACTCATGAAGAAAAGCCATCAGTTAGTAATATTTATCTTGTAACTAAGGAAACTGAGTTTCAGATACTTAATTTTCAGCCTAAGATCCACTGGCTTGGATATTAGCTAGGACTTTAACCCAGATCTCCGTGACAAAGAACTTTTCCTCTTTTTACTACGTTATGTCTTTTTTTAGATATAATAAGTGTGACTGATGGAAGCAGTTCTGTCATTTGCACAACTGCAGGGGACACTCTTCACATTGTACTTTATGGGGCTAGCAGTCTCTGGAGAACATAGATTCAATATGAACAGAATTATTTGAAGCTTTGTAAAGCAGTAGCCTGGGGTAGAGAGGCAAAAAGAAACCAAGAATGATCTACTTTGTCACAGTTCTGTAAAGAATCTTGCCCATCAGATCTATACTAGGTGAAGGCCAGAGTAATGAAGACATGTATCCATTTGATTTATTGAGTTCTGAGACCCTCCTTAAAAATGCCTGCAGGTATTCTGATTACTTGGAATTATATAAAGACATAAACGGATTATTTGATATTGAATACACAATGCCACCTGAGCCATATGCACTCTGAAAAACAGGTAAATTAAGAATGTATATACAAATAGATAAAGGAAATTATAAATAGCTACCACTTATTGAGTATTTTTTATGTGTCTGTTATGCCCCAGTGTGAGATAATATTGTCCACATAGTGTGGGTAAGGAAACAAAAGACCAGGGAAATGAATGTATATAAAGTCACATGATTAGTAATAAGTAGAGGGAAGGTTCATACCTTGAATGTCTGCCTCCAGAGCCGTCTCGATGTAGTCAATGCCTCACTAGTGTTATTTGCCAGCACCTGGTCACTAAGATGGGAAATATCTCAGCCAGCAATGGCTTGGATAACATAGAACTTGACCTGAGTTCCATCGTTCTAATGGGCCCAAATACCATGTTACTCAGGTAATTTTGTAGCATCAGAGAAGATATACTAATAGGCAATTTGGGAATATTCTTAGTCTCTTAAGCTAATTTATCCTCAATATTTAGTGCATATGTCACAAACATATTAATTTATAATGCTTAAACTTTTTAATGGTTGGGGATAAAACTTATTCCTAATATTCCTAACCATATACTTCCCTTGCCTATTAAAAAGAGTCCCCTTAGAGGATAAATTACTCAACTGTCCTTTTAGGGGAATTTGGTCTTTGCTAGAAGTGAGGAATAGGGCAAGTGATTATATTTTTTGAGCATAACGAAGGCGTCAAGGAAGAAGAGGAGACACAGGTGTGGTTCTGTGAGAATATTGTTTGGGAAATGAAATTGAGTGAGACAGAGAAGACCTGGGAATGTAGTGACCATCTCTGTGGTGGGTAGCATGAGTAGAAAAGCACAGAGGATTCTAAAGATGCTGTGTGATGCATTAAGCGGGGATGACAGGGAGGCTCCAAAATTTTTTTAATTGCTTTTAATTATTTTTGACTGATGGATGGGTCATGCACCCTTGAATTTCCCCCCATGGGGGACTGAAGTATAGTTCAGGTATCTGAACTGTACCCTCTCATCTTATGTGCTATTTATTGTTATGCATTTTAATTTATGAGAGGGTATTCTTGGCTGCATTGGGTCTTCGCTGCCGTGCGCGGGCCCCCTCCAGCCGAAGCGAGCGGGGGCCACTCCTCGTCGCGGTGTGGGGGCTTCTCGTCGCGGAGCACAGGCTCCAGGCTCACGGGCTTCAGTAGCCGTGGCATATGGGCTCAGTAGTTGTGGCTCCCGGGCTCCAGAGCACAGGCTCAGTAGTTGTGGTGCACGGGCCCAGTCGCTCCGCGGCATGTGGGATCCTCCCGGACCAGGGCCCGAACCCGTGTCCCCTGCACCGGCAGGCAGGTTCCAAACCACTGCGCCACCAGGGAAGTCCCTTTAATATTAATTTATATTAGAGCATAATAAGTTGAGGATACATGTTTTACTCTCTAAGGTAACTACTGAGGGATAATAAAAGTGTAAAGGGAATGATATATTAAAAAACAATTAATGAAAAAGAAATCAAGTGAAATTATAAAGGAAGATAGGATAGAAGGGAAAAAAATAGAATGATGATCATTTTAAGTCAAATGTGGCAGAAAAACATGAAATATAAAAGAATCAATTCTTCCAAATTTTAAGTTAACCTTAATTGAAATAAAAGCAAAAACAAAATTAAAGTAGATTAAAAGTAAAATAAAGGAAACTAGATCAGCCAATGTAGATTTTAAGACAAGATACATTACTAGAGATAAAGAAGGATATTTTATAATTATTTTAATCCACTAGAAGATATTTCTATGCATCTAACATTTTACAACCATAAAGCAAAATTTGAGAAAACTCGTAAACCTCCTCATGGGATTGAGCAGCTTGTGTATGACTCGTATTCTGGCTGAGAAAAACTGGAAAAGTCCAGATAAAATACCATGAGTGTGCTTCCCTGGTGGCGCCGTGGTTGGGAGTCCGCCTGCCGATGCAGGGGGCGCGGGTTCGTGCCCCGGTCCGGGAGGATCCCGCGTGCCGCGGAGTGGCTGGGCCCGTGGGCCATGGCCACTGAGCCTGCGCGTCCGGAGCCTGTGCTCCGCAGTGGGAGAGGCCACAACAGTGAGAGGCCCACGTACCGCAAAAAAAAAAAAAATACCATGAGTATTCACTAAAAGATATCAGACAGCAGCAGAAGCCAGTAGGACCAAAGACATCAGAGGCTAGCACCTCTGAGAGGTGAGCTGACAATCCCCACCATTTTCTCCTTGGGGCTACTTGCAAAAGGCTGATAATCCAGCTTTGGCCCTGGTAGAAGCCTGCAGCTCTGGACATAGAAATTAGCCAAGCATTTGTCAGTTGCACAGGGCTAGAGTGGCAAAATTGGAAATTAAGGGAACTTAAACACAAAGTCAGTTCCTCTCCTTGAGATGTTTTTTGAATTCTGAAGTTTAATAGGGTAAGGGGCAAAAAAAGTCTAAGCTAAAAATCAATAAGAAACATGGCAGAATTTCCCATACCATCTGTGCTAAGGAGACAAGCTCTACCAGGGCCTGGTGGGACCCAGCTGAGTATGCCAATCTCTCTGTTTAACACCATGGAGGGCTATATTCAAGGAACAGGGGGTACCAGAGGTAAACTGAGTCTTATCAAAATTGAAGCCTAGCCTCACCTCATTTCATTCCCTACTTAGGTTAGAGTGTTCAATTTCCTCCTCTCCAAATCTATCTATTAGAGAAAAGAGTAAATCTTTTCTGGCAAAATACAATATATTCTAAAGTCTATAACTTCTTTATTTAATGTCCATCATTAAATAAAAATTAGGCATGCCAGGGGACAGGGCCATTTGATTAATAACCATAAAATGCCATTAGAAATAGTCATACAAATGATACAGATATTAAAGTTATCAGGTAAGGGCCTCCCTGGTGGTGCAGTGGTTAAGAATCTGCCTTCCAATGCAGGGAACACAGGTTCGATCCCTGGTCCAGGGAGATCCGACATACTGCGGAGCAACTAAGCCTGTGTGCCACAACTACTGAGCCCACATGCCAAAACTACTGAAGCCCACGAGCCTAGAACCTGTGCTCTGCAACAAGAGAAGCCACCACGATGAGAAGCCCCCACTCGCTGCAACTAGAGAAAGCCCGCATGCAGCAGTGAGGCCCAAATGCAGCCAAAAATAAATAAATTAAAAAAAAAGAAACTCTCAGATCTTTATTAAAAATAGGTAAATAAAAATAAAGTTATCAGGCAAAATGAACTTCAAAATATCTATGATAATATACCCAAGAAACCAGGGAGAAAGCTGACAAAAATAGATGAAAAGATAAACAATTGACCAGCACTGGAATCTATAAAAACAATCAAATGGAAATTCTAGAACTGAAAAATAAAATGTCTAAAATTAAGATCTTCATAGACAGGTTTAATAACAAATTAGCCACAAGAGAATATAGATTGGTAAACTGGAAAGCATTAACAAAATCCAAATTGAAACATATAGAGAAAAGAATAGAAAATAAAGAAATAAGCAGAAATGTGGAATTAAGTGAAAAGGCTAACAAATCTGTACTTAAGTCTCAGAAGGAAAAAACAGATAAAATGTGACATAAGCAGTATTTTAACAGAAAACAGCCCCAAATAGCTCAAAAGTAATAAAAGACCATAAGCCACACATGCACAAAGCTCTGCAAATTTAAATCATGACATAATGTAAATTTATATATATATATATAAAATATATATAGTAAGAATGCTGAAAGTCAAAGTCAAAGACAAAAATCTTAAAAGGAACTAGAGAGAAAAGACATGCTACTTTTAAGTAGCAAGAATAAGCCTGACATCTGACTTTTCAACAGAAACTATGAAAACCAGAAGATAATGAAATGAGTTCTATAAAATGCTGAAAAATAAATGCCAACCTAGAATTTTATGCCTAGTGAAAATATTCTTCAGAAATCAAAGCAGGGCTTCCCTGGTAGCGCAGTGGTTGAGAGTCTGCCTGCCGATGCATGGGACACGGGTTCGTGTCCCGGTCTGGGAAGATCCCACATGCCGCAGAGCGACTGGGCCCGTGAGCCATGGCCGCTGAGCCTGCGCGTCCAGAGCCTGTGCTCCACAACGGGAGAGACCGCGACAGTGAGAGGCCCGTGTACAGCAAAAAAAAAAAAAAAACAAAATAAAAATGTTTTCAGACAGGCAAACAGAGAAATTTTCATCAGCAGATTTTCACTAAAAGAAATATTAAAAGCGATTTTTCAGTCAGAAAGAAATTATCCCTGATGAAACCTGAAAATGCAAGACAGACTGAGGAGCAATAGGGGGGTAAATATGAGTGTAATTAGGAGACCATTGATCTTTAAAACAACAGAGTATCTTATGAGTTGAAATGCATATAGAAATAAAATACACTAAAGAATGAAAATACAGGATGAACTAATGCAAAGAACTAAAAATTCTCATATTCTGGCATTATGAAAATAGTAAAAGTATAATTCATAATAAACTTAAGTAAAGTGCATGTTATATCTTCAGTGCTGAAAAGAATAGTGAAATGTCATAGAAGGAAAAATGAAATGAAAATGGATTAATCTAAAAGAAAAAATGTGCAATGAGAAAAAGGGTAGGTCAAATAGAAAATAAATAGCAGATAATCACAAATACATCAGTAATTATATTAAATTAATATGGATGAAATACTCCAAGTAAGTATCAAGATTTTCAAGCTCAATAAAAAAGGAAATGCAGCTCTATGCTGCAAATAAAAGACAAATTAAACATGAGGATACAGAAAGGATGAAATAAAAGGATGGGTAAAGATATGCCAAACAAATATTAACCCAAAGAAACCTGGAATAAATATGTTAATAGTTATTAACTATGTTAATATCAAATAAAATAGACTTTAATATTTCATAATGATAAAGAGAAAAATATCAGAATTCTTCTTTTGGAACCCAATCATACAGCTTTAATTTATACTCATGAATTGAGCAAACTCAAAGAACTAGACAAATTTACAATGAAAGAAGAGACTTTCACATCTTTCAATAGCTTATACCAAAAAAGAGGTAGACAAAAAAGATATGGATGATTAAACAACAACGACAATGAACAGAGTTGACCTAATTGACATATGTAGAACACTGCGCTCAATAAGGAGAGAATTCACATTCTTTTCAGTTGCCCATGGGACATTTTTTCTGAAATTAACAATATGCTGGATCATAAAGCAAGCTGCAATTCATTTTAAATGACTAAAATCATTCAGAATACATTCTTTAATCACTGTGAAATTAAGGTTGCTATCAAAAGCAAAAGATAAGTAACTCCCATTGCTTTGAAACTAATGTTTAGGTCAAAGAAGAAATCGCATTTGAAATTAGAAAATATTTTAAATTACAATGAAATATGATATATCAAAGCATGTGGGATGCATTTAAAATCATGCCCAGAGAAATGTATAGCTTTAAACATATATACTGAAAGACAATTAAGTCTTAATATCAGTAATCATGTTTGTATCTCAGGTATTATAGGTAGGGGAAAAAAGCAGCAAATTAAACCCAAAGAAAGTAGAAGGAAAGAAATTATGAAGAGTAGGACAAAAAAATGATATGTAAAGCCAACAATATCAAAAGTTGCTTCTTTGAAAATTAATAAAATTAGTGAAATAAAGATTGATCAAGAAAAAGGAAAAAATTATCAATATAAGTGATGAAAATGGCTGCATTGTAATAACTCTTAGCACATAATAAAGAAAATAACAGAATATTATGAACAAGTTCATACCAATAAATCTGACAATTTAGATGAAATTGAAAAGTTCCACAACACATAGAGTCATAAAATTGTAAGTATTTTTTGTGGTGGAAGGTGATTATGAAGGCAAAAGTAACAAGGGCTCCCAAAGGCATAAGTGACCCTATTACCACTGAAAACTCAGGAGTTCGATTGCTAAAATGAAAAAGGAAACAATGAATATTGGAGACAAGTGATGGTTTCTGCCCCAATCTGCACCCGTGGCTGCTCATAACCATAAATCTTCTTCACACATTAAAAGACACTTTCCATCTCCCCCAAAAAAGAAACAACTCAAATTTCCACCATGTGACTGCATACAGCTCCACAATCCAAGGACTCTAGGTCCAGATGTGATGCTTCTCTGACCCAGGACCCATAAGCTAATAAACTATACACTCCCTCCCATATTCAACAGGTAAAGGCAGAGTAAGAATGGAAAAGACCCAAGGAAATAAAATAAGAGAGCAAAACAAAAAAAAAGCCCTCACTCTCATAAAAGGCAAGAATTGAAAACAGGGAACATTTTATGGTGAAATCTGTTGGGCAGGAAAGGCACAGACTCCCTGTCCTGGAGTGAACTAATTTCTTGATTAGACATGGATTCTGTTCTGCAAGAGGCACTTCCTTGTTCTTTATGGCTGATGGATTTGATCCCTACTTTATCTATTATTCTCTGTGGCTTCCCTGCTTTTGTAGCTCCACTTTCTGCTGAAGTTGGTTTTGGCGCTCAGGAATGGCCAATCACAGTTGCTTGTAAAGAAGTCTCTGGTTTCCTTGCCTGAATAATGGGAGCAATCATAGTGGCCAGTAGTTCTGGGACTGTGAGAATAGGTCAGGTGAACAGAGCCCTTCAATTTTGTATTAATCCCAAACCTGTTCCTATTACCAACACACATCACCTTTGGAATTTCTCAACTGTATTTACAGATTTCCTAACTGCTGGCTTTTACTCTAATATGGCCTCATTTTCTCAATATATTAATATTCTTTACTGCTAAAGCCAACCTTTCTGGCTCTGCAGTGCAACCAGAAAGTTACTTATATCCATATACTTTTTCAGACATTTTTAATGGAATTTGAATAGTGGAAATGGGAAATTTAGGAAGTCAACAGTTCTCTCTCTTAAATCTCATTTCATTAGGTTTTTCCTGCAGCACTTGTATTACTTTACATCTGTGTATTGTCATTCATTTTTGCATAGATATTACGGATTTCTTAAAGGATTTACAAATGTAATTGGACTAACAGGAGGACTAGTTGCTTCCACTGTGACTGGAGTGATCCTTAGTCAGGTAAGGAACACCCAGACATGGGTAGTTATTTTTCTCATATTAACTGTACAGAAAAAGAAAGTGTAAGGCATACAAAAAGTTGCAAAGGAGACATCAGCAAGAGGTGAGTTATGAGGTTTTGTGTCATATTAAACTTGGCATTCCCTCCAAACATACAGAGGATACAAGTTCTTTCTTGCTATATGTCAATTAGTTGTGATGGTAACTCTTTAATCATTGGTTATTGAAACAGAAGTGGACCTCTGTGATTTTTAACAATTAATGTGTGCCTTTATCAAAACAGGTAGTTGACTGGGTGAATGGTAATATAAGTAAGAAGTTATAGTTTTGTCAGGAAAGGAATGAAAAATCAGGAACAAATACAATTTTAAAAAGACCAAAAGAAACAATTCTATGAAGGCTGGCTTCTGTTCCTATGGATGAGGTTACCTGAAATTCTCCTCTTAAAAATACTTAAAATGCCTTATCTGGTGCTGAAGGAAAATAACTGCTAGTCTAGAATTCTACAATCCACCAAAAAAAAATCCATCATAAAAAATGAAGTTTAAATTCATCCATTTTCAAACAGAAACAGAGAATTCATCAGAAGTAGGCTAGCACTGAGGAAAAAAGCTAGTTTTTTAGGGAGAAATAAAATTATCCCAGATGGTAGATTGGAGATACAAAAAGGAAAAGAGGCAACAGAAATGATCAATCTGTGTATGATTCTACAGGAATATTGTATAAATTGGTAGTATTATGTAAAGAAACTCTGGTTCTCAAAGCTAGTTACCTAGTGGAGGCAAAACCACTATCATCACCCAGGTGATAACTGGAAACACGTGCACGTTCCTCAACCATCACATTTATTCTGACTTTTCTTCTTAAGCCACAGATAATTTGCCTGCTAACCATTAATACTAAGTTTCTTTATTATTTGTTACATTAGTTCATCTTTGACCAGGATTTATTGATCTGTTATGATGACTCTGTTCTAATACACCTGAATATGCTTTCTCCAACACACTATATTGCAAATGGCTGTACAATCTTTGCCAACACATTTTGACGAGTTCTATGGTCCCAGAATCTAATAAGGTATATTCAAAAATTTTTAAATGCCTTATCAAATTTTAACAATCATGTTAAATGCATGCCTGATCTTGAGAAAAAAAAAAAATAAGGGAAAATTTCAGAGATTGAACATGAAGGAAGAGCTTGATTCCAGAGAGGTAAATGACCATCAAAGCCACTGGCTGCCTTGGAGAAATTGCCTATCCTGAGTGTTATAATGGACACCCAGTTATAACAGACAAACAGAGCATAAGAGATAATATCCCAAAACCACTCATAAAAGAAGAGTCAGAATGAAAATGCTGATATATATCTGTAACCACTAAGGACTACAACCTCACACCACTACTACCATGTAGCTCATATATAAACTTGGAGGAAAGTTTTGGAGGAAAATCTCCAAGATGAGAGAGAGCAGTGTTCAGGCAAATACTCCAGTTGCTCCTTGTCCCACAACTTTGGCCAAGGAGAGACAATTTGTACTCACCGTGGCCAAATTTCCCATAGAGAGGAGCGCCCCCCCCACACCATCATGTGCTAGGACTTATGGTATCAGAAAGGCTAGAAACATCACTATAACCATGGAACCTCCCTGATCAGAGAGGTAGCCTTATTAAAAAAGAACTCCAAGGGCTTCCCTGGTGGCGCAGTGGTTGAGAGTCCGCCTGCTGATGCAGGGGATACAGGTTCGTGCCCCGGTCCGGGAAGATCCCACATGCCGTGGAGCGGCTGGGCCTGTGAGCCATGGCTGCTGAGCCTGTGTGTCCGGAGCCTGTGCCCCGCAACGGCAGAGGCCACAACAGAGAGAGGCCCGCGTACCGCAAACAAACAAACAAACAAAAAAAAAACAAAAAAAAAGAACTCCAGGAGAGCAGGGTGTGTTTTCTCCCCCTGAGCATGGAGCCCACTCAGCCTGTTCTTCCAATGAACTCATTCAGACCTGCTGAGCTGACTTCCCCCAAAGGTGGCAGGAAACATGGCTCCAGAACTGTCCGAAGTTGTCTCTGCCCAGTAAGGAAACTTATCTATTTCAGCCTCAGCTACAAAGGGAGAGGAAAAACTGAATAAAGACTCTTCTGAATGTTTGAAACAATAAACCAATCTTCACAATGGTTTGAGGCCCTAATTCAAATTCTGTTGTGTCCAAATGCCATAAGCCAAGAATTGAATTTCTAGTAGTCCACAGATGCCTAATAAAAGTAAATAAATTTTTTTTTTTCTGGAGAAACTCTAAATTCATACTCCAGAATTTCCTTGTGCATAAAGTTTTGGTGAATATGATTTTACAGTCAATCAAAAATTATAAAATGCTTGAGGAAATAATGTGTTATGTGAGAGATGAATAAAAACCACCGAATCAGATCCTCAGAGATATTGGACATATATGTATATATTTAAAGAAGTAAAAGAGAGGATTGAAAATATAAATAAAATATAAATAAGAAAAAATATATAAATATAAACTTAAGAAACATAAGTTTAGGGCTTCCCTGGTGGTGCAGTGGTTGAGAATATGTCTGCCAATGCAGGGGACACAGGTTCGAGCCCTGGTCTGGGAAGATCCCACATGCCACAGAGCAACTAGGCCCATGAGCCACAACTACTGAGCCTGCGCATCTGGAGCTTGTGCTCCGCAGCAAGAGAGGCCATGACAGTGAGAAACCCATGCACCGCAATGAAGAGTGGCCCCCTCTCTCTGCAACTAGAGAAAGCCCTTGCACAGAAATGAAGACCCAACACAGCCATAAATAAATAAATAGCATTCCCTTTAAAAAAAGAAAAAAAGAAAGAAACATAAGTTTAGACAAAGAGCTAAATCTAACCTCTGGCAATTAAAAATATAAAAATTCAGATTAAGTACAGCTAATAAGAGAATTAGTGAATTTAGTGAATTAGTGAATTAGTGAATTAATGGGAGGGTAAGTAATTTGGACCAATTCTCTTAAGAAAGACAATTTAAAAGCCTGAAAAAATGTATAAACCTACATGCACAACAATTTTACTCCTTCCATAAGGGAGTCAACAGACATCCAAAGTCCCACCTAGTTATGGCATCAAGTTCAAAGTGCAGAATGTATCACCCTTTACTGGGGGATAATGCATAATGGCCCTCTATATCAGGAATTACGTGCTCCATCATGCTGTATACAATGATAGCATAGCAATCCAATAACTGCAATAAATACTTCCTTTCAGAAAAGGAGGATTGGAAAAGAAATAGCAATCATTTGTCCTTAGTAATGCTGACACACTGCTAGGCAGACATTTTGAGAGTCATGTCCTGATTAATGTTGGAATGTTCTTCAGTCAGGCTCTGAAACAGATGAAGGTAGGGACTGGAGGGTCTTTGGAGTGGTCTCCCTTGATTAGTGTGTTTGGCATAGAGGAAGGTGAGTGAATCCAATGTTTGTGGAGCAGAGGGCAGGCTGGAAAGTAACTATTGCAAATACAATAATTTTTTGGTTCTCCTCTTGGGCATTTCCCCACTTCCTTGAAGTTAGATATATTTATATAACTTATTTTGGCCAGTGACACATGAGAGAAAATGATATGCATTCATTCTGAAGAGAAGCACTGAGAACTAAGAGGCCACTCTCTCGGACACAGCAACTGGCAACAATCAGAATGTCAACTGCAACTCTGTTGACCAGGATCCAGGAATGAAGAGATGTGGAGCATAACCTCTAGCCAACTTGCTATGGACATTTAGTGTAAACAAAAACCAAATCTCTGCCATTAAAAGCCACTAGGAATTGCGGGTGGTGGGGGGTGGTGGGGTGGGTATTGGTTACTGTAGTATAACCTACTCTATCTTGACTGGTCGGGAGGATCTATCCTCCTGACCACATGAATCACCACATGAATGAATCACATTAAGAAAAAAAGTATAGAAAATACAAAATATGTGGACTCAGTGAGAAGGCCCAACATACATTTTACTGGAGTTCCAGAAAACAGAATAGGGCAGAAGTTAAATTTGAAGAGAAAATGATTGTCTTCTAGTTTTTCAGAAATATACCAATTCACATCTTTAAGAAGTCCATTAATGACAAGTAGGATAAACAAAAGAAATCCACAGTTGCACACCTCATAGAGAATTTACAGAAAAGTAAAGACAAAAAGAAAGTCATACAAGCAGTGAGAGAAATAAGAAAGGTTGCCTTCAAATGAACAACAGTTAAACTAATCTCTGACTCTTCATCCACAAAAAAAGAAGCCCAGAAGACAGTAGAATGATATCTTCAGTATACTAAATGAAAATAACTGCCAACTTAAATTTGTAAACTCAGTGAAAATATTTTTTTAAAGGAGATAACATATTTCAAGCAAACAAAAATCAAGGAAGTTCAATTCATTAATGGGCATTTAAAGAATGTTTTTAAGCATAAGAAAGTTGGAGGTACAAACAGGAATGAAGAACAGTAAAAGTGGTGTGTGCAAATCCACTTATTTATTTATTTGTTTTATTGTACAAAATAATAAAAGTGTCTTGTAGAGTTTTTAAAAAACTACGTGTATAGAATGAATGAAGTAGAGTAGACAGTAACAATATTTAATTAATCAGGAGAGGATAAATGGAATAAATTATTCCAAAGACTTCATGTTCTCTTGCCATAGGATAAAAGTATTAATAGAGTTTGGTGCACCAAGGATACATGTTGTAATTTCTAGGGTAATAATTTTTAAAATACAGAAAAATGTATATAAATTTCAAAGTAACTGGAAAATGAAATAAAAAGCACTTTCTTTAATAAAAGAGGGCAAGACACAAGAGAAAAAGCAATATAGACCAGGAGTTGTCGATGTAAAGCCAACAAAATAAGTAGGTAAATTAAGATACATCACTATTCAGAGACTACAGAATTATTCTCCAGCTTTTGTTTTTAAATTGCATAAGTGTGTGTGTATGTGTATTAAAATAAAAACCACATAACATAAATTTACCCTCTTAACAAATTTTGAGTGTACATTATGACATTGTATAGTTAGTATTGTTAACTATATGCGCATCGTTGTATAATAGATCTTTAGAATTTTGTCATCTTGCATGATTAAAGCTCTATACCCACTGAACAAGAACTCCCTGTTTCCCCTCCTCCTGGACCCTCTAATTTTTTAATACATAAAGATGAGTATTAAATTTGGGGGTTATGTATATTAAAATTCCAAGACATAGAGTGTGGAACTTTCAAACCAGGAGAGAGGGAAAAACATGGAATAAAAAAATTATTTTAAAAGGAAGAAAAAGCCCCTCAATGTGAAAGAAGGTAAGAAATGGTGTGGGGGTTGGGGGTAGGACTATAGGTAGAAGACAGGACAAATTGAAAGCACAAAGACAGATGGTAGAAATGAATCCAAATATACCAAAGATCGCAATAAATATAGATGGACTAAACTCTGCAATTAAAGGACACATTTTGTACAACTAAAAACAAAAGCCACTCATATGCTATTTATATATAAAATACATACCTAAAATAAAGACATAGAAACATTGAAAGTTGTAAGGACAGCATAAAAAATGAAGTAAACATTAACCAACAAAAGATGATATTATTATATTATCAGGAAAAAAGTTTTTCTTTAAGCAAAAATACTAGAAACAATGAGAATCAGCTACTTAGTAGTTTACAGTGTATATTTCCCCAGCAAAACAATCTTGTTCAAGTCTTAGCTCACCTACTTATAAGATATGTGACCTGGAAACATTTCTTAATCGAAGTCTCAGTGTCTCCAGCTGTAAATGGCTAAGATGACATAGAAACCTCGTGGGGTTAAGGTAATTACCAAATCAGATCATGTATGCAAGTATCAGATGTTTATGTGTTCAATGCATAACAGCTATAAGTATTTTTAGTCTCATATACTTTTAAATCAGGAAAAATAAAAGTGTGTTTGCTATACTATTGTTTAGCATTCTGAAAATGTTAGCAAACAAAATTGTCAAGAAAGCTTAATTACGGATATATTCTATGTAAGTGTAGAGGAAAAATATAACATTATGTACAGAGAATTCAGTTGTCTTCCTGGGGAAAAAAAATTAAAGTTAGGTAGCATACTGTGGAAAAATCTAAAGCACAGTATCAACCAATATTGCAAAATACCTATGGGTATTTTGAAAATTGTACAAAGTCCACAAGAAGTCCAAATTGTACAAAGTCCAAAAAGTTGCTGCATACCTATTGAGCAACATCAGTGAAAATATTAGACGGGAGAGGCACATCAAGTTTCTAGGTTGGAAATGTATAATATTGCTTATATGTGGAATCTAGAAAAATGGCAGAGATTAACTTATTTGCAAAGGAGAAATAGATCTACAGATGTAGAAGACAAACTTATGGTTACCAAGGGGGCAGGGGGGGTAGGATGAATTGGGCTATTGGGATTAACATATATACATGTATACATATATATATGTATATATACATATACATATTGGGATTAACATATGTATATGTATACATATACATATATATATGAGGACCTACTGTATAGCACAGGGAACTCTACTCAGTGCTCTGTGGTGACCTAAATGGCAAGGAAATCTAAAAAATAGTGGATATATGATTCACTTCGCTGTACAGCAGAAACTAACACAACATTGTAAAGCAACTATACTCCAATAAAAATTAATTTTAAAAAAGTTTCTAGGTTGGACTTCAATTCCAAATCAAAATAGATTCTATTAACTTAAAATTACCACAAGCTTTATTATTTATCATTAAATTTCTAAGCACATCTTGGTTTTTTCCTCCACTTTCTGTTTGCCTACTACCTGTCAAATTTGTCGAATTTGGCATGTTTGATTATAGAAATCACTATGATTAAATATATTTAATGTCTAGTTTGTCAGGAAACATTGTTTTATTTTTTTCAGTGTCTACTCTTAATTATATTTTAAATGAAATTGATGATGATTTAATAATGGTCAAGTTCTGAAAAGAATACATTCTATATAATAAAGTTTCATTTCAAACCAGAAGGAATGGATTGATTTTTTTAAAAACATAGTGGCAAGCCCACCTGAAAAATACAATTACACTCTGTTCTCATATTTACCCCCAAGTTAATTCTAGGTGATTAAAAAATGTAAATGAAGAAAGGAAACAATAAAGATACTAAAGTAAAACAGGGGTTAATAATTATTTAAGCTTTAGGCAGGACATCCTTGAAAAGCATGGCACCAGAGACCAAAACCCAATCACAATGCGTTTTACATTTAACTGTATAAAATTTAACCTCAGCTGATGAAAAAGTAAAGGGCAAAGTGGTAAAGAAAATCTGAAACATAACTGAAATTCAATGTCATCTTTGAATATGGATTCCAAAAATAAATTACCTGTGCACAGACTCCACCAACATATTAAAATACATATGACACCATGATTAAGTAGGCCATTTTCTGTGAAAGTAAAAGTGACTCTATCTATTAATAAAATCTGTTAATGAAACTGATCATATTAATAGGCTGAAAGAGAAAATGTGTCAACAATTTTTATAAATAAAGAAAGCATATTTGACAAATCTTATTCAAAAGCATTGCTGTATATGTAATTAACCACCAATATATTCAACTTTATATCAACAAAAAGTGAAAAACAACTTTAAAGAAATAAGGGATGCTTTTGTAAATTTTATAAATCTAAACTCTGGATTACTAATCAGTCAGTAACAGTTATGATATAGTCAAATATTTCCTGATATGCAAACATGTTTATGAGATATTTCTAAATGAAAAATCATATGCATTCTTGGCTTTAGTACTATATACATACAATGTCCTTTTCATACATGAAAAATTATATATAATAGATCTAAATCAAAACATGGAAAGATAATGATTATCTTTGTAGAGTGAAATGGCTTTTTTTGTTCCTTATTATAGTGTTTTGCTGTGTTTTAGTGACCTGCATTGAGCCTATATTAATTTTAATATTACATTTTAAATGTTACAAAACACAATTTATAATTTTTTTCACTTTAATTCCTCAGGATCAAGACTCTCCCTGGCTTAAAATCTTCTTCATGATGGTAGCCAATAATGTGATAAGCCTAATCTTCTACCTTATATTTGCTAAAGCAGAAATTCAAGACTGGGCTAAAGAAACACAAAACACTTATCTCTGAAGGTAAGAAGTGATCCGATTAAGGGCAGATTTTGAAGCTGGGGATGCAGGAAAGAGAGGAGCTAAAGATGGCCCCTGAGCAAACTGTGGTATTGCTGACTGAGATGGGAAAAAATATGGGGTGCAGGTTTGGGGGAGAAGAGGGAGCCATGTAAAGTCTGAAACTATTTGACATCCTGATGAGATGGCATGCAGCCCAGCGGATATACCAGTCTAGAATTCTTGAAAGATACTGGGGCTAGAGATATAAATTTGTGAGTCTGGGCCTCTCTAACATCTAAAGGTGAGGAAGAGAGGGGGATGCTTGCAAGGGAAACTGGGAAGGGCCTTTGGTGAAGTAGGAAAGACAGTTGAAGAATGTGGTGTCTAAGAAGAAAAGTGAAAAAGGTGGGAATGAGTACCCGTGGTAAATGCTATCAAGGGGTCAAATTATATAAGGTCTGTGAATTTATTAATGGGTCTGGCAAGAGTTACTTTAAAGGTGATCCTGACTAGAGTGGTTTTCAAATGAATGATGGAGACAAAGCGTCCATTAAAGTTCAAAGGAGAATCTGATATTGTGCCTTTCTTCTCTAAACTCTGTCAGTGGTAAATAAATAAATAGGAAAAATGTATTTTTGTAGAATTAGTTCAGCTAGTACACAAATAAGAATTGATAGATGTAGAAAATCCCTATTTTGCAAACCCCAGTGAATTAAGGGATCTAGGGTTGAGCATCAGTGGCTGATATCACAAAGAGAGACATAGAGACATTGTGTACATGTCTCTATGTCTGGCGGAAAAACGCACCACCATCAAGGTCTTGCTAAAAAGATCAAACTGAATGTGATCAAGCCTCAGGATACAGCTACTGTTTTCTAATAAATACAGAAAACAGAGAATATGTTGAACTAAATCCTAAGGGTATCATCAGCAAATCTAAACTGTCTTATAATTGTCTTTAACAAATGAATTTTAAGGAAAAAGAAGAGTGGTGGAGGGGGAGTCTCTGATTCAAAGAGACTTAAAAGACATACAAAATGGGGCTTCCCTGGTGGCGCAGTGGTTGAGAGTCCACCTGCCGATGCAGGGGACACGGGTTTGTGCCCCAGTCCAGGAAGATCCCACATGCCGCAGAGTGGCTGGGCCCGTGAGCCATGGCCACTGAGCCTGCGCATCCAGAGCCTGTGCTCCGCAATGGGAGAGGCCACAGCAGTGAGAGGCCCGTGTACCGCAAAAAAAAAAAAAAAAAAAAAAAAAAGACAAAAAAAATGTTAAAAAGCTGACAAAACTAAAGTCTACAGTGATACATATGTGGGTAATAAATCTACAAAGACATGCACAGAAGACATTACACTAAATGTCAGGATAGTCATTACCTGTAGGGGGAGGGAGAGGTTGTGATTAGGAGAGACCACATGGAAAACTGCTGGGATCCTGGTGATAGTCTGTTTTTCATATCCAAAGTTATGATTAAAAGAGTGTTCATTGGGTGGAGACTTTAGGGTTCTCTATATAGAGTACCATGTCATCTTCAAACGATGACAGTTTTACCTCTTCCCTTCTGATTTGGATACATTTTATTTCTTTTTCTTGTCTGATTACTATGGCTAAGGAAGTGGAGACAGCAAGAATAGACAGCCCTATAAAGGAGAGCTTAGAAACGTCATGGTACAGTGGGGAGTTTTTTATATGTTTGTTGTTTTAGAATTAGATGTATAGTATATAAACTGATGGTATAATCTAATAGTGAGGTTTCACAATATTGGAGAGAAAATGCACATGCAGAATTAAACTACTTGATTTACCAAGACTCGTTCATACTATGAGACTCAGGTTGAAGCAGCAGCTGAGGCCCTGTCCATAGGGAACTTAGAGAGCATGGCACAGAGGATGGAGGTGTGCCTCAGTGGGCACTTGCAGTATAGCTCTCCTTGAAGACTGTGAGCTTCTGCAAGGTACAGCCTAATGGCTTCACCCACTGAAAATCATCCCAGGTCTTCACCCAGGTCCCCTCTTCCTCTCCCTAAAAAGCCATCATGATAGAGAGAGAGTCAGGCTGGTGAAGGGGCTCTGACCACCATGCACATGTGTACATCCACAGAAAAAAAAAGGGGAGCAATGCACCAGGCTGTAGAAGTCTGGAGAGTTCTGCCTTTCTTGGTCAGGAAGTGCTGCTGCTACTGATAACAGCAATTTTATAGGCTAAGAAAGTATTTGTGCTCAAGTAAACTTTTATTACACAATTATGTACATATTAAAAAATGGTGTGTATGATTCCTCGTTTAAAAAACAAAAAAAAAAGTCCAGAGGGGATGAAATCCAAGCACAGTGCAGAGGCTGGCCTTGGATACAAACCCAGAGTTTACTTAGCTGAGAGAAAGTAGGGTTTATGGACACAGACTTGGTAGGTCAACACATAGGTTGGCATTTTGTCTGTGCAATAAACAGTGAGGTTTTCACTTAAACTGTCCTCATTTCTTTTTTCTTTTTTTTCTGTCCAGTGGCAGTGATTTCTCCTACTCTGTTTTCCAGCTCACTGATCTGTTCCTCTGTATCATTTAGTCTACTATTGATTCCTTCTATTATATTCTTCATTTCAGTTATTGTATTCTTCATCTCTGTTTGGTTGTTCTTTTATATTTTCTAACTCTTTGTTGAAAACTTCTAATTTCTCATTCTGTGCATCCATTCTTCTCCCGAGTTCTTTCATCACCTTTATGATCATTACTCTGAACTCTTTCTCAGGTAGATTGCCTATCTCCACTTCACTTAGTTCTTCTTCTGGGGTTTTATCTTGTTCCTTCATCTGGGACACGTTCTTCTGCCACCTCATTTTGTCTCAGTTGCTATTACTATTTTTATGTATGTAGTTGGTTAGTTATATTTCTCGACCTTGGAGAAGTAGCCTTCTGTAGGAGAAGTCCTATGCATTCTTGCAGGATACTCCTCTCTTGTCACCCAAGGTATAAGCTTTAGGGATTCCCCCTAAAAGGGCTGTGTGTTGTGGTCCTTCTGTTGTGGCAGTCTGCCTATGTGGGTGGTCTGGTAGGCTTGGTTGGCCCCTGGCCCGGTTGGTTGCCAGGCCTTGCCTTGTGTGGCTGCTGTTGCCTAGTAGGGCCTGGTCACAGGTGGCTGACTGCAGAGCCCCTCCCAGGGCCCCAGGGTTAGTGCTGGCTTGCTGGTGGGTAGAGTAATGCTCCAGAAGGCTCCAGTGCTGTTCCCCCCCACCCCCCGCCCCGCCATTGGTGGGTGAAGCCAGGTCCTAGTGTTAGTGATGGACTACTGGCAGGCAGAGCCAGGTCCTGGAGTCTGGCTGCAGGGCCCAGGGATCCCAGAGCTGCTTTCAGATTGCTGGGTGAAGGGGTGGGGTTCCTGACACAGTTGCATATGAGGTCCTTCATGTCCCTGTGTTGTTCTGCTAGTGGGCAGGGCTGGGGCCCAGCTGGTCCCAGGATAAGGTGTGGCCTGCTACGAGTGTGCTGTGTGGCGCTGAGGCTGTGGAACTGTGGTTTTCCTGTGTCTGGTGTCTGCCTCCTGGTGGGTGAGGCTGGTCTGGAAGCTAGCACAGGCTTCCTGGAGGGCAGGGTCAGTGCCTGCCCACTGGTGGGAGGAGCTGGGTTTTGGTCTTCTGGTGGGCAGGGCTGTGTGTAGATGCCATGTCTAGAGGCAGCTGTGGGCTCAGGAAGTTTTTAGGCAGCCTGTCTGCTGATGGATGGGGTTATGTCCCCACCCAGTTAGTTGTTTGGTCTGAGGCATCCCAGCATTCCAGACTGTTGGGTGGGGCCAGGTCTTGGTGCTAACAAGCCAGAGAGAGGATCCCACACAGTGGCACCCACCAGCATCCGTGGCTCCCAAATATGTATGCCACCAGTGTCTGTGTCCCCAGGGTGAGCCGCAGCTGCCCCTCACCTCTCCAGGAGACTCTCCAAGACCAGCAGGTAAGTGTGGCCCGGGCTTGTATCAAATTACTGCTTGTGCCCTGGGTCCTGGTGCATGTGAGGTTTTGTGTGCACCCCTTAAGAGTGAAGCCATGAAACCTCTATTTCCCGCAGTCCATTGGGACTCCTGAAATTAAGACCCACAGGCCTTCAAAACCAAATGCTTTGGGGGCTTGTCTTCCTGGTGTAGGACCCCCACGCTGGGGAGCCTGATGTGGGGCTCAGAACTCTCCTATGGGGAAACTTCTGTACTATAATTATTCTCCAGTTTGGTTGCCCACCTGAGCATATAGGACTTGATTATATTGTGAGTCCTCCCCTCCTACCCATCTCACTGTGGTTCTTCTTTCTGCCTTTAGTTGTAGATCTTTTTCTGATAGGTTTCAGTCATTTTCATAGATGATTATTCTGCAAGTAGTGATTCTGATGTGTTTGTGAGAGGAGGTGAGCTCAGGGTCTTTCTACTCCCACATCTTGACCAATTGCCAAGGTTTTTACTTAAGAGACAGGAGTTGAGAGAAATGGAAAGAAAAGGAATCCACACTGGAAAAGGGTAAAATTACCATTATGAGTTGATGATATGATTGTTTACCTAGAAAATATAACTGGGTTGGCTGCAAAGCTACAGAAACAATAAGAGCACACAGTAAGTTTCCTGACTAACCTATTAATACAGAAAAGTTTTTTCATGTTAAACAATAACTAGTTAGCAAATTTATTGAAAGAAATGATCCAAATGATGGTTGGAGGGAAATCTGATATGATCAAAACTTTATTTGATCAAAACTTTATTTGATCAGTTTGCCAGCACCAAGAAATTTCCAAAATGGTGCACTCACAAAACTTCACCAGGATGCATTTATGCTCAAGATTGCTGATTAGAAATGACAAAAATCTGGATCTGGAATTAAACATGTCTATCAATGGCATCTTCATTAATAAATTTTGTAAGTGAATGGAATATAACCAGCAGCTGAAAAATATGGGATCTCATACAAATATTTTAATATGGATATTACTGAGGCCATTGTTATGAATAAGCACATAACAACACTAGGAAATATTCCATAGGTGTTAGCAAAAGTTCATCTTCTATTTCCAAGGTACAGAGTTGGGCACAGCTATGGAAGAAATCACACTACTTTATTCAGACCCTAGAAATCTTACTTGTTTCTATATATTTGACCTATTTAAATACTAAAAGTTTTTAGTTTAGATTTTAGTTTAGCTTTATACTAAAGTTTTCCATGATTGTTATTTCTATTCATTTCTGTTTATGTCCAAGCAGTCATTATTGAATATTCTGATGTTATATTACAATTTCAAAAAGATTTTGACAAGTATATCTTAATTGAAAATTTAATTTTGATTTTGTAAAGTTATCAGCCTTTTCCATTTTTTGATTTTTACTCACTTGACTTTCTGATATTGAATCCTCAAATTTTATGCGTGTGTGTGCTCGTTTTAGATTCCCAGGAATACTTTTTCATAGCCTTTAAATTCCGCCTTTCTGAGTCATTTCATTTTGTATGTGTTCCTTACAAAGGGTATATATTTGGGTTCAATAATTTCACCCATTCCGAGAGTTGTCTCCTATGTTAGCTGAGTTTAACCCAACCGCATTCATTATGTTTACAAATATACTTCATTTTCGGTCATTTTATTTTATGTTCCCTTAAAAAAAAAGTCCTCCTCCTCCTGCCCCCTTGCCTGCCTCTAGTAATTTGGAAGGTTTATGGAATATTGTAAGTTTGGGCTGTGCTTACTCTCTAATGAAATCTTTGAAAATGTGTTCATTTTCCATTACCATGCTACATTCTTTTCCTGCCAAAATATTTAACATATTCGACTTTTCTAATTACTTTTCTCTGGCTAGGACCAATTCTCCCTGAGCTTGTAATTCCCCAAGCATGGCGTGGGTAGAATTTCCTCAGTTCTCCTGTTTACCTGCTCGCTGTTTCCATCTTCCCATCAGTCTGCAGCTGGAGGTCTGGGAGTTTGAATCCACTTTTCAGACCCTAGGCAAGAGGACAGCTCAGGGAACACCAGCCTGGGTAATGGGGTAGTTCCGGAGACGTTTTCCTTAGCTTTGCTTTTTGTTTTGATGTGCTGATGGTTGTTTCTTCAGTCATCTGCGTCTTCAGGGCTGTCAGCCATAATCAGCGGTATTTTTCCCTGTCCGTCTAACTGACACACTGTTGCAAAGGTGACCAATCCCAGCTTCCCATCTTTATTTAAGAAATTGGGGGAAACAAGAAAGGGCTGAGTCACAGCCACGTGTTTCTCCTCCAGCCCAGAAGCCATTGCCAAAGGGCCTGGGACGCCAGAATTGCAAGGGTCCACCTGGTTCCCAGATGCCCTGGCCCTGGGGCATTACCCTCTCTTACTTCCAGAGGAATGTACCAAAGTTTTGAGTCTGGTAGCATCGTGAGTTGATTTCCAATGTTGCTTTTTCATTTGATCCCCATTATTTTGAATTTAGCAAATAGTCTTTGTTGGTTTTGGCATGGTGTAGTGCTCTAGTCTTTGTAATTTTCTGATTTTGCTTCTTTGAATTTATTTCAGTGGGTTCCAGACATAGTAGTTGTGTAAAGGGGCATACATTCTGCCTGTGAAAGTTTGTTTAGAGCAAGGCTCCTCAACTGTTTTGTGATGGACCTCAATTCACAATATAATGCCCAGAACTCCAAAGGAGAAAGATTATAGTGAAATAGTTATCAAGATATTTTAAAAACATGTTTATGATCATATATATGCTCCTTTATTAATTCATTAAATAATGAGAACTAATTACAGGTCTAATAGAACCATTGTAATTTCAAAACAGTGTTGAGTAAAACAGCATATTTTGCGATATTGGTAATAACTGTAATGACACAAGAAGATATATGTGAGTTCTTATGCCATCAGTCATCGGTACTGCTAATATTACTGTGGTTTGTTGCCTACATTCATAATAGATAGAAATGTTAAATTTCAGCCAGAGGTTGGGGATATAAAGATGTAATTTTTTTCTATAAAGTTCGCAGATCCCAGATTAAGAACCCCTGCTTTCTAATATTCAACCAGATAAAAAAAAAACTTTTAAAGCATTTTCATAAGTGCTGAGAAGAGAGCTATGTCGTCAGGACTTATTCCTAAAGGAGATTTATGTTTTGTTGTGTGTGGGGAGGGGGGTATAGGGAGAGAAGATGAATGATATCTATAGTTTAAAAGTTAAGAAAATTCCAGGTACTAATAGCCCATAAAGAACACGAAAGAGGGTAACGTGATAGAGAGAGTCCAGGAGAGCTGCTTTAGTTGCAGATACAGGACGTGACATTTGTGTTGAGACTTCAGGGATGAGAAGGAGAGCCTCATGACAATCAGGGGAAAGAGTGCTCCAAGCATCAAAAATAACCAAGGGAAGGACCTAGAGATGGGAATGAGCTCAGTCTACCTAAGAGGGAGAGCAGAGGGCAGTGTGGTTGGAATCTAGTGAGTGACGGAAAGTGAGATTGGGAACTAGTCAAGGGCCAGATCCTGTAGAGCTTGAAGATCATGGTAAGAGCTTGGTCTGAATTTAATTCTATTTATAATTGGATCAATTAAATGCTTTTGAGGAGGGAGGTGACTTGCCTAATTAATGCTGTATAGAGATCCTCTGGCTACCTTCTAGAAAAGGGTCTCTAGGAAAACAAGAGTGGAGGCAGGGAGACCAGACTGAGGCTGTTTCAGAAGTTCATGTCAAAGATGTTTGTGGAGTGGGCTAAGATGGAGGCAGAAGGAATGGTGAGAAGCAGTTAGATGTAGACTCTGCAGGTGGAGCTGGGCAGACATGGCAGGGAGATTATGGATTGTGCAGGAGAGAGAAGAAACAAGGATGGGACCCAGATTTTGGTTTTAACAACTAAGTGAATAAGGAAGTACATTACACAGAGCTCTCAGCATTTCATTCATGGTGTGTTGTCATACTTGCCTTTGCCACCTAACTGTTTTCCGTAGCGGCAGTACCATTTTACCTTTCCACAAGCAATGTGTGAGGGTTCCAATTCTCTGCATCCTTGCATTTGTTATTTCCTGTTTTGTTGTTTTATTATAGCCATCTATTGCATTTGAAGTGGTTTTGATTTGTGTTTCTCTAATGATTTCTTTTAACATCTTTATTGGAGTATAATTGCTTTACAATGTTGTGTTAGTTTCTGCTGTATCACAAAGTGAATCAGCTATATACATATATCCCAATATCCCCTCTGTCTTGTGTCTCCCTCCCACCCTCCCTATCCCACCCCTCTAGGTGGTCACAAAGCACCAAGCTGATCTCCCTGTGCTATGTGGCTGCTTCCCACTAGCTATCTATTTTACATTTGGGAGTGTATATATGTAAATGCCACTCTCTCACTTCATCCCAGCTTACCTTTCCCCCGCCTGATGTCCTCAAGTCCATTCTCTATGTCTGTGTCCTTATTCCTCTCCTGCCCCTAGGTTCTTCAAACCATTTTTACTTTTAGACTCCATATAAATGTGTTAGCATATGGTATTTGTTTTTCTCTTTCTGACTTACTTCACTCTGTATGACAGACTCTAGGTCCATCCACCTCACTACAAATAACTCAATTTCATTTCTTTTTATGGCTGAGTAATATTCCATTGTATATGTGTGCCACATCTTCTTTATCCATTCATCTGTCGATGGACACTTAGGTTGCTTCCGTACCCTGGCTATTGTAAATAGAGCTGCAATGAACATTGTGGTACATGACACTTTTTGAATTACGGTTTTCTCAGGGTTTATGCCCAGTAGTGGGATTGCTGGTTTATATGGTAGTTCTAGTTTTAGTTTTTTAAGAAACCTCCATACTGTTCTCCATAGTTGCTGTATCAATTTACTTTCCCACCAACAGTGCAAGAAGGTACCCTTTTCTCCACACCCTCTCCAGCATTTATTGTTTGTAGATTTTTTGATGGTGGCCATTCTGACTGGTGTGAGGTGACACCTTATTGTAGTTTTGATTTGCATTTCTCCCATGATTAGTGATGTTGAGCATCCTTTCATGTGTTTGATGGCAATCTGTACATCTTCTTTGGAGAAATGTCTATTTAAGTTTTCTGCCCATTTTTTGATTGGGTTGCTTGTTCTTTTGGTATTGAGCTGCATGAGCTGCTTGTAGATTTTGGAGATTAATCCTTTGTCTGTTGCTTCATTTGCACATATTTTCTCCCATTCTGAGAGTTGTCTTTCCATCTTGTTTATGGTTTCCTTTGCTGTGCAAAAGATTTTAAGTTTCATTAGATCCCATTTGTTTATTTTTGTTTGTATTTCCATTTCTCTAGGAGGTGGGTCTAGAGGATCTTGCTGTGTTCTACCTATGTTTTCTTCTAAGAGTTTGATAGTGTCTGGCCTCACATTTAGGTCTTTAATCCATTTTGAGTTTATTTTTGTGTATGGTGTTAGGGAGTGTTCTAATTTCATTCTTTTACATGTAGCTGTCCAGTTTTCCCAGCACCACTTATTGAAGAGGCTGTCTTTTCTCCGTTGTATATTCAGGCCTCCTTTATCAAAAATAAGGTGATCATAGGTGCATGGGTTTATCTCTGGGCTTTCTATCCTCTTCCATTGATCTATATTTCTGTTTTTGTGCCAGTATCATACTGTCTTGATTACTGTAGCTTTGTAGTATAGTCTGAAGCCTGGGAGTCTGATTCCTCGAGCTCCGTTTTTCTTTCTCAAGATTGCTTTGGCTCTTCAGGGTCTTTTGTGTTTCCATACAAATTGTGGAATTTTTGTTCTAGTTCTGTGAAAAATGCCATTGGTAGTTTGATAAGGATTGCATTGAATCTGTAGATTGCTTTGGGTAGTATAGTCATTTTCACAGTGTTGATTCTTCCAATCCAAGAATATGGTATATCTCTCCATCTGTTTGTATCATCTTTAATTTCTTTCATCAGTGTCTTATAGTTTTCTGCATACAGGTCTTTTGTTTCCCTAGGTAGGTTTATTCCTAGGTATTTTATTCTCTTTTTTTTGCAATGTAAATGGGAGTGTTTCCTTAACTTCTCTTTCTGATTTTTCATCATTAATGTATAGGAATGCAAGAGATTTCTGTGCATTAATTTTGTATCCTGCTACTTTACCAAATTCATTAATTAGTTCTAGTAGTTTTCTGGTGACATCATTAGGGTTCACTATGTATAGTATCAGTTCATCTGTAAACAGTGACAACTTTACTTCTTCTTTTCCGATTTGGATTCCTTTTATTTCTTTTTCTTCTCTGACTGCAGTTGCTAAAACTTCCAAAACTGTGTTGAATAATAGTGATGAGAGTGCACAACCTTGTCTTCTTCCTGATCTTAGTGGAAATGGTTTCAGTTTTTCACCATTGAGAATGATGTTGGCTGTGGGTTTGCAATATATGGGCTTTATTATGTTGAGGTAAGTTCCCTCCAAGCCTAGTTTCTGGAGGGGTTTTTTTTTTTTTTATCATAAATGGGTGTTGGATTTTGTTGCAAGCTTTTTCTGCATCTTGAGATGATCACATGGTTTTTCTCCTTCACTTTGTTAATATGATTTATCACATTGATTGATTTTCATATATTGAAGAATCCTTGCATTCCTGGGATAAATCCCATTTGATCCTGGTCTATCCTTTTAATGTGCTGTTGGATTCTGTTTGCTAGTATTTCGTTGAGGATTTTTGCATCTATGTTCATCAGTGATATTGGCCTGTAGTTTTCTTTCTTTGTGATATCTTTGTCTGGTTTTGGTATCAGGGTTATGGTGGCCTCGTAGAATGAGTTTGGGAGTGTTCCTCCCTCTGCGATATTTTGGAAGAGTTTGAGAAGGACAGTTGTTATCTCTTCTTTAAATGTTTGATAGAATTCAGCTGTGAAGCCATCTGGTCCTGGGCTTTTGTTTGTTCGAAGATTTTTAATCACAATCTCAATTTCAGTGCTTGTGATTCGTCTGTTTATATTTACTATTTCTTCCTGGTTCAGTCTCAGAAGGTTGTGCTTTTCTAAGAATTTGCCCATTTCTCCCAGGTTTCCAATTTATTGGCATATAGTTGCTTGTAGTAATCTCTCATGGTCCTTTGTATATCTGCAGTGTCAGTTGTTACTTCTCCATTTTCATTTCTAATTCTATTGATTTGAGTCTTCTCCCTTTTTTTCTTGATGAGTCTGGCTAATGGTTTATCAAGTTTTTTTTTTATCTTCTCAAAGAACCAGCTTTTAGTTTTATTGATCTTTGCTATTGTTTCCTTCAAGTCTTTTTCATTTATTTCTGATCTGATCTTTATGATTTCTTTCCTTCTGCTAACTTTGGAGTTTTTTTGTTCTTCTTTCTCTACTTGCTTTAGGTGTAAGGTTAGGTTGTTTATTTGAGATGTTTCTTGTTTCTTGAGGTAGGATTGTATTGCTGTAAACTTCCGTCTTAGAACTGCTTTTGCTGCATCCTGTAGGTTTTGGGTCATTGTGCTTTCATTGTCATTTGTTTCTAGGTACTTTTTGATTTCCTCTTTGATTTCTTAAGTGATCTCTTGGTTATTTAGTAGTGTATTGCTTAGCATCCATGTGTTTGTATTTTTAACAGATTTTTTTCCTGTAATTGATATCTAGTCTCATAGCATTGTGATTGGAAAAGACTTGATATGATTTCAATTTTCTTAAATTTACCAAGGCTTGATTTGTGACCTAAGATATGATCCATCCTGGAGAATGTTCCATGAGCACTTGAGAAGAAAGTGTATTCTGTTGTTTTTGGATGGAAAGTTCTATGAATATCAATTAAATCCATCTTGTTTAATGTGTCATTTAAAGCTTGTGTTTCTTTATTTTTTTTCATTTTGGATGCTCTGTCCATCGGTGAAAGTGGGGTGTTAAAGTCCCATGCTATGATTGTGTTACCGTTGATTTCCCTTTTTATGGCTGTTAGCATTTGCCTTATGTATTGAGGTGCCCCTATGTTGGGTGCATAAATATTTACCATTGTTATATCGTCTTCTTGGATTGATCCTTTGATCATTATGTAGTGTCTTTGTCTCTTGTAATAGTCTTTATTTTGAAGTCTATTTTGTCTGATATGAGAATTGCTGCTCCAGCTTTCTTCTGATTTCCATTTGCATGGAATATCTTTTTCCATCCCCTCACTTTCAGTCTGTATGTGTCCCTAGGTCTGAACTGGTTCTCTTGTAGACAGCACATATACGGGGCTCGTTTTTGTATCCATTCAGCCAGTCTATGTCTTTTGGTTGGAGCATTTTATCCATTTACATTTAAGGTAATTATTGATACATACGTTCCTATGACCATTTTCTTAATTGTGTTGGGTTTGTTATTGTAGGTCTTTTCCTTCCCTTTTGTTTCCTGCCTAGAGAAGTTCCTTTAGCGTTTGTTGTAAAGCTGGTTTGGTGGTGCTGAATTCTCTTAGCTTTTGCTTGTCTGTAAAGGTTTTATTTTCTCCACCAAATCTGAATGCGATCCTTGCTGGGTAGAGTAATCTTGCTTGTAGATTTTCCCCTTTCATCGCTTTAAATATGTCCTGCCACTCCCTTCTGGCTTGTAGAGTTTCTGCTGAAAGATCAGCTGTTAACCTTATGGGGATTCCCTCATATGTTTGTTGTTTTTCCCTTGCTGCTTTTAATATGTTTTTCTTTGTATTTTATTTTTCATAGTTTGATTAATATGTGTCTTGGCGTGTTTCTCCTTGGATTCATCCTGTATGGGACTCTCTGTGTTTCCTGGACTTGATTAACTATTTCCTTTCCCATATTAGGGAAGTTTTCAACTATAATCTCTTCAAATATTTTCTCAGTCCCTTTCTTTTTCTCTTCTTCTTCTGGGACCCCTATAATTCGAATGTTGGTGTGTTTAATGTTGTCCCAGAGGTCTCTGAGACTGCCCTCAGTTCTTTTCTATCTTTTTTCTTTATTCCGCTCTGTGGTAGTTATTTCCACTCTTTTATCTTCCAGGTCACTTATCTGTTCTGCCTCAGTTATTCTGCTATTGATTCCTACTAGAGAATTTTTAATTTCATTTATTGTGTTGTTCACCATTGTTTGTTTGCTCTTTAGTTCTTCTAGGTCCTTGTTAAAAGTTTCTTGTATTTTCTCTGTTCTATTTCCAAGATTTTGGATCATCTTTACCATCATTACTCTGAATTCATTTTTAGGTAGACTGCCTATTTCCTCTTCATTTGTTTGGTCTGGTGGGTTTTTACTTTGCTCCTTCATCTGCTGTGCATTTCTCTGTCTTCTCATTTTGTTTAACTTACTATCTTTGGGATCTCCTTTTCACAGGCTGCAGGTTCGTACTTTCCATTGTTTTTGGTGTCTGCCCCCAGTGGGTGAGGTTGGTTCAGTGGGTTTTGTAGGTTTTCTGGTGGAGTGGACTGGTGCCTGTGTTCTGGTGGATGAGGCTGCATCTTGTCTTTCTGGTGGGCAGGACCACATCTGGTTGTGTGTTTTGGGGTGTCTGTGAACTTATGATTTTAGGCAGCGTCTCTGCTAATGGGTTGGGTTTTGTTCCTGTCTTGCTAATTGTTTGGCATAGGGTGTCCAGCACTGGAGGTTGCTGGTCGTTGAGTGGAGCTGGGTCTTAGCATTGAGATGGAGATCTCTGGGAGAGCTCCCACTGATTGATATTACATGGGGCCAGGAGGTCTCTGGTGGTCCAGTGTTCTGAACTCTGCTCTCCCACTTCAATGTTCAGGCCTGATACCCAGCCAGAGCACCAAGACCCTGTCAGCCACACAGCATACCTCCTCACTGAGCCCAGGAATAGTTGATCTCTGCTAAGTGACCTGATGCGAGTTGTCCTGATGCCTCTCTTACCCAAACTCAGAGGCAGAGCACCACTTGGATGAGCATGGGAAGGAAAGTCACGCAGACCAAGCCCTGACCTTTGCTGCAGTCTTCACAGCAAGGCCTGGCACCTGGGCACGGCACTGCTGGTTCAGAAGCGGCTCATTTTAATACACTCTGGCCTAAAGTTACAGCTGGTTTCTAGAAAGGGGACAAAAAACACCACTTCCCTAATGATTAATGATGGTGAGCATCTTTTCATTACATATAGGTCATATTTATATCTTCTTCAAAAAAATGTTTATTCAAGTTTTGCCCATTTTTTAATTGGGTTGTTTGTCTTTTTGTTGTTGAGTTTATATATTCTATATATAAGACCCTTATCAGATATGTGACTTGCACATAGTTTCTCCCATTCGGAGGTTGTCTTTTCACTTTCTTGATAGTGCTCTTTGCCACACAAAAGTTTTTAATATTTATGAAGTCTACTTTATCAATTTTTTTTTGTTGCTTATGCTTTTGGTGTTATATCTAAGAAACCATTGCCAAGTCTGAGGTTGTGAAGGATTTACCCCTATATTCTCTTCAAAGAATTTTATTATTTTAGCTCTTACATTTAGATCTTTGATCTATTTTTATCTAGTTTAATTTTTGTAAATGGTGTGAACTAAAGGTCCAGATTCATTCTTTAGAATGTAGCTATCCAGTTATCCCAGGACAATTTGTTAAAAAGACTATCCTTTCCCCATTGAATGTCTTGGTATGTTTGTCAAAAGTCAGTTGACCTAGACACTTTGGTTTATTTCTGGACTCAATTTGATTCCACTGGTCTATATATGTATCCTTATGCTAGTACAACTCTGTCTTGATTACTGTTGCTTTGTAGAGAGCTTTGAAGTGTGGGTCCTCCAACTTGGTTCTTCTTTTTCAAGAATTTTTGGCTATTCTGGGTCCCTTGCAATTGTGTATTAATTTTGGAATCAGCTTGTCAATTCCCACAGAGAAATTTGCTGGATTACTGATAGAAATTGCATAAATCTATGGCTAATTTCAGGAGTTTTGCCATTTTAACAGAACTGAAGTCTTCCACTCCATGAACGTCGATTCTTTTCATTCATTTAAATCTTCTCTCACTTCTTTCAACAATGTTTTATACTTTTCAGAGTATAAGTCTTACATTTCTATTGTTAATTTTATTCCTAAATTTATTTTTTTATGCTACTTTAAATGAAATTAGTTTAATTTTTGGATTGTCCATTGCAAATATATAGAAATATGACTGATTTATGTATATCAATCTTGTATCCTGAAACCTTGCTGAACTCATATATTAGTTCAAATAGTTTTTTAGTGGTTCTTTACAATTTCTATATAGAAGTTTATGCCATCTGTGAATATAGTTTTATTTCTTCTCTTCCAGCCTACATGCCTTTTATTTCTTTTTCTTGCCTAGATGCCCTGCCTAGAACCTCTACTAGAATGTTGAATAGAAATGGCAAGAGTGGACATCCTTGTCTTGCTCTTGATCTTATAGGGAAAACACACATTTAAAAATTTTCTCAAAGCCTTTCTCTAACTCCACTCTGCTGAGGCTTTTACTTTTATGTAATCCTAAATTGTTTTAGAACCATATGACTTTTTAAAAATCACATCCTGAGCAATATCTGTGAGGTACCCTAACACCCCATGTTGGAATTTCATGTCTGTTATATATGGCCACCTACAGCAAGTCTTCAATGTAACATCATCATACACCCTATTACAGAATTAGTCACCGTAAATTTGGCCGGATACAGGCCATCCTAGAAAAGAGGAAACAGATAAATCTTTATTTCTTCCCATGGACTATGTGCACTTAAAGCAGTGACATGTTGGTGAGAGATGTCAACTTTTTTCTCAGTCTTGGGTGAAATACCTGTGTTGCATAGTATTTTCCCTCCGGTGGATAAAACGCATCATGGTTGCTTACGTTAAAGGAATGTTTATACTCAGCTAACACGTAGAAACACATGTGGGGGTACTTACCAGTAGTTATTAGGCAACGTAAGTAACTGTTTCTACTGGGAAACCCAGAAAATGTCTGTTTGTATGAATGGCATGTTTTAGTGTGCCTTCCTCATCACTGCCCCAGATAGGCTCCTGTACTGATACCCAAATTAAGCACCTTGGCCACTTCCCCTTTTTGGGTTTTGGAGAACATTACATCAGATGAGTTGATCTGGACACCTGCTAACCAGGTGAAGCTGGGTTTCAGTCCAGTTTTCCAGATAGCACTGTCCCAATTGCCACAGGTTTTGGTAGCTTGTTCTATGAAAGGACTGGGAATGTTTCTGAGCAGAAACAGAGTGTGTGGTTGGTGGAGGATCACAAAAAGAAGTTTCATTTTCATTTTCTTAGTAACAAATATTTACAAAGAATGGGAATTTGGTCAAGTACAAAAAGTGTGCCTTGTGAATGCTGTGGATAAAATGTATTCCTATTAGGGAGAGCAGCAATATCAAACTACCTGAGTCCCAAACCCCAGGAGTGTGCAGTGTTTTTACTTTCAGGATACAGCATAGGTATAGAGCAAATGGTGGATGGTTTCATACCACGTGCTTGGACCTAGCAAGATACTGGAATTGTTCAGACCTCTCACTCAGAGACTTTTGAGAGTAAAAACGGGTAAGGAGGATAAAATTGCACCGTTTTTATGTCAAGAGATGAGAAGTGTAACAAATGCCTAGGATAAACTAATTGGGACAAAGAAAACAATTTGAAAAAATATACTAAGCCAGACTATTCCTTCGAACTGTTGTAAAGCTTTCTTATATCCACTGGGTATCAGGACTCAGTGACATTTATGTGTGCTTTTTTCTTTCTCTACAAAACTTAGTGTAAAATAGAGCACTAGGAGAGCCTGGGTCTGAACTTCTTATTGAGGGGGAGAGGGACCAGCACACAAGCTGGGACTGAGGGGCAGTCACCAGCCCAAGGAAGAAGATGGCATGGAGATTCCTAGGAGGCCAGTCCCCACCCCCAGCCCCTGCCACCATGCACACCCTGTGGGCATCCCTTTTGTCCATGTATTGTTTGTAACAAGTAACACATCTGAATTTTAAATTTGGGTTTATTTGTCTTCCACTCTGCATTAGTTGCCTTATAAATGATTGTTAAATAAACCGAAAAAAAAGCAAAAGAAGATAAAATTTTATTCTAAGACTTTATGAAAGAGCCTTTCCATAATTTGCAACTCTCACTCCTCCATGTCCTAGGTGTATGGGCCAGTGGAAAATCTGAGATTTCTGTACTTTAAGGACAGCCCATTTTGGGGTAGAACTGTAAGTCAGGGGAATGTCCATGAGGGCAAACAGTGAACAACTAAGCACTGGCATCTAATTCGTCACTCGGTTTGCTCAGAAGCGGGTGCACCTCTACCTTTAGCCCAGTCCTGCACCTCTGCTTGGCCAAAGATGAGGTAGAAAAACAGGCCTGCTATGTTCACAGCAGCTGAAAGCAAGAAGACATTCCTCAACTGAACTCTGAGTCCTGGAGGCAGGAAACTACAAGTTATTAACAGTCTCCTAGTTCTTGTCCCTCCTGGTTCAGAAAGGCTTTGGCACCATATTCTACCGCCCTCATCCCCAACTCTGCCCCGCATTATATGTTCCTGGTTGTTTTTAGAATATGCAGGTACATTTCCGGTGCCCTGGCCTTTCCCTCTGCTGGAATATTCATCCCCTCAAGTAGTCATTTCTCTCACCCATGTACTTGCTTCCCATAAATATTACTTTTTCAATGAGACTTCCTCGGCCACCCTACTTAAAACTGAAATCCCACCCCCTCTTATGTGCCCTATTCTCCTCTCCGGCCCTACTCTTTTCTTAGCGCTTACCACCAATCACTATACCATGTTTTCCTTTAGTTTGTTAGTTTTCCATCGGTTTCTTTCCTACCGACTTCACAAGGGCAGGGACTTCTGTTGGTTTTATTCACTTAAACAGTACATGGCACATGCTAATGTTCATTGCATATATGTCAAATGAATGAAGAGATAAATGAGTGAGTGAGTGAGTAATAAGGGAAACAAGAGCAGTTTGAGAATTTCCGTTGTAAACAGTGTTAGTCAGTGGCTGGAAGAGAACTGAAGCTTCAAAAAAAAGGATTTGGTGTCAAAAAGAATACCCTTTGTTATTCTCCATTCATTTTCCTGGCTTACTGGTGGAAACCACAGGAAACTTAAGGAATGATAGTCATGTGAATGTCATATGTATGTTTCTTCACATAAAGTCTGTATCAGTCCGATTCTTATGAAATTGTCATCAGATGAATTTGTTTATTCTGACAACTTTAAATGCATCTCCCAGGATGGAAGGCTGTATGAATGTAAAAACACTATGTAAGCAATACTGGGCAGAGGAATTCCTGTACTAACCACTGATGAGCATACCTGTAATGTACAGGTTGCTCCTTCGCTCTGTCATTCACTCATCCACTCAGCATCTCATTCATTTGTTCTATAAATATTTGTTGTGTTCCTACATAGGGTGACCAACTCTTTCCAGATTGCCTGGAACTTTCAAGGTTTTAGTGTTGAAAGTCCCACATCCCAGGAAACCCCTCAGCCCCAGCCAATCAGAATGGTTGGGCATTCTATACTTCACAAGAAGGGTCATGATTCTTGCTAGAAAATGTGATGATTAGCATGAGAAACTCATTCTAAGAACTCATAAAGCATAAACTCATACAATAGAGCATTCTCCTTCACTCCATATCCTGAACATGTGGTAATTTTTCTGCATGAGCTGAGCCTAGGGTCAGAATGAGAGGCTGGATGATATTTCGAGGTGACTCTTGTAAATATCATAATCATCAGAACACTTGACCTTACCTGACTGATGAAAAATCCGGCAACTGTGGGAGAGATGGCTCCCGCTATGTAAGAAAAGATCTGTGATAGTCCCCTGTACCTGCGAGACAGAAAGTGTGAGAAAACAATATTCCTCTGTAAGCAAAGGGTTAATCTCAGCTGATCTGTTGCAACTCTGTGATCATCTCTGGGGATTGCTGGAGTTGTGCTGACCCTTAGTCAAATCTGAATGAAATGTACTGACTAGTGATGAGTATAATCCAGTGCTAGGATCTGGGATTTCCAAGGGGTAACCTGCACTAACTTGTCAACATTCATTATACAAAATGTACAGATTGATGGTTGGCAGCTGGTTTATATGTTCTCTTGTCTTCTGCTATGGAGCCTGATCTTTCAGCCTTGCTTTTAGGTATAAAAGACCTCCCATTGGATGAGACATTGGCTTCCCTGAGACCAAGGTATCTCCCGTGTAATTTGGTGGTTCATTACCTGAAGATGAAATGTGTCCTATTGACTGTGAACGGTCCATGGATGGTCTCTGGGAGCTATATTTGGAAGTCTCAGTCATCTGGTATTTACCTATATCAGAGCTGAATGTTTCTCCTGCTATCCTGTATCCTCTACCTTTATTAAAGCCTTACATGAGCACGCCCTCTGAAGTTTACGAGTCCTTTCAGTGATCCAGCCCTGTGTAACTGCTGCATTCCCCAACAGAAAGAAATTGGTGTGAGTCTCACACAGTTGAACTGTGAGTGTGGCCACTGACTTCTCCCGTTTTCATCTGGAAAAATTAAGTTCACAGAGGTTGGCTAGCTTTGGGTCCCTTCCAGGAATTATTTGGATGTACGGTTGGTGCTGAAATTTCCTGTGACCCATTGCATGTGTCACATTTTACCCATGTGTCAGAGCAGGTTTAGGGATGATCACAGGTCTCTACCGAGGAGCAATATCCATGAAGTTGACAAGGGCTCCTGATTGGCTGAGGCTTTTGGTGGCAGAAGACAGTATCAAGAAGGCCATGGTGGCACTGAAGCTGGATCTGACCCAGAAAAGGGACACGAGGAACGCAGATGGGAGGAGAACCCCTGGGGCAGGAGAGCAAACACAGTGAATAGGAAGCTTCCCTGAGCATCCCACATCCAACCCCCCCCCCCCCCATATCTACCTTGGTTCTTACCTATGGCAGTGAAGAGTTTCCTGATGGTATTGAGTCTGAGGATTTTTCTGGAGAGGAGAAAATCTGCCAGTAGACCTCCATGGACAATGCAGATACAGGCAGAAACAAATGACAGGGCTGACAGCATCCCACTCTGAGAACCAGAGCTTAGGTGAGGTGCATGCCTCACTATACCCACTATGACACAGATTGATCCCTGGGTGGATTGTCTACATCTATAGCTTTTCTTTTATATACACATCACCTTTAATATGAATTTCTGGAATAAGCCAATATAATTTTAGTGCCTGAGGAAAAATATGCATACAGTTCAATTTGAAAAAAAAATGGACCAATGCTGTCTTCATATATAAGGATCATGTAGAAATAGATATTAAAAAGAACAAAAGCCAGTAGAAAAATAGTCAAAGGATATGAATGGACCATTTACAGAAAAAGAAAAATAAGTGATTTCTAACATATTAAAAGGTATCCACCCTCATAATAGTAAAACTACTGTGAGATACCATTTTATCAAACGGCCAAAAGTGCAACAGTGTTTTGACATGATCTGTGGTGATGCCAGGGGGTATCAGGTACTTCCAAATATTATCAATGCCCAATGGAGGGCCATTTGACAATAAATATAAAAGTTTATAGAGGAGATAGATCAAGATAGTGGAGTAAGAGGACGTGGAGCTCACCTCACCCCATGAAACATCAAAAATACATCTACATGTGGAGCAATTCTCACTGAAAACAAACTGGAGACTGGCAGAAAGACTCTTACACAACCAAGTCTGTAAGAAAGTTTTGCATGTAATTGGGTAGGAAGGGAGAGAAGTGATCAGATCGGGACCTACACTCCTGGGAGGGTACACAGAAGAGGAGGGGGAATTACACAGGCTCAGAGATCCTCCCTGGGGAGTGAGTGGTGAGAACCACTGAGCACTACGCCCTAGGCTCTGGCACTAGGAGGACAAGTCTCCTTAGCTGATTCGAAAAACTGGGATTGATAGCAGGACTATAACAAACCAAGACTCCGCTCATGAAGAGCGTGCACGCACTGGCTTACTCCCAAAACAAAGGCAGAGGAAGCAGATTGAAACTGATAGGGACTCTGGCTGGTTTCCCACCACTGCCTAACGCACACCCCAGCTTGAGCAGAGCACCTGCTCCAGCCCCTCTTGCTCCCAGTGCAGCTCCACACTGGAGAGACGGCTGCCATGGCTGAGAGGAGTATGCAGTTGTGAGGGAAAGAGGTAGCTCAGACTTAGCACAGCATCTGGACATTGCTGGTGCCTATGAAGGCAGAAGATCAGGAGCTGTCCAGGACTCTGACTAGTGCCGGCACTACCACAGTCTGCACTCCAACCCATACCAAGCACCCACTCCAGCTCCTCTTGCTCCAGCACTGTTCCCCTCTGGGTGAGTGTGCATGTGCTGGGAGCGGGGAGAGCACACACTTAGAGGGAATGGAGCCAGATCAGACCAACCCTCAGGTCTTCTGACCCAGCATCGTGGAACCCACCCCGACCCTGATAGTGTGGTGTTGGCCACCAAACCGAGGAGAAGCCCTGGCTCACAACTGGCTCTTGCTCTAGCCCTTCTACTTCTAACCCTACCTCCTATCCTGGTGATAGCTGCTAGCACACCATTGGGGAAGAGTGACTTATGCTCAATGTCAGATGTAGCTGTGCCACCAAAGACACTGGGCACATACGGACTGCACAGGGATGCTTCCATACAAGGACACACCTTCAATTCCAGGATAGCTAAATGTTTCACCTAATTTCATAGAGACAGAGAAAGTTAAGCAAAATGAAAAGATAGAGAAATTTAATTCAAAGGAAAGAACAAGAGAAAACCCCTGAAAAAACAAGTAATGAAACAGAAATAATGTACCAGATAAGAGTTCAAAGTATTAGTAATAAGAATGCTAACTAAATTAAAGAGTAGAGTGATAATTTTAATAAGGAAATAGAAAACATATAAAAGAGCCAGCCAGAACCAAAGAATACAATAACTGAAATGAAAAACACAATCAAAGGAATTAACAGCTGACTAGGTGATACAAAAGAATGCAAATGTGATCTGGAAGACAGAATAATGGAAATTGCCCAATCAGAGCTGCAAAAAGAAAAACAGAAGAGTTTAAGAGATCTCTAAAATAACATTAAGCAAACCATGATTTGCACTATAGGAGTCCCAGAAAGAGAAGAGAGAGAGAGAGAGACAGGTCAAAAATGTATTTGATAAAATTATGGCTGAAAACTTCCCAAACCTGCAGAAAGAAACAGATATCCAGATACAGGAAGCACAGAGGGTCCCAAACGAGATGAACCTAAACAGACCTACACCAAGACATATCATAATTAAAATGGAAAAATTAAAGATAAAAAGAATTCTAAAGGCAGCAAGAGAAAAACAGTCATATACAAGGGAACCCCCATAAGACTATCAACTGATTTTTCTGCAGAAACTTTGCAGGCCAGAGGTAGTGGCATGATATGTTTAAAGTGCCGAAAAGGAAAAACCTGCAACTAGGATACTCTACCCAACAAGATGATCATTTAGAATTGAAGGAGAGATAAAGAACTTCTCAGACAAGCAAAAACTAAGAGTTAATCAATACCAAACTTACCCAAAATGTAATGTTAAAGGGTCATCTCTAAGTGAAAAAGAAAAGGCTACAACAAGAAGTAAGAATCTATAGGAAAGCAAAAATCCCACTAGTAAAAGAAAATAGACAGTAAAGACTGGATCAACCACTTAAATAGGCTAGCATGAAGATTAAAAGACAAAAAATTGTAAAATCAACTATAAATACAATTAACAGTGAAGGGATAAACATGAAGATGTAAAATATGACATCAAAACACAAAACATGGAGGAGGGGAGTAAAAAATGTAGATCTTTTACAATGTGTTTGAACTTAAATGACTACCAGTTTAAAACAAGTAGATATAAGTAAATATACATGAACCTCATAGTAACCACAAATTAGAAACCTACAATAGATACAAAAAAAATGAGAGAAAGGAACACAAGGATACCACTTAAAAAATCAAACCAGAAGGGAATAAACTAAAAGAAAAAGGAACAGAAAAGAACTATAAAAACAATCGGAAAACAAGAAACAAAATGACAATAAGGGCATACCTACCAATAATCACTTAAAATGTCAATGGACTAAATGCTCTAATCAAAAGACATAAGGTGGCTAATTGAATTAAAAAACAAGACCCATCTGTATGCTGCCCACAAAGACTCACTTCAGAGCTAAAAACACATACAGATTGAAAGTGAGGGGATGGAAAAAGACATTTCATGCAAATGGAAATGACAAAAAATTGGGGGTAGCAATACTCATATCAGACAAAATAGACTTTAAAACAGTTTATAACAAAAGACAAAGGCATTATATAATGATAAAGGAATCAATACAAGAAGATATAACACTTTCTAACATATATGGACCTAATATAGGAGCACCTAAATATATAAAGCAAATATTAACAGACATAAAGGGAGAAATTGACAATGATACAATAATAGTAGGAGACTTTAATACCTCACTTACATCAATGGACAGGTAATTCAGACAGAAAATCAATAAGGAAACAGTGGTCTTAAACGACACAACAGACCAGTTGGATGTACAGGACATTCCATCCAAAACCAGCAGAATACACATTCTTTTCAAGTGCACATGGAATGTTCTCCAGAACGGATCACATGCCAGGTTACAAAAGAAGTTTCAACAAACTTAAGAGGATAGCAATTATATCTGGCATTTGTTCCAACCACAATGGTATGAAACTAGAAATCAATTACAGGAAGAAAAATGGGAAAAACAAGAACATGTGGAGACTAAAGAACATGCTACTTAAAAAAAAAAAAGGGTCAGTGAAGACATCAAAGAGGACATAAGAAATACCTTGAGACAAATGAAAATGGAAACACAGTACTCCAAAATCTATGGGATGCAGCAAAAGCAGTTAGTTTATGGCAGTATAGGCCTTCCTCAAGAAACAAGAAAAATCTCAAACTCTGGTATTTGAAAGAGAATGCAAAAAGCCCAAAGTCAGCAGAAGCAAGGAAATAATAAAAATCAGAGAGGAAATAAATAAAACATAGACCAAAAATAAATAAATAGCTATAGAAAAGATCAGTGAAACCAGGACTTGGTTTTCTGAAACAGTAAACAAACTTGATAAACCTTTAGCCAAGATCATCAAGAAGAAAAGAGAGAGGATCCAAATAAAATAAGAAATGAAAGAGGAAATATACCACCCAATACCACAGAGATACAAAAAAAAATCATAAGAGAATACTATGAACAGTTATATGTCAACAATTTGGACAACCTAGAAGAAATAGATAATTTCTAGAAACATACATGACTGAACCAAAAATAGACACTCTGAACAGACCAATCACTGGTAGTGAAATTGAATTCATAATTTAAAATATAGCTCCCAGTAACAAAAGTCCCAGACCAAATGGCTTCACAGGGGAGTTCTACCAAACATTGAAGAAGAACTCATACCTATATTTCTCAAACTATTCCAAAAACTGGGAGAGGGGGGAATACTCCCAAATTCATTCTATGAGACCACCAGTACCCTATACCAAAATCAGACAAAGACACTACAAAAAAGAAAATTATAGGCCAATATCTCTGATGAATATAGAAGCATATATCCTCAACAAAATATTAGCAAACCAAATTCAACAATATGTAAAAAGGATCATACCCCCATGATAAAGTGATTTATTCCAGGAAGGCAAGGATGGTTCAATGTTCACAAATCAATCAATGTGAGACATCATATTAACAAAAGGAAGGATGAAAATCACATAATCATCTCAATAGATGCAGAAAAAAGCGTGTGACAAAATTTAATATCCATTCATGATAAAAACTTCCATCAAAATTGGAACATGGGCTTCCCTGGTGGCGCAGTGGTTGAGAGTCCCCCTGCCGATGCAGGGGACACGGGTTCGTGCCCCGGTCCGGGAGGATCCCATATGCCGCGGAGCGGCTAGGCCCGTGAGCCATAGTCGCTGAGCCTGCGCGTCCGGAGCCTGTGCTCCGCAACAGGAGAGGCCACAACAGTGAGAGGCCCGCATAATGCAAAAAAAAAAAAAAAAAAAAAATTGGAACATAACATAATAAAGGCTGAGAAAACAGGGCAGATTGGGGACAGGAATGAGAGTAAGCTTTTTTACTCTTTTACCTTTTTATATATTTTTTTTAAATGTTGATCCCTGTTTTTATCAATTCAACTCCTAAATTAAATTGCCATTAAAGAAAATGCAAGGAAAGGAGGTCATTCCTTGTTGTATGTAACCCAAACAATGAAAAGGATTTCACTGTCAACTGGTCCGAGATGTTTATTTTACATATGAGTAAACATATGTTGAATAAGACTTCTAGGAGGAGAAAATAAAGAGAATTGAGGACAGGCAATACTTTTAAAAATATCGAATAGGACTCCTTCAGAATAGATGAAACATAAGATTTCTCAGATTCAAGAATTACAAAGAGTGTCAAGCCAAAGAAATGAAATGAAATTTACACCTAGACATATCATAAGGCTGCAGTATATGTATTCTGCTTTTTGTATACTGCAGGATACAAAAAGCACAGGCCTTATTTATAATAATAGATACCATTAAAGGTCATTGACAAATGGGGAGAAATCCATTTCAGTATGATATCAGACAGGGGAGAGGTGTTTTTTAAACTTATTCAAAATAATTTTAAAAAGACAAAATATAGGAAAATGGGTAAAGAGCAGGTAACTATCAGAAGAATAGATAAATACAGATGAAGAACGAACAGTGGGAAATGCAGTCTGCCTTACTATAAAGGAAGGTCATGGATATCAAAAGAACAATATCATACTATCTCTTACCCATCAACCTTCATAAATATTTAAAAGACTTTTGGGCTTCCCTGGTGGCGCAGTGGTTGGGAGTCCGCCTGCCGATGCAGGGGACATGGGTTCGTGTCCCGGTCCGGGAAGATCCCACATGCCGCGGCAGCGGCTGGGCCCGTGAGCCATGGCCGCTGAGCCTGCGCGTCCGGAGCCTGTGCTCCGCAACGGGAGAGGCCACAGCAGTAAGAGGCCCACGTATCGCAAAAAAAAAAAAAAAAAAAAAAAAAAAAAAGACTTTTATCACCAAGTTTAGGCAGAAGCATGAGTAATAAATAAGCTGTTATTTATGGTGGTCAAACTGCATTCCTTCTACCTGATATTGCTGCTTCACGGTGTCTGCACAGCCACACAGAGTATGTCCCAAGACACTCCTTGTAGCAGCAATATTTGTAAAAGTAAAAAATCAGGGACAACTAATGATCATTAATATTTAAATAGTTAAGTAAAGTACATGTAAATTTTAGAATACAGCAGTCAAAAAGAATTAATTGGATCTATATTAAAAAGCATATAAAGACTTAACAGACATTAGGTGGAAAAAGTACATTGTAGAATAGTAAGTATAAGATAGTAAGTAAAACATACATATACATAATATTCCATTATGTAATTTATGTGTTATAAATGAATAGAAAATTTACAATGCTGAGAGGGTGACAGCTCTCATCTACATTGTCCTGAGCTCTGGTTTTAAAATTAAGTTGCATGAATCTGGTAACACGGGTCATCTGTATGTAAGGGAATGCACAGGACCACTCCCTTGGGGAGGGATGGCCACGGGGGGATTTAATTCTATCTATGGTGTTTAAATGTGTTACAGAAATAATGTATTTGTGAATTATTACTGTGATTAAAAAACACATTTACAATTGCAACAACAGAAAGCTGTCACAAAAACTGGGGTCACAATGTGTGGAATCTTTCATCCTGACACCTTCAGCAATTGTGTGCACCTGTGTACGTGTGTGGTAACGTGTCTAAGTGTAAATGGATGTTCAAGTAGCACTCTTCTGACTCCAATTTGATTGAACATATCCTATTCTGAGAGGAAAACAATACATGTTGCCTTCATTCGAAAACGATGGGAAAGACTGGAGAAGGAGGAGGCTGCTGAGCCCACTTCAAGGGCACAAACTGACTGAGATGAAGAAGCTGAGAGGGTTTCTCTAGAGGTAGTTGCTGGTACGCTCAGTCTTATTCACCCTGCCTTCATGAAAGAGGGGAAGTGGGTGCCGCCCCTCACCTCAAGTCAAACGATAGCTGCTGCCTGCAAAGGGGTCGCCCAGAGATTGACTTATGTCCCCTGGAGGTTGTGTGTGTGCATGCCAGTGTGTATGTGTGAGAGGGAGAAGGGGACTGATGAGTGACACAGGCCTTAGAATCTAAGGCCATGGGGCTGTGACTCTTGGCCTGAGGCTGCAGAGCAGAGAAGGGCCCACAGCACACCGAGAGGTCATGAGACCTCCCACAGCAGCAGGTGCAAAGACGCCTGGACAGAGACCTGCAGGTTCCTTCTGAACCAGATACGGATGATTCAGGAGAGGTCCGGTTTACAGCCTTTTAAAATCCTGCCCTAGAGAACTGTCTAGAGGGGCCACGTACCCCAAAAAAGGTGGGGTGGACTGCAGGATGCCCAGCAGGTGAGGGAGGAACAGTAAGCGCTGAGCAGTGGATACGCATCACCTGTGACATGGGGGAGACTGATGGGTGTCCCCAGTGGGGAACTCTCCAAAAGATCAGCACTGAACATCCACCCAAGCCCAGAGAGCCCCAGTGCCAGATCACAAGAGTCCCAGTCAAAACCCACACTTCCTGCCTCTTATCCACCAACCCATATCTCCCTAACCGCCAGCCTTAGAAGGATCAGACGCCTCAGCTAGCAAGAGGGGCGAGGGGAGGAGCTGACAGAGAAGGGAATAAGAAGCCAAACCAAATCATCCACCACACCCCTCCCCAATCAGACCCAAGCTGGAGATGGGGAGAAGCTCTACTTTTAGATAAAATTTGGAGTTTTATGCTTTTCATCAGACTGCAGCTATTAATTATAACATGAGATTATTTGGAGGCTGAAAATAACCAATGGACTTTTCACTCTCTGAAAGTCATCAGAAAAGTTATGGGCCTGAGCAGATATAAAGGGAAGTGAGGGCAGGGCAGGAGTTGCTGGTAAAATAAAATTTCTAATTTCTCTCTATGGAGTACTACTTTTATTAACATAAGAGCAAGTATATATCTGATTCTTTGATGATTTGTTTTTAAGTATAAGTGCAAACATTGCATAATGTCTGTGCATGTCACAGCTACAGTTGGTAGTGGTTAACTAACAGAACAGTTGCCTAATTACGTCATTCAAAAGTACAGATGTTGGAGATCAAGGAGCCCTCCAGTCCACACTGAAATTCAGAAACAAACTGAAAGTTGAATTGAAATCCAAATCATTGTTCATTGGCAAAATAGAGTGGCTCTGCTAACTGAGAAGAAACCTGTCACAAGAAGGGACTGAATATCCCCCTGTATAAGTAATTTGCTTATCATGTCTGTCTACACCTTAGGGCAATTAGTTTAATTGACGGGGTTATTAGCAGTCACAGAACTGAAGACATAGCTTTCAGAGTAACATTTTCCCCCAAGGGTTACACCTATAAGGACTCTTCTCGTGTACCAGTGCCTAAGAGTTCACTGACCACTTGCTCCTTCATTGATTCAGTAAATATTTGTTGAGCCAATAAGTGGAATGTTCTGCTACCTTAGCCCTTTCTCTTGCATTTGTGACTGAAGGACTCCGTTCTCATTAAATTTCCTCTCTCTATACTTATTATTACAGAAGCACTTGCTAGTTTCTCTGGCAACCAGCAATAATGCCAGCATACTGTCCACACCAGCATCCCTTACCCTATACCAGCTTTGTCCCAACTTCTAGTGCCTTGTTAACTCCAGCAAAGTCTCCAGGAGGGGCACAAAATGAAAAGAAAGAGGAATGACATTTGCTATGAAGAAAATGAGAGTAGCGGTGACAGTGCCTTAGTAACTAGCATCTGGAGAAGAGAGCAACTACTTTGCCAAATCTAACTACTTTACCTGTTTGTGTGAGAAAGTTACATGTGAGCTGAAATGGGAATGATGAGAAAGGCAGCTCTGACCAGAGCATTCCAGGCAAAGGAACCAGCAAGTTTGTCCAGCGTAGCCAGTGCAGAGTGAGTGAGGAGGCTAATGGTGGGAGATGAGATCAAAGTGGTGGTCAGGGCCACACCATGAAGGGTCCTATGGGGTGGATAAGGGGACTGGATTTCCCTTGGCTGCTGTGGGGTGCATGGTCTACAAGGCCCAAGACTAGGAACCAAGAAACTGGAGAAGAGGTTGTCGTAGTCACCTATTCAAGTGTTGATGTGTCTGGGCTAGGTTGTCGTGGTGCAGAAGAAAAGATTGGGAATTGTTTTGGAGCTAGACCCAAGAAGAATGGCTGATAAGGTGGATAGTGGGATGAGAAAAGAGGTGGGGGGCGATTTTTGGAGACTTCTAGATTTATGGCTTGAGCAGATGAGTGAATGGTAGTGTGCTCAATGGAGGTGGGGGAATGAGTGAGAGGGGAGCAGGTTTCCAGAAAAAAAACAAGAGTTTCATTTTGGACATGTTGGGTTTGAGATGCCTGTTAGACCCAGAAGGGAAGATTGCCAAGTAGGCATTGTGTCTATGAGTTGGTAGCTTGGGACAGAGGGCCCAGGTAGAAATATAAATTTGAAATTCATCAGCCTTATTTATTTAGAGACCAGGTAAATGAGGAAGAACCAGCAAAGAAATTGGGCCATTCGTTCTTCTATCAATTTCCTGGCAGTTTCTCTGGCCAAGATTGTTTCTGTGTCTATGACCTTTGCATTAAGTATACCCTGCTCTTCCGCCATTGATTAGTTCACTGTAGAATGAGACTTTTCTCTAAGGTACCATGCAGAGTTATTAATAACTCAAATGTTATCTCTGTCTGGTCTCAGCACTGAGCATTTCTTCCATATAAGAACAGTTCATGGCTCTTATTCATAGCCCCAGAATAAAAGTTCTCTGCCCCAAACTCTTCACTCACTACCTACTTCCCAAAGCCATGTGGGATTTCATTTTGTTTTACTCTTCCCCCTACATAAATTAATTGGAAAGGTCTAGTCTGTTTTGATTATTTGATGTTTTAGCCCCGATGAAAATCTCCCTTTGCCAGAATATACACTTACTGTCTCACCATAGATGTGATCAATGTCTTCTTTTTTAATTAATGTGTCCCACAAAAACAAGCCCAGTTTAGGAATCTTAAGCTGGCCATCTAGCCTAATGCCAATAAATGGGTGATATTAACCCTAAAAAGTATAATTTAAAATTGTTGGTTTATCTCCAGGTCTCTGTAGCCATCCTTTTGGATAATTTTGTTCCCTGGAGTTCTGGGGCTCTGTTTTCTCTTAGGAAAAGGTGACATCTTCTCTCACTTCTCAGAATTATCTCAGGAAAGAAAAGGTCTCTTCCCCACTCCAACAATCTCTACCCCAAAACAGCAAATTAAGCTCCTCTCTATGGGAAAACCCATTCCCATCATCTCAAAAGCAGAATATTAAAGAGCGAAAGATTGAAGGCTAACCTGAGGGAGGTGCAGTGCAGGGTCCTCATTCCATTCAAATAAATTTCTCTAAACGTCTCCAAATTTCCTAGTCTTCAGGAGGTAAATGATTACCCCAAACCTTTAGCATCTATGTTACCACAGGGGAGAATTCTATTGGCTTAATGGTTTAATTTTTAACTTCACTTTCATTGTCTCCCTGACAAGTAGATCGAGCTCATTAAATCTTCCTCATGCTTCAAGCCCAGATGAGGCCAATGCCATCTTCCCTGATCTCCTATTTGGAATTGATGCCCCCTTCTTGTAGGAACCTGACAGCCCATGCTCCTTGTTTAAGCACTGCTACCTTATGGGGTCTCTCAGCGTTATTATATTCTTCATGAGGATGGGGTATGTCTTGTCCCTTTTTGGTCCTCTCCCCATTATCCTCCTGTTTAATAGAACTGGGCTCTCCACAGAGTGGAGACTTAATATATTTTGGTTAACTTGAATGATTTTTCTTTTCGGTACGCGGGCCTCTCACTGTTGTGGTCTCTCCCATTGCGGAACACAGGCTCCGGACGCGCAGGCTCAGTGGCCATGGCTCACGGGCCCAGCCGCTCCGCGGCATGTGGGATCCTCCTGGACCGGGGCACAAACCCGTGTGCCCTGCATCGGCAGGCGGACCCTCAACCACTGTGCCACCAGGAAAGCCCAACTTGAATGATTTTTGTGGTTTTCTGATTATACCTATTTGCACAAAGGCCATTGAGTTTTCTGTGAAAATTGACACCCTGTGATTTTGCTCCCTTTTGTAGCAAAATATTTCATAAAACTCAGGCATGCTTGTCTGTTTCCTCACCTCCAATTCTCTCTCTCTTTAAATTGAACTATACTTGACTTACAATATTATATTAGTTTCAGGTGTACAACATAGTAATTCGATATTTTTCTAGATGATACTCCATATATAGTTATATTCTCTCTTGAGTCCACCAGTAACAAGACAGCCCTTGGCAAAGCCATCACTGACCTCCATACTTGCAAATCCAGTGGTCACTTAGGCCTTATCCGTCTATACTTAACAGTTTTCATCACTCACTCCTTCCTGTTTCCCTTGATTGCCACATGCCATTCAGGTCTGATTTTTCTCATGCCTTATTGGTTGCTCTTTCTGAATCCTTTTTGCTGAATCACCATCTTTTCCTTAACCTCTAATGTTGGTGTACCCAGAGCTCTGTTCTTGAACTTCTTCCCTATCTAAACTCACTCCCAAGGTGATCCCATGCAGTCTCCTTTCCTTACATGCCCTCCCTCTGAGATCCACTTTCTTCAGCTGCCTTCACCTGTTGTGGAGGTTGGATTTCCACCAAGTGACACAAAACTACAGCAGCTCCTCTGCCATCCAGTGAGCTACACATGTGCCCTCTCCCAGAAGGTCTGGATCTCAGTCCTTGGTGCCCCTTATCTCTGCTAGTCCTCTGCTATTTAGAGTTACTTTAACTGCTTATTAGCCAGTCCCAAGTCCCAAGTCCTTACTCCAATTCCCTGAATTCATTCTTTATATTCAAGTTTCCCTCTTCAGATAACTGTTGGTTTCTCTCTCCTGATTGGACCTAGTGGTATAACCATTGACTTATTTTTTGTGTATTTACTGAATATTAAACCATTGGGATCATAGTATGTCCTTGTGTGCTATTTATTTAATGTTCTCACAGAGTTGACTTCTAACGTTTAACATAGGAAATAGGTCACTCTGAACAATTTTGAGCATGTTGTTTTCATTAGGTTTCATCATACTGTTATATTTTCTACATAAATAGAAATGAAGTGTATTTTTGCTCAATTTTTCTGGGGTTCAATTTTCTTTCTATATTTCCCAGAATTTCTTTCCCTCTTTTTGGGAAAAAGAAACCTGCAGCTGACACACACACACACACACACACACACACACACACACACATGCACACGCACACATGCACATGCAGACACACACGCAGAGGGATGGTGTATGTGCTTAATTCAAGGAACAATTGACTCTCATAAGTTTGATTATTCTTAGCTATCAAATTACGTCATTACTTCTAATCTTATGTTAATCCTCTTAGAAAGCTTTAGACTTTTCTTCACAGCATCACTGCACATTTTTGTTGTTTGTCCCAAATCTCTGTACCTTTTGATCATATGTGATAATTAGTAGGTGTATGGGTTACATTATTTTACCTCATAGCCTCATAGTTAAAAAGGAGCTTTTTTTTTTTTACAGTAATGTATTTGGATTTCCATTTTCATTTCTTTCTTTGGATGTTTCTCTATACTCAATGCAATAAGTCAACTCCTTGGAAAATTCCTTGACTAATCTTCCTGAATATATCACAAAGTGTCATCAAATAATGATGGTGGTACAAAGATTTCTTGTTACATTTCTGACTCTCTGGGGAACAGTACTGATATTTCACCATCAAACATGATATTGGGCTTTAGGTTGAGATATACTTGGTCCATATGTTAAGAATCCTATTAGTCTTGTTTTACTAAGCACTTTTTTTAAATGTAAAATAAGTATTAATTATGCCCTTTTAGCAAATTTTGAATTTAACAGACTTTTTGGGGGATTTTGGGGGGTTTGTTTTTAGCACTGTCAGGGAGGAGGAAATTTCCCCCTACCCCTCTCAAGTTCTTCTGGCTGGTCTAATAATTAAATTGACACAAGAGAGATTAACAGGAGAGAAAAACACCAATTTAATTCGTACTCATTGGGGTTCTTATGGAAACCCCAAATGCTCAAAGCAGGCTGTTTATATATCATTTTTAGACAAAGAAACAATTATTTGTGAAGATTTAACAAAACAGAGGGACTTGTGCTTGGGGTAGCTGACTAACGAAGAGTAACAAAGTTTGTTTATACAGCTTTCTTAACCTTGAATTCCCTAACTCTGGTGGTATAGTCTACCCTCCTAGTACAGGGAGGGTATCTTTACATGAAAGATTTATTTTCCACTTTCAGGGGGAAAGTAGAGGATCAGAGTGAATTTTTTAATCATTTTTTTCCCCACTGGCTGTTTCTCAAGTAACTTTAATTCAAAATAATCCATATGCTGTTTTCCATAGCGTTTGTACCAATTTACATTCCCGCCAGCAATACACTAAGGTTCCCTTTTCTCCACATCATTTGTAATTTGTGGTCTTTCTGATGACAGCCATTCTGACAGGTGTGAGGTGATATCTCATTGCCGTTTTGATTTGCATTTCCCTGATGGTTAGTTATGTTGAGCATCTTTTCATGTAAAAAAGAAACAGACTCACAGATATAGAGAACAAACTAGTGGTTACCAGTGGGGAGAGGGAAAGTGGGGGAGGAGCTTTAGGGGATTAAGAGGTACAAACTAATATGTATAAAATAAATAAGCTACAAGGATATTTGTACAGCACAGGGAATACAGCCAATATTCTATAACAACTTTAAATGGAGTATAATGTATAAAAATACTGAATCACTATCTTGTATACCTGAAACTAATATTGTAAATCAACTATACCTCAATTTAAAAAAAAAATCAATATGCCATTGAGGCATATTTTGGGGCAGCCTGCCCTGGGCCCCAACAGCACAAATATGACATTTAATTTGCAAACAAAAACTAAAACCAGCTATAAAAATTTTTCAGAGGGGCTTCCCTGGTGGCGCAGTGGTTGAGAGTCCGACTGCAGATGCAGGGGACGCGGGTTCGTGCCCCGGTCCGGGAAGATCCCACATGCCGCGGAGCGGCTGGGCCCGTGAGCCATGGCCGCTGAGCCTGCGCGTCCGGAGCCTGTGCTCCGCAACGGGAGAGGCCACAACAGTGAGAGGCTCGCGTACTGCAAAAAAAAAATTTCAGAAAATTGGGCAAATTTGAAAATAGACTAGGTATTAGGGAATATTGTTAATTTTCCTAGATATGAGAATGATACTGAGAATATCCTCTCTTAGGAGAGGCATACTGAAATTGAAGTTGCCATAATGTGTCAATGTGGGTGTTCATCATACTATTCTTTCAAATATATATTTGAAAAATATAACAATAAATAGTTGAGAAAATTAATAAAATAACATAAAAAGTGAATGACAGGGTTGGGAAGGAGATATTATTGAAAATAACATATTCAGGCTATATGTAACTTTTATGGTCTACTCCTATTTAAAATTTCTGTGTAAATTTTGTATGTTATATATACACAATTTTGTTTCCTGGAAAAAAGTAGACTAACTGCTATCAAGTCAATATTAAAATGACTGGTGTTAAAAAATATAGTACCCCTTTACTGAATAATGGGCTTCAGAAACTTGTATTGGAAGACAACATAATAAAGAAATGATTTTTTTTTTGCTGTACGCGGGCCTCTCACTGCTGTGGCCTCTCCCGCTGCGGAGCACAGGCTCCGGACGCGCAGGCTCAGCGGCCGTGGCTCACGGGCCAAGCCGCTCCGCGGCATGTGGGATCTTCCCGGACCGGGGCACGAACCCGTGTCCCCTGCATCGGCAGGCGGACCCTCAACCACTGCGCCACCAGGGAAGCCCAAGAAATGATTTTTTTTTTTATGTGCAACTTAAGATGATAAAATGACTTGTAAAGGTAAGAAGGGTATTCTGAGGAACTATATAGCACTGGTGTGAAAAAAATGAGCAAATACTTTTAGGAACAATTTGTTAAAGCAAAGCAAACACAAAATCTATAAATATGTTTGTATAAAATATTAGTTCTAAGAGAAGAATTGAGGTCTTTGTGCCTGCTGGGGTTTTTTGAGGAGGGATAATAATATATCAATATATCAATCTCACCCCTACTTCACAGCTCTCTCATCACTTCCCTCTCAAATGAGGTTACGTCAGAGACATCAATAAATTATGTTTATTTTAAGTAAAAAGGATATCAAGTTTTTAATAAAATGGGTGCTTGCAAAAAAGACAATTTCATTATCTGTTATGTGGCATGTGTTCTATAAATCTGACTTTACTCTCACTTTAGTTTTAGAACCTAGTGTGATAAACCATGATCACGCTGCAGTTACCTGTGATTTCACTACAGCTCTTAGTGAAGGGCTTTGCTGTAGAGCTTTTTCCATAGTTAGGCTTCTTTTCAAATCATGGATCTTTTATATTTGCCCTCTCAGTGGAATAAGAAGATTTTATGTACATAAATTTAAAACCATTTAAATATAAATTATCTCTCAAACTTGAAAATTGACGACCAATATATCAAAATTACATGACCAAGTTGTTACATTCTAATATTTACCCAAAGCAAAATGTTCGTATAATTCACTCGTCTGCTGTCTCAAGAGCCATAAGCCAGAGCAGAATTAATTTTTATGGAGAAGAAAAATGAATCAAATGGGGATGAGGACCAGCTCTGGGTTCTCAATACTGTTGGTGAATTGGAAAAAAGGCGTTTAACACAATTTTTGGAATTTTTTGGCTTGGTATTGTGGATCCCATATTATAGATGCTCTAATGTTAATATATGCTAAGTTTCTTGGAAGAATATTCCTAACTAGATGTATGAAGAATTTACACAGCCTTGGAGGTGTGGTGTTATCTGCCGATATCCTGTGGCCATACACTCCCATCAGACAGTTGAGCTGAGAGCTGAACGTTTACATGCCTCCTTCCGCCTCTTCTAATCCCATCGGCATTTAAGCCTAGCTCCTTGCATCATTGAACTATAAGCCCTAAAATAAGATTTACCCACTCATCCACTATGATCTATGTATTTATCCTCCTTTCTGAAGAGCTATGCTGCTGTCACAATGCATAAGCAATTGTACTTTACTCCAATACCCTAGCATAGCTCCATGAATGCCCTAACCAAGACTCAAATGGTAATATTGCTGCCAGATCCCGCTGGGCCCATCTGCTCTGCCTACCTGCAGGAGGTGCTAAGATAGATCCACTTCCATACCCGCATCCCCTCTGAAGCCAGAGGCATCAAGCGTTCCTCTGTTGGTGATATTCTTGGTAAATAGCTTTGGGAGGCCCCCTGTCATTCAAATCAAAGATTCTTTTTAGGTTACTGTGAATTTGTAAAAGAAAAGTTGTGATAAAGTATCTCTTTTTATTGGCAGTCTATGGCTGGGAATCAATCAATTGCTCCCTTGATTCTCTTTCCTACTTTGTGACTAAAAGAAAATGCATTATCTATTATAACCTAATCTCCACAGTGACATAGTCTAACTTCTGCTGTATTGTATTTCCTGGGTCCCATAGACTAATCCTCGTACAACGTGGGAAGGGGGCTGCTCAAGGGTGCCAATACCAGGAGGTAGGGGTAATGGAGTGCCATCTTAGAAACTGGCTACCACACTAGATCTGCAATGAAGTCATCCAAAAGTATGAAATTGGCTTAGAGTTGACCATGGTTAAATTCCATGCCTACTATCTTTGTCTAATATTTCACAATAAGACATATGGTGGTGACAGGGACTTTGGGGGGCAGGTTCCTGACTCTAATGACAGTAAAACTATTATTTCACTACTGGACATACGATGCTGGGTTTTCTTTGGGGATGTATCCAATTCAACAACGTCTAGAATTTATGCCATTATCTTCAGTTTACCAAAAGTTTTTAACTGTACAGTAACTATAGAGAGTATTTTCAAATGCATTTTTAGTAACTGTTGTTTTGAATATAATGCTTTATCAGTATTGACTTGCTAATTTGCTGAATCACCTTTATGGATGTGCCAGTACTGAATCATCCTTGGATTCTGGGGAGGAACTCTATGAGGCAGTCATCAAGGACTCCAGCTGCAGATAAGCTAATTAAAGATCATCAGAAACCAAAGTATTTTCAGAGCAATTAAGTTTCCATAATAATAGCTGTAATTAACTGTGTTTTTCTTGTTTATATGCTTGTGGCTCTGGATCACATAGTTCATTGGATAATACATAATATATTTTTTTTGTTGAGTTTATTTTGCAGATGTGGTAAACATTCAAGCTCACCAGGTAGATGACATTTAATTCTACTTATTATTAAGGTTGCAAAATCTTCTCATGAGTGATCCTCTCTGTCATTAAGTCAAACATGCAAATTTATTTCCAAGCGTGTCTTCTAATACTTCTGAAACGGTCTCGTGCAATAGGACCGTTTTTAGAAAGCCTCTGAGGATTTGTTTATTGGATGGAGTATAGGAGAGGCAATTTTTCAAATAGAGGAGGAGCTCTAGAGAGACAAACTAATGCCTCCATAGTGCCCATTTGTTTTGGCCTTTAGTACTTTCCCAGATATTCTGGAAAGAGGCCAGAGCATCTGTTTTTGTTATTTTGATGACTGTTATTCTATAAATCTGAGATAGAAGGATCAGGAGCCTGAGAACAAGCCTCCAACTTTGGAATGGGAATAATAAGCATCCATTTTCTTTAGTATAGGAAAAAGGAGTTTTTCCTATGATCTGGCCTCCCTCCCCTCAGGAAACATGCCGGGGTTTGAGGCTACAGAACAAGTGAGTGTTAAAAGTATTCCTTTGCCTCTCATTGCCCTCTATACATTTGTTTCATTTCGGGGCCTCTCTCAAATGTCTGGAATGAGGGTTATAGACAGCGATGTGCTGGTAAATGTTAAACAACTGGCTCTAACAGAAAAACAAATACACACACAAAACATACACACACACACACACACACACACACGCATACATATACATATTAATAAAACCCTTGATACCGCTCAAGGGTTAAGGTAAAAAAACTGTTAAATATTTTCATATAGTTTTACAAATAGATTTTAGCTAAAACCTCCTTGATTTTCAGATTAGACCAATAATTTCAAAGGAATTGCTATTTCTTACAAAATCTACTTACCATTTTTATAATTTTATTACCCACAATAGTGTCATAAAATCAGACTGCAAATAACTGCTTGATTACTATCCATTTCATCACAGAAGTCACTCACACCACTGACCAATGAATATAGTCCTGACATAAATGTTGATTCCTTTTTTTTTAATTTCACCAAGTAAGAAAAAACTGTGTCAGAGCATTGCTCAGATGTCATTGACATGAGGGACTCCTTTGCTGAATCAGATAATAGTTTCTGAACACTAGAAAAATATTTCCTCAGTATTTGGGGTTATTCACAGTGTAACAGCTGCAGATACACCACACTTTTAAGTTTAACGCACATTTTCTCCAAGATGTTTTAAAATCTAGATAATCACCAAACTTAAATCTAGATAATCACCAAAACAATAAGTTAAGTCCTGCCTTTATAGCATTTGTTGATTTCCATGGCGTAAAAAAATCCTATCGGGCTGATTTCCAGCTACCAACACTTCTCTGAAATCAGAACTGGGAAGAAAACACAATAGCAAGCCGTTGAATGGCATGTCTATCATTTAGACAGAATTAACGAAAATAACCTCAAGGGCATAGGTAATAGTAAACACTGGCAAAAATTAGAAGGTGATGTATATTTTTACCTGTTCTAAATTTATTTAATTGTAGTTTTATACGATTTAATTTTTAGTAATGGTCTTATTTAACACCAGCTTGCAAAATTCCCCCAAATTTAATGGTTGACCCTTGCAAGCAGGTTTGCTCTCACTGGAACCTAATCCATCACATCACTGGCTCCGTGAGTGACAATTTGTAGGGATTAGGGACAGAGTTCAATGCTTAAGAGAATCCCAAGTATCTGGCTGAAGCAAACGCATTAGATGTGTTTCTTCAAACCTCCCTGCCTCCCCATTACAATCCATCCGCATTGGTGCCAACAGTCTCTCAATAACTCGCACATCTGACCATTTCAGTCTCATACTCAGAAGCTTTGAACATCTACCCTTTTGATTAGCGGTTCCAATCTCTTTAGCATCCCACACAAAAGTTTGCGTCAACCATCCCCAAGCTGCCATCCAGTCAAGTCTTCCCACTGTGCGCCTGTGTTGTCTAGTCATACTGGACTCTTTATTACTCAAAGAGGCCATTCTCGCCACACCTCAGGGCCTTTGATGATGCTCTTCTATATCCCTCAGTCGGTCTTGCCCTTTCCTCTGCATGGCATTTAGTAGCTCCCTCATCCAGGTCTGGCTCACATAACCTTCTCCTTGGAAAGCTTTTCTTTACCTTCCTCTCCCGAATGAACCAGACTTTCAATCCAGTAGCTCTCGCACACTTTTGTACATATTATCTGCTATACAATAGGTTTTTTTTCTTAAGCACTTATGATTTTTCTAAAATTATCTGGCTCATTTATTTGTTCATTTCCACATCCGTAAGTTCTTTGAAACATTGTCTGGTTTGCCACCAATTCCCCAGGGCCAAGAGCAGTTATCATTGGCATGTGCATGCTCCGTAACCCTTGTTTAATGAGTGGGTGGAAGACATTTTAAGTCCTTAAGTATACTGGCACTCCAAGGTTCAACCATCTAGCTTCACAAGGTATTTTTCCTTAATAAACTGCTTGCTTAGATTTTATATTATTCTGTTTAGGACTTTTGCATCTGCTCGAGTAATTGAGATTAGCTTTGAGTTTTCCTGTGCTACCTTTGTCTAATTCTGGTTTCAGAGTAATGTTAGCTCATAGAACCCCACAGAAGTTGCTTCATTTTTCTGTTAGTTTACAAAACCTGGGATTTAAATTTTTAATTTATTTTCTTCTTCTTATTTTCTTTTTAATTTCTGACAGAAATAGAAGGCATCCCAATAAGAATATACCATCAGAGAACTGTGTTCAGAAGTCACTGGAAATAATCCATTCTTTGTGGATTCATTTTACCAATATGATATACAGTCACCTTCATTCATGTCAGTCTGTTTTCAGAATTTGCTTATTTTCCTTTTGATGTAATTTTATTTCTTGAACCTGTGAAGTATGAACATGGTTCAAAATTTCCATCCTTTACCCAAAAGTGTCACTCGATATGCATTCTTTCTTCACCTCATAGTATATCATGGAGCTCTTTCCCTACCAGCACATGAAGATGATTCTTATTCATTTTCATGGCTTCCCAGGTGCTCCAGTGTGAATCTGTCCTGGAGATTATTCAACCTTTCCCCTATGGATGGACATTAACATTATTTCCATTTTATAATATATCACAAATAATGCTCCCTGAGCAACTTCGTACATTTTTGTTAATTCATATATGTAGAATCATATTTTTCAGGTAGATTCTTAGAAGTGGAATTCCTGAGTCCAAGGTTAAGGCATATGTTGCTTTGTTAGATATTACTAAACTTTCCCACCATATGTATTATATCATTTTACACTCCCACCAGCAGTGCACATGTACGCCCATTTCTCCTTAGCATTGTCAGCTGGGTGGGTTGTAGGATTTTTGACTATCAGATAGGCAAGAATTGATATCCCAGTGTAGTTTTAACTTGCCCTTCATTTTGATTATAAATGAATATCTTTTCATGTATTTAAGGGTCATTTGCCTTTTTCTCCACTGTGAACTTTCTTTTCATCTTGTTAAATAAATGGGACTACACTGAATTTTACATCTTTAGGATGTTATATCATCCTGTCCACAAGTATAAGATGCTTTCTTGTTTATTTAAATCTCCTTTTGATTCTTTTAGGAATATTTAAAGTTTTTCTTATATAGGATTTACATTTCTTATTAAGTTTACTCCTAGATATTTCACATATTTTGCTTCTTTTGAAAATTTGGTCTTTTCCTTTTTTATAACTTCTAACTGGTTATAGTTTATAATTAATGCTATTGACTTTTGTCTTAGTTTCATATCCTGCCACTTTACTGAATTATCTTGCTTTTCATTGGTTCTCTTGGGTTTCTTCAAGAAAGTTCTGTTAGCCTGTTAGCCAGATAGAGTGTGCCCTTTACTAATCTGATTCTTGGGCTCCCATTTGCTCCCTTTCCAATGCTCCTTATGAGAGCACTTATACGACACTTTCTATGCGTTGGTCAATGTTTGAAGCACTTTACACACATTTATACTTTTAATACTCACAACAAATCTACAAAATACTGTCATTATCCTTATTTCACAGAGAGGTTAAGTAACTTGCTTGTATGGAATGGAGTCAGGATACCAGCCCTTGACCCTGGCTATAGGGTCTGTCCTCTTACCCTCCACCTATTACAAAATAAAATCGTTTCCCTTAAATTTTCCTTCTTTTAGTTCAACCACCTTGGAATTCTTAGATTGGAGGGGACAAAAGCAAGAGGAGTTTCTTTTCTTTCTTTTTTTCTTCGTTTTCTTTTTCTAATACCCACTGTTCTCCTTAAGAATGTCAGGCATCCCTTCAGACTCTACTTGACTACTTTCCACTACAACCATTTACTTTAAAGCTTTTGAGTGGGTTTAATGCCATCAGGCTCCTCTCTCCCTCACTCTAATTTTCACTTCCCTTTCAATGAAAGATAAGCATTAAGAGCAACAACATTGGGGATTCCCTGGTGGCGCAGTGGTTGAGAGTCCGCCTGCCGATGCAGAGGACACGGGTTCGTGCCCCGGTCCGGGAAGATCCCACATGCCGCAGAGCGGCTATGCCTGTGAGCCATGGCCGTTGAGCCTGCGCGTCCGGAGCCTGTGCTCCGCGATAGGAGAGGCCAAAACAGTGAGAAGCCGCGTACCACAAAAAAAAAAAAAAAAAAAAAAAAAGAGCAAAGACATCAGTATTGTTGCTACAGAAAAAGGGCAGAATGCACTTATTTGTTCAATATGCTAGAAAATGTGGAATTCTTGTGTTGAGTTAGTTTTGGCTTGGATTTGTCACACAATCTCTTGTTAGTGACAGAAGTCAAATTGAAATAGCATTTTAAAAAGAGAGACAGAAAAGTGGAGGGTGGTGGTTTGTGCTAAGTAGACAGAGACACCTCACATTATAAGAGCCTTTGGAACAAGCACACCTGTTGAGACTGGATATAAATGTATCTCTCCGTTCCTCACCCCAAACTTCCAAACTCATTTTTGTTGTTCCCCTTCACTTCACCTTTCTTCTCAATCTTTCCCAAGAGGCCGGAGACACTTCCTCAGCCCCTCCAGTCTCATTCACACCCTCATAAAAGAAAGAAAAATTATGTTCAAACCGCTGAAAATCTCAGAAAGCTCTGTCACTGGCTCAGCTCAGGCCACTTGCCTACTTTTGGGCCAATCACTGTGGCCCAGGAGAGCAGTTCTATTGGCAATAAGCCTGTGTAATTATCCCAGCATTTTTCAAACTGCAGTGTCCTACCCTGCCTTGAAATCAATTTAGTGAGCACCCAGAGCATGGTTTTTAAGAAATGTAAAAGGTTAGAACAGGATCAAAAATCTAATGACAATCTAAATTTCAAGAAAAACTAACTTTCACAGAGTAGTTACAAACAGAATTTACAAGGAAGGTGTCAAGATAACATTTTTAACTGGACTGTTTTATTGAAAGATTGTATATTGTTCTTTGGAATCTAGCCACAGCTCTTCCTCAGAAACTATGTGCTTAGCCTTTGGTTTTTGGTTTGTTGTTTCCGTTCCCCAGAAATGCATATTACTTACTAGGCTTTGCTAACTGGAGACTTTACTGGCACTTGCCTCTGTGGTGGTGGCCCTTGGTTTCCCTTAATATCGGACTGGGCTTCCCTGGTGGTGCAGTGGTTGAGGGTCCGCCTGCCGATGCAGGGGACACGGGTTCGTGCCCCGGTCTGGGAAGATCGCACATGCCGCAGAGCGGCTGGGCCCGTGAGCCATGGCCGCTGAGCCTGCGTGTCCGGAGCCTGTGCTCCGCAACGGGAGAGGCCACAACAGTGAGAGGCCCGCGTACTGCAAAATAATAATAATAATAATAAAAAGGGCTTCCCTGGTGGCTCAGTGGTTGAGGGTCCGCCTGCCGTTGCAGGGGACACGGGTTTGTGCACCGGTCCGGGAGAATCCCGCATGCCGCGGAGCGGCTGGGCCCGTGAGCCATGGCCGCTGAGCCTCCGCGTCCGGAGCCTGTGCTCCGCAACGAGAGAGGCCACAACAGTGAGAGGCCCGCGTACTGCAAAAAAAACAAATATCGGAGTGAACGCCCGCCCTTGGGCGATGGTTGTGCAGAGTCAGGCAGGATGATGCCTGACTTGTAGCTGCCATGTTGTCTGCCAGGCCTTGCATCGACCCTCGCTCAGAGCAGACTCGCTCCTCGCCAGCCAAGGAGAAGACACGATGAACTTCTGCCTACCTGCTCCCCACCTCCAAAACAGAGAAAGCTGAAAAACAAGAGTTAACACACGATTGAGGGAAATACCCGCAGGCTATTTTAGCTGCTTGACTAAGGTATAAGGTGTGGTTAGTGTTCTGATTGGCTGATGTCAGGGAGGCATTTATCCAATCAGAGAGTTGAATTGGCAGTCCTACTTTTACTTTTATTCTACTATAATCATCCTCCAATCAGACCTGGTTGTTTCAAAACTTCATTTGAATATATGGACTATAAATGAATCCCTCCCAGAGCATCCATGTAAATCATCAGTCTTTCTTAGAGACCAAGTTGCGTTACAATGACTGATTTTCTGAAGGGTTTTTGTGAGTCTCAGAAAGGCGATTGAAAAGCGAGAACTGCAAATGTTGACATTACAACAGGAGTTGTGTTTGTTTGGCGAGTTCCTAAAGCAACTTTTTTTCAAAATCCAGCTGTGGTAGTAGGATCAAGTTTTCTGGGAAACACCGCAAGTTAGAATTCGCTGCCTCTAGTACTGCCCAGAGAACTGCAAGGCTATTGGGCTGTTTTACTAGAACCCAAAGGGTTTATTCAGAGCCATTTCAAGTTCTTCCATCAAAGGAGTGTTTACTGTTTACCCACCATCTAGGACATCAGCAAGAAGTGAGTAATAATTTATAATTTATCTCTATAATTTCGTTATTTTGGAATGTTATATGAATGAGATCATACAGTATATAACATTTTGAGATTGACTTTATTTTCACACAGCATAATTCCCCAGAGATCGATCCAAGTTGTTGCATGTATCAGTAGCTTGTTCCTTTTTATTGTTGAATAGTATTCCATGGTATGGATAAACAACAGCATATTTAACATTCACCTATTAAAGGACATATTAGTGTTTTTCCAAGCTTTGACCACTACAAAATAAACAAATCAAAAACAAATAAACAAAACCCTGGTATAAACATTCACCCTCAGGTTTTTGTGTCAATGTAAATTTTCATTTCTCTGGGATGGATGCTCAGTAGTGGGAGTGCTGGATCACACAGTAAGCATATGTTTAGATTTTTAAGAAACTACCAAAATATTTTCCTCCACCTTCATGCCAGCATTTCATTTTTGTCACTATTTTTAATTTTAGTTGCCTAATGGGTATATATTAACATCTCATCATAGTCTTAATCTCATTTCTCTAATGGTTATTAATGTTAAACAGCTTTTCATGTGCTCTGCTTGCCATCTCTGTGTCTTCTGTGAAATGTCTCTGTGACATTTTGCCCATTTTGTAATGGGATAATTTGAGTTTGGGGTTTTTTTTGTTGTTGTTTTTAACTATTGAGCTTGGAAAGTTCTTTATATACTCTAAAAATGAGGCTTTTGTCATATATGAAGTTTGCATATATTTCTTTTATGTCTATAGTTTGTCTTTTTATCCTTTCCACAGGGACTTTCACAAAACAAAAGTTTTTACTTTTGATGAGATTTACCAACTTTTTCTTTTCTGGATCGTTTGGGTTTCATTTTTGCCTAGCTCTCGATCCCCAATATTTTTATATCTTTTTTTCTAAAAGGTTCATAGATTTATATTTTACATTTAACTCTACCATCCATTTTGAGTTACTTTTTGTAAGTGGTTTGAGGCTTAAGTGGAGGTTCTTATTTTTGCCTGTTGCTCCATCATCATTTGTTGAAAAAACTATTCTTCTTCATTGTATTTCTCTTCATCATTGTCTAAAATCGGTTGGCCATACTTGTGTGGGACAATTTGTGGGTTCTCTGTTCTGGTCCACTGATACATTTGTCTATCCCTTTCCTGTTACTATACAGCCTTGATTACTGTAATACATAATAAATCTTGAAATTGGGGAGAGTGACTCTTCCCACTTTATTCTTCTTTTTCAAAATTATTTTAGACATTGTACCTGGCAGCTATTAGTAGTTTTAGGAGGTTTTTTGTTTCTTTTGTTTTGTTTTGTTTGTAGATTCCTTGTTTTCTTCTACACAGACCATCATGTCATCTTTGAACAGAAGGAATTTTGTTTCCTTCTTTCAGATCCATATGCCTTTTTCTTTTTCTTGCCTGACTGTGCAGTGGAGGACTTCAATGTGAAGTTGAATTTAATGGTGAGGATGGATATCTTTGCCTTGTTCTTGACCTTATGGGGAGGCATTGCGTCTCTTCATTAGTTATGGTGTTACCTGTAGGATATCTGTAGATGCCCTTCATTAGACACAGAAACTTCTCTTCTACTAATCTGTTGAGTTTTTAATCAGATAAGGTTGATGAATTTTGGCAAATGTTTTTTCTGCATTCACTGATGTGATCATGTTGTTTTTCTTTATACTGTTAATATGGTGGGTTACACTGATCGATTTTGAATATTGAACCAGTCTTACATTCTTTGATCTACATTGCTGGACTTGATTTGCTAATATTGTATCAATGTTCATAAGGAATATTGGTCTAGTTTTTGTTTGTACTGTTTTTGTCTGATTTTAGTATTAGGGTAATTTTGGACTCATAAAATGAGTTGGGAAGTATTTTATCTTCTTTTATATTCTGGAAGAAATTGTGTGAAATCAGTGTTATTTCTTCTTCAAAGATTCAGTAGAATTCTCCAGTGAAACCATCTAGATCTAGTGGTTTCATTTCCTGAAGGGTTTTAATTACTATTTCAGTTTCTTTAAGATATAAGAATATTTAATTTCTGTAATTTATCTTAGATGAATTCTGCTAGTTTCTTTTCCCTTATTATCATTTTAATAGTCTGTTATTTTATCCCCTGTTTTGAGATTGGTAGTTTGTGTCTTCTCTCTTTTATTATCAGTCTTGATACAGCTTTTTCAATTGTATTGGTCTTTTTAAAAGACTTTTTGTTTCAGTGATTTTTCTGTTCTTTTTCTGTTTTAATCTCATTGAGTTCTCCTCTTGTTTTTATTTTCTTTATGCTTAATTGAACTTACTTTGCTCTTCTTTTTCCATATCTTAACATTGAAACTTAGATTAATGATTTGAGAACTTTTACCTTCTCTGATATAAACATTTAGTGCTAAATTTCCCACTAGGCATGGCTTTCACTGCATTCTACAAATTTTTTAAATTAAACTTTTTTATTTTGAGATCATGGTAGATTCACATGCAGTTGTAAGAAATAATGCAGAGAGATACCATGCACCCTTTGCTCAGTTTCCCCCAAAGGTAACATCTTGCAAAACTTAGTACAATATCACAACCAGGATATTGCTGATGCTTTAATCAGGATATAGAATATTGCCATCACCGCAAGGATCCCTCATGTTGCCTTTTTATAGCCACAGATACTTCTCTGCTACCACCTCCTCAACTCTTGGGCCACTAATATAGTCTCTGTTTCTTATGTCGTTTCAAGAATGTACTATAAATTGAATTTATAGTAGGTAATCTTTTGGAGTTGGCTTTTTTTTTAATAGACTTTATTTTTTAAAGCAGTTTTAGGTTTAAAGTAGAAAAATTGTGCAGAAAGTACAGCAACTTCTCATGTACCTCCTCTTCGTCTACATTAGTGTGGTACATTTGTTACAATTAATGAACCACTATTGATATGTTATTATTAAAGTCTATAGTTTGTGTTAGGATTCACTCTGTGTTGTAAAGTTCTGTGGGTTTTGACAGATGCATAGTGTCGTGTATCTACCTTATAGTATCATACAGAGGGTTTCCCTGCCCTAAAAATCCTGTGTGCTCCACTTGTTCATCCCTGCCCCCTCTCACCACCAAACCCTGGCAGCTGCTGGCCTTTTTACTATCTCTATCGTTTTACCTTTTCCATGATATGATTAGTTGGACTCATACAGTATGTAGTCTTTTCAGACTTGCTTCTTTCACTTAGCAGTATGCATTTAAGATTCCTCCATGCCTTTCCACGGCTTGATAGTTCATTTCTTTTTATCACTGAATAATACTCCGTTGTATGGGTGTAACATAGTTTATTTATCCATTCACCTGTTGAACAACATCTTGGTTGTTTCCAGTTTTTGGCAATTGTGCATAAAGCTGCTATAAAGAGTTTGTGTGTATGTGTGTGAATGTACATATAAACTCATTTGGATAAATAGCTATGAGCACTATTACTGGATCAAAGAGCCAACGTTTACTATTGTAAGAAACTGTGTCTTCCAAAGTGGCCATACCATTTTGTGTTACAAACAGCAATGAATGGGTGTTCCTGTTGCTTTATTTCCTACTTAGCATTTCATATTGTCAGTGTTTTGGATTTTGGTCATTCTAATAGGTGTGAGATAATAGTGGTATCTCATTGTGGTTTTAATTTGCAGTTCCCTAATAAAATATGGTATTGAATTCCTTTTCATGTGCTTATTTGCTGTCTGTATACCCTTTTTGGTGAAATGTCCCTTCATGCTTTTGCCCATTTTCTAATTGGATTCTTTAACATTTTCTAACTATTGGATTTTGGAAGTTCTTTATATATTCTAGATACTAGCCCTTTATCAAGTATGTATTTTGCAACTATTTTCTTTGAACCTGTATCTTGTCTTTTCATCCTCTTAACAGAGTGTATTTCTTATGGTCACCATAACAGATTTTCACAAACTGGGTAGTTTAAAACAACAGAAATTTGTTCTCATGTAATATTGGCAGGACGAAGTCCAAAATCAGGTGCTGGCAGAATTGGTTCTTTCTGGATGCTCTGAGAGATAATTTGTCCCATGCTTCCCTTCTAGTTTCTGGTGGCTTCCAGGAATCTTTTGTGTTGCTTGATTTGTAGCTGCATCTCTTCAATCTCTGCTTTCATCTTCCATGCAATCTTCTCTTCTGTGTGTCTTCTCTTCTGTCTCTTATAAGAATACTTGTTACTGGATTTAGGCCCTACTGGGGCCCTTGAGATGATCTGAGATCCTGGATAACCCAGAATGAACACAGATACCAACTAGAATCCAAGCAGAACCTGAAAGGTTGGGATTAAGGAGAATCAGAAGAAAGGTATCAGGAATGAAATGACTTATATCACACAGGATTTATTTTTTATAGTTCTTTATGGTAACAAGAGGAGAGACTATTCATTTGGGAAAACCTAAATTTTGCTGCCAGATATTTTTAAGGGGAAAACTGTGATCTAATATCACTGTTATATTTCAGTGAATGCAGCAAGCTTAGCTCTTATTTCCAGCATCATGTTATTTGGGTGCCGTTAGTATATGATGGTCATATACTATTGGTTGATTAACACACTGATGAGTTTAGTTGGACCATGTAAGAAAGTAAAGTTCAAGATGGAAAAGACAAGAGGGTGTCACTTTTATTTCTACTGGGTAGAAAGGGCTTGGAGGCAAACTTAGTTAAATGTGATCCAGGTCTGATAAAATTTCAAGATTTTAGCTGATTCATTGGGTAAGAGAAGGAACCATGAGTGACAGACTGACGTTATCTCACTGCCCTCATATGGATTCTGGCAGTAGAGGTAAGGATTGAAAAGATGACTCCATGGAATGGATCCCCACCCAGAGAGGATGACCCCGTCAGAATGTTCTGATGATCCACAAATACTCTCAAAGGGCCAGCCATACTCCTTTTTTGGTGTTAAATTTGTCTTTTAATTGCCTTATATCATTAGAAGAAGGAGGAAAATTCCATCCCTTAACTAAATTTTATCCTTCTCCTCTGCCTCTCTCTCCCTTATTCTGTATTTATCTCTCAATGGTACACCATGATTAAAAACAAGGCCATTTTCATTTCAGTACTAAAAAAAGTACTGAGATGAAGGACCCAGATTAATGACCAAACACATTTCATTGACAGTGGTGCTGGACAGAGGGTTTTCGTTGTGCCAAGTTGAAAGCTGTCCCTTGAATTTGCCAGACAAATGTGCTTGCAAGTGAAACACGTAGTTGAAATATATTAAGGAAAGATAGGGGAGACATTAAAAGTAACCTGGGGCTTCCCTGGTGGCGCAGTGGTTGGGGGTCCGCCTGCCGATGCAGGGGACGCGGGTTCGTGCCCCGGTCTGGGAGGATCCCACATGCCGCGGAGCGGCTGGGCCTGTGAGCCATGGCCGCTGAGCCTGCGCGTCCGGAGCCTGTGCTCCGCAACGGGAGAGGCCACAACAGTGAGAGGCCCGTGTAACGTAAAAAAAAAAAAAAAAAAGTAACCTGAATAACCCTGAGAACAGAAAGAAAAGTTACTGGGACTAAGTCCTTAGAGCGTGGAATCTCAGCAGCCACAGAATTTTTTTCTGATGTTGCCTTCATTTTCTTAATTTGTTCTAAGAACAAGAGATTAGCCACTAACGGCTCTAGATTAATTTTCTAAAGTCTTCAGATTGCTCTGCACCTATACAAATGCGTCCCTTCAATTTCCAGGTCTGAGAATCCCAGGAAAGATTGGGTGGCATTCCCACTCTTTGAATGAACATTTTGGCCCAGCGAGTGCAGTTTCTTTATTGGCTAAACCTGTGTGCCTCATGAGCTGCTTGGATCAGCCGTTCCTATCATTTCAGCGTTCCAAACAGCAAATCATGAACCATTTGTGAAGTAGGATACTCAAGAGAACAGTTGAACAAAACGGAATAATTAAGAACAGTAATCTCAGAATCCTTCCACGGTGGCATATTGTTTATGAAAACTTTTAAGTTATTTGTATGCATGTGTATTTCTGAGTGTGATTTTGCTCATATAGTAAAACGGATTTCTTAATGTGTTGTAGGAAAAAAAAGAAAAACTCAGTGTACTGCATTGAATATAAATCTGTGTATTTGAATTCCGTCCGTGCTGCTGCTTGTGTAACTCATTACTCACAGCAGCAAGGCAGTTTCCCCCGTCTTGCGTAATAGACTGCATTAGAGCATGATTGCTCACTTAACCCCTGGGCTCCTCATTTACCCATTTAGATAGTAATCAGACGTACTTATTTCCCCTTCTGGGCTTCAGCATCAAGCCTCATTTGTCCTTGTTTCTCCTGATTTCGTATGTCTTTAACCCCCCTTCTTCTCCCCAATTTTTCCATAGTCTGATTCCAGTGGAATATTACAATTCTTTTACTAAGTGTTTGGTATGGCTTTCTGAAATTATAAATGAAAAACTGCTATCAATCACCAAAAAGCACGATTTTATTTTACTTATTAAAATAGCTTCTCGTATAACAGTTTGCATGAACTGAGGATAAAAGATTAACACCAGCATTTAAAAAAATTCTTTTTAAATTTTTATTCTATTTTGAAGTGTAGTTGATTAACAAATGTTATGTTAGTTTTCGGTGTACAGCATAGTGATTGAGTTATACGTGTATCTATTCTTTTTCAAGTTCTTTTCCCATTTAGGTTATTACAGAATATTGAGCAGAGTTCCCTGTGACATACAGTAGGTCCTTGCTGGTTACCTATTTTAAATATAGCAGTGTGTATATGTCAGTCTCCAACTCCCAATCTAATCCCTCTCCCCTACTCTCCCCCCTCTCCCCCCTCCCCCTTAACCATAACTTCATTCTCTAATTCTGAGTCTGTTTCTGTTTGTAAATAAGTTCATTTATATCATTTTCTTCTGGATTTCACATGTAAGAGATATCATATATGTTCGTCTTTCTCTGTCCTACTTACTGCACTTAGTATGATAATCTCCAGGTCCATCCATGTTGCTGCATATGGCATGATTTCATCTTTTTAATGGCTAACATTCCATTGTATATATGTACCACATCTTCTTTATCCATTCATCTGTTGATGGACATTTAGGTTGCTTCCATGTCTTGGCTATTGTAAATAGTGCTTCAGTGAACACTGGGGTGCATGTATCTTTTTGAATTATGGTTTCCTCCAGATATATGCCCAGGACTGGGATTGCTGGATCATACGCTAGCTCTATTTTTAGTTTTTTAAGGAACCTCCTTACTGTTCTCCTTAGTGGTTGTATCAATTTACATTCTCACCAACAGTGTAGAATGTACTGTTGGTGGGAATGTAAACCAACATTTTCTCCACACCCTCTCCAGCACTGATTATTTCTAGACTTTCTGATGATGGCCATTCTGACTGATGTAAGGTGATATTTCATTGTAGTTTTGATTTGTATTTCTCTAGTAATTAGTGATGTTGAGCATATTTTCATGTACCTCTTGGCCATCTGTATGTCTTCTTTGGAGAAATGTCTATTTAGGTCTTCTGCCCATTTTTTGCTTGGGTTGTTTGGTTTTTTGATATTGAGCAGCGTGAGCTGTTTGTAAATTATGGAGATTAATCCCTTGTCGGTCGTATTGTTTGCAAATATTTTCTCCCATTCTGTGGGTTGCTTCTTCATTTTGTTTATGGTTTCCTTTGCTGTGCAAAAGCTTTTGAGTTTAATTGGGTCCCATTTATGTTTTTATTTCCATTACTCTAGGAGATGGATCAAAAAAGATATTGCTGCGATTTATGTCAAACAGTGTTCTGCCTATGTTTTCCTCTAAGTTTTTTAGTAACCGGTCCTACATTTAAGGCCTTTAATCCATTTTGAGTTTATTTTTGTGTATGGTGTTAAAGACTGTTCTAATTGCAACACCAGCATTTTGAAGTAGCCATAATTAATATTACATTGAATATAAATGACTCATTGAAATGTTATTTTTTTTGAAACTTGGTCACAGCTCCTTTTCTGAAAGATGGCTCTGAAGAGAACTGTTGATTTCCAATATAATTATTTCCCAGTTAATTGTGAAGCATTACCCTGCAGGTGTTACTTGCACCTAATTTTATCTCCCTTTTGTTACAGCAGAATCCTTTTAATATTTCTAAATGATTTGTCTAACATAGTCCAGAATAGTGTTAAAATATGATAAAGGGCTTCCCTGGTGGCGCAGTGGTTGAGGGTCCGCCTGCCCGTACAGTGGACGCGGGTTCGTGCCCCGGTCCGGGAGGATCCCACATGCCGCGGAGCGGCTGGGCCCGTGAGCCATGACCGCTGAGCTTGCGCGTCCGGAGCCTGTGCTCCGCAACGAGAGAGGCCACAACAGTGAGAGGCCCGTGTACCGCAAAAAAAAAATTAAAAAAAAATAAAAAGTCTGCTAACAGTAACTACTATTATTCCACTAAGAAACAAAAACTATCCAGCTAAACACACTAGCAAATGTTAAGCATCTTCTGAGTTTAACAAGACTATTTTTCCCTTTGGCTTTATAAAGTGAATTGCTTGCTTTCACTCAACATTGAAGCAACCTCACATTCTTAGATCCCCATTTGTCATTGTTTGGTAATTTTTTAATGGGCTGCCAAAGTTAGTTCACATTTAATGGAGATTTATGGGTTATTTAAAACATATTGGGCTTCCCTGGTGGCGTAGTGGTTGAGAGTCCGCCTGCCGATGCAGGGGGCGCGGGTTCGTGCCCCGGTCCGGGAGGATCCCGCGTGCCGCGGAGCAGCTGGGCTCGTGAGCCGTGGCCGCTGCGCCTGCGCGTCCGGAGCCTGTGCTCCGCGGCGGGAGAGGCTGCGGCAGTGAGAGGCCCGCATACCGCAAAAAAAAAAAAAAATATTGCACTGCACTTAGTAGCATGCTTTTTTCATTAAATTTTATATTTCTTCAAAAATACATATTTTTTCATAATCTGGAGCCACTTCCTTAGCCATAGATTGCTCTTTTCCTTAAATATCTAAGAGGATGGTAGCTCATCAACTTTTTTTCCCATTTATCTTAGTCCTCACTGCTTTCTAGGTTCAATTTAAGCAATTTATATTTTTCCAGAAACTCTTACACTTCATCAGTATTTTAAAATGTTTTTTTTAAACTATGTTTTTGTAATTTTAGAACACTTCGATTCTATATATAGGTTTGGGTATACGTTTATAGACAAGAGTAGTGTTCAAATTTTAACTTGGCAACTGTTTAAGGAATTTTTAAATTATAAACATGTAGATTTTTGTTTTGTGTTTGGAAATTTTTGATGCTTTCATTTTCGTACAAAAAGTTCGTATTTGGCTGCTTTCTTATTTGTCAGTTGTCTCTGTGGGTGTTTACTCATAGGCAGTGCTAAAAGATCAACAAAATATTTTGCTTCATTTTCAGTGGTTAAATGTTGAATTCAGTGCCTACTATTCCTGAATAATTGGTGGTAGAAAGCTGCCTTGTCACATTACTTACCCACTCTAATATTGATAGTATTGTACCATTAAAATGGTATGTCTTGAGATTTATCCTACACACTATCAACCTGTTTGCTGTTTTTCATGTAATTAGCTGTCAAGTATGTCTTTTATCTTTTGGCTTAACATGTCATGCTTAGAGATTTCAGGATGTAGAACCATCCTAGAACTCTTGGAAATCCCTTGCTAGAAAGCACTTGAGAGAACAAGAAGCCGTGATGCATACTGACTTGCTAGCTGCTTGGCTGACATTCTGTTGACATGCTCTCCAAACATGAGTTAAGCCAAAAGCTGCAACTTCACAAGTCTTTCTTTGCTTTTAATCCACTCATTTAGTCTAACTTTATCCTCCCTAAAGATCATGCGTCTTAATTCTTTCTTGGGAATTGTGTTCATTGTCAGAACAATCCGAAATTTGCTTCTTTCCCCAAGGAGAATGGCATCTCCTCCAACCCCACCCCGATCCCGCCAGGAGCCCGCTAGCATGTTTGCTCTATCTACTCTGAAATGTAAAAAATTTACACCCAAGTTCACGAGTTTTGTTGTAAAAATTTTTATGAAGTTAAACTGTTTCAGGGGTGTCACCGGAGCTACATACTTTTCAGAGTCCAGAGTTCTGTTAGCGTTAGTTGTGGTGAGTTCTTTTTTGGTGCCAATCACTGGTCTGTAGTCTCTTTCTAAACCTAACCTGTTTCTCAGTAATTGTGAGTGGCTTTGGTTTCAGTTTGGGGCTTTTCTCCTTTAGACATTCAGGTTACTCACTTGGCTTTGCAACTTGTGAAGTGTTACTTGCACTGAACCTTGTGGCGGTGGCTCTCGATCTTCCTGGGCAGCAGCACTGCCTGGATGCTGGGTAGGACACCGCCCTGAGCGATGGTCACACCGCCCAGCAGCTTGTTGAGCTCTTCGTCATTACGGATGGCCAACTGCAGGTGACGTGGGATGATGCGCATCTTCTCGTTGCCATGGGTCGCATTGCCCGCCAGCTCCAGGACCTCGGCCGTCAGGTACTCCAGAACCGCTGCCAGGTAAACCAGTGTGCCGGCCCCAATCCGCTCGACGTAATTGCCCTTGCGGAGAAGGTGGTGGACTCGGCCCACAGGGAACTGCAGGCCGGCTCTGTATGAAAGAGATTTGGCCTTAGTGCGTGCTTGCCACCCTGCTTGCCACGTCCAGACATTACTATAGGAATACTAATCTGTTATAATGGAAACAAATACCGTTAGGGCAGGTACGGGGTCTATTTATCGTCTCACGGTGGGTTGTGATTTACTATTTGATTGGCTGATACCCTTATATCCAATCAGAGAATCATACTGGAATCACCTCATTTACATACACGTCACTACCCATTACCCAATCAGATGTGAGCTGCCCAATACGTCAGCTGAGCTCCGTGGATATAAATATCACGCTTCAACAGAGCAACTGCCACTGGTTTTCTGTTTTAGAGTTGTAGGTTGGCCATGCCGGAACAGGGTTCTAAGAGCAGTGCTAGTTCCATAAAAGGCTATAAGAAAGCCGTGACTAAAACTCAGAAAAAGGAGGAGAAAAAGCGCAAGAGATATCGCAAAGAGAGCTATTCAGTTTATATCTATAAAGTACTGAAACAAGTTCATCCGGATACTGGTATTTCTTCGAAGGCTATGAGTATTATGAATTCACTTGTTACTGATATGTTTGAGCGCATTGCAGCGGAGGCGTCCCGCCTCGTGCGTTACAACAAGTGTTCGACAGTCACATCCAGGGAGATCCAGACAGCAGTGCGCTTGCTGCTTCCTGGGGAGTTGGCCAAGCACGCAGTGTCCGAGGGCACCAAGGCTGTCAGTAAATACAGTAGTTCCAAGTAAAGAAATTCAGACTCTTGTAACCCAAAGGCTCTTTTAAGAGCCACTTAACTTTCTAGAGAGTTGTAGGCTTTTTGCTTGGCTGCTCAGTGTGTGTGGGCAGGCTTACTCTTAGAGTGAGCTATAGCTGTTATGCTAGCAACTGTCAGATTCACTTTGCTGCCTTTAGTGTGGTTAAGAAATACGTAGATAACTCGTCCGTCTCACGTGACTATTAACCAGAATGATTTCAGGTGAAATCCCGGATCTCTTAAGCATATCAAAGAATAGAGCTCTCTTGAGTTGAACAGAGCTCCTTTAAGTCTGTCTTAAGAGAGGGTGGGTCGAGTGCCATGAGAAACGTGGCTTGCTCTTCTCTGGGTTATGTCCTGTTTTAAGTACTTTCTATCGAGAGACTGAAAGGGAACTGAAGCTGTGGAAAGACAAAGAACATAGGCAAGTTCAGCATGGGAGTGTTAAGGCTGTTTTGCTTCCGGTCTACATTTTCTGTAGTATGTGGAAATTCTTTCTATAGATCAGGTTAGGTGCCCTACATCTGCTGAGATTTCGAGTCCAATAGTTCCTTGGTCTGGTGATATCATCTGTACATTATTGGGGTGTCTAAACTAGGCTGTTTGTTAAAAACAGCTTGATATTGGGGTGTGGAGGTCTTGCCATATCAAGTAATCCATATTGGAGTCACACAATCTGGCTAACCACAACCGACTGGCAAACAAGTAACACTGACTGAATTTTTGGGGGGCGTTACTTTTATTCCAAGTTATAATAGGATCACTTGCATTTTGTTTTATGAGAGGATCATTAAATTGGTGTTTGTGTCCTATATTACTGGACTCCAATACTAACATGTTCCAAATTAGGTCATAGGGTGTTTATCAAGTCAAGGGACTTTGGGTGGAAGATCTACTCTGTCACGATCGTCTGGACTCTTAGCAGACAAGCATTAAAAAGTGACAAATGACACTGAAATTAACATTAAAAAAGATCAAATTACTACTTCCCACAAACCAGTAGTTTAGCTGGACTCAATTCGTTAATTTATATTTTTCATTCTTCCCTTTTAATAACAAGATTTCGTGCTCATGTGTGTCTACCTTACAGTTAAAAAATACTTTAGTATATCATTTGGTAGAATATGTGTACTAAAACTCCACAGGAAAAAAAAAAGTGCCCTACATTTCTGCACAGAAACAGACCCTACAAGAACCTCTGAATATCTTAACTGGGAATCATCCAAGGAGTTAACAGATGGGGCATCTGTGCCACATTGTCTGGTAGGGGAGGCATCATCTCCAAGCAGGGGTCCCAGCTGCCCCCATAAGATCTTGTGAAACAGCAGATGTCTGTATAGCTCCCAAATCCTTGTCAACTCTTGAGTTGAAAAGCAAGCAGTTTTTCCATGCTGGTTTTTGCCTTAGCAGTATGTGTTTAGATTCACCCATTTTGTTATGTGAATTAAGAGCTTGTTCCTTTTAATGGTTGACTAGTATTCCATTGTATGCATAAACCACAGTTTGTCTATCCATTCATCTAATGAAGGGATCTTAGTTGCTTCCACTTTTTAGCTGTAGTTGTTATATAACTATTCACATGCAAGTTTATGTGTGGACATAAGTCTTCAAATCAGTTGGGTAAGTATTACCAGGAGCACAGCTGCTGGATGGTAGGCTCAACAGTATGTTTAGCTTTATAAGAAACTGTCAGACTGTCTTCGAAAGCGGCTGTGCCATTCTGCATTCCTACCAACAATGAATGAGTGTTCCCGTTGCTCCATATCCTCCTCAGCATTTGGTAATGTACAATATTTTGGATGTTATCCATTCTAATCGATGTTTAATATCTCATTGTTTTAATTTGCATTTTCCTAATAAATGATATTGAGGATCTTTTGGTATGCTAATTTACCATCTGTAAATTTTTTTTTTTTTTTTTTTTTGCGGTACGCAGGCCTCTCACTGTTGCGGCCTCTCCCGTTGCGGAGCACAGGCTCCGGACGCGCAGGCCCAGCGGCCATGGCTCACGGGCTCAGCCGCTCCGCGGCATGTGGGATCTTCCTGGACCGGGGCACGAACCCGTGTTCCCCGCATCAGCAGGCGGACTCCCAACCACTGCGCCACCAGGGAAACCCCCATCTGTAAATTTTTTTGGTGAAGTGTCTGTCCAGTTCTTTTGCCTATTCTTTAATTGGGTTATTTTCTTATTGTTTAGTTACAAGCATTCTTTTTTCTATTTTCTTGGACACAAGTCCCGTTTCACATAAATGATTTGAAAATATTTTCTCCTGGTCTGTGGTCTATTTTTACAGTATCCTAGCAGAAGTTTTTAATTTCACAAATGTCTGGTAGAAATATAATGCAAGCCACAAATACTGATCATATATGTCACGTTAAACGTTCCAGTACCCACATAGCATAAAAAAAAAGTGAAATGAATTTTAATCAAATATTTTGTTTAGTCCAGTTTATCTAAAATGTCAATGTGTAATAAGGGTTAAATTATAATGATTTACATTTTAAAAAATTAGGACTTTGAAATTCAATGTGTATTTTATACTTACAGCATATCTCATGCAACATTTCAAGTGCTCAGTAACCACATCTGGCTAGTGGCCACCATATTGGACACTGTAGCACTAAACTCTTTCTCTAGGCAACCTAAGTCATACCCTTGCTGTAAATACCTGCAGCAGATGATTCACGAATTGTATCTGCAGTCCAGGGCTTTCCATGAACTGCAGACCAGTAACTGCTTACTTAATATTACCACCCTGATGGTGCTCATCCATCTCTAAAAATTTCTCTCCACAAGGGTTTCCAGTGTATCCTGACAGACCTGTTTTCAAATTCCAATGTTCCCTATATCCATGGGGCCACCCCAATCACATGGTTTTCCAAGCCAGAAATGTATTTTTTCCTTGATAGTGCCCTCTGTTCAACCTCCATTTCAATCTTCTGACAACATATGGAGATTTTATTTCCTAAATATTTTATTATTATCTGACTTCTTTTGTCATCTCCACTGCCAACATTTTTGTCCAAGCCCCCATCATCCCTCGCCTGGGTTACTGTCTCTAACTAGACTCACTGCTCCTAATGTTTTCTTTCTAAAATCCACTCTCCATACAACTGACAAAGTAATCTTAGATAAGAAAAATATTGTCACTAACCATTAACTGAAAGTTAGTATTTCTTTCAGTTTTGAATATAGCAAATAGACCAGTCACATTAGCTATACCTGTGACTTTATTGCCAATGAAAACCATAGTTATAGTCCTAGCACTTAACCAGATATATCAAAATATTGTTTATGCTCATCCCAACCTCAGAATATTATAATTTTGATCTTGCTATCTGAAGCACAAATATTACTGTATCAAACAATATTTTTAAAACTGTTTCAACCTGGCATTGTTTTATTATTAAAATTCATATTTTACTTTATGTACTTAGAAATTTATTTTAAGAAGATGTATATAGGATCAACTAGACTTTCAAAGAAATCCATAATACAATAAAAGCTAAGAACCCCTGTTTAAGGATTCCAGCAAATACCTTACATATAAAGTAGACTAGAGACAGATGATATAAAAATCAGATGGCAGAATTCCACTAATAATCCAGTTGGGAGCAGATAACTGAATCTTCCTTGGCTGTTAGACTGATTGCTTCATCAAGGATGCCAATTCTACAGCCACAGGATACTGGGGTTACTAGGGTATCCCACTCAATTCATGCATGTGTGTCTGCTGGAAACACACATCTTGATTATTATTGTTTTTATCACTGAAACAATTTCTCACATTACTTCTGCTAACCATCAGCCCTCTAGTGTGATTGGAGATGAAGAGCTAAAGAACTTGTAGTGGGTGAAAAGAACTTGTAGTGGGGCAGATGATGACTAACCTCTTCTGGAGAGTGAATTCCTCATTAGAAAAGTCCATTTATTAGTTTCCTAGGGCTGCTGCAACAAGTTACCAAAAACTGGTTGGCGTAAAACAGAAATATATTCTTGCACTGTTTTGGAGGCCAAGAAGTCCAAAATCACAGTGTCAATAGGGTTGATTCCTTGTGGAGGCGCTGAGGGAGAATCTATTCTATGCCTTACCTGGCTTCTGGTGGCAGCTGGCAATCTTCGGTGTCCTTGGCTTGCAGCTGCATCACTCCAACCTCTGCCTGCCTCAGTTTTCATATGGTCCTCTACTTTGCATCTCTGATGCCCCTCTCCCTTCTCTTGTATACCCTAAATCCAGGATGATCTCGTTTCAAGATTCTTAACTACACCCTATTTCCAAACAAGGGTCACATTCATAGGTGCCAGGGGTTAAGACTTGGACATGTCCTTTTTCAGGACACTCAACCTACTACATTCACAGATCCTAAGGTTTACCTTAACATCGACTCACACAAAATTTACATCACACTATCTGGATAGAAGTATTTTAGAGTAAATTACAGACAATACAAAGCTTTCCTTAGGCACCTTATTATCTCTCTCATTCATAATCAGCTAAAATGACCTTGTGTGTTTATATCTGCCTCACTAAACTAGGAAGGAAACAGTGAGAGTAAGGACCTCCTCTCTTACACACACGAACACACACTCTTTCTCTCTCTCTCTCTCTCTCTCAGTGAATGTTTGAAGAGTGAAGAAAAGGGAAACAATTTTTTAAAACCTTTTCGGAAAACAAAATAAGGAAAAATAACAAAATGCAGCCACTTGTCTATGACCAGCCCTGCACTGAAGAGCTAGCAATGTCCACCTGCCGGAACGATGCAGTAAGGGCTTGGTGTGATCTAGCTTCCTCTGGCCCTGCTCCTTGGGAGGGTTTCCCTTGCCCTGTAGACCTCAGGGACCCATCTGAGTTGAGAATAGAAAGTCTCTTTTTTGAGGGCTACACCAGCCCTCTTCTTTTCTGAATTCAGAGGCACTGTGGTGGCTTTTGGGTAATTACAGCATCTGGGTTTCTAAACAAGCCTAGTTGCTCTGCCCTTTTTCCAGCCCTCATCTTACTGGCATCCATTATGTTCTCTGTTCTGTGGCACAACAAAACCACAGCCTAGAATCAGGGAAAGACAGCAAATATCTCCCCTGCTTCCATGGCAAATCTCAATGCGTAACCACTGCAATGATTTTAGGGTGAAGTTAACAGCCAGATGTAGCTTAGGGAGGGTAGCACCTAAAGGATCTACTTTCCCCAGTTCCCAAACCAAACCTTATCATATTTAAAGCAGAGTCCTAACTTTGCTGTGGCCCTTTTCTCAGAAAATTCTGTCTTGCCAGTCCTTTATGACTTAGGGATTGAGACGTGGGTGGACAAACAGCACCTTTCTTAAGCACTTTAACCTAAAAACAAAAAAACCTGCGTTTTCACTGCTTTCATGAATTGTCTTGGACTAAAGCCTTACTCTTATTTCTCTGACATTATTAAAGTCTTTGAAGGTTGCAAACCCATCCCAACGTCCTGTGTTTGTCCCTCCACGTTCCGTAAAGCTGGGTCCTTGGTCTGCATTTGGTCTGCATCTCTGATGGAAGGAGAATTTGACCAGCTGCTTTGCTGGTCGATAACAGTGATTTCCAGGTTCCTAATAGGAAGTGAAGGAATCTGCTTTTCCTAGCACCTCTCTCACACTAATGAAAATTCAGAATATATACAGAACTTGTGGGAATAAAGTGAAGCATGGCCCAAAGGAAAAATGATAGATTTAAATGCTGCTTACATTAATAAATTAGAAAGTGTAAATGCAGGCAGTCCTTCAGGTAGTGTGAAATCTTAAAAGTGACTATGCAAAGCAGTCTTAATAATCAATGGGAAAAGTCATGATTGTTCCAGGATCTTTAAAATTTTTTATCAAAACATTAAAAACTCACCATCTATCATAAATATAAAGGGAAGTGAAAACTAATATTAAGGACATTGTAATTTTAAATATTAAAACAGTGAGAATTAGTGTCATTTCTTTTTTAAAAGCTTACCAAAAATAGTTGAATGGTGCTTGATTTTTTTTCTTATCATGCAACTTATGATACAGAGTGAGTGTCCTTCCTATGCTTTGGGGAATTGTCATGTTTCTTTCTAAGTTTGGATTAGCTTCCAATATTTCATCCTTTGCATTTTTATTGCCATGAAATATCTCTGAGAATTCGTTTAATATGAAGTATTTTGCCAGTGTCACTTTCTTTGGAACTTCTTCCTTTTCATCACAACCATTTTCTACATTTATATCAGTTGGCCTTTACTAAGTTCCTCTGGTTTGCATAGCTAGTCTCTTCATAGCAACAGTGTCAACATTTCCCCGGTCAACTGTTACTTCAATAACTCTATTTACCTTCGATTCAAATTCTGCTTCCAGGGTTATTACTTTTTCTTGTCTTGCTGTACTTTCATCTTCTTGGCCAAATCCCTCTTGACTATTGATTTTTTTCATGTGAGTTTATCACTGGAAGACAAGGAGGCAACTAAACTACATGCTTTCTCTTTTTGAATAAACTGAATAACATGTGCAGTAACCATGCCAACAAATTTTGGCCAACGAATTTTAAAATAAGTGACACGATTAGGTCACTGATCACAGTGTGTATGTGTTATTTGTGCAGTGACTTGTGAACTAAAAGAGCGAGCAGTGAATTTTGTAGTTTATGCAATGACTCACCATGCAATGACCTTTGAACTGTGTTTTTGGGCAAGTGGTGTTATTTAACTAAACTGTGGTAACTGAAATTCATTTGTATCAAAACTGTGCAATGTAAAGACTGTCGCTATAAAGTTAGCATCCCACTAAAGAAGCTAGGAAAAACAAAAATAAAGTGAACTAGTGGAAGCAGAAAGGCTAAATAATGAAAAACGGGAAAAAATAATTAGGAAAAAGAAAACAGTAGAACTAAATACAAGAGTAAAGAAATAGCAAATAAATAAACACACTTAAAAAATAAAAGATTAACCAATAACCATTGTGGTTTGTGAAAAATCAGAAGACACAAGTACAAAATTTAGAATAATAAAGGAGCTGTAGTTACAAAGACAGCGGAGGTTAAAATCATTAGAGACCGATTTGCTGATCTCTAAGAGAATATCTTTAAAAAATTGTATTGAAAAATATAATTTACCAAAACTTATTACAAATTATTAGCAACTCTAAATAGAAAAAATTCATTAAAGAAAAATAAAGATAATTGTCAAAGAACTGTCATCTGAAAAAGGGCACCAAGTACAAATTGTTTTAAAAAGGAAGTTTACCAAAGTTTTAAAGAAAAGGGAATTCCAATGCTGTTCAAACACTTCCAGAGTATTAAAAGGACATCTATCCTCCGTATTATTTTTATGAATTGAATAAAAATTTGTACCAGAACCTGAACATCACTGCACACACAAAAAAGGGAAAAGAGATCAATTTAATTTATAATATTGAAGTATAAATTGTAAATGATCCATTGGCAACCAGAGTTCAACAGAACATTAAATGAGTAACATATGATGCCCAAGCAGGGGGTTATATAAAAAAATGCAAAGGTGACTATTAAGAAGTTTATTTAAATAACTCATCATAATATACATAAAGAGGGAAGGCCTACGCTCATTCTCCAGAGATGCTCAAAAGGCATTTTATAAATTTCAACATGCATTCTTAACAATTCTCAATAAAGCAGACATAGAATTCTCCGTCATTGTATGATATATCTAACGAGGAATAGTGTAGATCTTCAGCAAAGTGAAGGATAAAACAAGAACAGCCACCCTATTTAACATTGATATGAAGGTATGAGGCACTGAAATCAGGTGAAAGGAATTAGAAGTGAACTAACTAACTAAATTGAAAGGAAGCAGTGAAATGTTTCCTATTTTCAGACATCATTGCAAACATGTAAAACCCAACAGAATTATATCAGAAAGCCAATGCAAACATTAGTCAATTCAGTAAGATATAATAAGATATAAAAATGCACAGAAATCAGTACTTTCATATAAAACAAGATGCTGGAAGATATGAATTGGGAAATACACTATTTATGGAAATGAAAACAAAATACCTAGAGCTAAATGTAATAAATATGCCACACATATTAAGTAAACTGGTCCACATCAATCACATTGTCCCAATTTCCCTTCAGATGAATGACTCAAGCAGCATCTGGGACTAGGCTCAATTCTAGAGAAGGGACTTGAGAGGAAGTCCTCCTCATTTGCTCTCAATTGGAAACCCAGGGAGATAGACTGTCTTCCTACCACTGCTTTGACCTGTGTGAACACTTGGAACTGTGACCAGCATGAGGATGTAATGCCAGGGTCGGGAGAAGAGCAGTGAGACTGCAGGGCCTTGGAGCCTGGGCTCTGATCCATGATTGTTACCACTGATGTTTAATGCTTGTCTGCTGAGTGGAGTCCAGGTAGTTCAGTAATAGAGGACACCAACACCTATTTAAATGATTCATCATACAAAACACCCACAAATGATCACACCGTTATTTATAGAAAAAACCAAAATAGGAGTTTGAGTTACTGTTTTCTAGTCAATTGTGGTTAGCCAGATTGCTGGCTTCCGGTGAGACAGAGAGCAATATTCCCCCATCCCAGGTCAACATGCTCTGGACAACGTAGGTCACCAGGGCAAAAAGACCCCAAGTTGAGGACCTCAAACCACTCGAGCTTTCAAACAACTTCGCTGGCCTACAGAATCCAAACTTTTCAGATACAGAAGTAGAAAAAAAACCAGGATAATGCACTTTACAAAATCTCTCCACACCTTCAGGCCTTTCACAGAATTTTCAGTCATTTATAGAGACAAATGCGTCTTTTATACTTTACAGCTCCTTCACTCTAAGAACACTTTCTACATGTATTAACCATAAACTTTCCTGTAAAAAAGGATTCTCAAGAATTTCTTTTGCTGCAGTTGATTTCTGAAGACCGTTGGAGCCTTATGGGGGCTTCTATACAGTAGAAAGTCACTAAATTACAAACGGCAGCTTAAGTAGTAAAAGTTTACGTGTAAGCATCCTACTTACGTTGAGTCTACAGCTCTTTCAGAAACGTGACTGGCTCTGAAAAGAGCCTTTGGATTGTAACTAGAGCCTGCTTACACTTTGCAACTTTACAGGGAGGTAGTGTACTTCGCTACAGCCTTCGTGCCCTCGGACACAGCGTGCTTAGCCAGCTCTCCTGGCAGCAACAGGCGCACGGCCGTTTGAATCTCCCTGGACGTAATAGTCGATCGCTTATTGTAGTGTGCCAAGCGGGAGGCCTCGTTTGCAATACGCTCAAAAACATCAGCGACGAAGGAATTCATGATACTCATGGCTTTCGATGAGATACCGGTGTCCGGGTGTACTTGCTTTAACACTTTGTAGATATAAATCGAATAACTCTCTTTCCTGCATCTCTTGTGCTTTCTTTCTTCTTTCTTTTGAGTCTTTGTTATGGCTTTCTTAAATCCTTTCTTAGAAACAGCAATACTTCTTGAGGCCTGATCTGGCATAGCTAGTGTTAAGCGCTATACCGTTAACAGGTGTAACAGCTCCTAAAAACGCCAAGAAAACGAAGACAGAGGTTGGGTGGAAAGGGTGATATTTATAGGGGCAGCACTCAAGTGACGTGTGGAGAGGCCAGTTTCTGATTGGATATCTGGGACTCTCGTTATGTAAATGAGGTGATTCCCGTGGGCATTTCTGATTGGATAGATGGCCATCAGCCAATCAGAAAGCAAAGCACACCCTACCGTCATAAATATGCCCAGTCGTTAGGTGCTACAGATCACCGTATTGGCGTCGCGGTTTCTTGTTAGAGATGTGTGTGGGCGTGGTAAACAAGGTGGTAAAGCCCACGGTAAAGGTAAATCTCGCTCATCCAGAGCAGGCTTGCAGTTTCCGGTTGGTCGGATCTGTCGTCTGCTCCGCAAGGGTAACTATGCCGAGCGCCTTGCGGCTGGCTTGCCTGTGTATTTTGCAGCGGTGTTGGAGTCCATAACGGCTCAGATCTTGGAGTTGGCGGGCAATGTCTGCCGTGACAACAAGAAGACGCGCATTATCCCGTGCCACTTGCAGCTAGCAGTCCGTAATGATGAGGAACTCAACAATTTGCCTGGTGGTGTGACTCACTCAGGGTGGCGTCTTGACGAACATCTACGCCGTGCTGCTGCCCAGGAAGACCGAGAGCCACCATCACAAAGTGCAGGGCAAGTAATCCACGTGGAGGTTACCGTTGAGCAATCTAAACGTCTGGTGAAGGAAGATACCAAAGGCTCTTTTCAGAGCCACTTAAATTATCATTGAGGGCTGTGCCTGGGCTGTCTGGGTCTGTGATTGTGACGTATTCCAAAAGTAGGCCGCCGAAAAGACCTGTTAACCTGTAACTTTATCATGTTGATTCTAGCACGTGAGGTTCTTTGCAGCTTTTTTTATTACTGGAGGTCAAGTTCATGGCCCTTCAAGATGCCTATCGGGTGAGAGAAAAAGAGCAAAGCTTCAGCATTCTAATACCCTTTTAAAGGCTCATTTTGATAAGTATTCGCGATGCCTGTGGTTTAACACGTGCTTAGAAAATGTTTCTTAACATGTAATGTCCATCAAAAACCTAAATGGCACATGTGGGGGAGGGATACTAGTGTCTCACTAGAGGTAGGAATGTGACATGGTATACCATAATTGGAATTATTAGGGAGTTTTTGTCAGATCTTTCAAATGGTTTCATTTGATCTGTATTATAAACACCAAGAAAAATTGGAAAGCAAATGAACAGGTAGGCTGTCATAAAGTTACAGAAAATTCAGCAGTTTGCCTTATCTCAAGGAGAAAGTGTCGCTGGTTATTCTTTTAAAGTCATTGTTAGACACGTGAGAGCTAAACACATAAGACATACAGAAGCAGGTACGAAGTATAGAGTTCTGTAAGAAATTAAAAGATGAAAGTAAACTACGTAATATGTTGAGGAGCAATCAAGTTACGAAAAAGCCAACCATGTTTTGAATTAATGTACATAGATAAGGCATGTGATTAAGAAGGGCACAGAAGGACGGGAAAATTTTGAAAACTGAAAGGAAATTGTACAGATATATTGAACAAAATTAGATTATGTTTAGAACATGGCATTAAAAACTAAAATGTGAAAATTTAAAATCTGAGAATGCTGATGTAAGTGATTGACTAAATGAGGGATATGTGAAAAATTTCCTAAACAGAAGAATTTCACATCATTTATATAGATGTTCCCCCATCAAGCAGCTGGAACTTAACTCCCCAGACTTAACAAAGTGGAGTATGGAAAGGCAGGGGAAGACAGGAGTGACTTTACAGTAGAGAAAACTGGCAAACACTACCGCAAATGATCAGTGTTAAGATCAACAGTGATAAACCACGTGGTTTGCATGTGCCATTAATATGATGTGTTGAGAGGGGCAATTCACTTCTCTGGTCTTCCTCCCAGCAACACATAATCTCAGTCTAAACATGAGAAAAACGTCAGACAAATACAAGTTAGGAACATTCTAAAGAATATGAGTCCTCAAAATTATCAAGTTCATCGAAAACAAGGAAATTCTGAGGAACTGTCAGCCCAGAGCAGTTAAGGAGACATTACAAGTAAATGTCATGTACAACATGACACGGGTTTAATCAGCATATACCTTATAGTCGGATTCCATATTCAAGGTTCTTCCACATCCACATATTCAACCACAGACTGTATAGCACTGTAGTATTTACTATTGAAAAATATCTGCGTATAAGTATACGCGCACAGTTCAAACCCCGAGTTGTTCAAGAGTCAACTGTATTTTGGATTGGATCCTGGAACAGACAAAGAGCATTAGGTAAAATCTAATGAAACCCAAAGTTTAGAGTTTAATTCACAGTAAAGTACCAGTGTTATTTCCTAGGTTGTGACAAATGCATAAATGTTGACAACAGAGGAAATGGTGAGGTATATGGGAACTACCTTTACAACTTTTATGTAAATTTAAAATTGTTCCAAGTTAGAAAGCTTATTGAAAAAAAAAACACATTTTTTTAAATCAAAGAAGAGTCCCAAATCCATAACAAATGAAATCTCAATAGACTATCGCTCATAAGCTGAAAGTATGAGTGGCTCTGAAAAGAGCCTCTGGTTTCAGATGTTGGTGTCCTAAAAAATGCTCTCTTGTAGCTGTTGTACTTGGTGACGAGGCACAGTGCCTTGCACACAGCGTGCTTGGCTGGTTCCCCAGTCATCAACAGGCATTAGTTCTCTCGAATTCCCTGTAGAGCAGGGGTCCCCAAGCCCTGGACCGTGGACCAGTACGGGTCATGGCCTGTTAGGAACAGGGCCACACAGCAGGAGGTGAGTGGCGGGCAAGCAAGCGAAGCTTCATCTGTATTTACAGCTGCTCCCCATCACTCGCATTACCGCCTGAACTCCGCCTCCTGTCAGATCAGCAGGGTCGTTAGATTCTCATAGGAGCATGCACCGCACTCTGAAATACGCATTCGAGAGATCTAGATTGCGCACTCCTTATGGGAATCTAATGCCTGATGATCTGAGGAGGAGCTGAGGCGGTGATGCCAGCGCTGGGGAACGGCTGCAAATACAGGTCATCATTAGCAGAGAGGTTTCACTGCACAGACACCATAATAAGTCAATTGCTTGTAGACTCATATCAAAACCCTATCAGTGAGTGACAAGTGAAAACAAGCTCAGGGCTCCCACCGATTCTGCATTATGGTGGGTTGTATAATTATTTCATTATATATTTCAATGTAATAATAGAAATAAAGTGCACAATAAAGGTAATGCACTTGAATCATCCTGAAACCACCCCTCCCCCCCCACCGTCCATGGGAAAATTGTCTTCCTTGAAACCGGTCCCTGGTGCCAAAAAGGTTGGGGACCGCTGCTGTAGAGGAGAGTAAGGAGTCTGTTGTAATGAGCCAAGTAGGTTGACTCACCAGTGATGTACTCAAAGGTCACAAACGAGTTCAGTATTCACGTGGCTTCCATAGAGATGCCAGGGTTGGGGCAAACCGCAGCACTGTCTGTGACATCTCTGGTGCTTCTTGCCTTTCTTTTCATCTTGAGGATAGCTTCTTGGAGCCTTTCTTGGACATGACAGTAAACTTAGAGAAAGACTGGGAGATAGAAGACACAGCCATTATCTACCTTGAGAAAAGAGGGATGGCAGGCTGTGAAGCCACAGAGCTTAATTATATACTGTGTATTCAAATGAGGTATTGAATAAACAATTTCTGATTGGAATAAAAGCAAGAGGCAAATGAATGCAAATAAGATATCTCAGGTCAACTCTGATTGCATAGTACTCCTACTGGCATCAACCACTCAGAAAGCAGAAGGCTATCATGTGGGGTCTTGCTCAAGAGCATTTGAACCCAGGGGCCCCTACAGCTGCTCAGTTTTGTAGATTTCAGCCTCAGCTTGTGTTGAGAGAGACCACCTTCCTTAACCCAAGTTTAAATTTCCAAAGAAATGGATCTGGCCCAGTGTGAATCGTATGTCCACTCCCTGTCCATCAATAGTAGTCAGAAGAGAATGATCCTGAAAACAATGCATCAGAATTGACACATTAATGTTAGGATTATTTGTTCTCAGTTTCCCTGATGCTGAATAGTATTTGCTTATACTTGCCTGTTTTAAAAACCCTGTCCTGTGGTCAAACATGGTTCTTATCTACTACCTGAGCAAGTGAAGGTGACTCACTGCTGTTCAAGTTATTAGCCTGATTGAATTTCCATTTTTTTAATAGTGAGGTGAGGCGTCATTTCATGTTTGGTGGTATCTTTTTGACGTTTTCCTTCCTCCTGGTTTTAAAGACTACCATAATGTAAGTACTTTTTGTCAAATGGTGTAAGTCGCCTTTTGTACTTTTCAGAATCAACCTATGTGTTCTCTTTTTTCATATGCATTTCTTAATCCTTTTCCCATTATAATGAAATCCTATTTGAGTTAAACAAAAAGCTTATATAGAATAAAATATTTGTAAACAACGTGAATACGTGTTTAGGGTGACATGTGCCTTGACTTTTTCAAACCTTTTGTGTATGTCTTATAAAACTTTATAATTTTCCTTATAGAGCTTTTACACATATTTCATGGAGTTTATATACAGGTGCCCTTCTTTTTATTTTAGGGGCATCTTGCTGTTGTTCTTGTTGTTAGCTTATACCTTTATTTCTTAAAATAATTTTTCACCCGCTGAAAGGAAACAGAGCACCTTGAAAGACAGGCTGATTTCAGGCCTGTGGCAGGAAATTAAGAGGAGTCTGGGACATCTTGCTGTACTGGAAAGCAAGGAAGCTATCAAGAACTAATGGGTCAGGTCAGGAAGACACAAGAACCAGCAGGGGTAAGATACTGGTAAAGGAATGAAAGGAAAGAAAGGAAAAAGGGAGAGAGGGGGCAAATATGGCAAAATCTTGATCATTGTTTAATCTGGGTGACGTGTATGTGGGATTCATTTTAATATTCTTTCCTGTATTTGAATTTTTTCATTATAAAATAAACATTTACATTATTTGCATTAAAGAAGGCCTAAATATTTAGGCCTTCTTTAATGCAAAGCAACACATATGTGTTATCAATAAAATTAAGTAACACAGATGGGTAAAATAAAAAGCATTGATAATTCTATCACTCAGATAATTACTGTACTACTAATTTGTTGTGATGCTCTCTCAATATTCTTCACTACATATGCAAATGTTTTTAAACTAATTTCGTCTTCAATTTCTCATGTCATCTATGGCCTAGAAGCACCACTCTGATTATACTATTGCCCTGCTTTCTAATCCATTAGGACTTTCCACAATTACCAAGTACAGTCTGGGCTCCTTGACATTAAAGGTCTTCCAACGTTCTTTCCAGAATTCTTTCTACTACCTTGTCTCCATAAACCCCCCTAGGCTCTAGCCACTCTGGATCTCCTACATTTGAATTCGTATTGGTTTCTGTATAAATGTCATAATTTATCATCTGAACGAGCACTCAAAACCTTTAAAATAATATATTTGGGGATTTCAAAGTTTAAGACTCCTGATACAACTAGCAACTTTTCCCAGCACAGAGCCTAATTTCTGTCAAAACGCCAAGCTGTTACATAAGCATTGAGCCGAGATCCATGAAAAGAAATTAAGAGACTGCATCTCAGCCTGTAAGGGATGGCTTGAAAACTAAAAAGAAAGTGAGAATCTGCCTCCACAAGTCACAGTGCTTCTGCAATATTTGTTTCTCCTGGTGGTGTTAGAAGAAGAAATAACATGCCTGTTTTGCTGAATACAGGGAGTGTGAGGTCCCCCAAAGGTCCTAGGCATTACACTCTTTCAGAATTGGGAATTTTGGTCCCAGGAATAAGCTTGTCCCTTGTTCAGCTATGCTGCATTCACTGCACTTCTGCAACTTTGAGAGGTTATAGTTTTGGTCCGAAAAAATGTAATTCCAATGTTGTTTCTAAACTTAAACAGTCTTGTATATCAATTTTTTTTTAATATCTGTATTGGAGTATAATTGCTTTACAATGGTGTGTTAGTTTCTGCTTTAAAACAAAGTGAATCAGCTATACGTATACATATATCCCCATATCTCCTCCCTTTTGCATCTCCCTCCAACCCTCCCTATCCCACCCCTCTAGGTGGTCACAAAGCACCGAGCTTATCTCCCTGTGCTATGCGGATTCTTCCCACTAGCTATCTGTTTCACATTTGGTAGTGTATATAAGTCTATGCCACTCTCTCATTTCGTCCCAGCTTACCGTTCCCCCTCCCCGTGTCCTCAAGTCCATTCTCTATGTCTGTGTCTTTATTCCTGTCTTGCCCCTAGGTACTTCATAACTTTTTTTTTTTTAGATTCCATATATATGTGTTAGCATACGGTATTTGTTTTTCTCTTTCTGACTTACTTCACTCTGTATGACAAGACTCTAGGTCCATCCACCTCACTACAAATAACTCAATTTCGTTCCTTTTCATGGCTGAGTAATATTCCATTGTATATATGTGCCACATCTTCTTTATCCATTCATCTGTCGATGGACACTTAGGTTGCGTCCATGTCCTCGCTATTGTAAACAGAGCTGCAATGAACACTCTGGTACATGACCTTTTGAATTATGGTTTTCTCAGGGTATATACCCAGTAGTGGGATTGCTGGGTCATATGGTAGTTCTATTTTTACTTTCTTAAGGAACCTCCATACTGTTCTCCATAGTGGCTGTATCAATTTACATTCCCATCAACGGTGCAAGAGGGTTCCCTTTTCTCCACAGCCTCTCCAGCATTTACTGTTTGTAGATTTTTTGATGATGGCCATTCTGACTGGTGTGAGGTGATATCTCACTGTAGTTTAGATTTGCATTTCTCTAATGATTAGTGATGTTGAACATTCTTTCATCTGTTTGCTGGCAATCTGTATATCTTCTTTGGATAAATGTCTATTTAGGCCTTCTGCCCATTTTTGGATTGGGTTGGGGTTTTTTTGGTATTGAGCTGCATGAGCCACTTGTAAATTTTGGAGATGAATCCTTTGTCAGTTGCTTCATTTGCACATATTTTCTCCCATTCTGAGGGTTGTCTTTTCATCTTGTTTATAGTTTCCTTTGCTGTGCAAAAGCTTTTAAGTTTCATTAGGTCCCGTTTGTTTATTTTTGTTTTTATTTCCATTTCTCTAGGAGGTGGGCCAAAAAGGATCTTGCTATGATTTATGTCATAGAGTGTTCTGCCAATGTTTTCTTCTAAGAGTTTGATAGTGTCTGGCCTTACATTTAGGTCTTTAATCCACTTTGAGTTTATTTTTGTGTATGGTGTAAAGGAGTGTTCTAATTTCATTCTTTTACATGTGGCTGTCCAGTTCGCCCAGCACCACTTATTGAAGAGGCTGTCTTTTCTCCATTGTATATTCTTGCCTCCTTTATCAAAGATAAGGTGACCATATGTGCATGAGTTTATCTCTGGGCTTTCTATCCTGTTCCATTAATCTGTATTTCTGTTCTTGTGCCAGTACCATACTGTCTTGATTACTGTAGCTTTGTAATATAGTCTGAAGTCAGGGAGTCTGATTTCTCCAGCTCCGTTTTTCTTTCTCAAGATTGTTTTGGCTATTCAGGGCCTTTTGTGTTTCCATACAAATTGTGAAATTTTTTGTTCTAGTTCTGTGAAAAATGCCATTGGTAGTTTGATAGGGATTGCATTGAATCTGTAGATTGCTTTGGGTAGTATAGTCATTTTCACAATGTTGAGTCTTCCAATCCAGGAACATGGTATATCTCTCCATCTGTTTGTATCATCTTTAATTTCTTTCATCTGTGTCTTATAGTTTTCTGCATACAGGTCTTTTGTATCCTTAGGTAGGTTCATTCCTAGGTATTTTATTCTTTTTGTTGCAGTGGTAAATGGGAATGTTTCCTTAATTTCTCTTTCAGATTTTTCATCATTAATGTATAGGAATGCAAGAGATTTCTGTGCATTAATTTTGGATCCTGCAGCTTTACCAAATTTGTTGATTAGCTCTAGTAGTTTTCTGGTAGAGTCCTTAGGATTCTCTATGTATATTATCATGTCATCTGCAAACAGTGACAGCTTTACTTCTTTTCCAATTTGAATTCCTTTTATTTCTTTTTCTTCTCTGATTGCTGTTGCTAAAACTTCCAGAACTATATTGAATAATAGTGGTGAGAGTGGGCAACCTCGTCTTGTTCCTGATCTTAGAGGAAATGGTTTCAGTTTTTCACCACTGAGAACAATGTTGGCTGTGGGTTTGTCATATATGGCCTTTATTATGTTGAGGTTAAGTTCTCTCTATGCCTGTTTTCTGGAGACTTTATCATAAATGGGTGTTGATTTTGTCAAAATCTTTTTTCTGCAACTACTGAGATGATCACGTGGTTTTTCTCCTTCAATTTGTTAATTTGGTTTATCACTTTGATTGATTTGCATATATTGAAGAATCCTTGCATTCCTGGGAGAAACCCCATTTGATCATGGGGTATGATCCTTTTAATGTGCTGCTGGATTCTGTTTGCTAGTCTTTTGTTGAGGATTTTTGCATCTATGTTTACCAGTGATATTGGCCTGTAGTTTTCTTTCTTTGTGACATCTCTGTCTGGTTTTGGTATCAGGGTGATGTGGTCTTGTAGAATGAGTTTGGGGGTGTTCCTCCCTCTGCTATATTTTGAAGAGTTTGAGAAGGATAGGTGTTAGCTCTTCTCTAAATGTTTGATAGAATTCGCCTGTGAAGCCATCTGGTCCTGAGCTTTTATCTGTTGGAAGATTTTTAATCACAGTCTCAATTTCAGTGCTTGCGATTGGTCTGTTTATATTTTCTGTTTCTTCTTGGTTTAGTCTCAGAAGTTTGTGCTTTTCTAAGAATTGGTCCATTTCTTCCAGGTTGTCCATTTTACTGGCATATGGTTGCTTGTAGTAATCTCTCATGATCCTTTGTATTTCTGCAGTCTCAGTTGTCACTTCTCCGTTTTCACTTCTAATTCTATTGATTTGAGTCTTCTCCCTTTTTTTCTTGATGTGTCTGTCTAATGGTTTATCAATATTTTTTATCTTCTCAAAGAACCAGCTTTTAGTTTTATTGATCTTTGCTGTTGTTTCCTTCATGTCTTTTTCATTGATTTCTGATCTGATCTTTATGATTTCTTTCCTTCTGCTAACTTTGGAGTTTTTTTGTTCTTCTTTCTCTAATTGCTTTAGGTGTAAGGTTAGGTTGTTTATTTGAGATGTTTCTTGTTTCTTGAGGTAGGATTGTATTGCTATAAATTTCCCTCTTAAAACTGCGTCTGCTGCATCTCACACGTTTTGGGTCATTGTGTTTTCCTTGTTATTTGTTTCTAAGTATTTTTTGATTTCTTTAGTGATCTCTTGGTTATTAAGTAATGTATTGTTTAGCCTCCATGTGTTTGTACTTTTTACAGATTTTTTCCTGTAATTGATATCTAGTCTCACAGTGTTGTGGTCGGAAAAGATACTTGATACAATTTCAATTTCCTTAAATTTACCAAGGCTTGATTTGTGACCCAAGATATGGTCTATCCTGGAGAATGTTCCATGAGCACTTGAAAAGAAAGTGTATTCTGGTGTTTTGGTTGGAATGTCCTATAAATATCAATTAAGTCCATCTTGTTTAATGTATCATTTAAAGCTTGTGTTTCCTTATTTATTTTCATTTTGGATGATCTGTCCATTGGTGAAAGTGGGGTGTTAGAGTCCCCTACTATGATTGTGTTACTGTTGATTTCTCCTTTTATGGTGTTAGCATTTGCCTTATGTATTGAGGTGCTCCTATGTTGGGTGCATAAATATTTACAATTGTTATATCTTCTTCATGGATTGATCTCTTGATCACTATGTAGTGTCTTTCTTTGTCTCTTTATTTTAAAGTCTATTTTGTCTGATACGAGAATTGCTACTCCATGTTTCTCATGATTTTCATTTGCATGGAATAACTTTTTCCATCCCCTCACTTTCAGTCTATATGTGTCCCTAGGTCTGAACTGGTTCTCTTGTAGACAGCATTTATACAGGTCTTGTTTTTGTATCCATTCAGCCAGTCTATGTCTTTTGGTTGGAGTATTTAATCCATTTACATTTAAGGTAATTATTGATATGTGTGTTCCTATTACCATTTTCTTAATTGTGTTGGGTTTGTTATTGTAGGTCTTTTCCTTCCCTTTTGTTTCCTGCCTAGAGAAGTTCCTCTAGCAAATGCTGTAAAGCTGGTTTGGTGGTGCTGAATTGTCTTAGCTTTTGCTTGTCTGTTAAGGTTTGAATTTCTCCATCAAATCTGAATGAGATCCTTGCTGGGTAGAGTAGTCTTTCTTGTAGGTTTTTCCCTTTCATCACTTTAAATATGTCCTGCCACTCTCTTCTGGCTTTCAGTTTCTGCTGAAAGATCAGCTGTTAATCTTATGGGGATTCCCTCATATGTTATTTGTTGTTTTTCCCTTGCTGCTTTTAATATTTTTTCTTTGTGTTTAATTTTTGATAATTGGATTAATATGTGTCTTGGCGTGTTTCTCCTTGGATTTATCCTGTATGGGACACACTGCGCTTCCTGGACTTGATTAACTATTTCCTTTCCCATATTAGGGACGTTTTCAACCATAATCTCTGCAAATATTTTCTCAGTCCCTTTCTTTTTCTCTTCCTCTGGGATCCCTATAATTCGAATGTTGGTGCGTTTAATGTTGTCCCAGAGGTCTCTGAGACTGTCCTCAATTCTTTTCTATCTTTTTTCTTTATTCTGCTCTGTGGTAGTTATTTTCACTATTTTATCTTCCAGGTATCTTATCCTCAGTTATTCTGCCTCAGTTATTCTACTATTGATTCCTTCTAGAGAATTTTTAATTCCATTTATTGTGTTGTTCACCATTGTTTGCTCTTTAGTTCTTCTAGGTCCTTGTTAAAAGTTTCTTGTATTTTCTTCATTCTATTTCCAAGATTTTGTATCATCTTTACCATCATTACTCTGAATTCTTTTTTAGGTAGACTGCCTATTTCCTCTTCATTTGTTTGGTCTGGTGGGTTTTTACTTTGCTCCTTCATCTGCTGTGCATTCCTCTGTCTTCTCATTTTGTTTAACTTATTGTCTTTGTCTTATTGTCTTTACACAGGCTGCAGGTTCGTACTTTCCATTGTTTTTGGTGTCTGCCCCCAGTGGGTAAGGTTGGTTCAGTGGGTTGTGTAGGTTTCCTGGTGGAGCGGACTGGTGCCTGTGTTCTGGTGGATGAGGCTGGATCTTGTATTTCTGGTGGGCAGGACCACATCTGGCTGTGTGTTTTGGGGTGTCTGTGAACTTATTATAATTTTAAGCAGCCTCTCTACTAATGGGTGGGGTTGTGTTCCTGTCTTGCTAGTTGTTTGGCATAGGGTATCCAGCACTGTAGCTTGCTGGTCGTTGAGTGGAGCTGGGTCTTAACGTTGAGATGGAGATCTCTGGGAGAGCTTTCACTGTTTGATATTACGTGGGGCCGGGAGGTCTATGGTGGACCAGTGTCCTGAACTCGGCTGTCTCACCTCAGAGGCACAGGCCTGACACCCAGCTGGAGCACCAAGACTCTGTCAGCCACACGGCTCAGAAGAAAAGGGAGAAAACAAGAAAGAAAGAAGGAAAGAAAGAAAGAAAGAAAGAAAGGAAAGAAAGAAAGAAAATCAAGTTATTAAAATAAAAAAGAATTATTAAAAATCAAAAATTTTTTAAATAAAAAAAGAAAGAAGAGAGCAACCAAATCAAAAAACAAATCCACCTATGATAACAAGTGCTAAAAACTATACAAAAAAATAATAATAACCAAAAAATAAATACACGGACTGACAGAACCCTAGGACAAATGGTAAAAGCAAAGCTATACAGACAAGTTCACACACAGAAGCATACAGATACACACTCACAAAAAGGGAAAAAAGAAAAAATATATATATATATCATTGCTCCCAAAGTTCACCGCCTCAATTTGGGGATGATTCATTGTCTATTCAGGTATTCCACAGATGCAGGGTACATCAGGTTGATTGTGGAGATTTAATCCGCTGCTCCTGAGGCCGATTAAATCTCCACAAAAGAAAAAAATTTCCCTTTCTCTTCTGTGTTCCCACAGCTCCCGGGGTTCAGCTTTGGATTTGGCCCCGCCTGTGTGTGTGTAGGTCGCCTGAGGGCGTCTGTTCTTCACTCAGACAGGACGCGGTTAAAGCAGCAGCTGATTCGGGGGCTCTGGCTCACCCAGGCCGGGGGGAGGGAGGGGTTTGGATGCGGGTCGAGCCTGCGGCGGCAGAGGCCGGCCGGACGTTGCACCAGCCTGAGGCGCCGTGCGTTCTCCTGGGGAAGTTGTCCCTGTGGCGGGCTGCACAGGCTCCCGGAAGCGGGGTGTGGATAGTGACCTGTGCTCTCACACAGGCTTCTTGGTGGCGGCAGCAGCAGCCTTAGCGTCTCATGCCCGTCTCTGGGGTCCGCGCTGATAGCCACGTCTCACGCCCGTCTCTGGAGCTTGTTTAGGTGGTGCTCTGAATCGCCTCTCCTCGCGCAGCAGGAAACAAAGAGGTAAGAAAAAGTTTCTTGCCTCTTCGGCAGGTGCAGACTTTTCCCCGGACTCCCTCCTGGCCAACCGTGGCGCACTAACCCTCTGCAGGCTGTGTTCACGCCGCCAACCCCAGTCCTCTCCCTGCGCTCCAACGGAAGCCGAGCCTCAGCTCCCAGCCCCGCCCGCCCCGGCGGGTGAGCAGACAAGCCTCTCGGGCTGGTGAGTGCTGGTCGGTACCGATCCTCTGTGCGGGAATCTCTCCGCTTTGCCCTCCTCACCCCTGTTGCTATGCTCTCTTCCGCGGCTCCGAAGCTTTTCCCCTCCGCCACCCGCAGTCTCCGCCCGTGAAGGGGCTTCCTAGTGTGTGGAAACTTTTCCTCCTTCACAGCTCCCTCCCACTGGTGCAGGTCCCGTCCCTATCCTTTTGTCTCTGTTTATTCTTTTTTCTTTTACCCTACCCAGGTACGTGGGCAGTTTCTTGCCTTTTGGGAAGTTTGAGGATTTTCTGCCAGCGTTCAGTACGTGTTCTGTAGGAGTTGTTCCACATGTAGATGTATTTCTGATGTATTTGTGGGGAGGAAGGAGATCTCCACATCTTACTCTTCCGCCATCTTGAAGATCTCTCACATTTTAGGGACATATTAAAAGGGACTTTTTATTATGTTTTCTGACTGTTTTTTATAGGTGGAAACTTACCGAGTTTTGTATTGTAATTTCGTATTTAGCTTCCTTATTGAATTCTGTCATTTCCATTTTCTAGCTTTTTTTCCCCTAGGGTTTTCAAGTAGACAAGAAAATCATATAATGTTGCTCCTGTCATTTTCAATAGTTAACTTTCTTGTCTAAATGAATTGTCTAATAGTCAGGAATGATGATAAATAAGAGTGGTGATTGGGGTCTTTCTCATCTTACTGCTGATTATAATCAGAATAATATGACATTGGTGCAGTTCTTGGATTGTTTCTCCTATTTCCTTACCACCACCACCCCCCCACGCAATTTATATTGCTTCACAGTTACCACTCTACTTGGGGGTGGTAGACTTACTGGTTCCCAGTTGGCATTTCCCCTCAGTACTGGTTTGATTAACCGGAAGTGGGAGTCACAGATAGAGGTTTGCAGATTTTGACCTTGTAGAATATCAGTGCCCAGTATGTGCTCTGAAATTGGAGAGATAAAATCCTCATATTCTCATGGGGGAGACTGCTCAATGTCAGTGTCAAAAGGACCTTCCTGGCCATAACTGTTTGCCATCTGTAACTATCGATGGCACTGAGGGGCCAGAAAACCCCTGAGGGTGACAGTGTATTAGAGTACGTTCGGTTCCAGTGTCAACCAGAGCCATCACCTTTTGTTTACTTCTGGGGGACAATGAATAGTGAGCACAACATGGAGCCTCCATTCACCTGCAACGGCCCTCTCCTGGAGACAGTCTTGGCCACATCCTAAACCCAGTATGTGGGGGCACCCACCACGAATAAGACCGTGTCTCTGAGGTCTCCACTGGAGCAGGTGGGACATCAGGAAAGGTAATGGCAGGAGGTGGGGCAGGTCTGAACTGTGGTTCAGGTTTTAAGGCTTTTTACAGGCTGACCAACACAGCATTGGGTTGTTGGTCTATCTTTTCAGGTGGAGTCCCTGCAGCAATGAGGTCAAACCCCACTTGCTTCCAGGTTACTTTTACCAGAAGCTTTACAGCTGATTGGGATAACCTACTGGCTTCTCCAGCTCCCTCTCTGTCTCAGGTCTTTCCCACAGCCTGTACCCACTCCCAGCGTTTGTCAGTTTCCCCTAAGATTAGCAATGGATCGCCCAACATAAATATCTTGTCCCACGACTGGACCCAACATGGACATCTGTGTACATACCAGGTGCTGGGGGGGAACTGGAGTATCATGGTTTTCACTCCTGCAGTGAATGTAGCCCAGTCAGGGCCTTCAGAGATCAGGGGCATAGATGACCTGACTCATTCCTAACTCCTTAAGAATTTGTTGTACCTTCTCTATAGATTTCTAGAATCCCGCATACCTGGGGATATCTCCCCCCTCCCCCCAATTGGGCCAAGCCTCTCTGTAGGATAGAATGACTCAATCTATGAAGGAGCGAGTACCTTGAACCCCCCACACGATGCAGGTGCTGCCAGAGGGCAGGGTGTGTGGGGATGTTGCTCATTTTCTCTGCCTCCTGCCCAATCAGAGAAACACCATTGCCCCCTGTACCCCATAGCTGTGCTCATTAATAATGCCTGGATACTTTCCTTGGCCTTTGGCTGGAACATTGCAGCTGTATTAATAAGCTCAGCAGGTATATAGTCTCTCATCATGAACATTTCCTGAACTGGGGGCTGCCTCGCTGGCTGACATTGTTGTTGCTATGCTTTTGCTTTTTTTGAATTAGGGGTTGGACAGCATGGGACATTCTGTCCATTTCACTGTCACTCACCTCTTCATCCTCTTCCTTCTCCTCACTTTCCTAGGCATTCCACCTCTTAGTGTCCCAATCTGGCTTTGTCAGTTCTCAGACCTTAATCTGTAGTAGCTTGTGCCCTCCTAGCTTTGCAAAATGGCACCCTAAAGTCTACACCTTATCCTGCTCTCCTACCTTGACTGCCAGCTCTGAAGCCAGCAGAGTAGTGGACACCCACATGTCCTTCCTAAATCTCAGCTCTTCTTCCAACTTTCTAACGGTGCACTCTGTGCGGTACCTCAGTCACGCAGATTCGATCAGACTGAGTTTTTAGGGCACCCAGTACTCACGCAACAGTCCACAGGCATCTAATACACAGGCCACCCTCCCCACACAGAGGCTGATGACCAACCTGGGATTCCCCCCAGGTACCGTTTCCCAAGACCCATTTCTTTAGTCTCCTGGTTGGCTCACCAATTATTGGTTCGCAATCTTGGTAGTTCCCCAGGTGAAATTCAAAACTGGCCATCGTTACAGAGGGCAAGGGGAGACAAAAAAGAAGCAGACAACTCCAGATTGGTGGGTGGCAGTTTTAATAAGCAAGGGAACTTACATATGAGGCTTGTCTTGTGCAGCTGCAAGACGAGCAGATCCCTGCATCTGCCCACCAGAATCTTAAAGAGTTATATAGCGGCCTTAAGGGGGTTCAGCCACGAAAAACAGTCCAGGTGGCCTCAGTAACACATTACTCTCTCAAGGCTGCATCTTTGAAGTGGCTCCTAGTACAGGGACAGTGGGTGGAAAGTTCATTCCAAGGACAGGGGAGGGGTGATGAGTCTCCAGTTCAAGGGTCAACTAGTGGTCATATCCTCTTGATGACCTCCTCCAACATCTCTCAACTGCTCCCCCCCTAGCTTTCAGGACAAAATTCAGATTCCAAGCTAAGCTGTGGAATCTAGCCCCTGCCTACCTCACTGGGCTTTTTTCTTATCACAGTCTCCCATTTGTGGTTATATCAATAGACTTGCAGTTCCGTGAATTTAATTCACTTTTGTCTTTCTTAGTTGTATTTCCCCCCAGAATGTTCTTCCTGCCCTTCTTTATTTAGTTTCTGTAAATCATTCAAGATTATGGTCTTGTAATAATATTTCATTATTTCAGTCAGTGCTGTAATGAACATGTACATGCAAATAGCTTTGCCTCCTGCTGAAGTAGTTGCCTTAAACCATTACTAGATATAGGATGATTGGATCAAAGAGTATACATGATTTTAGGGCTTTGTCTGCAATTGTTAAATGATTCTTCCAAACGGTTGCATCAAAATGCCACAGCCAAGCATGAAAGTATATCTGTTTTATTTCGCTCTCAGAGAAGTTGGTGTTGTTTAAATAAAGATTTGCCTAAGTTTTAGGGTAAAGTGCTACCACATTATTGTTTTAATGTTTTAAATTGTTTTTGCATTTCTTTTTATCATTGTGAGACTGCACGTTTTCATTCATATATATATGTTTTTTTTTCCATTTAGTTCCATCTTGTGAAATGTCTCTTTCGATCCATTAAAAGATAATTTAAACAATTCAAACAATTGTTTAAATAATTTAAACAATTCATAGTTGTTGTTCTCTAACATTATAAAACCTAAGTTATGTTGGACCCTTAATAGAATATTTGTGAAATCTGAATAAAACAATTTACAATGTAGTCAGTAAGAGCCAGTTGAAATTTCTAAATTGCCACTTGACGAAGAACATATTCCTCATTAACTTGAAATGTGGTCACACGTGAGCTCCTTTAAAGGCAAATATCTTAGCTGACACCAGAGGGAGCCCGGTAGGCATTCCACGTGAAAGTATATCCAATTTTTAGTGCATTTCTGAAATGACACTGGAGAAAATATACAGTGAAATTATAAAACTGCACTTAACAGTCCTAGAGAGAAAAACAGAAATCAGTTCTTAAAATATATTTTCAGACTTCAACCTTTCTTGAACTAGGAAAGATATAAAATAAGAATGGTGATTAAATGAACAATTGTAGAACACCCACAAATGCCTTTATTGATCTTGTTTTAATTGTTATTTCTGGCTCCTGTGAGCATGGGAATCAGTCAGACCTGCTTCACAGCCCAGCTCTGCTGCTTCTGAGTTGAGTGTTCTTAACCTCTCTGCCTCTGTCTCTTCATTTGCACATTGTAAAGCACCTCACAGGGTTATTGTGAAGGTCAAATTGTAGATCACATCAGTAAAGCATCTGGCGCATAGCACATGCTTCAGATATGTTAGCTCTTCATCTAGTGCAGTGGTTCTCAACCGGGGGTGACTCTGCCACCCAAAGAACATTTGGCAATATCTGGAGACATGTTTGGCTGATGGAGCCTGGGAGAAGAAGCCTTTGAGTCAGAAGTCCTGAGTTTGAGTCCTGGCCCTGCCCCTTTCTACCTGGGTGACCTCTCTTGATATCTCAAGCCTCTTTCCCCATCTGTGGCATGGAAGGAAGAATCCCTCATGAGGTTTATGTGGACTTTAACCATTCAGTGCTTCACAAGCAACACCTATAATCCTCTCCTTTGCTTGTCAGGTTCTGCCTCACAAAGGAGTCTTGTGGCCAAGCTCAGAATTTACCACAGAACTACTATTGAATGGCCTTAAGTTGCCAGCGAGAGGCAGGCGGATTCACACTTATTGAGCATCTACTATGTGAGGATTCCATGTTCAACACTTCAAGCCCATTGTTTAAGATGCAAAAAGTGGCAAAGCATTAAAAGGCAGCCAAGGGGCTGATCCAAGGAGCTATCTACTTTTTCAATGGACCAAGGGTAAGTGACTAAAATGTAATTGATGGCTTCCTAGGCCCTAGAATGGGAACGTTAGTTTAGTTCCCTTTTTTTTCTTTGGTTCACCTGCCCTGCTCACCTCAAAACTTGCTTAAAGGAGGAGGCCACAAATTAATCAACTAGATGCCTGCGAAGTAGGAGATAGGCTGAGGTGAGGAAAGGCTGAAGAAAGGAGATCTTAGTAGAGGGCCCTTTCTTCCAGCAGTGGGGATTCCAGGGCTGGGGACAGAGCTGTAAGTACACAGCCATTCTACTCCCTCCTCATCTTGGATTCTCTCTTCTCCTGAGCGGACCCTCTCTGCCCATCTACCTCCCTTGTCTACGTATGTCTCTACCTACAGATCTACCTCTCCCAGGCTCAAGCTTATCAAGAGTAGCGGGTTGTGGGCTTCCCTGGTGGCGCAGTGGTTGAGAGTCCGCCTGCCGATGCAGGGCACACGGGTTCGTGCCCCGGTCCGGGAAGATCCCACATGCCGCGGAGCGGCTGGGCCCGTGAGCCATGGCCGCTGAGCCTGCACGTCCGGAGCCTGTGCTGCGCAACGGGAGAGGCCACAGCAGTGAGAGGCCTGCGTACCGCAAAAAAAAAAAAAAAAAAAGAGTAGCGGGTTGTGGTGAATGCTGACAGAAAGAATGAGTACGAAACACATGGGCAGCCTGTTTTCAAAAGAAGGCTTGGGGCAGGGAGTTTAGCTTTACATTCTCACAGTTAATGGATTTAATCTTGTTGGAGGGAGAGGGGGATGTTTCTCTCCAAAGAAAAGTGAAAATGAAATATCAAAAAATGGTTTAAGGGACTGGCAAAAATGGGAGTGGTTTTGGTTGATTTGAGCTCGGGGATACCCAAGCAGAAGATCTGCTGGTGGGGCTGCTGGTCTGGCTCCTTAAAAGTTTTCAACCAAAGATGCTTATCCAAGCAGAGATGCAAAGATGAGGCAGCCAGCTACAAAGCCTCACTCATTTATCTGCTCTGGACTGAAGGGTTTTTATATTGAGAATCTATATCTGTTAAAGGTCATCATCGATCCTAGGGTATGTGAGCCAGGCCTGCCAGCCCCCTGATGACAGCATGTTTGAGATAATTGCAGGCTGTCCTCTTCGACAGCTCCTTTTGACTGAACAAGTGCTGCCTTTCCCAGCACTGGCTTAAGTTGGAGTTAAACAAATGCTGTAATACTGATGCAACAGCTGAGAGTGGTTCTCAGATAATCACTGTGCAAAGCGAAATTATTAGCAATATTAGCGCTTGTTGGCAGATTACTATAATTGTGCCCGTGGTAATCAGTGCTGACTCAGAATGACACAGATTCATAAATAAGACAAAAAAGTGCGTGCCAAGCAAGGATTTCCATGCCAGACAGCCTCTCCCTCCCCCATCATATGTTCAACAACATTCTCACTCAGTTCTTCTACCATCTGCACTCAGATAACTATGGAAGTAAAATTTTTACCGTCTAGGAGAAAATGATCATTATATTTTGATAGATGAAATTGGGCTGCCTCATTAAGTGGAAAATGTTGATCTCAAGACAGTGCAACAGAGTGGGACAGTGGAAGGATTTGAGGGTCTCAAGTCTCACAGTCAAGGCTGGCCATGCCATGAGGCGGAGAAGACTACTGCCCACTTTGGAAGGTCTCGGAAGGCCAGAATTCTCCAAAATTATTCTTGCAACTGATTATTGAAGTCTGAAATGCCTTTAACCAGGGACAAAACCTCTCATACTAGCAGTAAGAAATGAGGTTGTTTTCTAAATACATTATTTCACTAAAACGTCCTAACAATCTATGCTCCTGTTCTTTCATTATCCCCCACTTTGCAAGAAGTTTAGAGAAGTAAAATCACACACAGCTAATTATATGATAGTAGCCACGACAAACCTATTACGTGCTGGTTCCTGACCCCATCTGACTGTTCTGCACCCCTATTTTACACTAGTGGTACCACATTTTCCCCTGAAACCTGGCAACAAGGAGAAAACGTGAGAGAAGAATGGGTTTCTGAAGCAAAAGTCCCCTCAAAGGAACAATAAAATAGAGGTGGAAAGAGTAGGTGCCCCTGGGGACCATGAGGACAAGTTCTGTCACTTTCCACCTGTGCTGAGGACTGACCCTGGGCAGTGTTTCCCTCCTTGACTTTGGCAGGCATCATGAAGCACTATAGTCCTGTAACAAAAGCCACGGGAGGCCTGCTTTGCCTGGGCACATTCTTTTGGAGACCAGCACTGCTGTAACTAAATAGACCCCACCAGACCTCAGAGGCCCCAGCCTGGGGAAAAAGGAAGTCTTGGTGATTTCTTTTATTGTGGTTATTTTCTTTACATTTTTCCCTTTCCATTTGTCCTCAAATACCTTTCTTTAGTCTTTAATTGACTGGAACCAGTTGCCAGTAAGGAAGAGAAGTATATTGTAAACTATTTGTAGGGATTCCATATTTGTCCAAAAATTGCTCTCTTGCTTCATTTCTTGCAGATAATTTTGGCCCCCATTTACAATGGCTGCTTGGTCCTCCCCAGCAAAATTCATGGTATAATATTCCATTGTATATATGCGCCACATCTTCTTTATCCATTCATCTGTCACTCAGCCATAAAAAGAAATTGAGTTATTTGTAGTGAGGTGGATGGACCTAGAGTCTGTCATACAGAGTGAAGTAAGTCAGAAAGAGAAAAACAAATACCTTAAGGTAACACATATATATGGAATGTAAAAAAAGAATGGTTCTGAAGAACCGAGGGGCAGGACAGGAATAAAGATGCAGACGTGGAGGGTGGAATTGAGGACATGGGGTGGGAGGCAGAGTGGTGGGCTGGGACAAGGTGAGAAAGTGGCAGGGACACGTATACACTACCAAATGTAGAATGGATGGCTGGTGGGGAGCAGCCGCATAGCACAGGGAGATCAGCTCGGTGCTTTGTGACCACCTAGAGGGGTGGGATAGGGAGGGTGGGAGGGAGACGCAAGAGGGAGGGGATATGGGTGTATGTGTATATGTATGGCTGATTCACTTTGTTCACAAAAGAAGCTAACGCACCATTGTAGAGCAATTATACTCCAATAAAGAAGTTGAAAAAAAATTCATGGTATAAAAGACTATGGGAGGGCTTCCCTGGTGGCACAGTGGTTGAGAGTCCGCCTGCCGATGCAGGGGATGCGGGTTCGTGCCCCAGTCCGGGAAGCTCCCACATGCCGCGGAGTGGCTGGGCCCGTGAGCCATGGCCGCTGAGCCTGCGTGTCGGGAGCCTGTGCTCTGCAACGGGAGAGGCCACAACAGTGAGAGGCCCGCGTACCAAAAAAAAAAAAAGACTGGGAGTTCAGGTCTTTTGAGCATGAGATGCCCATTCTCCTGCTGAGCCCTGCAATAAAACTTTCTCTGCTCCGGACTCCAATATTTTGGGGTTTTGGGCCTCACTGTGTGTCAGGCGCACAAACTTGTTTGTCAGGGCTTCCTGTAATAATCTATGCTGGTTAACAACCCTCAGATGGAAGGGAGGAGGACTCAGGTGATTTCAATCTCTTTTCTTCGGTATTTACCCTGTATGGTGTTCTCTGTGCTTATTGGATCTGTGGTTTGGTATCTGAAATTAATTGCAGGAAATTCTCAGTCATTATTGTTTCAAACATTTCTTCTGTTCCTTTTATCTCTTTCTTCTCCTATTTCCCTTACATGTATGTTACACCTTTTGTAATTGTCCACAGTACCTGGAGAGTCTGTTCTGTCTTTTTAAGTCTTTGTTCTCTTTGCTTTTATCTTTTAAAGCTTTTTTTGGATATCCTCAAGCTCAGAGATTCTTCTTTCCTCAGCCATGTCTAGTCTGCTAATAAACCCATCAAATGCATGGCATTCTTTATTTCTGGTACAGTGTTTTTGATCTCTAGCATTTCTTTTTGGTTCTTTCTTAGGATTTCCATTTCCCTGCTTACATTGTCCATTTGTTCTTGCATCCTGTCTACTTTATCCATTAGAGCCCCTACCATATAAATCATAGTTTTAAATTCCGGGTCTGATAATTCCAACATCCTTGCCATGTCTGGTTCTGATGATTGCTCTGTCTCTTCAAATTGTCTTTTGTGATGTTTGGTATGCTTTGTCATTTTTTTCTTGGTAGCTTAACATGATGTACCAGGTAAAAAGAACTGCTATAAATAAGCCTATAGTCATGTGGTGGTGCGGTGTGGGGCAGGGGAAGCATTCTATAGTCCAGTGGTCAGGTCTCAGTCTTTTGGTGAACTTAGGCCTCTGGACTGTGAATTTCTCAAGAGTTTCTCGGTTTTTTCTTCCCCCCTTAGGTGGAACAGGGTGGCTAGAGTGGGCTGGAGTTGGGTATTTCCCTTCCCCCAAGTCAATCAGGCTCTGATAATAACCCAGCAGGTGAGGCTCTGGTTAACTAGTTTCCCCTGCGGGCAGGCTTTTTAAGTAGAACAGAGTACTCTGGGATATTTCAAGATGGCTCCTTTTCTCCTTCCCTCTGCTAGAAGCAGGAGGGGATTTTTCTCCGACGTTTCCTGAGGGAATGTGGTCGGGCTTCCGGAGGTAGAGCTCACAGTATTACTGGGTCCCTGTGGAGTTTTAACTCTCAGACTTGTTCCTGCTGAGCCTCCAGCAATTCGTCAATTACAGTTCCTGGTTTCCGGCCCTGCATGTCGGTTCCCAAAGGTAATCCCTTATATTTGCCTGTCTCTCTAATCTTGGGGGCGGTGGTTTGCTCTGCGTTCTCTCCTCTGTTATGGATATGAGTTGCTTTTTGTCTGTTCAGCTTTTTACTTGTTTAAATGGCATTGCGGCTTCCAAGCTCCTTACATGGGGAACCAGAAATCAGACCCCATCCCGCACTCCCCCTCCATCCCAGTTAAAGCAGAGAGCTGCCTGAATAGTAGTAGGGAAAGAAAAAAAAAAGGACTAAGCATGTGTGGGAGTAGGGAAGTGTGGAAAAAATTACCTAAATCAAGTGTCTATTATGTTTTAGATCTTTAAACAATGTGTGTCTTTACTCATCACAGAAGTCATATGCGGTGTTTTACTGCCAGACATACCCCTTCCTTTTTCTGATAATCAAATGCTCTGTTGTGAAACATTCAGGGTCTTTTAGGAAGGTCAAACTCTGCATCAGAGGCAGCTGGACCACCTAGACAAGCAATCAGCAAACTTTTTCTGGAAAGAACATGAAAAGAGGTTCAGCACCACTAATTATTAGGGAAATACAAATCAAAACCACAATAAGATATCACCTCACACCTGTTAGAATGGCTACTATCAAAAAAACAAGAAATAATAAATATTGGAGAGGATGTGGAAAAAAGGGAAACTTTTGGTAGGATTTAAAATTGATGCAGCCACTATGGAAACCAATATGAAGATTACTCAAAAAATTAAGAATAGAGTTACCATATGACCCAGCAATTTCACTTCTGGATATTTATCCAAAGAACATGAAAACACTAATTCAAAAAGATACCTGGGCTTCCCTGGTGGCGCAGTGGTTGAGGGTCTGCCTGCCGATGCAGGGGACGTTCGTGCCCGGTCCGGGAGGGTCCCGCATGCCACGGAGCGGCTGGGCCCGTGGGCCATGGCCGCTGAGCCTGCGCATCCGGAGCCTGCTTTCCGCAATGGGAGAGGCCCCGATGGTGAGAGGCCCGCGTACTGGAAAAAAAAAAAAAAAATAGATACCTGCACCCCCATGTTCATTACTGCATTATTTACAGTAGCCAACATATGGAATCAATCTAAGTGCCCATCAATGGATGAATAGCTAAAGAAGATGTAGTATATATATACACAGTGGAATTCCACTCAGCCATGAAAAAGAATGAAATCCTGCCATTTGTGACAACATGGACAGATCTTGAGGGCATTATGCAAAATGAAATAAGTCAGAGAAAGACAAATACCATATGATTTCACCCATATGTGGAATCTTAAAGAAAACAAAACAAGCAACTCATAGATACAGAAATCAGAGTAGTGGTTACCAGAGGGAAGCAGGGGAGGAATGGAGGAAGTGGGCGAAGTGAGTCAACTGAATGGTGATGGATGGTAACTAGCCTTGTGGTGGTGATCATTTTGTAGTGTATATAGATATAGAATTATAATACTGCATACCTGTAACTTATGTAATAATAATTATACACACACCAGATAGAACATATTTTTGGCTTTGCAAGACATACTGTCTCTGTCATAACTACTCACCTCTACTGGTATAGCATGGGAACAGCCATAGACAATATAAATGAAGGAGCATGACCAGATGTGGCCCATGCGGGGCTGGATTTGGCCCCAGGGTTATACTTTGTCTGCTCCTGATCTAGACCTTACCAGTTGAAGTGCCCTGCCCTCTGGCCACAGTGATTGGCTCAGGGATAGTATGTAATCCAAGCTAGACCAATCAGAATACGCCCTGGAATTTTTCTATTGAAGCTACAGAAAAGTTGGCCCCGCGGTTAGTTGTGAAGATGTGGATCTGGAACTGCCAAGGGCCGTCTTCTTTGCATGTTTGAAAGGTTCTGGATGAGAAATGGAGAAAAGAGAGAGAGAATTATTGGTGTTTCTTGAGCCCCTAATCCCAGTCAAGTATCCAGATCTTCCTTTATGATTTATAGTTCTATGAACACAACTTTTTGTGGAAGCTAGTTTGAGTCTGATTTTGCTCTTAAAACTAAAATATTCTGGCTAATATACTATAAGAAATCAACATTATTCCTGTTTTACAAATTAATTTGTATTCTGCTCTGTCACTTACTAACTGGGAGACCTTCAACAGTTTAATTACCCTCTCTAAGCCCAAATTTTCTGATTTGTAAAATAGGAATAATAATGTACATTCATCCCATGATTGAATGGGATAATTTATATGTAGCACATATGAATTTCTGTTCACAGATTCAGGTGATCAAGGAATATTACTTTATTTTCTATGACTTCATTTTACTCTGAGGCCCCTCTTTTCCTGGCTAGTTAAAACTTCTCTGGCATTCTTGGGTGTCCCTGCCCCTTACCATTATTGTATTACAACTCCAGTGTGTGTGTGTGTGTGTGTGTGTGTGTGTGTGTGTGTGTGTGTGTGTATGTATTATGTGGAGGGTATTTGTCATTTGGTCTCATAGAAATAGGACTTAAGAAGTGGCCAAAGGAGGCAGCTTTTATATTTTTTTAAGACAAAGAAACAAATTTGAGGGGAATTGACAGGACAAAGAAACTAGGTTTGGGCTTTTAATAAGGAACATCAGCAGAGTTTGGTCTTGTGTGGTAAATTAAAGAAGTAACAGGGTTTGTTCATAGGGGCTTCTCACCCAAATTCTTCTGGAGATAAGGATGTCCTTCTACCTCCAGATGCACGGAGGGCACCTTCCATATGAAAGATTTATTTCCTGCTTTCAGGGAGACAGAGAGGAGGATAAGAGTGTTCTTGCATTGGCTCTTTCCTTAAGTAACTTTAATTCAAAATAATCAATATGCCGTTGAGGCACATTTTGGGACCACCCACCCTGAGTCCCAGAAACTGCATGGTTACAAAATCAGGACTCACAGTCAGCATGAATGTGTGATGTATGGACCCACAAGGGAATGTTGAGTAACTGTAAGGGATTTGGAGAGCAGGGATGGGTCAAGGGAATGACAGACCTTTTTTGTTTGTTTTTACGTGTAGTTGATTTACAGTATTGTGTTAATTTCAGGTGTACAGCTTGATGATTTGGGTTTTCTGCAGATCATATTCCATTATAGGCTATTATAAGATATTGGATATAATTTCCTGTGCTATACAGTAAAGCATTGTTCCTTATCTATTTTATGTATAGTAGTTTGTATCTAATTCCATACCCCTAACTTGTCCCCCCACCCCCTTTGATAACCATTAGTTTGTTTTCTATGTCTGTTTCAGTTTTGTATATAGATTCATTTGTATTATTTTTTAGATTCCACATATAAGTGATATTATATAGTATTTGTCTTTCTCTGTCTGACTTATTTCACTGAGCATTATATTCTCTAGGTCCATCAGTGTTGCTGCAGATGGCAATATTTCATTCTTTTTTATGGCTGAGTAATATTCTCTTGTATATATATACACCACATCTTTTTTTAATTGAAGTATAGTTGATTTACAATGTTGTGTTAATTTCTTCTGTACAAAGTGACTCAAACATATATATATATATATATATATATATATATATATATATATATATATATATATATATTATTTTTCATATTCTTTTCCATTATGGTTTGTCACAGAATATTGAATATAGTTCTCTGTGCTGTACAACAGGACCTTGTGGTTTATCCATCCTATATATAATAGTTTGTCTCTGCTAATCCCAAACTCCCAATCGTTCCCTCCCCTACCCCCCATTCCCCTTGGCAACCACAAGTTTGTTCTCTATATCTGTCAGTCTGTTTTTGTTTCATAGGTATGTTGATTTGTCATATTTTAGATTCCTCATATAAGTGATATCATATGGTTTTTGTCTTTCTCTTTCTGACTTACTTCCCTTAGTATGATAATCTCTAGGTCCATCCATGTTGGTGCAAATGGCATTATTTCATTCTTTTAAATGGATGAGTAATGTTCCATTGTGTATGTGTATATATATATACCTCATCTTCTTTATCCATTCATCTGTCCGTGGACATTTATATTGCGTCTGTGTCTTGGCTATTGTAAATAGTGCTGCTATGAAGATGGGGTGCTTGTATCTTTTTTTTTTTTTTTTTTTTTTTGCGTTACGCAGGCCTCTCACTGTTGTGGCCTCTCCCGTTGTGGAGCACAGGCTCCAGACGCGCAGGCTTAGCAGCCATGGCTAACGGGCCCAGCTGCTCCGTGGCATGTGGGATCCTCCCGGACCGGGGCACAAACCCATGTCCCCTGCTTCGGCAGGCGGACTCTCAACCACTGCGCCACCAGGGAAGCCCTGTATCTTTTTGAATTATAGTTTTGTCTGGGTATATGCCCAGGAGCGAGATTGCTGGATCATATGGCAGCTTTTTTTTTTCGTTTCTTGAGGAATCTCCATACTGTTCTCCACAGTGGCTGCACCAATTTACATTTCCACCAACAGTGTAGGAAGGTTCCCTATTCTCCACACCCTCTCCAGCATTTTTTATTTGTAGACTTTTTAATGATGGCCATTCTGACAGGTGTGAGGTGGTACCTCATTGTAGTTTTGATTTGCATTTCTCTAATAATTAGTGATACTGAGCATTTTTTCATGTGCCTACTGGCCATCTGTATGTCTTCTTTGGAGACATGTCTATCAAGGTCTTCTGCCCCTTTTTTGACTGAGTTCTTTGGTTTTTGATATTGAGACACATGAGCTCTTTGTAAATTTTGGAGGTTAACCCCTGGTCGGTCGCATCATTTGCAAATATTTTCTCCCATTTGCAAATATTTTCTCCCATTCTGTGGGTTGCCTTTTCGTTACATTTATGGTTTCCTTTTCTGTGCAAGAGCTTGTAAGTTTAAGTCAAACTTTTGTTTATTCGTGCTTTTATTTCTATTGCCTTAGGAGACTGACCTAAGAAAACATTGGTACGATTTGTGTCAGAGAATGTTTTGCCTATGTTCTCTTCTAGGAGTTTTATGGCATCTTGTCTTATATTTAGCTCTTTAAGCCATTTTGAGTTTATTTTTGTATATGGTGTTAGGGTGTGTTCTAACTTCATTGATTTACATGTGGCTGTCCAACTTTCCCAACACCACTTGCTGAAGAGACTGTCTTTTCCCCATTGTATATTCTTGCCCCCTTGGTTGAAGATTAATTGTCCCTAGTTGTGTGAGTTTATTTCTGGGCTCTCTATTCTGTTCCATTTGATCCATATGTCTGTTTTTGTGCCAGTACCATGCTGTTTTGATTACTGTAGCCTTGCAATATTGTCTGAAGTTTGGGAGGGTTATGCCTCCTGGTTTGTTCCTTTTCCTCAGGATTGCTTTGGCAATTCTGGGTCTTTTATGTTTCCATATAAATGTTAGTATTACTTGTTATTTCTGTGAAAAATGTCATGGGTAATTTAATAGGGATCACATTAAATCTGTAGATTGCTCTGGGTAGTATGGCCATTTTAACAGTATTAATTCTTCTAATCGAAGAGCACAGGATATCTTTCCATTTCTTTGAACCATCTTTAATTTACTTCATTAATGTTTTATAGCTCTCAGCATATAATCTTTATCTCCTTGGTGAGGTTTGTTCCTAAGTATTTTTTTTTTTTTGGTGCGATTTTAAAAGGGATTGTTTGTTTACATTCCCTTTCTGATATTTCATTGTTAGTGTAAAGAAATGCAACCATTTTCTGTATGTTGAAAATCTACCACATCTTAAGCCAACTGTCTGTTGATGGACACCTGGGTAGCTTCCATGTTTGGCTCTTGTAAATAGTGCATGAAAGACGGTTTTAAGCTTTATTACTTAAGATGGTGATGAAACAAACCTCCCCCTTTCCTCCCCACTGTTATTGTCTCACCTACCTAATGTTTGTGCAAAGCATCACAGTTTATAAAATGTTTTCATGTACATTAGTTCATTCAATCACATGGTCTTTTCACCAATCATGTGAGGTATTTTTATTACTGTTATTATTTCCATTTAACAGATGAGGAAGCTGAGGTTCAAGCAGGTGGGACATGAGTATCCATAGATATGCATGAGTACATATAGCACATAGCTTGTGAGAATTTAACCAGGTTTCCTGATGCCAAGTTCAGTTACTTTTCTTCTCATTTGTATAGGTTTTTTGTTTTGTTTTGTTTTGTTTTACATGTCCTTTCTGACCTGGAGTATCCTAGCATTTTCTGTACATTGGAGACATTTGTTTGGTCCAAATGTCCTGCGCTTTCTCTCTCTTGTATATAACGTACAGACAGGCTCCCTGAAGCCATTTAGTTCATAAAAGCAACTTTCAGCTTTGAATCATCTTTGGGACAGCAGTTGTTAGCAAGTAATTTTGAACAATAGTATCTGTAATTAAAATACAGAATGAAAACATTTGCTTACACTTCCATCATAGCAGATGTTTCCATGACGTTTGCTGCTCTGATAACTTGCAAGCTATTGTTTCCATTAATAATGGTATTTTATCATTCTACAAATAACCGTAAGCAAGGAAGGGAGAGAAAGAGAGAGACATCAAAACAACCTGTTGGTTTTTATATTGTTAAGTACTTTTTTTCCCTTAAAATTTTTTTGGCAAGTGAGGGAACTAGAAAATTGTTTTCTATTTCTGTCTTAGCAGGAGTCAAAACTGGTAAGGATTTCTCCAGACATGCCCTAACTTATTCATGTTTTTTAGGACTGTTAGATTAAATGAGAATATTTATCTCTTTTCCTTTAGAATATTGCAGCATTAGAAACATGTCATGAAATTGTCTCCCTTAAGAATGTACCCATCTGATTAATTTTGAATAATAGTTCAACTCATATATTTTCTTACCCTAATGTGAAATGCATCAGGCCATGCAAAACAGTGACACAGAAACTAGACCAGAGGGAACTAGGGAAGGAGGAGAGAGTAGGAGTCTGGGGTCTGGTCTAGAATCACATGCCTACCAGCCTCCTTCCCAACCAATAACTTACTCTGAGCTCCTGGCCAAGACATGGTCTCTCTAGACTTAAGAACTGTGTTAATATAAATATGAATAGTTGTGTAAAATAATTTAACTTACATATTCACAAGGATATTGGGGAGTAAAATAAGAAACCAATCCCTGCTTTTCATTCAGTGGGGAAGCTTAATATGTCTTCTTACTAAAGACAAATAGGGGAATCGATGGTGTTAATTCTATTAGATTTTTCAATGTACTCGGTTTTTTTTTTTTTACTTTTCAAAATAGCAGACTAAATTCTCTAGTTCTCTTTAACACAAGCTATGGTAAAAATTCATCAGAACCCTTCAAATCTACTGTGGCTGGCAGTGGGCCAGGCTAAAGAGGAGAGTGACAGGAACACAGTATAAATGAATGGGGCCTGGTGATGTGAAAGGGGACCCCTGGGGCAAATCCCTGGTAAAGAGTTTGAGCCAGATCCTCCTGACTCAGGGGTTATGATAGGTAGGTCACAAAAATGGCTCCAATTCTTCTCTCCTTAAATCCACGCCCTTGCCATGTAATTTTGCAGTGCCCTCCTCCTCTTGGTCCTACTCTTTGATGCTGCTTAGCTTTGGTCGATGGGACATTAGCAAATACTGCTCAAGAAGAGGCTTGAGCAGTACCTGCCCACTCATATTTCTGCATTTGCCATGAGGATAACATGGGCAGACTAGCCTCCTAGAGAATGAGACACACAGAGCTGAGCTGAGTTATCCCAGTTGCCCAGCCTCTATCAGCCAGTGGCCAGCTGATCCCCAGATATCTGAGCCAGCCTAGCCAAGATCAGCAAAGTGATTAGCTGATCTTAGACTAGAGAGCAGTAAACACTTAAAGTTATGTTACTTAGATTATGTGGTTGTTTGTTTCAAGGGAAATGCTAAATGATACAGCCTCCACCCCCCAAGTTTTCTACCTGGACCCAAACCTAGTGGCCCTGGTGATAGGGAAAACTAACTTGGAGCTTATCCAGAATACCGATTAGTAGTAGGGGAAAGTCAGCCAGTGACTTACAGTTGAGCCAGGATGGTTTTCAATGGGACTTCTTCCCATGTGACCAGTTGAGCTTTGACCACATTTGTTATTTTCAATTTCTCCTTCCATCTGGGGACTGAGAAATGTTCTTTCTTTCATGTTCCCTTTTCATTCCTAAGACTTTTCTAAAGAGCTGAAACAAAGAAACACATACAGGAAACTAGAGAGGCAATCATTCATGTTGCTTGTTTTTAGGAACTCCAAGATGTATCGGTGTTCCCCAGAAAGGCAGTCATTCATGTTTGTTGTTAGGAACTCCAAGATGTATCCGTGTTCCCCAGAATCTTTTCCAGTGGCCTGTGTTTCAGAAAGCCTATCCACTCTTTTGAGAGAAAGCATTGTTCTCAAAAAACAATAACAGAATGATTGCAGTGCTAGTATGCTCACCAAAAGGCAATTCATTAAGTTATCAATTCAGCCACGCGGTTGTCGTCAAGTATGTGGTTATAATAGAAGGAACCTTAGAAATCTATCAGTCTCATCTTTGATTTTATGTAAAAGAAGCATAATCCTAGGAAAGTTAGGTGACTTTGTTCAAAATAAAATAACCTAAGTTGAAACTCACATTCAGGATTTCAGACCCCAGGTCTGATGCCTCTCCCACCATGCTGCTGCGTTTCGGGCAGCAACTCCCAGCCCCTCAGAGGAGAAGAACCCATACGTATCAGACGGCCTCTCTGGGTACTACCAAGTGTTACCAAATTAAAATTAAGCAGCCTTGTGGCCTGTGGTTTATTCAAGGAAACACCAATCCGATAACCAAAAAAAACTTAAAAAGAAACTTAAATCATTATTGAACTATTTCAATAAACATCAAAGGGGGATTCCATTAATAAAATCCAGTGAACTGTCTTCCTCCCTTTATACCCCTCACACATAGCTGCCCGCATTCTCTCCTCCCTCTTTTCAAACTCTCCCAAACTGTGCCCCAATTCCAGCCCACACAGCTGCTTCATTTCTTCCCTCCCTTCTCTTTTGGATCTGATCCTCTCCCAACGACTCCAGCCCTTTCCAACGAAAACCAGTTGGAATTCTTGACTTCTGCGATTCTGTCTCTACCTAATACCCTTATTTTGTGTAACAGGGTCTTGGGAATCTAGTGGGCAAGATAAAATTCTCCTCAGTGGATGGGAGTGAGAGAGAAGCTATACACACACCAGGATATAAGACCAGGGAGCAGGACTTTGTGTCTGTGACCCTGCTATATACTGATCGCCCAGAAGAGTTATGGTATGTTGTATTAATTAAATGCATAAATATTTGCTAAATAAAGGTCACACATGCAATGAAACCTCCAGGAGGTACAGAAGAACAAAGGCTATCAAGTTGTATTGTCAGTCACGTGGACACCATTGCAGCAAAGTGGCCGGTGTCAAGGAGAGGATCTTATAATCTAGCAAAGTACATTGTGCCAAAGACATTAATCCTGTTGATTCCAAGTAATGAAGTCACGTTAGGAGCGAAGGATCATATTTTCACCACCATGCGGTCTTCCTGGTAATAGGTGAGCACAGGATGGCAGACAAGCCACTGGTTGTTGCCCCTCCTTTTATGGTGTGTATGAAAAGAAAAAGATGTTCCCTCTACTGTAATCTGGGGGGCAAAAAACAGAATTTATCATTTCATGCTCTAATGATCAAAGTTATTAAAGGAAGAATGTGAGGTACAAGCTCTAATTGTCTGGAAATGATTTCCCTATGAAAATGATTACCTCAGCTCTGTTGCAATATCATCATTTTCACATAAAGAAAGAAAGTTGAGAAAATGTTTAAAAATAATTAGATTCCAGGAGAGTTAATTAGGCAAGCACTAATTCTATTTTAAGAGGAAGATAATGAATAGTTTTATGACAAGACAAAGTGGAGGGTGGGGGAAAATCACATCTGAAGAAATGCCATGAAATGCTTCAGTGTTCTTAAAGATCAACTTCCCCAAGACATGCTGCCCCCAACTTTCTCACATCGCCATTGTCAATCTCCACAGAGTTGGGAGCACTTCCTAGTAATGTGACATAATGGAATAGAGTCATGACAGATCCATCTCTTTTGTCTAAAGAATATCTCTAAATGACTGAAATGCTCCTTCTAAAAGGTTGAATCATTCAGTCTCTGCTTTGGATATATTTCCTAATTCATTCCAGTCTGCCTTTAGTCATTTCCTGTTTGTACTCTCAATGATCTGAAAATGTCTTTGCACAGTTTTTAAAGTTGTATAATACTAATTGGAGAAAAAAGTAATTATCTTCATTCTCTACTGTCAGGAAAATATAAAGCATAAAGAATGAAAAAACTTTTTACCACAAAGGCATTTTCTGAGATGATTATGTAATAAGCTTACTTGGAAATGTTCCTTTGTCTTTGGCATCTAGCTTTGCTGATAAAAATCTGCATATGATAATTATCATTTACTAAATATTTTTCTCGGATAGCTTTTGAGGTTTTACATTTTAACATTTATTTTCGACAGTTTTGCTAGAAAGTGTCTGATGTGAGTTTATTTTTATTTACTAGATTTAATATTCAAGCTGTATTCCTATTCTGAGGACTCATGTCTTTCTTCATTTCTGGAAACTCTCAACCATTATCTCTTCAAGTTTTATTTATCCATCATTCCTTCTGTTCTTTTTGTTTGGAATTGCTGTAGATACACACTGTGGACTCTTAATATAGCTACCATCTTTCTTTTTCATATTTATTATCTCACTACATCTCTTTGTGGCTTTCTGTGTGAATTATCTGCTCTATTTCTTTTCACTAATTACTTCCAACTGTGACCAGTCAAAAGTTATTTCTTGCATTGATATTGTCTCAGTGATTATACTTTGGGCAAAGGTGATCAAAAGGTGCAAACTTCCAGTTATATAATAAGTAAGTCCTGGAGATGTAATGCAGCAGGGTGGCTATAGTTAATAATACTGTATTGTATATTTGATGCCAGCCCCTGGTGTCAAGCAGTGAAACCAACTCCTGCCTTCCAATCCCTTTTAATGCCTGATGCTAACCCTCTTGACTCAGAATTGGGAGCCCAGCAAGACCTCTGGCCCTGTGTTATCTTACAGGAAGATATTTCGTTTGTGAGCAACATTTTTAGAAGTCTTTTTTTTTTTTTTTTTTTGCGGTACGCGGGCCTCTCACTGCTGTGGCCTCTCCCGCCGTGGAGCACAGGCTCCGGACGCGCAGGCTCAGAGGCCATGGCTCACGGGCCCAGCCGCTCCGCGGCACGTGGGATCCTCCCGGAACGGGGCACGAACCCGTGTCCCCTGCATCGGCAGTCGGACTCTCAACCACTGCGCCACCAGGGAAGCCCTAGAAGTCTTTTTTATTGCTTGCTGGGACACTGCTATGCATTTGGAGTGGTGGCCTGGGGAGAGATGTGCTCAAAGCCTGAACATACAGCATAATTTTCACTGGAAGTCAACACGGTTATTTTACAGATGAGGAAATTGATGTGTAGAGAGATTAGGTGATCTTTCCCTAGGAACAGACAGAATTAGAACTAAATGGCAGACTACTGTGTAGTCTTATAATTGAGACTCTTCCATTACACGGTAATATTTTAATTTTCTAACTGGTGCTGGTGTTGACAAAAAATAAATCAGTAGTCAATCTAAGAAAGAAATGGAAAATTTTATTCAAGCCAAACTGAGGAGTATAACCCGGGAGACAGTCTCTCAGAGAGCTCTGAGAACAGTTCCAAAGAGGTGAAGGGAGAGGCCAGTACATATGTCATTTTGGCAAATGGGTACGTGCAGTCAGGCACTCATCTTGGTAGAAGATTTTGCTATTTGTGAGGAACACATATCTTAGTTAATGGGTCAGTGCTTTTCTAAGTATGAGACGATTCAAGAAGCTGGGATCACACAGTCTTCTCCTGAAAATATCTCAGAGCCAGTTCTGTCAGTTCTCCCAGAACACAAAGTACCTCATCCTGATCTTCGCCCTGAATTCCTTTCAAGGTGTATTACAGGTCAGTGACTGCAGTGGCTGATGACTTGATTCTCATAGAACTGGATGGTGGGCAACGTTCTATATTTTACAGTCTCTTCTCTTTTGGTCTTAATTTCAACCAAGGTTTGGGAGGCATTTTGTGACCACTTCGTCCCATGGCGCTAAGATTGCTCAGGTGAGGACTTCCTTGATAGGCTAGTCGGTGTGCTCTTACTGGACCTAGGCCCTGTTAAAGTACCCAGAAGCCTCTGGACCACCTGTCTTACTAGTCTGTTATGGTCCAGGAAATGTTTCCCTTTTGTTGCGTCTTCCCATATCTAGAGTTATAATATTACAATCATTGATCTTATAGAGCTGAATATTTGATCAACTGTTTCAAGTCACCTAATTATTAATTTTATCTGAGGCTCAGTCATACATTTAGTAATGCAAGAAACAATCTTGTAAGATGAGCAGAATACAAGTAATATAGCTAGTAACATTAATAAGGTCATAACTAAATATTTAAGCTAAGGACTTACATTCAGTATGGCCCAGTATCTCACCAGGTTATCTGACCAGTCTGTTCTGCCCCAATCACTGTCTTTAAGGGAAATGATATATTGGCTGCACCTGTAGGTGGTCTGCACCTAAAAGGTGAGTGGTGAGTCATCATGACCCCTTATAAGTTAGAGAAACAAATATTATATTCTAAGGAGTTACACAACTGGCATCAGAAGGAGAAAAATTGATCTTGATGGTTGAGCAGGTATTTCTGCCACTGGGGAATCTGGTTAATGCAGAATGCAGATAGATGCATGATGCACACTAGAGGGGAAGGAGGAGGCCCAAATGGGCAGAGAAAATTTTTGTTTGAATTCTGCTTGGCATGCCTTAAACTGTGAATTTCTATTTCATCACTGGGCACTGTGCTAAGAGATGTATGTGTGTGTGTAGTGGTCAAGTAGGGCCAGCTTCTGGAAGAAATCTAAAACAAGGTTTTCTGATCTTAAAAGAAGCTTATCACTTCATTGGAAATGACAAAACCAGTCGTATAAGACAATTACAGAAGGATTAGAATCAAATTATGGAGTATTGGTTGCACAATGACAGAAATTGGGGGGTAAAAGGACATCGGTGGAGAGTATTGGAGCAGGCTCTGTGGGAAAGTTGACGCTTGAGCAGACCTTTGAAGAAAAGGTAGATTTTAAATGGTCAAGGGGAAGAGGAATGAGGTGGGAGGTGAGAAGGGACTAGAGACCAGACAGAGGTAAAGAAGAGGGAATGGGCAGCTGTAAGCACCGCAGTGAGAGGCGGGAGGGGGCAGCTGAGGAGAGCAGAGCCGACCCTCAGGGAAAGGAGCCCGCCTGGGAGGCACTGAGATGTCCTAGGGATGTGGAGATGCAGAGAACCAGTGAAGAGGGAAGGTTAGTAGACACGATAATTAGTTCCTCTAACCCTGGAGGGAAAGAAGAGAGAGGCTCCATTAGGGAATAGAAACACATTTTTATCTGCCAGGTTTATTGTTTGTTTTCATAGTTAGAAACTTATATTGTTCTAGAAGTCTCATAGACTCTAAGTATCTTTACCAGAATAAAGCAGAAATATGCCCACTATCGCTATTTCTAAAACTTACAGACTTTCAGAACTTACAAATTCATAAGCAGTCAAGAAGCAGAATTAAAGCTTATGGGTCTGGTAGTAGGGCCTCTGAAGCTGTTCTTTTGGTTTGTTTGTTTTTTGTTTTGTTTTAATGCCAAGTCTTGTCTGAGTTCAGTCAGAAAGTCTGTTATTTGTGCAACTATTAAATTCATTCAAACTGCTGGATTTTATAGGATTTTTGGCTGAACTGATCAGATACTGCGGTGTGAAGATAAAGTAAAGCTGGTACCCACACCAGTTTTACTGAAATTTTACAGAAATGAATGATTGGATTCTATCACTCAACCTTTTATTTTAGGCTACATTATGCAGCAAATATAATCACATTCTTTTTTGCTTTAATATCATGTAGACATATATTAAAGCAAAATAGAATAATATATATATGTACATGTAGAAGGAGATTATATGTATATAATCTTTTTTATTTATTATCCATTGATGGGCACTTAGATGGTCTTTGCATCTTGGCTATTGTGAATGATGCTGCAAAGAAACGTGAAAGTGAAGGTACCTCTTCAAGATCCTGATTTTATTTCCTTTGGCTGTATACCCAGAAGTAGAACTGCTGGATCCTATGGTAGTTCTGTTTTTAGTGTTTTGAGGAACCTCCATAGTGTTTTCCACAGTAGCTGAACCAATTTACATTCCCACCAAGAGTGTACAAGCGTTCCCTTTTCTCCACATCCTTGCAAACGCTTATCTCTTGTCTTTTTGATAATGGCCATTCTAATAGGTGTGAGGTAATATCTCATTGTGGTTTTGACTTGTATTTCTCTGATGATTAGTCATGTTGAGCACCTTTTGACATACCTGTTGTTCATTTGTATGTCTTCTTTGGCAAAATGTCTATTCAGATCCTCTTCCCATTTTTTAACCAGATTGTTTGTTTTTTTGCTACTGAGTTGTAAGAGTTTCTTGTATATTTTGGATATTAACCCCTTATTAGACAGATGGCTTGCAAATATTTTCTCCCATTCTGTAGGTTGCCTCTTCATTCTAACTGTTTTTTCTGCTGTGCAGAAGATTTTTCATTTGATGTAGTTCCACTTACTGACTTTTGCTCCTGTTGCTTGTGCTTTTGGTGTCATATCAAAAAAAATCATTGCCAAGACCAATGTCAAGGAGCTCTTTCTGTGTTTTTGTCTAGGAGTTTTATTGTTTCAGGTGTTACATTTAAATCTTTAATCCATTTCACGTTAATTTTTGTTGAGTGGTATAAGATGAGGATCCAATTTCATTCTTGTGCGTGTGGCTATCCAGTTTCCCCAACACCATTTATTGAAGACACTATTCTTTCTCTTGAGCATTCCTGGCTCCTCTGTCAAATATTAGTTGACCATATATGCGAGGGTTTATTTCTGGCCTCTCAATTCTGTTCCATTGGTCTATGTGTCTGTTTTTTATGCCATACCATACCATTCTGATTACTGTAGCTTTGTAATATAGTTTGAAATCAGGAAGTGTGATGTCTCCAGCTTTGGTCTTCTTTCTTAGGCTTGCTTTGGTTATTTGAGGTCTTTTGTGGTTCCATACAAATTTTAAGATTGTTTTTTATACCTATATGAAAAATGCTATTGGAATTTTGATATGGATTGCTTTGAATATTAGATGGCTCTGGGTAGTATTGACATTTTAACAATATTAATTCTTCCAAATGATAAACACAGGATATCTTTCCATTTATTTGCGCCTTCTTCAATTTCTTTCATCAAAGTCTTACAGTTTTCAGTGTACATATCTTTCACTTCCTTGGTTAAATTTATTCCTAAGTATTTTATTATGTTTGATGCTATTGTAAATGGGATTGTTTTCTTTTTCATGTATTTTGTTGTTAGAATATAAAAATGCTACATACTCAGCATTTTGCATGTTGATTTTGTATACTGCAACTTTACTGAATTCATTTATTAGTTCTAACAGGTTTTTGGTGGCGTCTTTAGGATTTTCTCTATATAAGATCACATCATCAGCAAATAGAGACAATTTTACTTCTTCCTTTCTGATTTGGAATGAATGAGCAAACGTCTTCAGCAAGGAGCACGGCTCTCTGGGGTGCCATCACACCTTTCCCCAGCCCATCAAATATTTACAGCATGGGCTTTGATAAGAGACTTCTGCCTTCTGTCAGTCCCTTATTCAGCACTCTGTTCCCCTTTGGTGCTCCAGCAGAGGGCTAAGACCAGTTATTTTCCTTGGCCATTGCTATAGACTGAATGTTTGTGTCCCTCCAAAATTTATATGGTAAAGCTTAATCCCCAACACGTTGACATTTGGAGATTTGGCCTTTGGGAGGTGATTAGGTCACAGGGCAGACTCCTCCTCATAAATGAGATTACTGCCCTTATAAAAGAGACTACAGAGAGCTTCTTTGCTCCTTCTACCACTGGAGGACACAGGAATAGGCATCTGTCTGTGAACCAAGAAGCAGGTTCTCACCTGACACTGAATCTACCAGGACCTTGAACTTGGACTTACCAGCCTCTAGAACTGTGAAAAATAAATGTTCGTTGTTTAAGCCACCCAGTCAATAGTATTTTTGTTACAGTAGCCAGAATGGACTGAGATAACTATCCATTAAGGAACATACCAGCACCTATATTATAGGACATGAGGCTCAAACTTCTTGAGAATGTTTTTGAGTGAACTCACTCCTTAAGTGGAACAAACCCACCTTCCTTCCACTTAAAGATCTCCACCAGCCCTTTCTTTGGATGCTGGGAAAGGTCTTTGCCAGCCTAAGGTTATGACTGGGAAAGAAACCTGAGAGCTTCTGATAGAATCTCAGCCATATGCCATGACCGAAAGCTTGCTGGTGCTCAAGGCAAGTAGCTGCCCTCAATGAATCTTAACAAATTACCCTTAAAAGACTAAAGCTTCCCTTCCCCACTCACTTCCACCTCCGTTATCTCCAGAAAGACACTGAGGACTCTTTGGCTAAGAATTTATACAGTCATGGCTGGAGCAGTAACCTCAAAAGTTATCCTCGGGCTTCCCTGGTGGCGTGGTGGTTGAGAGTCCGCCTGCCGATGCAGGGGACACGGCTTCGTGCCCCGGTCCTGGAAGATCCCACGTGCCGCGGAGCGGCTGGGCCCGTGAGCCATGGCCGCTGAGCCTGCGCGCCCGGAGCCTGTGCTCCGCAGCGGGAGAGGCCACAACAGTGAGAGGCCCGCGTACCGCAAAAAAAAAAAAGTTCTCCTCATATAGCTAAAGGGAGAGTCATGAATTAATATATGTCAGCTTTGGGTCCAGTTTTTATTTTTTCCTTCTTGTGAGCTTAGGTTGTCTCAACCCTGGAAACAAATGTTTGCTCTTTGAAGGGTGTGTGGGTACACAGTTAGCTCAACATTTGGACAATGAGAAGTCTGCCTTCTTGGCTTGCCCTGTACTCCTTCCTGGGCTCTCTTCAAGCTCCCATGAAGCATTAATCCACACTGAATGACCCAGACTTAGATAAATATTCTACTGGAGGCTGCTGTGGACCCCACAGTGAGACCAAACCTGTGGGGAAGGGCCAAGGTTTCCTGAAAGATGACCATTATTTGTATATATGTCCCACATCTTCTTTATCCATTCATCTGTCGATGGACATTTAGGTTGTTTCCATGTTTTGGCTATTGTGAATAGTGCTGCTATGAGCATAGGGATGCATGTATCTTTTTGAATTATAGTTTTTTCTGGGTATATTCCCAGGAGTGGGATTGCTGGATCATAGCGTAATTCTATTTTCAGTTTTCTGAGGAACCGCCGTACTGTTCTCCATAGTGGCTGCACCAACTTGCATTCCCACCAACAGTGTAGGAGGGTTCCCTTTACTCCACACCCCCTCCAGCATTTGTCATTTGTAGACGTTTTAATGATGGCCATTCTGACAGGTGTGAAGTGGTGACTCATTGTAGTTTCGATTTGCATCTCTCTGATATTAAATTCGTGATGTTGAGCATCTTTTTAGTGCCTACTGGCCATCTGTATGTCTTCTTTGGAGAAATGTTTATCAAGGTCTTCTACCCATTTTTCAATTGGGTTGTTTGCTTTTTCGTTGTTGAGTTGTATGAACTGTTCGTATATTTTGGAGATTAAGCCCTTGTCTGTTGCATCATTTGAAAATCGGCCATTGTTGACTCCCTGACTCCCAACCTCTGATATGTATGAGCACAGACATGCTGCTTAGCTTCTATTTGCCTCAGTTTCTTCATCTCTAAGGTGGGTGTCGTGAGAGTACCTACCTCATAGGGTTTGGTGAGGACTAAATTAGTTAAGGTATGGAAAGCATCTAGAAGTACATGGCACATAGAAAGCACTTGATCAAATAGTAATTATGGATACTAATTATCTCTATGTTGGAAGTAAGGGGCACCTAAGAGGAAGGGAACCAGGTTAGGACCTGTGTGTGCCAGTGAGGGAGATCTCTGTGAGTGGTAGAGTTTCTTGGGTTATGGTCAGCTCTAAGTGAACTATGTTACACTGTAATTTTTCTGAATTACCTACAGCACTTCGTTAAACCTGAAATTCCTGCACCGTCTGGTATAAGGTAGGGGTGTTCTGGAAAATAAAGTGTCAGGACAGCAGAGGAATCAATCTGTCTGCCCCTGCCCCAGGGGGACTGAGTCAGAGTTCCAGGAGTGAAGGGAGGGGGTCTGGTCCATGGGGGAGCCAGCAGCCTGCAGAGGGGCCCACAATAGTCACAAGCATAGGAAGAGGCCTCAGGGGTCCCAGATTTGCCAGAGGAAACTGTTGGAAGGGGAATGGTTGGAGGGGGTGATGGATGCTTGGGTTACCTGGGAAAGATTTTCTCCATATTTCTTCTGTATTCCTGCCTGCTTGGCCATGTAAGTTCACAAAGCACCTAAGAGCAAAACCCAGCCCAGGATGAATGTTCTGGTCTTCTCCACGCAGTGAGATGAAAATGACTATTGGCAACTCCTACTTTGACTCCAACTCATCCGGGCACCTGAGAACTACAGGGTTGGTGATGTGGACTCCATCCAGGATCTTGCCCTTCTCTCTCCTTCTTCTCTTTCCCCCACCCCAGTTAGAGAAGTAGTTCATCCATCCAACCATCAGGTAGAACCCTCCAAAGGTCACAACACAAAAGCAGTTCGCAGTGCATCTTTGTTTCCAGCTGCAGCTTTATTTCCACTTCAAAATCTATTTGTAAAAGTCACGGGACTGCCACGAATGCCACATACCATTCAGCAGAAAGCCGAAAAGAAGAGCACAGGTAGATGGACTCAGCTGCGCCACCTCCCCAGTGACTGGGGGAGGACAAGCCAAGCAGATCCTGGAGGTCAGCTGAGTCTTTAGCGGAACAGGAAAGCCCAGGGTCAAGGGGAAAATAACACAGACCCTGCGTGGGGGGCTTGCAGTAAAGGCAGGAAAACACCAGGACATTAAGAAGAAGGCCCTCAGGTCCCTCCCCTTGCCCAAGAACACCACACCATTTGTTAGAAAGTTTGCCTACTGTGTCCCCAGTAGCAAAGCACAGATACAGTTTTACCAGCAGGAGCTCAGAAACACGCTAAGAGCCAAAGGCAAAGCGGTCTGGGGATTAGGGGTTGATTTTCAGCCCAAGACACAAAGCCAGCTCAGACTTCTGAATTTTTCCATCCTTATTCACATCGCAGTGACGCAAAAGAATCTCCCGGAACTTATCAAGGTCCACCCCGCTGATGCTGGGCTGAGGACAATAAAAATAACATGTCAGTAGGCAAGCCAATGGCAGTCCCACCCTTTCATGCCACCCTGCCTCCCCTCCGTGTTTGCTAAGCTTGGGTGACACCCTGCCTTCTGAGAGCCCCTCCCTGGAGACAGGCCACGAGGGGGTGATTCTGTCTCCTCATCCCACCAAATGTTGCCAAGGATGAGTCTTCTGCCAACAAGTTCATTTCTCAGCATGTCCTTTCAGGCAAAAGAATGTCTATTCCCACATCACTTCTCTGCAGTTCTAACAGAAAGCCGGCCTTTTTCTCAACCATAATAAAGATATTTTGCCTTAGAGCAGAGGATCGTCACCAAGATTCTGTCTCGCTACGCTGCTGAGAGAAGGCACATTTATTATCTCCCCGTGGGAGGCTTCTGTGCCTCTAGTTTTTAAAAGGGTTACAATGCATGAAAATCTAACTAAAGAATTATGTTGTGGAGCTGGATAGGCCCCATCACATTTATTCCAAGGGACTGTTTCAGGGGCTAAGAAGGGATTGTGAATCAGGTAAGCTAGGAAAATATTCTAAACTCAAAGGCCTGCAAAAGTGAGCAATGCCGGAGCTAAGTGATTCTCCCTCGGTTATTGTATTTAATCCTCGCGGTAACTTTGCAAAGTGAATGATTATGCCTCGTTTACAGATTAGGACACGGAGGCTCAGAAAGAGCTGAGACATCTTGCGAAGCTAGAAAGTGGCAACAGCATTTTTGATCCCAAGTCTTTTGTCTCCAATTAAGTGCTCATTTCACCAGTTCTCTCTGCTCTCATGGCGAAATCGCTGGCCTAATGCAGCTGTATGAATGGTGATGAATCTAAATTTAAAAGTCAGTGTCTGGAGAGAAAGGAGAAAATCATATTTCCAAACCCCTTGATTGTGGACTAGTTATGAGTGAGTAGCAGAGGCTCACTCTGCAGGATTTGATTTCAGGAACCCTTGGAAGCAGCCCTTATCACCCAACCCCACCCCAAGGTTTCCTCACTTCCGAAGAAAGCTCTAGAAAACCTGCAGTAGGAAACAAAACCTTTCATTCTGCAACTAGACAGCCATATTAAGACAAGCTAATTTGCAATGTCCCACAGGGTAAATGACTGACACGAAATCTACCCCTGATAGCAGGTTTTAACAGAGCGAAGGAGGGGAGAGAACAGCAGGAACGGGGAGCCATACGGCAGAGCAAGAAGAAAAAACGCCAAAGCGGATTCTGGGAGATATCAGGAGGTGAAAGAGCCTGGGGCCAGAAGCTAAACTTGGCGAACTTCACTCCTCTGCCGAGAATCCCTGACTGATTGAACTAAGAGGCTAACACGTAACACATTGTCAATAGGTTCTCTTGTCGGGGCTCTAGAGGATAGCTCCCTGGGTGTCAGTGCCAGGCAGGTATAGATGTGGCCTGAGGAAAAGGGGCCTAGAGGTCCTGAACACAGCAAGCTACACTCTGTGGCTCTGTATTACAGGCTCATTTGTTGTATGGTTACAAGTGGGGATATTTGGTTTTCAGTATCCTCAAACCACTTCTGCTAAATCCTTTCTGCAGCAAGTGACACCCTGCCCCAGGATCCTTTTAGTAAATTCCCACACTTAGAAAAGACTTGGGTGGTAGTCATGTACATATTAGCATATATTAATTTGCCAAGGCGTTTATGCAATACCAAACTATTCTAAGCTCTTTTTTTATTTTTTCTAATTTGTTTCATTTAAGTGAGTAGAAATATCTTAGGTTGTGTGCAGGCATGTGTTGGGGAGGCAGTTGTGGGTATGAATGTGGGTGTGTGTATAAAGGAAGTTTCTTTGGAGCTTTTGAGTTGTGGGTTTTGGGTTTTGTGGGGGTTTTTTAAATTTTATTTATTTATTTTTGGCTGCGTTGGGTCTTTTTTGCTGCACGCAGGCTTTTCTCTGGTTGTGGCGAGCGGGGGCTACTCCTCGTTGCGGTGGGTGTGCTTCTCATTGTGGTGGCTTCTCTTGTTGTGGAGCACGGGCTCTAGGCAGGTGGGCTTCAGTAGTTGTGGCACGAGGGCTCAGTAGCTGTGGCTCGCAGGCTCTAGGGCGCAGGCTCAGTATTTGTGGTGCGTGGGCTTAGTTGCTCCGCAGCATGTGGGATCTTTCCGGACCAGGACTCGAACCCGTGACCCCTGCATTGGCAGGCTAATTCCCAACCACTGCAGCACCAGGGAAGCCCTTGAGTTATGTTTTTAATGCTTGACAAATCACCAGGAGTCAGGAGGACTGAATGCCACTGCTAAAAAAATGCTTGGATCACAGAAGACAAATCATTTGAAACCACTGAGGGCTTCCATTTTAATAACAAGTTGCCAATATAAATGTATGCAGGTTCCTGATCTAAGGCCTCTATGAGTCCCCTCTTGCCAACCATCTTCTTGTCAACAACAGAGAAAATCAGATGGTGTACCTAGCAGGGAAAAGAATAAACTTTTGGAGGCCTGGGGGCAGGACCTCTCATCATCTCCAGGCAGACACCCTGGTCATCTCTGGCATCCCTTTTATTTGGCTTCCAACATTCTTTGTTCACATTGCTACTTCTCCTTGGTGGGTGCTTGGAATCTTGAATGTCTTGCCTTCCCACTTTCTAGTTTAGGTTGTAGATTCTTGTGTTGATTTTCTTGTAGATTCTTGTGTTGATTTCCTTGCTGTGCTAAGTGAGCTACAGGATTTCAAAAAGTCTTGTGTAGAAATTATGGTGTCTGCTCCCTTAGGGACTTGCTATCTAATCACACCGTTGGAGGACAACCTTGGGTAGCATTTTCCAGAGGTTAAAGAAAAGGGTGGGTGTTCTGGTAACCAAATAATTTTGTTAACACAAATTCAACATATGCATCATATATGACTGTACAAGAATTAAAAGGCTATAAAATAAGCTTACTTCAGGGTTATTATTGCAAACATTGGGGATCCTGACCAGGACTGTATGTTTAGAAACTGAACCAGCTCCCTGCTGACCCCATGGCATGCTCTGATAGTTGCTTTTAAAATAAATCCCAGGTACTAGTTTAATTGTCCTGTGGCCCTTTCTTATAAGATGAAAATAAAGAAATAAGTCACAGGAGATGGCTCTACTTTATGAAGCTGAGAAATGTCAGATCCTCAGTGGTCTCAATGTCAGGGTCTCAATGACCCAGTGGTCATACTTCACTACATCTTTCAAATTGTACGTGAATATATATTTAAGCAACCTGGAAGACTAGAAAGATCCAATAAAGATAGGCACCCTCAATCATCTGGCTTCAGGGGAGAACATTAGTAACTAATTACTGTGTACATACTTTTTAGCTCAACAGATCAGCCTCCTATAAACTGCTTTTGTATTCCTGACCACAGTCTGACCCAGTCCTTAGAAATCAGCTGTCTCAAATTGTCTGGTACTGACATGGAGAAGTGCTTTTTTGTTGCCCCAGTAGCCCCACAGAAATAGAGGGGCAAGGACAAAAGTGGTGGGGATCCTCTGATTTCCCATAGAGGTGATATAAGCCCATCAAAGAGTGAGGCGGATTTCTGCCTCCAGCTCAGGTTTTTAGATGGTCATGAATTTTTCCCTTGAATTTTCTCTAGAAAAATGTCTTCTCTGCTCCCTTGCTGGTTTAGGTTTTACTTCCATCATCTCCCATTAACCTTTGGAAGCCATTGCCAAACCCAGAGACGGTTGAAAGATAATTGAAAGGATCTGAAGCCTCTGGGCTCTACACTCAGGCAATCAGGGGCCCTGGCTCCACAGCAAAGAGGAGGCCACACAGCTCTGGAAAACAGGTTCCCCATCCCATTTATTCTATCAAAAGCAAATTAAAACTCCAGTTAGGCAAGGCCTTCTGCTGTGCACCTTTAATGTCCCATAGATAATTGCTCACTTTCTATTATAGAAGTCATTCTGGCATTAAATAGGTGATGAGTGAAATGGGATTTTAATTTAGCAAGCAGTGTGAAAGGCAATATCACAGCAACACCCAGCAACTATTCTGGCTGTGCAAATGTTGGTGAAATCTCCAACAGGAGCACCACGTGAAAGGGACGGAGAAGTGGCAAGGGGCCAGTTGGGATGGGACTAATGAGAGTTAGGAGGCATCCTGATAAGAGAAATCTCATCCACGCCTGCTTAACTGCAGTATGTAAACTTCCTGAAGATTTACGCAAAAATCGGTATCTGGGCATTTTTCCATGGCAAAACGCCATAGTTTTAATCAGATTTTTCAAAAAGGTCTGAGACTCCAAAAACCGTTAATAATTGTTGCTACTCAAATTTATTGCCATCTGGGCCAATCAGGAAATGACGATTATGTCCTATACAAACCTCAAAAGAAATCCCTAAGGATATGAGACTATGAAATTCAGTGTCTGTACAGTCTCATAGAAAAACACCCACACAGGAGTTGGAAAGTATCTGTTTAACTGGATCGTGCAGCCAGTCAGTACAATTCATCAAGATCTCAAAGGAGATTGCTTTTTTAAACATTGTTTACCCTACGTGAAACAGCTCTGTGATGTAGATATGATCTAAATATCATCAGTCCCAATCACTGCCTTGCTAGGCAAAACAGCCATCTTAGGCTAGGTGTTAGAGCAGCCCCTTGGTGTTTAAAAAAAAAAAAGAGAGAGAGAGAGAATCCCAAGTATGGGATTTATTACATGAAATTTAAAGTTTTAGTTATTCTAATAACCAAGTCCACAGGAGAAGGACTTTCTGTAATCAAAAAATAAAGCAGTAAGATATATAGTGACACTGTGCTCCTTTGGTAAAATAGATGACATTCAAATGATGGTAACAAGAAGCTTCTATGGGGGCTTCATTTAATTGAAATTACAAATGATCTTAAGAGAGAAGAGAGATTTTTTGGGCTTCAAAGTTTGAAAGCTCAAAGTTTGTTAAACAGACTACATCCCTAGATTTTCTCCAGCATTAATCTTTGGCCCTACTGATTCCCCAAAATAAACAGTGGAGTCAAAACGACAACCCCAGTCCATGATGGGGATGATCTACACAGCCTCGTGAAGTTACCTGGACGAGCTCCATCATGTCTTTGACAAACCCATCCACTTCTGGGCCTTCTAGGGCTCCAGTTTTACTCTGAAAAATAAAAGATCCAATCAACCAAATATCATTTTCTTAAGTCAGAAAGCTTAAAGAATAAATTATACAAATAGACCAAATCTTTTGTGACTGCAAACAAGTTTGGAAGTGGCACGTTCCAACTTATCGTCTCTGTGCAGGATGTGAACGCTCCACATAAATCGGAAGCACGCACTGTAAATAATTCCCTCCATTTAAGCAAATGGGAAGCAGTAGTTTTGAGTTCCTTGGCTCTTACAAATAGCATTAATATGACATGTACTGACTCTATTTGCTTCCCAGATACTAGGACTCAGTTCAGACTAGTGCTAATTGAACATCCACTGATCCTTTGAAGGCTAGATTGACATTTTTAAATTTTGCTTTATGATTTAGCAATGATTTAATGAGTATCAAAACACATTTTAAATTCAAGAGAGACTAGATTGAGTGAGCATATTAGAATTACTATATGGTTCATGCATAAAGTCTTTTATTTTTTCTACCCATTTTATAAGAATGCCTATAAAATACAATACATATTAACATATTTCAGTTTCTTCTCTAAAGTTCCAGTTAATGATAAGTCATCCATTCTCCTCAAGTTTTTCTAATCCTGAACCTTGAACATATTATAAAAACTCATTCCCTTAGTGTATTTACCAGACACTAATACAGTACTTGCCATATGCCAGGAACTCCTCGAAAAGCTTACGAACATGAATTCATTTAATTCTCATATAACAAGCCCATGAGGTAGGTATTATCATTTTCCCCATCACCCTAATTTTATAGATAAGGAAAATGAGGCACAGGGAGGTTAAGAAATTTGCCCAAGGTCACACAGCTCATGAGCCGTGATTCAAACCCAGGTAATTGGTCACAGAGTCCTATATACTTAAACAGTTTGCTAGACTGCCTCTTCCGGGTGATTTTCTTTTCTGCTCAGAATATGACACACAGATATCCAGTCTGATTAGTTTCAGGATCTCTTATGACCTTTCTCAACTTTCTTTTTGTTTTCCTTGCTCCGTGCATTATCCCACCTTGTCCTCAAGAAATTCAACCAATTTGCCATACTTTGTTCTTTAGAATTATTATTTTCTCCCCTCTAAAGAAGGACCAAATAATAGTCTTATAAGAGAAATAGATTTTGTGCCAAATATGTCTGACTTTCCCCCTGTTTCTTTAGGGTGGTTTTGTTTTTTTTATTTGACTGCTTTTGTGTTTGAGCATACTATGATAGATAGAGACCAAGAAGGAGAAACTTTCTTTTAGCTTGGTTACAAGGAGCAAAGAAATAATAATGGGTTTCCCTGGTGGCGCAGTGGTTGAGAGTCCGCCTGCCGATGCAGGAGACACGGGTTCGTACCCCGGTCCGGGAAGATCCCACATGCCGCGGAGCGGCTGGGCCCGTGAGCCATGGCCGCTGAGCCTGCGCGTCCGGAGCCTGTGCTCCGCAACGGGAGAGGCCACAACAGTGAGGGGCCTGCGTACCGCAAAAAAATAAAAATAATAATGTGATTTTATTCTCTTCTCCACCATAAGTACTACTCCTATGTCTATTTTTACTTAGTTCTCAGAAGTTTCATAGAGAAGCTGAGGGTACCTTGACATAGCAACACACATGTGCGATTGCTGTTCGTTATATAAGTTTAGGGTCTGTAAGTAGGATGACCCCACATAAGGGCTAAAAAAGCTTCCTACCTAAAGATGGCCAGCACAATATATTGAAAAGGCACACTTACGACATCATAGTGAGCAAAGATTTTCTCAAAGTCCCTCTTTCTTTCTTCAGTGGAACAAGCCTGTATATGGAGAAAGCATTATGTCAGTCAGCAGTGTGAAACTTGTACAATTCTTCCACGGTCTTAGACAACTTTTATAAACTTTGAGTCAACAGTTCCTCATCCCTTAATTCTGACACTGAGCCTTATCAGTCTCTAGATAAATTAAAGGCAACACAATTAGATACCTTTCTTCCCTCCCTCTCAAATCTATAGAGCAACATGAATGATACAAATCCACCTAGAGAAATGCCACCACTTACATCCATTTTAAATTGGAGAAGGAAGTTTTCCTGAAGAGCCAGAATCCTAAATGGGGGGGAAAAAATCAAAAAACATTATCCACACGATGATCTATAACCTCTCAATTACAAGTAGATTTAAAACTCTGGTGTGAGGAAAAGGGCAGGCAATTTCCAGGTTATTCTGCAGAATAGGGTAGGTGCTTAAAAAATAGGAATTTGTACAATATAAAAACAAATAAAGACGGGAAGGACTTTCACAAGGATTAGTAGTCACCATAGAGAGACATCTAAAAATTCCAGCAAGGTTGCAGGTACACGATCAATATGCAAAATTCAGTTGCATTTCGATATACTAGTAATGGCCAATCCGAAAAAGGAATTAGGAAAACCATTCCAGGGCTTCCCTGGTGGCGCAGTGGTTGAGAGTCCGCCTGCCGATTCAGGGGACGCGGGTTCGTGCCCCGGTCTGGGAAGATCCCACATGCCGCGGAGCGGCTGGGCCCGTGAGCCATGGCCGCTGAGCCTGCACGTCCAGAGCCTGTGCTCTGCAACGGGAGAGGCCACAACAGTGAAAGGCCCGCGTACCGCAAAAAAAAAAAAATACCATTCCATTTACAACAGTATCAAAAAGAATAAAATACTTAGGAATAAATATGGCAAAAGAGACCTAAGACTTATAGACTGAAAACTATAAAACGATGTTGAAGAAAAGCAAAGAAGAATTAAATAATAGTATTAAGGACATCCTGTGATCATGAGTTAGAAGACTTAATATTTTTAAGATGGCAATGCTCCTCAAATTTATCTACAGATCCAACACAATTCCTATAAAAATCCCAGTTGCCTTTTTTTGCAGAAATTGGTAATCTGATAATTGATGATCTGCAATTAATGTGGAAATGCAAGGGATTCAGAATAGCCATAACGACACTTTTTAAAAGGGTAAATTACATAGTATATAAATTATACTCAATAAAAAATTATGTATTTCTCTTTCCTGCATAACTACAATTATACTTCAGTGGAATAGAATCAGTTTCAAAAGGCTAAAGCATTGGATTTGTGTCGAATTTATAATCATGGGTATATAGAGAGAAAGGCAGAAAAAAATATCATACAACAATTTGGAAAGTTTTACTCCTTTGGATGCCCAGGGTAGAGAGAATTAAGTTGAGCCAAATAGAGGGTAGAATACCCTGAGACCCTGCAAGGAATACTGTCCTCATCTCTTTGCTGGCACCAAGCCGTCTAAAGTATGTTGCCAGTCAGAGGACATATACTCTAGAGGTGATTGTCTAGGAGTAATCGGGCTACATTTCACAACTGGGGGTAGAGAAGGAAGATTCCCATGTGTAAATGTTTTAAGACCTTTTTTTCATTGAATTAGTTTCTTATTGCTGCTATAACAAACTACCACAAACTTAGTGGCTTAAAACAACACAAATTAATATCTTATAGTACTGGAACTCAGAAGTCTGAAATGGATTTCACTGGTGTTTCAAGGTGTTGACAGGGCTGTATTCCTTATGGAGACTCTAGGGGGAAATCTGTTTTCCTGCCCTTTTCAGCTTCTAGAAGCTGCCTGCATTCTTTGGCTTATGGCCCCTTCCTCTGCTTCAAAGCCAGCAATATAACACCTTCAACTTTCTCTGTGATTCTGATCTTCTGCCTCCTCCTTCCATGTTTATCTGCAGGGGGGCTTTTCGTTTATCACAGGGATAGAATGGCCATGACTAGTGCTCTGCTTCACTGTCCAGTGTACAATTGCCATCCAGCCTGACCCTGAGGAACCTGGTATTATAGTTACTCCCTCTAAGGGTTCTATCCATGTATTCTTTTTTTTTTAACATCTTTATTAGAGTATAATTGCTTTACAATGGTGTGTCAGTTTCTGCTTTATAACAAAGTGAATCAGTTATACATATACATATGTCCCCATATCTCTTCTCTCTTGCATCTCCCTCCTTCCCACCCTCCCTATCACACCCCTCTAGGTGGTCACAAAGCACCAAGCTGATCTCCCTGTGCTATGTGGCTGCTTCCCACACATTTGGTAGTATATATAAGTCCATGCCACTCTCTCACTTCGTCCCAGCTTACCCTTCCCCCTTCCCATGTCCTCAAATCCATTCTCTACATCTGCATCTTTATTCCTGTCCTGCCCCTAGGTTCTTCAGAACCTTTTTTTTTTTTTAGATTCCATATATATGTGTTAGCATATGGTATTTACTTTTCTCTTTCTGACTTACTTCACTCTGTATGACAGTCTCTAGGTCCATCCATCTCACTACAAATAACTCAGTTTCATTCCATTTTATGGCTGAGTAATATTCCATTGTATATATGTGCCACATCTTCTTTATCCATTCATCTGTCGATGGACACATAGGTTGCTTCCATGCCCTGGCTATTGTAAATAGAGCTGCAGTGAACAGTTTGGTACATGACTCTTTTTGAATTATGGTTTTCTCAGGGTATGCCCTGTAGTGGGATTGCTGGGTCATGTGGTAGTTCTATTTTTAGTTTTTTAGGGAACCTCCATACTGTTCTCCATAGTGGCTGTATCAATTTACATTCCCACCAACAGTGCAAGAGGGTTCCCTTCTCTCCACACCCTCTCCAGCATTTATTGTTTGTAGATGTTTTGATGGTGGCCATTCTGACCAGTGTGAGATGATATCTCATTGTAGTTTTGATTTGCATTTCTCTAATGATTAATGATGTTGAGCATTCTTTCATGTGTTTGCTGGCAATCTGTATATCTTCTTTGGATAAATGTCTATTCAGGTCTTCTGCCCATTTTTGGGTTGGGTTGTTTGTTTTTTTGATATTGAGCTGCTTGTAAAATGTGGAGATTAATCCTTTGTCAGTTGCTTCATTTGCAAATATTTCTCCCATTCTGAGGGTTGTCTTTTCATCTTGTTTATGGTTTCCTTTGCTGTGCAAAAGCTTTTAAGTTTCATTAGGTCCCATTTGTTTATTTTTGTTTTTATTCCCATTTCTCTAGGAGGTGGGTCAAAAAGGATCTTGCTGTGATTTGTGTTGTAGAGTGTTCTGCCTGTGTTTTCCTCTAAGAATTTGATGGTGTCTGGCCTTACATTTAGGTCTTTAATCCATTTTGAGTTTATTTTTGTGTATGGTGTTAGGGAGTGTTCTAATTTCATTCTTTTATATGTAGCTGTCCAGTTTTCCCAGCACCACTTATTGAAGAGACTGTCTTTTCTCCATTGTATCCTTGCCTCCTTTGTCATAGATTAGTTGACCGTAGGTGCGTGAGTTTATCTCTGGGCTTTCTATCCTGATCCATTGATCTATATTTCTGTTTTTGTGCCAGTACCATATTGCCTTGATTACTGTAGCTTTGTAGTATAGTCTGAAGTCAGGGAGTCTGATTCCTCCAGCTCTGTTTTTTTCCCTCAAGACCACTTTGGCTATTCAGGGTCTTTTGTGTCTCCATACAAATTTTAAGATTTTTTGTTTTATTCTGTAAAAAATGCCATTGGTAATTTGATAGGGATTGCACTGAATCTGTAGATTGCTTTGAGTAATATAGTCATTTTCACAATATTGATTCTTCCAATCCAAGAACATGGTATATTTCTCCATCTGTTTGTATCATCTTTAATTTGTTTCATCAGTGTCTTATAGTTTTCTGCATACAGGTCTGTTGTCTCCCTAGGTAGGTTTATTCCTAGGTATTTTACTCTTTTTGTTGCAGTGGTAAATGGGAGTGTTTCCTTAATTTCTCTTTCAGATTTTTCATCGTTAGTATATAGGAGTGCAAGAGATTTCTGCGCATTAATTTTGTATCCTGCAACTTTACCAAATTCATTGATTAGGTCTAGTAGTTTTCTGGTGGCATCTTTAGGATTCTCTATGTATAGTATCCTGTCATCTGCAAACAGTGACAGCTTTACTTCTTATTTTCCAATTTGGATTCCTTTTGTTTCTTTTTCTTCTCTGATTGCTGTGGCTAAAACTTCCAAAACTATGTTGAATAACAGTGGTGAGAGTGGGCAACCTTGCCTTGTTCCTGATCTTAGTGGAAATGGTTTCAGTTTTTCACCATTGAGGACGATGTTGGCTGTGGGTTTGTCATATATGGCCTTTATTTATGTTGAGGAAAGTTCCCTCTATGCCTACTCTCTGGAGGGTTTTTATCATAAATGGGTGTTGAATTTTGTTGAAAGCTTTCTCTGCATCTATTGAGATGATCATATGGTTTTTCTCCTTCAATTTGTTAATATGGTGTATCACATTGATCTGCATATATTGAAGAATCCTTGCATTCCTGGAATAAACCCCGCTTGATCATGGTGTATGATCCTTTTCATGTGCTGTTGGATTCTGTTTGCTAGTATTTTGTTGAGGATTTTTGCATCTATGCTCATCAGTGATATTGGCCTGTAGTTTTCTTTCTTTGTGACATCTTTGTCTGGTTTTGGTATCAGGGTGATGGTGGCCTCATAGAATGAGTTTGGGTGTGTTCCTCCCTTTTCCATGTATTCTTTTTTTTTTTTTTTTTTTTTCGGTACGCGGGCCTCTCACTGCTGCGGCCTCTCCCGCTGCGGAGCACAGGCTCCGGACGCGCAGGCTCAGCGGCCATGGCTCACGGGCGCAGCCACTCCGCGGCATGTGGGATCCTCCCGGACCGGGGCACGAACCCATGTCCCCTGCATCGGCAGGCAGACTCTCAACCACTGCGCCACTAGGGAAGCCCTCCATGTATTCTTGATCCAATGATTTCAACTCTCTATCTGCTCAGAATCTCTTTTTACCTTTTTGTGGACAATCAGAGGTTGTTTTGAGGTCACCTAGACTTGACAGAAACATGCTGACGTCATCATGTGTCACAATACCAACCTCACAGACAGCACTTTTGCAGATACTGGACCACTTCTGCTGTCATCCTCCCCTCTTCCACTTCTAACCTGCAGACACTTGGCGCCCCACGGAGGATACACCAACACTCAGAGACCACAGGGTGCAGCTGTGAGTCTGATTCTGTTGTTATCTGTCCTGAACTAACGATTCAGTATTCTCAGAATCAGTGAATGGGATTCAGGACATTTTTTTGTTGTGGGACACTTATGTAGGACCATGAATGTCTGGCCTTTGAGGGCAGGGCTGGCCCATTTATAAAATATTTTGAAAATGTGCATTGTGCTTTTCTGGGGAGAAGTGCTTTTATGATCTTCACAAAGATATGTTACCCCTAAAGATTCACCTATTCTTTAAGACTTCAGGTGAGACTTGATCTCTGCCTTTCAAAAAGAAGTGTATGGTGTCAGCAAACTTGTTCCCCTAGGAACATGTTTCTGAATCTATGACACCATTTTCACACTACTCACCTTGCCAAGTCATTAAGATCCAACCGGCCATCATTATTTTTGTCAAAGATCTTCATCTGGAATGCAGAAGGGGAAAGGAGTGTAAGAAATACTTGCAATGGGAATTTATTTTGAAAGTCATTAAAGTGCTTTTCTGTTTTGCTCTTCTGGTTATATATTTGTCTAAATTGGCTGAGGTTGACTCATATCATAGAGTACTCTCTATAGAAGAAATAGTTTTCCATGAAGGCAAAAGTAGCTGAGGAGGATATGATGTAGGAGAAAGGCTGCCTTGTGTAGGCCTCAGAGGATTGTAGGAAGGAAAAGAGAGAGAGAAGCAGAGATGGAAGAGTAAAGTAGATGTGTGACCTAGCTCTGCTGGAAGGGGATCTGGAGGGAGAGGAGAACTAGCTAAGGAAGGACAACTTTGAGCGGACAGAGTTGCTGGGGCTTAGCTTTCCTGGGACCCTCTGAGCACCCAAGGGTTTGGAGGCTGAGTCAAGGACCAGTGGACCTTCTATGGGGCCAGCTGAGTATGAGGTGATGCTGGAACAGAGGATGGGGGTGGATCACTGAATCAGCAAGCTGGAAGGAGGATATGGCAGAGAATTAGTGGTCCGCATCCGGCAAGAGTTAGAGGATGGCTTCAACCATGAATGTCAGCCAAGTAGCAGCAACTGCGTGTTCAACAGGCATCACCATGGAAACCAGAGCATTGTGCCTTGGGACCTCGACTCCTCCCCTTCACCATGAGGTCCTATAAGCTGCTTTTTCTCTCCTTACCCAGCTTGATGACATTTTTAGAGAAGGGTCTGGGTTGGATCCAGAGGACTGAGAAATCTAAGAGACTGAGCTTTTCCTTTGGCAGAGACTTAGCCTTATTCAAAGAGGCTGTTTGAATTTATTAGATCAGGCTAAATTTGTTTTTTTTTTACATCTTTATTGGAGTATAATTGCTTTACAGTGGTGTGTTAGTTTCTGCTTTATAACAAAGTAAATCAGCTATACATATACATATATCCCCATATCTCCTCCCTCTTGCGTAGATCAGACAAAGTTTTAAACAAGATATAAGAGGTTCGTTCTTAGAAAGCTAGATTATCTTGAGTTTTAAGCAAATAGTAGCTCAGCTTGAAAGACATGGGCCCATCTTTATTGCTGTGCAAACTTACACAGCACGTGTAAGGGGGAAAAGCCCTTTGCTCAAAATTGGCTCAAGGAAGAACTGAACACTAATGTGTAAATTATGCTTCCGCCCATCAGAAAATTGGTTATGTGGTTCACGTAAGAATCAGAATCAGAAAAAAAAAAAAATCACTTGCTTAATTTTACTACCCCTGTGTGTGTACGCATGGGGGTGATTAATACACATATTCCCCTGTGTCTACTCTTCTAGTTGACTGGGACATCTTTGACTACAAGAAATACGCATAACAAGGGAAGCTTGAGACATGCCTATTGCACCAGACCAGAAATCAGACCTCTTGTCGCATTAGTAAAGTCATATGATCTCTTTGGGTGCAGCTTATTCAGCTATAGCTGTGCCCATGATTTTAACTCTCCTTATCAGAAGAACCCTATTTTCAAATAAAATTCTGCATGGTGCTTGAATGTATAAAGCAAAGAAATGGAGCTGTACAAGTAGTGGGTGGAAGCGGGCTGGAGCTTTGTCCTCTCGGTTCCCTCTCAATCCTGAAGTGTTGCCTCTGAACCCAAGGGTTTCTTAGAATCCAACAGTCCAATAACCATTGACCGAATTAGGGCCCAGAGAGCATCCAGCTCTGAAAATTAATGATTTCATGACTTTGTCAAAGCACTTGAAGGGGAGTAAGATTGATACTGAGCACTTTCCCTGGTAAAGTCAGCAGAGTCCTTCAGAGCAGGTTCCAGTGTGGCTAATGGGAGGACTGAATTCTCGGGAAGGCTGGGTTCTTAGGTATCCAGAGACCTCAGTGGCACCTGTCCTTGCACTTCACCCCTGAGTAATTGACGGTCAGCATCTCCTCAAAGGATGCTGTTTGACTACTGAACGGTGGTGTTCAGAACACCCAAATTACACGCACCACAGCACTGTTTCATACGCAAGTTCACTGCAACCGCCACGAGGGTATCTTCCACAAGAAGCCATCAGTAGAGTAGTTACTGGTTGCTAATCCAGGTACATGAATTTACCAGGATTTTCTTCCTCCCAAAACTTGATTATGAAACAGAAAAAGCCTCAGAAAACGACCGGTTTCTAAGAGGGAGGGAAGAGTAGGCTCCTAATAGTTCATGATCTCAGTAACTGAGAAAGTTGTTTGTAAACAGGTCCGTACTAACTCACGGAAGTTACTAACGACCTTTGATGAATTTTGAATGTTTGGCAATTTGGGGTGGGGGTGGGGTGGGCATAATGGCTTCTTAATTTTTTAAACTCTAATAGTGACCATTTGTAGAGCAGCCAAAACTTTGTATGTTATTTCATTTAATCATCACCACATTCTCAGAGGGTAAGAAATAGCTGCATGCCACACATGCAAGAAACTGGAATGTAGAAAGATTGATTTGTCTAAGAAAGTAGCAAGCTTTGAATCCAAGCATATCTGTCACCAGAGCTCTAGAGCTCTTCCCATAAACCAGGCTCTTAGCTTTATAGAGTCTGGGTAGCTTATGGTTAATGTAGTTTGCTTCATGGCTGGTTATGAAATAAAACATCTGGTGCTATAGATTATGCCAGAGATGTGGTGTTTACCTTTTCTAATTGCCCTTCTTTCCCGGGGAAAGCAAAAAAAGATTCTATTTATGTGAGTTTCCCTCTGACCTTAGTGGTCACGTGCTCGTGGCACAGGTCCCTCCTGGAGGGCTGTGGTGACTCACGGTGCTGGCGGTGGGGACAAGATTCCATTCTGAAGGGCTGATTGTTGAAAAGTTGTGAAGGGCCCTTAATCACTGTTCTCACTTCTGCCACTGCCTTTTCCAAGATTGAACATCCACACATTTTTGAGTACTAAGTACATGAAAGGTTCTATAAAGTCTCCCGGAAATGGAACACAATGACTTACTGACAAACTCCTTAAAATTCTGTAGACCTATGGTTCCCCTCAAGAGACCCCTCAGAGACTGTAGATCTACCCAGCATTCTCCTTAGATTGAATAATAGGTTTACCTTAATTTTTCGATTACTTAAAGATGCCATGGTGACTGTGAAATGCAAATTCATTTAAAACCATTACTGGGTTAATATCAGGTTGGCCAAAAAGTTCATTCAGGTTTTTCCACGACATCTTACAGAAAAACCTGAACGAACTTTGTGGCCAACCCAAATAGTAACTTCTTACCAGAAACAGTAGATCCAAAGTATGACTGTTGTCATGTGGTGGGAGAGGCAGCCCGTGAATTTTTTAAACAATTGCTAATTGATCATTTGAGATGCGGTGCAAGGTCAAAATTATGCAGATAGTTCAGAGTGAAGAGTACAAAGTATAAGTCCTTCCTGTCCCTGTTGTAAAGGTAAGTACCGTTCACAGGACTGTGTATCCTTCCAGAAACTTTTTAAACATTTTAATATGTCCATCTTTATTTTTTTGGACAAATAGGACCCCATTCTATGTATTATTTTCCAACTTTTTTCTTTAAGCAGTATTCTTAGAAATCACTCCTTATCAGTTATCTTTTTTTTTTTTACTTAAAAAGAGTTCCTCATTCTTAAAAAGTCTGGAAATTGTTGCCATACACAATCTCAAAAAGGATTTAGAGGGCCCCCCCATATTACTGAATCAACAATTGTATGTTGAATAAGTACCATGTGTCTGACAACACGTGAGGCACTGTGAGAGATTCTCAGAAATCATTAAGGTGGTACAGGCTTTTAGGAGCTTACAGTGTAATTGGAGAGGCATAAATGAACATCTGAAGTAAGTTTCAACGTTATCTCCATGACCACTGAGTCAAAGAAACAGAACAATGTGTTAGAATATTGACAAACACTGAGAGAGGAGATGGGACTTCAGATAAATCTTGAAGGAGGGGCAACTTGAAAGGTACAGTTCACATCTACTGGGGTGAGGAAGATCACCAATGCAACAGGACTGTGGGGGAAGGTCAGAATGTCAGTTTTGGACATGCTAAGTTTGAGAGGCTTATTGGGCATCCAAGTGGAGACACACATCCAAGTATATGCAGGCAGCTCAGAGAAGTGCTCTGAGTCAGAGATATAAATTGGAGGCAGTCACCTTTAGTTAGTATTTAAAACCATCAGACTGGTTGAGATCAACGGTAGAGTGAGGGTGGACGTGGAATAGAAGAGATTTCAAGACAGCCTGGTGGTGGAGGGGGGGATAAATTGGGAGACTGGGACTGACATATACACACTACTATATAAAAAATAGATAACTAATAAGAACCTACTATATAGCACAGGGAACTCTACTCAATACTCTATAATGGCCTATGTGGGAAAAGAATCTAAAAAAAGAGTGGATATATGTATATGTACAACTGATTCACTTTGCTGTACACCTGAAACTAACACAGCATTGTAAATCAACTAGACTCCAATAAAAATTAAATTAAAAAAGAAAAAAAGCACAGACATGTCTCGGGTTGGCCTGGATCAGAGACCTAGGGGGAAGGAAGCAGCTAGGAAGTCAGGTGCTTTAATCCAGGCATGAAGGGTGAGAGCTGGGACCAGGGTAGAGGCTGGGGGTATTCTCTTTGCCTGCCACATTCTCAGATTTTATGTTATTGTTTTACAGTAGTTCAAGTTCCATGCTCTAATTAGGGACATGCACTTAATATCTCCCACATGTATCAGCTTACATTTTACAAAGCTCAGTATTACCAAATAATATTCTATTCAGACAGCCAGTCTTTCCCCCTGCCAGGTGTTGGCAGCATCTCTTAATTAGATGTCATAATTGGATTTTGTTAATAGTTTCCTTCCTTGTACAGAACATTAATTTCGAGTTTACATGAGACAAGGTCTGCAGACCTCAACTTTTCTCTTCTGATTGGATGTTCTGCCTTGACTCGTTGATTGTTACGTTTCAGACTGCTTTCAAGTGTGCCAATCCTTATTTGGGTCAATTTGAATTCATTAGTAGGTTACATCTCTTAAGTGAAGCATTTGATGCTAAACCTCAGAACCAAATCTTTAATGCAGTGCTGCTGTGACTGTGTCCATTGCTCGTTAAAAAGCCATTAAAGCAGCCGTAAAGTGATTTCACACTTGGTGTATCACTTAGAGCTCGGATCCTAGGTTTTTCTCAGAATGTTGAGTTTCTAAAAGTCAGTATACCCAGAAGTCTCTAAGAAAATGTAAAGAGTCTTTAAAAAAACAAACAAACTGTAGTCCAGTTCCCATATCTGTTCATTGGAAAAGTATAAGTCGCCTTTACAATTTAAGAAAGAAAAATGAAATAGGTGGGCCAAAATCTCAGTAAACTCATCTAGTCTTGAGGGCAAACTCAGATCCTTGGGTGGAAACTCTTTCACTAGATTCCTCAACACTTACCTATCACCCCAGTACATAAAGAACCAGTGAGGGGCTACCTGGAGTTTAATTGATCATGGGCCTTCGTGGGACCATTTAGAGCAAAAATGAATACTTAACTGCACCACACGTGAGCAGCAGACCCCCAGGGTTTTAGCAATGAAACAGACACGTATGACAGGAGAAACAGGACAGTCTTGGTCGACTGTCATTTCTCAACCTCTAGATACTCAAAAGTTGGCTAAGACCACTGGGATTCCCCTCAGCTACTTCACAGGACTCTAAGCTTCTGGATGCAAGCTCAAAGCCATCAAAGGTGTACATTGCCATTTCTTTTTTCATTTCATAGGTTTTCTTCAGCTCAGGGCATTCCATTGTAAGAGCTGCCAGCCTGAGGTTTCTTAAATGTAAACCGTAGAGCTGTGAAGAGAAGCGCTCTGGGCAACTAGGGCTGCGGGGCTGATGCATGATGGCAGAATTTCTTTTCAGCCCAGTACTGACTTTCTAAGCAGTCTACATACACTTCTCCCTGCCTTCTCCTGCCCCTTATAATGGGATGTTTGACTGATGTGACCCCTGGGGCTTTATGCAGCCACAATTCACTCTTCTTCTCTTTCTCTCTTCCCCAGTTTAATCAGCGTTCCTCTTTTCTCCAGAACAATTTTGTGGAACCCTTTCTTGTTTCTTTCATTAATTTGTTTCCATTTTGGTGTTTAAGAAGTTGTCAGTTCTTAGGAGTATTTAGGGACTTCATGAGGAGAAAAATCCATTTTTCTGGGTAATAAATTCTGTTGTGGCTGTCAGAGCTCCTGTATTATCTTTTCTTTAAAAATACTAAGAGAGGGGCTTCCCTGGTGGCGCAGTGGTTGAGAGTCTGCCTGCCGATGCAGGGGACGCGGGTTGGTGCCCTGGTCTGGGAAGATCCCACATGCCGCAGAGCGGCTGGGCCCGTGAGCCATGGCTGCTGAGCCTGCGCGTCCGGAGCCTGTGCTCCGCCACGGGAGAGGCCACAACAGTGAGAGGCCCGCGTACCGCAAAAAAAAAAAAAATACTAAGAGAATCCTAATCTCCTAACATGGCTTTGTCCTCACCTTGCTCTTCACTTTATTCATAGGGATTTGTGTCTCTTCTTGATCTCACAGAGCTCAGCCCTCCCTCTTTTGAAAGTTTTCATTTTAATAATTTGACATTTAGACTTTCAGATGTGAATGTTATGGTTTGAATACAGTTTGAAGATGGATTTGGGTCTGAATTTCCACTCCGTCCTTATCATCTCTGACCTGTAATCCTCAGTTTTTTCATTTACAAAATAGGGGTTTAAAAATACTTATTTCATAAGGTTCATGTGAGAATCATAAGATGTTTGAAAAGTGCTTCACACAGGGCCCAGCACAGAAGGAACTCTCAATTATTAGGATTAAAATATTTAATACTAGAGCAAACACTGGCTACGTTTCAATGAAAATAAAGTACTGTGTGTACTCTTTTAAGAAGACATCTTTAAAAAAATTTAAGTTTAATTCTTTTCACCTACCTCTTTTTTTTAATTGAAGTATAGTTGATTTACAATGTTTCAGGTATACAACAAAGTGATTCAGTTATACATATGTGTGTGTGTGTATATATATTTTTCAGAGTCTTTCCCACTATAGGTTATTATAAGATATTAAATATAGTTCCCTGTGCTATACAGTAGGTCCTCGTTGTTTATCTATTATATCTATATATCTATATAGTAGTGTGTATCTGTTAATCCAAAATTCCTAATTTATCCCTCTCCTGGCCTTTCCCCTTTGTCCACCTACCTTTTCTTGTCCTGCCTTTGCTGAAGCTCTACAATTGCTGCTTCATTGCAGTCCATCTTATTTTTTTTTAAATCCAGAAAACTTTTCAAGAATCTTTTAATTCGATCTCAAGGTGAAATTGCTGTATTTAAGGGCTGAAAGGAAAATTGAACTCAATTCCTACTTATGGGTCGATACTGTAGGGCAGTGATGCACACAGTGGGGATGAAAGGGAGGGACCAGAGGGGATGTTTGCTCCCTTTCCCGTTCTTACCAAATTTCCTCCCAGTTGGAAGACTCCATAAGGTCAGAGACCGTATCTCCCTTGGTAGGTTCTCCCTAAATATTTGTTGAAGGAATGAACTCATATCTTTGTATGAACTAGCTTACCAGAGCACATTCTAACCTGACAGAGCAGCATTAAGAGAGTGGGGTTTTGGTGAGGGAGGGGATATTCTCGGTCACTTTGAGACCCTACCTCTCAGCCCAGAAAAACCATCTCAGACCCAGCTTAAGAAAAGGAGCAGAGTAACGTGACTTGCAGATCCACAGGGGCATATACTAGGCTCGCCCTGCTCTGACTGTCCCTTCTCGATTTGCTCTGCTCTGTCTCCATGCCTCCAGCTCTAGCCCTCACTCCTGTCCCTCCTACCTCCCGTCATCAGCTCGGGGCTCCCATCTCCCTGTCTGTCTCTGTCCCCTGGGCTCAGCACGGCTCCTACCCACTGCCTGGTTGGGATCCTTCTGGGTGACTCTTTGTGATGAAGGACCCCAGTGAGAGACATAAGGAGGGAGCTCAGCACTTCCAGGCTCCCTTTCTGGTTCTGCCCTGGAGGGTCTGGTTTTAAACAAGGAAAGAGAAAAAGGAGAATTTCGGAACGTGAAGCACTGCTTGAGGAAAGCTGCGACGTGCAATATGCAGTATGCGAGGCACCTCAAGAGGGATCAAGAGTCGTGTTGGAGCTGGAGGGTCCCAAGGAACACAGACAAGGGAGGCAGGAGGGTCCCAAGAGCAAATTTTAGTCATATTGTTAAGGTTTATTCATAGCTGTTTATGAGGTAATAACTGAAAATTCAGTTCAGACAATTCGCATTAAGTAGCCCACTGTGTGCCAGGCTCCGTGGGAGGGCTGAGAACACAAAGATAAGATGCCACCTTGCCCTTGAGGAATCACAGCCTACTGGAATACAAGATCCATAGACAGTGGCAGTGCCATCCTTGACCCCCAGCTGCTCCATCAGGAAACCCTACTGATTCCGTCTTCAGACAGATCTAGTTCTCACCTCCTCTGCTACACGACCCTGGTCCAAGCTGCCATCCTCTCTCACCTGGATGGAGCCATGGCCTCTTAACAGGTCTTCCTGATTCCCTCCTTGCCCATTTTGGGCTCTTCTCAACACAGCAGCCAGGTCATGGCGTCCTCTGCTTCAAATCCTCCAGTGGCTCTCCATCTCCCTCCAACTAAAACCCCAAGTCCTCACAATGGCCCCAAAAGCCCAACCTGGTCTGGCCTACATCTCATCCTTGCTTACTCTGATCCAGCCACACTGGTCTCTTCCTGTTCCTGGAAATCCCCGGCACACCCCTGACCCAGGGACTCTGCTGGCTGCACCTTTGGCCCTTTCTCATGTTGCATCTTCTTGAAGGGCCTCCCCTGACCACCCTATTGAAAATTACACCTCCCCAAGCTCCCATCCTAGCTGCCCTGCTGGCACTGCCTGGTCTACTTTTCAGTTTTTTCCATCACACTATTACCCTCTATCATGAAATGTAATTTATTATTTATTGTGTTTATTGTTAGTGTCAGTCTCTCCTTTGTCTATTTCACTCACTGCTGAATCCTTGATGACTAGAATAGTGCCTGAGGCATAGCAGATATTTAAGGAATATTTGTGGAATGAGTTAAATGGATGACTGTGATGTGAAGACAGTGAAATACACAAGATACTATAGGGGCACAGAGGAGAGGCACTTGGATCCACTATAGAAGGTTATGGAAGATCTTCTAGGGCAAGATGACGTCTACCTAAATCTTGAAGGATGAGCAAGACCCAGGTGGAGAAAAGTAAGGAAAAAATAGCCAAGCTGTGTTAAAAAGTCAGAAAGCAGTGGCTTAGTATTCTAGTTGGAGGTGGAGGGAAGCCCCTCAGAGTCAAAGGTATTCAAAGAAATACTGGAAACATGCTGGAGATTCTAAATGCAAGCATTTCATTGTGTAGGGCCTGTCTTATACAATAATAAAATCAAGATAACAACAGCCAGTGCTAACATTGTTAAATCAATGTTGAAACAAATGCCCAACTGGAAGAATAATCTCCTTGTTATTCACTCCCCCAGGCAGTTTTCAGTCTAATTTCCTTTTTCAGATTATTCATTCTATTAGAGGGTTTCACTGGAACTTTCACTCTTTAGTGCTAAGTACCTATTTACTCAGGATTTCAAACAGCGTTTTGCATGCTATTACAACAAGTCAACATAGTAGAAAGCCAGATAATTTCCTTGATTGAGACCCTGGCCTGGGGTGTGACTCTGTCCTTGGCATCAGCTTTGCTCCTGTCCAGGCCATTTACAAGGTGTCATGGTCAAGAGCACATTCTTCCTTTCCGGGGCTGATGCCCTTGGCTGGAAGCAGCATTTGGAGTAGTCAGAGTACAGAGTGAGAGCCAGGAAGATGCAGGCTTGAAAGCCAGGAGAGTGCAACTTCCAGTGTAACTGGCGCCTTAGGCTAGGCAACTTAACCTTTCCCAGTTAATCTGATTTTTATAAAACGGGTCTAGGGATTCAACTTGGTGGTGACTTAGTCACTTACCCTTTCCAAGCCTCAATCATCAGATATACAAAGTAGCAGGAACAATGCCAGTGCTATAAAGGAGTTGTTAGAATTAATACAGTATTCGGAAACATCAATTAAAGGCCTAAATAGATGAACCTAGTGGTACACATTTTAACAGGGATCCATAAAACTCTTCTCAGTGATACGCTTCCGTGGCTGTTCACCAGAAGCTTCAGTAAGATGCGTCTACTCAAGAACTCTTTCTATAATAAGTGTAGCAATTGCACAAGTAATTGTAAATTACTTTTACAAGTAATTTGTAAAAAAAAAAAAAAAAAAAGTAAATTGACCTTTACGAGCAATTTCCTTGCTTGTTAATTAAGAAACCTACTGAGTTTGATTGGAATGAAGCACACATCTGGGGATGGGAAGGGGCTGGCGGGGGAGGGGGGAGATAAATGGTAGAGAAGCCAGATCCAGTTCAATACCCAGTGTTGATTAGCACTGGGAGAAAAGCATCAAGTTAAGAACTGAAACAATATGAGGATGAGTTCACCAAAGGCAGCTTCTCCTACTTCACCATTTTCCAGGGAGCTTTGACGCTGATATAGTCCTGGGGTCATATGATGGCATGAGGGGCGAGTGAAATAATGACAACAAGGGCCACAACAACCACTACAGGAAGAGCTAACATGTACTGAACATTTATTATCCCCCTGATGCTCTGCAAAGTGCTTCATATGCATCCACTCACTTGCCCTCGCAGTAACTAGATACTATTAATCTCCATTTTTCAGATGAAGTAAATAAGGTTGAGAGCCTGGACTGTTTCTCAAGGCCATGGCTAAAGATGGCAGAGGTGGGACACACACCTCCCGTCTATCTGATTCCCAATTGCTTTAAATCAACTTGCCAAATGAGTAGAATCATCCACTGTACCAGACAATGTTTCTGGGCCCTGAGGAGGCAGCGGAGAAGCTGTCCTCACGGAGATCGCATTGCTCAGTTACTCACCATGGTGCCAGTATATTCTTCCAGCTTGGCCTCAGAAATGGCCTTTTTGTGGTGGCGGAAGAGGTCTCTGAGGAAGTTCTGTGACATCAAGAAAAGAGCTGCATTTTATCTAGTGAGCAAATAAATCTAAAAATCTCAAGAGGCTGTACTTTAAGAATTGTGATCCGTTTGTTTTAGGAAGGAACTGAAATGCATTTAGCAAGCAATAAATCCAACATACAGTTTCTAAACCTTCTAAACATGAATCAGTTTTTTTAAGCAACAAATTCATATCCATGTTTCTTGGAAACACAGAAATCAATCTCATGATACACATATATCAAATTCCCAGCGATGAGCAAACCCGCCCTTCACCCAGACACAGCTCCTGGCAACACTTACACAGAGCTCAGCAGCTGATATAAAGCCACTGCTGTCAGCATCATATTTGCGCCAAATCTGAAATACACAAAAGCCATTCATCCATTTACCCTCAAATAATTTGGGGTCAACTTACGCTGCTGTCTACTATGGTTCAGCATCTGATAATAGTACTTACCTGGGTGCAACTAAGACTTTGCATGGAGAATTTTAGGCTTCCTTTGGTGACAGCTATTGTTTGGGCAGAACTCACTAGAAATGACTCACTGCATTCACTTGGAGCCACTTAGGAGGACCACAGTGCACTCACTGAAAGGGAGCTATGGAAAGTTCAAAATGGAAAGATATCAAGGGATGGCCTTCAGTGGGAGGCAATATGGCAAACCAAGAAATCTTCTTTGTACTAAATTCCTAAAACGCAGAGTACTCTAAATAACAACTCTTTACATACATAGCTCAGCTGGCAAGAAAGCGAGGGGACTTCTAAGAGGTCCAACATGATAGGAAAACACAAAACAGAAACCAGAGTCTATCCTAGGTACACCTACTGATCTCTGATAACTTAGCCTGTAGCTTTATCAGGAAACTGCACACAAGGTAGACAGGAGACAAATCGTGGGGCCACCCAAGGTGGGAAGTCAAACTGAGGCACCTACGTAAGACTAAAACCCAGAACAGCAATAACCTTAATGCAAAGGTGAACTTCCCCAAAATAAATTGCATGGCAGAAAGGGCCCCTAAGGAATCTTGCCTTTGTGGTCTTGGCTCCAGGTAAAGGGAATAAAACATCTCTGATAATTCCCAGTAGCAAGCCAACCCTTTCATTGGTTTAAGAACAGCATTCATGGGATTTCCCTGGCAGTCCAGTGGTTAAGACTCTGCGCTTCCAATGCAGGTGGCTCGGGTTCGATATCTGCTCGGGGAACTAAGGTCCCACGTGCTGTGCAGTGTGGCCAAAAACCAGCATTCATCCAGCTGAAGACACAGTTACTAAAACTGGAAGACAGAACAGCTGAATATTTTTAACGAAACATTGAACTGCTTTCTTTAGTAAATGGTGTGATTTTGACCACCTCTGATTTTTCCATATCCAAGCCTCACAAGTTAACAAGTTTCCTAACTCCTATACAGAAGGAAAAAGTAGCATTAAGTATTTTTTTTTAATTGACAGATGTTTCATTGTTATAGAATGGGTTTCCTGAGTCATCAACTGCAGGGACCTTAATTCTAGATCACAACTAGGGTCCTGCCTGAATATCCTGCAGGGATAGTAGGAGATGCTGATACTTAGTGAGAAGTGTTCAGAAACATTGCCCCTTTCAGTCCCTGTCACCAACGTTTCTGCCTGAATCTAACCAGGCTTAGAAAATCAACTGGTTAAATGTGATTTATATCCTAACTTTAATGGTGTGACTATACCAGAGCTAAGAATGAGAATTTCAAATAACAAAAACATTTTAACCTGCTTTTTTATGCTGTTCTCCAAACATTTTCCATCTAAATTATCTTACAGTTTTACTGCAACTGAGCTATTGGTGGGCCAAAGATCTTTATGTGACTACTATATATGCCTGTCTTTAAAGAATGAAAGCAAAAAGGTTTCCAGGCAAACAAAAACAGAGTTTATTACCAACAGACTCTTGGTAAAGGATATACTCCAGGAAGGAAGAATACAAAGGAGGAAAATCTAAGATGAAGAAGGAATGATGTACAAACACAATGGGAAACGTGGGCAAATGGAAACATCTTGTTAGCATAAAATTTGTGGGATTAAAGAAAACAAGATAGAACTAATATTCTGGACAATGATGGCAAGTGAGCTGATAGCTAAAGTGTCTTAAGGTCCTGTAGTTCAGGGGGAATATAAAGACATTAAGGTAGGATTTCTTAAAAAATGTAGGAGAGTACATAGGTTATAACAAATTTAATTTTAAAAAAAGAATTCAAGAATCCAAAATATTTTTTTAATTGGGTAGAGAAAGAGAAAGCACTTCTTTACAGAAGAAATTGACAAACTAGAAGGGAGGGAGGAAAAATGGAGAAAGTTTTTAATTTTTTTTAAAGTTGGAAATGGCATTATGGAACCTTTCTTTTTCCCATTTCTCAAGATTATTCAAGCCTACACAGGCAGAACATTTTAATACTTTCTGCTGATTATAAAAGCAAGTCACATTTATTGTACGAAATTACTGAAATATAAAACACTACAATCTTCTGAAATTCCTGCCCCAAGAAAGGGGGTGTTTCTATTATATATGTGACAAAATGAAGGGGAAGTCATATGACCTACACACTTGGGTAGTCTATTATTTTCATTTAAAATTTTCTGTGAGCATTCTTAAACACAACTAAAGTTATTTTGAAAATGTCATTTAAAATAATCTGTAAATAATGGAATAATGATTCGACACAATTGGAAAATACAGAAGTACAGAGAGCATAAAGATTATCCAGAATCTTACCCCTAAAAAACCCCAATATTTATCTAGTGTGTATTTACCCGTTGTCTTATTTACAAGGGTGTTAGGGTAAATAATTTTTTAAGCAGAGTTAAGATCATAACGCATATACAATTTTGTTTCCTAACACCATAATGCACTTCCTTCTTGTCATTAGATAGTCTTTGAAAACTTGATTTTCAGTGATGCATAAAGTTCCCCAATGGGGTTTTTCTCTCATGAATCTCCAGGGCCTAGAACAGTTTCTGGCATACTGCAGGGGCACATAAGTATGTGTGGAATGAATGAATTGTATGAATGTATCATAATTTACCTAATTTTTCTTTCATTGTTAAGCATTTATGTTATTTTCAGCTTTAACTATACTAAGTAACAGAAATATTTAATGTACATCATTGCGTAGAAAACTTGTCTGCATCTCTGATTATATCCTTAACATAGATGCTTGGAGAAGTAGAATTATTGAGTCAAGGGGTAAAGATTTTTTTAAATTAACTCTGGATTATGAAATTTTAAAGAAATCGCTTTCCGTAGAATTATCCCAGTGCGCGTGCCTGTCAGGATAGCATGAGCAACAGTCTCAGCGCTTGCTTGCCAGTGCTGTATCTTTTTGTTGATCCTCTTAAAATCCTTGCCACTTTGGAAAAGTTAGTTGTTTCTAATTTGCATTTCTTTGGTTACTGTTATATATCAATTTTCTATTCATATTTCTTCTGTGAATTGTCTACGCAAGTGCTTGCTCCATTTCTCATAACTTCCACTTGGCCAGAAGATAAATAAATTAGTGCACAAGGGTGCTAAGTTATTATCTCCTAAGTGGAGACCTGGTAAGTCTTTCAGGAATGGGGCCCTGGGTGCAGGAGCTGTCTTGAATCTGCCGCTCTGGCCTTGAAGACACCCTGCTCTGCCTTCCCTGGTCTTTTTTCACCCACAGACAGTAACACCTAGAGGCTGAAGGAGGAGATAAGAGGAGCCATTGATTCTGCCTTTTGGTTTTATTCTGGCACAGATTGCGAAGAGATGCCTGCTGGCTGGATCAGCCCTCTATTCAAAACTAGAATTAGTCGCCAACATTTAAAAATAAGTAGTTTCGGAACCTAAGCGCCCATCATCGGATGAATGGATAAAGAAGATGTGGCACATATACACAATGGAATATTACTCAGCCTTAAAAAGAAATGAAATTGAGCTATTTGTAATGAGATGGATAGACCTAGAATCTGTCATACAGAGTGAAGTAAGTCAGAAAGAAAAAGACAAATACCGTATGCTAACACATATATATGGAATTTAAGGGAAAAAAATGTCATGAAGAACCTAGGGGTAAGATAGGAATAAAGACGCAGACCTACTGGAGAACGGACTTAAGGATATGGGGAGGGGGAAGGGTGAGTTTTGACAGGGCGAGAGAGAGTCATGGACATATACACACTAACAAACGTAGTAAGGTAGATAGCTGGGGGGAAGCAGCCGCAAGGCACAGGGATATTAGCTCGGTGCTTTGTGACAGCCTGGAAGGGTGGGATGGGGAGAGTGGGAGGGAGGGAGACGCAAGAGGGAAGACATATGGGAACATATGTATATGTATAGCTGATTCACTTTGTTGTAAAGCAGAAACTAACACACCATTGTAAAGCAATTATACCCCAATAAAGATGTTTAAAAAAAAAAAAAAAAAAAAAAATAAGTAGTTTCGGGCTTCCCTGGTGGCGCAGTGGTTGAGAGTCCGCCTGCCGATGCAGGGGACACGGGTTCGTGCCCCGGTCCGGGAAGATCCCACATGCCGCGGAGCGACTGGGCCCGTGAGCCGTGGCCGCTGAGCCTGTGCGTCTGGAGCCTGTGCTCCTCAACGGGAGAGGCCACAACAGTGACAGGCCTGCGTACCGCAAAAAAAAAAGTAGTTTCCCATAGAGTCTAGATGCCTAGGCTGCATTCTCAGAAGGCAGCAGGTGGCTGGAGCTCACAGGACTCTAGGCTCTTGATGGGCATGTGCTCTCCAGGCTCCACAGCCCCCTCCCTACCCTCCCATTACATGCCTCAGGTACCTGCCGGGCCCCTCGTCTAAGCCTTCCTCTAGCCCAGGCTAAGGAGTTTGTCAGCTCAGGGGCAGCCCGGGTCAGCACACTGAGAGAGCACATTGGGGCTTGGGGCCAAAGTCCAGGCTCGACACAAGGGCTTTGCATGGTCTTGTCTTCTGTGGACAGCTCTCCCTTGGGGACTGGGCAGGAGTGGTGGCAGCCACAGCAGGTGGCTGGAATCCTGGCCTCATCCTCCATAGAGACACAACCAAATGCTTACCTGCATAAACTCCACACTGCTGTCCAAGGGGGTTTCCCGGCGAAAGAGCAGAAGAAAGTTTTCATCCTCGGGCAGGAACATGCAGGCAAGCTAAAGGAAAAGGGGGAAATAGCAGCTGGTGACACTGGCCGTTGCTCCGTGGGTAAAAGGCATCAAGGAACATATTAGAGGGCAGAAGGGCTTGGATCTCTCAGGATGGAGAGCCCAACACGTAGTTCCGCGCCCTTGATTGTCATTTTGGATTCATTGATTCTTTCAAGAAGTACTGCACCCTTCTAGGTATGAAACACTATGAGTATCTGTCTTCCATGAGCTTACAATCCAAAATAATAATAATCATCTTTATTATTATTTAATAATAAATGTGTTAGTGCTTAAAATGTTCCAGACCTTATTCTGAGAGGCTCCAATTTTATATTAACAACTCTATAATTATAGTAGAAAATAAAAATACCCAGTAATTTTTATATGTGCCATGAATTGTTCTAGATATTTATATATGCTAACTCATTTAATCCTAACAACCTATAGGGTGCATAACACATCATTATTATTATTTATTCGTTAAGGAAACTGGGCTTCACAGAGATAAGGAGCTTGCCATCATTATGTAGTTAGTAAGTGGTGGAGTCAGGACCTCAACTAAGCCCACACTTTTAACCCCTGTGCTGTGCTGGTGAGATGCTGTCTGTACAGATCACTTCGGTGCCATACACAAAATCAGGAATGATTGCTGTCCGGCTTGATTCTTGAGTTGGCTATGGTATATATTCTTTTATATTATTAGCACCTGTATGATACTTTCAAAGTTGGTTCACTTGTGGTAAATTTAACCATCCAGCCATCTATATGAGCACCAGTTCTACTGACTGACTTCCCTTGCTCCCATGAACAAAGGTAACATGTCTTCCCCTATGTGATGGTAATACTTGTCTCAGCTCATAGGCACGTTTGGCTGCGTTCTTTGCCAAACCTATGGTATTTCAGTGTATACTGTCTCCTCTCTGAATTGTCCCCCATAAACAATGGCCATTTCTTCTATAACCATAGTTCTCCCAGCATCTTGTTCAGTGCTACAGAGGTAGTCCAGAGCAAAGGCTTCTGCTAGGTTGTAGGAATGATTAGCCCACACTCCCGTTCATATTCTCTAGTTGGATGTAGGTCAGCTCAAGGGCACATCGCGTTAATAACAGCTGCCATATGTTGAATACCTACTACGTGGCAGGCACTGGCAATGTACTTTTCATCTATCATCTCATTAAATTCTCACACCAATCCTTCAGGTAAATATAAGTATTGGCATTTTAATACGAATGGGAGGCAGCACAAAGCAGTATGTGGTTGGCTTTAGTGTGGATCCTTCCTTCTCCGTATTCACCTATTATTTGATCTTGGAAATGTAATTCATACCTCTGTGCCTCAATTTCCTCGTTTGTAAAATGGAGATAATAATATTTATATCCTGGTGCTTATGTGAAGACTAAAAGTCAGGTGAGGCACTATTTATAAACTGTTTAGCAAAGTCCCTGGTACCCATTAAAAATTTAGTCCGTGGTAACTGCTCTGTGGATGAAGATGATGAACTTGAGGCTCAGAGACATGAAATCACTTGGCCAAGGTTTCATATTTCACCTGTCGACTTTGTGTTTTTCCTACCCACCACACAAGGTGAGCTGCGAGCTGCTCTTCAGGACTAAGTGTGTTTTCGCATGGGGTGGCACAGGCTGAGAAACCAAATTAAAATGTAATTCACCAGCCCTAAGTCTCTAGAACGCACTCCGTCTTCAGTTTGACCAGAGTGGCACAGAGGAGCCCTGGACAAATCAAGTGCACAGATCATCCCCAAGCTTCACTTTGGCTCTTAGATGCGACTCCTTTCCCATTGTGTTTTGTGCCAAAATAGCTCAAATGTGTGCAGGTGAGCTGATTTTATGTCACAAGTACCTGTAATTGGAGTAAGAGAAATGGCCGGTGGTATAGCAGGAGACAGTAGGAGAGACCTCGCTACTCTTTTACACTCACAGACTCATGAGGTTTTAAGGGGACCAAAGCAGTCCTATACCATCAGCTTCTCTACAGACAACCTCAGTTATGCTCATTGGCAGGACTCCATGACAGAATGGTTGGCACGGATGCCAAAGTTTTTGCGAAGTTCCCAATTGCTTCAGGAAGGTCTACCAGTAATTGGTAAGATAATGGCATAGTTTTTCATTATTTACCATGTTTCATTCATTTATTATTAAGTTAACAAATATTTATTGAGCGCCACTATACGCTATGTTCCGTTCTATGGGCTAGAGAATGTAACTGTGAACATGTAATTATGAATAATTTGGTATTTCTACCTTGATGCTTACAATTACTTTTCCATTAATCAATACACTGATACATTTACATCAATTATAGTGCAATTATTGGTTATATAAATAATTTTTGCCTTTTAGTGAAAATTTTGGAAACAGCTACACTCATAAATCTGGAGTTTAGCTTAGTAGTTTTCTGAAAAGGCAGCCTCCTGGTGTGAACACGTCTATTTTTTTATAAGAAGACATAATCTTGCCTTGTTATCATAACTTTTTGAAGAGAAATTACTATTTTCACCAACAATATTGACTAAATATGACATCATTAAGAGACTAGCTCTTCAGGTTTCAGGTCATATGTCTAGCAGGCAGTTTTGTCTATGAAATAAATATCTTACTTTCATAGCAGCTCATTTTTATGTATGGACTTATAACTCTATAGAATAAACCTGTATAGATTCATACCTATAAGTGGGTTACAACTTAATCCAGTGCCACTTACTGGCCATACGGTGCTAGGAAAGTAACTTAGTTTCCTCATCAGTAAAATAGAGCTAATGTTCCATGTCCATCTTCTATAGCTACTGTGGGGATAAAGTGACATAATATGTGTGGAAATCCTTTCTAAACTGGAAGCCTTTTTGTAACTGGAAGGAAAAATTATCAGGTTAAAGATAGACTGTGCCTGGCACTGCATGTCTAACACAGTTCCTTGCTTCAGTAGGTACTTGATAAGTGTGGCTTGAGTTGAAGTAGAGGCGGCTGCTTTCTGTTTTGTTTTTAATGATGTTCACGGACTGATCTTTCCAATCTCCATTGGGAACTGATACTGAACTTTAAACTCATTTATTGTCAGTACGTTTTCTCTTATGTCAAGGTTGAATGTGAACAGGACACTGTGGAAGGAGACAAATATTAGATCAAGTAACTGAAAAGCCTCCAGCATATCAATTCCCCAATTATAAAATAAGTATAAATATTGATTGACCTAAATAAAATGATGGAAGCATCATATACTCTTTGTTATTAAGCTGATGAAAAAGGAAAAGTGAGTACTTCAGAAATGTTATGTAACCCAGCTGCCTTGCAGAGGGTTCTAATTTTCCAATCAAACGTAAAACTTTCATTATCCTTCAGAGAAAATTATAGCCCAAGGAGGTACAGTCAAGAAAGTTACAGTCATAAAAGGTACCTCTTTCATCTGTATGCGACCGTCTTTAGAGACATTGTGGGCAGCCGTAAATTGTTCTTTCATCTTCTGCACATTTTCTTCCATGACTGCATCCTGCAGTGGGCCAGACAGAACCACATTAAAGCCACTGAGATTCCAAAAGTGTAGTTAGGATATCAAATATTCAGAGCACATAGCCTGATAATTACGTTAGTCTAACCTGGAAAGTAAGTTACTTAGCCACTGAAAGTGATCCCACCAAGTTGCACACCAGAGAGAGAGAGAGAGAGAGAGATGGAGATTTCTTAAACAAATAACCACTAATCAGAATCCTAACTAGGTAAGACTTGTAGCTAGTGAGCTCCTGAAGTATGAATGAAGAGAAGCTTAGAGACTAGACTATTGATAGAATGCATTTGAACATCATTCTATATTTGGTTGTGACAAAAGATTGTCTTATAATGAACATATAAACTTTCTTCCCAAGAACTCAGAGGGTTTTTTTTATTCTTTTCTGATTGAAAAGTCTAGCTCTTCTGGGTCCCCAGTTTGCTAGAGTTTATTCTTTTAATCTTGGTCTCACCAAGGAAAAGAATAATTAGGGGAAAATAATTAAAGAGGAAACCAAAGAAATAGTCATTGAACTACTGAAGACGTCACATATCTCTTCCTTGTACAGCCTTTTCCATTAAATTGTTCTTCACCCGTGGACGGCAGGGTTATTACAAAGAAAGGTGACAGGTATAATCAACAATGGAGAATGAATTTTGATGTAGGGGCCGAGAGGCACAGATACTCTCAAACAGTGCCGTATTCCTAGACTTCAGACTAGATCAGTTATACTAAATTTATTCTCCCTAATACTACTACACTATCCCTGCCAACCAGGTTTCCTCATTTGACACTCCACTAAGTATCGAGAAATCAGCCTCTTTAGTCTTGGCGCCATAGATTGTGTGTCCTGTATGAGTGTGTACGTGTATCATACAGGAAAATCACAATGGAAATCACGCAAGAAAGTGGGTCTTCACTTTGAATTTCAGCTCGGCCTTCGACCTTTAGTTTGAAGGCACAGAAACTTGACTTCCGTCCTCTCAGACCTCTAACTCCAAAGTCCATGATTATCCCTTGGACCTAAAGCAAAAGAGTCTAGGGCTCCCTCTGTTGTAATTTCCCATCAGCACCAACCCTGCTCGCCTTGTCTGAGACTCTAGGCCCCAGCAGGGTATTTATCATCTCTGAAGCATTGAAACAGGCCCAGGATGTGCTACAATCTGTACGTGAAGAATGCATACACAGCCCCAGAAAGCAATGCTATGCAAGAGACTGGCTAGATCTGGACCTGGTTCAGAGGCCAGTTCTGCGTATTTGAAAAGACGAAAGGCGGAGATAAGAGCGGGGTGAGTAACAGAAGCAGCAAGGGCAGCCGATGGTTCCATTAGGTCAATCCCCTCAGAGGCTGTGAGGACCAGGTAATTACAAGCAGGCCGGCTGCTCTCCAAGGTTGACTAGCAGGCAGCTTGCTGTTAGAAATCTTCAAATTCCTTCCCCCAAGGTCTCTGTGACTCGCTAATCAGGGGAGGAAAGTAGAGCTATTCAGGCCTCTGATGAACTGCTTGTCACACTTAAACACCAGAGTGAGGGGCAGCCTGGTCACGGAGGCCCCTCTGCTGCTGCTTCTGTACTCAGTGGGGCGTCACTGATTAAAAGTAGGTGTCACAAGTGGTGATTATCCCTCCGCTGAGAGGGACGTGTCCTCTTGTTAAGGACATACATAAGGCCTATTCATTTCTCAGCAGGAAAAAAAGTCCAGAATTAGGAACAGTTTCCTTAATCATACTTGTCCCGGTATCACGGAACGCCCAGTGAAGGAGTCTGTAACTATGTTCCCTGGGGTAATGCCTCAGCATTTTGAAAGGAAACAATGGCAGGTGACAGCATTTCTGATTAACAGTTTAAACAGCTTATCCCCTGGCTCCAAAACCTCTCTCCTTTGCCAAGTGCTGAGGAGAGGTACCTGGGGCTACAGCCACAACTCAGCAGGACTGGCCTAATTATATTACAGTCCCCTGTCTGATAGGTAATCACTGTTCCTGGAGGGAACAGAGTGAAAGAAGATGCAGTGCGACTCAGGGTGCTTTTAAAATGCAAGACCCCAGACAGACCCCCAAATGTACTGAAATACCCAAGAGGTGGGACCTGGGGCTTTGCATTTTAACACAGTTAATTCTTAGGCACACCAAAATTTTATTTTCACTGGCCTAAGGACTCTGCAGCTTTCCAACCCCTTCGCCTCTGGACTCAGGAATGCCTGCACTGAACACAGTTGCACAGCAGACTGGTGAGTCATTTGTTGTTTCCTTTCCTCCAAGGACCATGCCTGTCCATGTGTGAGAAGGTGAGGCCATGGGCCAGATCTGAGGGAGGGGTGATGACAAGATCAGGCAAGCTACGGGAGATGGCATCCACCTTCTCCCTCACTAATGGGAACGATGCCTTTGAAGTCAGCCCAAGCCCCAGAAGAAGGCAGCTCTCAGTGTCCTCAGTCTAGAGCAGACCCCAGAGTTTGAGTAGCCCTACCCCTCATTCCATGACTGAAAATTAGACACTTTCAGTTTCAATGGTGACAGCAACTTTTCTTCTCCTTTAAATCACTAAAGCAAGGAGCTTTCTGAAAAGGCGTGAAGTTCCAAGTCTCTGGGGTTTAGTTTCTGACCATCCAGTTTATTGCAAGACTTTGAATGGTTTTGCCTCCGTCTTTTTGTTTTCCTCAAATACTCCTGTCATGTTTGACAAAATGGCGTCAGACCCATGGGTTCTGGAATGACACAAGCCTTTGCATTTACAGTAGTAAGTGGCAGCAAAGCAGAGAAACAGAGAGACAGAGAGATAAGGGAAGGAAAGAGAAAAGGAGAGGAGAGAAACTGATAAAAGAAATGAAGGGCAAAGAGAGATAGGAAAGAGAAGAAAAGAGAGGAGTGACAATGAGAGAGCTTGAGAAACAGACTGAAGATAGAAAGCAGGAGAAACAGAGACAGGAGAAGGACAAAGACAGATGGAGAGACATGAGAAACAGCTGAGAGAGAGAGAGACAGAGAAGTCACAGAGAAAGTCAAGGGATGATGGGGAAGAAAAATGATGGGAGAGGAGAGCCATGAAACAGAATGAGAAACAGAAATGGGCAGAAACATAAGAGAAAGAGATCAGAAGAGAGATAGAAAACGAGAGGCAGACGGGCTGCAGGCGAGAGAGGGTGACTACGAGTTCTGTGTGTGGCTGTTGGAGGCAGATGGCAGCCTCTCTTATTCTGAGCTGACTGCCCTTCCCCCAGAAACAGCGTCCCCAAGCTGCTTGTTCTCCGCACTGGGCTCCTACGTGAAAGTGTGATGCACTCCAGTATTCTTCCATGTAAACAACTATGCCTGAGGATAAGCTGTGGCGAAATTCGTTTTAAACACTATTGTCTCCAGAGCTACTCCTCTTACCATGTATCCCCTGATGGAGTCTTTACCAGGTTATCCCAGCCCCAGGCTTGTGCGTCTATGTGTGCATTTTTCCTCTGCTTTGGTACAGGGCTCATCAAAAGGTAATCTGCATCTCTCAAGGCCAGATTTACCATCAGGGAGGGATATGGACACTGGATGGATTGGTTTACATTTATACTTGGGCTCTGGGAATGTTTATTATTTTCTGGTTTGCCATTTCCTAAGTAATTTGTAACCTTTCTAACAAAATGAAAAATGCTTTTGAATGGTTTGTTTGTGGTTTGCTATCCAAGTAATATTAAAGGCACTAAACACCCAGAGCCTCAAAAGTTCTTAACATCTTTTCCACCTTTCTGAGCAAAGTGAGCTACCTTATCTCTAGGTTTAAATCCATTAGCAGAGACATAACCAAGGAGACGTTCAAAACAGGGTTGTTTGAATCTACAGTTAAAATCTCTGAGTGGATGACAAATGTCACACTAAAAGTCAGTGACCAGCATGTCAAATGCTACAGCTGAACCTCATAAAACCTACCTAAATCCCTCTGTGCTGCTAGGAGAGGGAGGAAAATTACATGCAAGGAAGAAAAGAGGTCAGATGCGATTAATAGGTACAAATCAACATAAGACTTGGATGCTTTTTAGAATTCACTAAGAGAACATAAATTAATGCTTAGTGGCACAAGTACTTACATCAGTACAAAATTTCGGCAACATGTGGTAAAAGAAAGCATCCAGCTCCTTCTCTTCTATGTAACCTTTTTCTAAATGCAAGAAGGTATCCATAAATAATAGTCACTTACACAGAATAACATGTGACATTTAGTATTTAACACTTAACATCTAAATTTGTTTTTAATCTCAAATTTGCAAAATCCCCATGGACACTATCGTAACTCTAAAGAAGTGCTAGTATCTACCTCTAGATGACATGGATATGAATAGCAAATACACATTTGAGAGTCAATGCTTTGTGCTGTGGTTTGTACAAATAGTGGGGAAAGGAAAGCTATTTATACATGAATTTTAATCCACAAATAAACATGAGTTTTAGAATAAACTCTAACCCAAGGATTTTGCAGTCTTGGAAAAATTTAAGAGATGTAAGTATTGAATCTTAGTTTGCAAGGTTAAAGTGCACACTTTAGATATTTCCTTTATGTTTCTTTTTTTAATGAAGACAAAGCAAATGTAAGTAGTTCTTTTCAAGTAGTTTTTTGGGGAGTGAGGGTAGTGTCTTTTTGAAAGCTGATAAAATTCACCCTCTCTTTGAGAGACTGGGGGTTACACAACAAAGTCATTGAGTAAAAATGAGCATTTGAGTAAAAATGTCATAGAGGGCTGACTTCAGATACCCGAGTGTCAGCCCACAAGCCTCTAATATATAAAATATTTGTCATTATATATACGGTATATCACTACACACACACACACACACACACACACACACACACACACACACACGTTGGGGGGTTGGGGCCGGGGTGTAATTTCAGGTCCCTCCTCCCACCCTGAACGTTCACAAGGTATCAAGAAGTGCAGCTCCAGTATACCAAACGTCTGTTAGGTACACTGCGTTAGGTATATTGCATTAACAGCGCTGGAAGACAACTTTCTGCAGGGAAAGACGTATGGGGAAGAGGAAGCTCTAGGTCCTTTCAGCAAGGCTGTACAGGTGGCTTGTTTTACTCACCCTCCGAGTCAAAGCTCTGCCAGACCTGCCAGAAGCCAGCGGCGTCCGAGCGCCCCTGAGTCGGTTCGCGGGTGCTGTCCATGGTATTGACAACGAAGCGCAGGCACCGGCCGGCAAGAAACACCTAGAGAACTTTGATAAGGACTCCTTTACGGTATCTTCGGACACTCTTGCCAGCTTCTTTCGCCCTCTGATTTCCTTTGAGCACCAGTCTGAGGGGCGGGCACGGGGGCAGCTGGCGAGGCAGCTGCTGGCGCCTTAGCGTCGCTGTGCCGTCCCCAGGGCCCCACCGCGGACTCTCGGGGAAACCAGCTGCTGGGAATCCGCCCTGCTCAGGCGCGTCGTCCCTGACCCGCCCCGCGTGCGCTGTCTGTCCTGGGCACATCCAGCGGGGAGCTCTTGTCTGCCTCAGCGCCGTGGGGAAGTGGGGGAGAAAGGATCTGTCTCCGGGCGGTCATGGTTCACTCTTCTTGCCCTTTAACCTGTTTGTCAGACTCGGAGAAAGTATCCCCCTTATGTTTCACTCACCTTCCAAACGTGTCTCAAGGGGTTTTCTAGAGACAGCTCCCCCATTTAGAGGGTTGGAAGGGTGTCAGTGTTAGGATCCTTTGGCCTGATGATTTAGAAATGTCGTGTGTGGGGAGGGTGGGTGTGAGGAGGAGAGGGGTGATAGCGCTGGGGTGAGAAAGAGGTTACCAGTAAGCAAGGAGTCAGCAGGGCGATTACTGAGCTCTGATTGTAGAGGGCATGCACGTTGCAGAGCTATAATGCACTATAAGGACTTGCATCTAAATAGAGATTCTGCAGACCACAGATTCTGTGGTCTAAATCAGGCTATTAAGATGCTGAAGGAAGTTCATACTGTGCCACGCTCTTCCAGGAAAGGATTGTCTAGGGGGAGACGTGGTAGCCGACTGCAGAGTTCTTAGTAGAAGTTTAGATGGTTGTGTTTGGCTCCTGAGAACCACACTAAGACCAGAGGAAAAACCATTTGGAAGAACACAGAGCTCTCGTGATCAGAATTGTTCATAACTTGACTGGATGTTTTGTGAAATAGTAAGCTGAGTGATACTGATGGCTTCTGACCATGTGCTTAGAACCTTTTGTTGAGGAATCTATAGAAGGAGCTTGGGCAATAGGAGAGTTGGACCAAATATCGATCTTTATGGCACTCTAATGCTGATATTAACATTTAATATTATTTTTTAAAAGCACATGTACATAAGCCACCTAAATTAGAGTATTTAAAAGAACATGACACTAATGGTCAGACAGTCCCAGGTTAGGATCCTAGCTCCATCACTTACTAGCTTCGTGACCTCCATCATTAGTTCTCATCTCTAAGTCTCGGTTTTCTCAACTGTAGAATGAGGATTATAATAGCTTTGGAGAGTTGCTGTGAGGACCAAAGCCACTCTCAACAGTGCACAATAAATTGTAATTGTTGTGGTCTTGTAGAGGATAAGAGGTGACTATATTATAAAAAAAAAAAAGTTTAGAGAAAAAAACCAAAGTCTGAGAAACTGTCACAGCCGAGAGACGTCCAAGAAGACATGATTAAGTGAAACATTGAAACATTGTATCCTGGTGGTATCCTAGAGCAGAAAAAGGACATTAGGCAAAAACTAAGAAAATTTGAATAAAAAAGGACTTTAGGTAATAATAATAATAAATTATGTAGAAGCAAACAGGTCTGGGCTTAGGGCCAGCTTTGCCTCTTACTAGCTGTGACATTAGTCAAGTTACTCAAAAGAAGCCTCACTTTCTTTACCTGTAGAGGAAGATAATAGTAGTATTTGCCTTGTATTACTATCATAAAGTTTAAATGAAAAAAATTCTTATAAACCTCTAAGCACATAAAACACAGTAAACATTCAGTGTAGGTTAGCTACTAAAATGATGACTCTTCCCTGCATACACATTTGGAAGATGGTGATATAGACTTCAGGATTTTTGAGGAATGTGGCTTAGGTTGAAGGAAGAAAAACAATATCTTCACTCTTGGGGAAAATGTTGGGTACAAAAATTGGAGAACAAAGTAGGAGGAGAAGATAAGGGACTCAGTATCCATATATCCACATATCACATGTGGTCCTGGGAAACTATTGGATATAATGTCAAACATCAGTCAGGAAGACTGATAAATATGAACTCACAAGGTTGGTGACTGTTTTCTGATAAACAGTGGGAAAAAAGAAAACACAAGGCAAACGTCAGCAGTAATAACGTCTAATGTAGTGGATGGTTAAATGATGTTAAGTCACTATGATAGTCTTTGCTACATACACAGGAATCTTGATTTTCAAGCCTGAGGACACACAAAAAATGCTCAGAACATAAGGTTAAGATTAAAAAGCAAGTTACAAAAATGCACGTATTGCATGACCCAAATCTTTAAAATAGAATACATGTTTCTACACATAGGAAAACAATGGAAGAATATACACTAATAATGTAAATGATTATCTCTGGAATGGGGAAGAGGGAGAATAATGGGTGACTTAATTTTGTTATCTGTAAATCTGCTATTTTAAAACTTCCTACAAAAGCATATAATGCAAACATAGTTTTTAAAAGTTGTAAAGGTGAAATCTAAAGAACAAGGAAAGCAGTACAGCTACAAGGACTGCTGTTCTTCTCAGAACCCCAGAGCAAATGGAACTTGGACCAATTTCCAGGAGCCTGGCATGTGGAGCTCTCTGGGGAGTTGTAATTTCCCTTCAATGACTCCCTTCCTTTTGTTTTTTTTAAATTTTATTTATTCTTTTATATAGCAGTTTCTTATTAGTCATCCATTTTATACACATCAGTGTATACATGTCAATCCCAATCTCCCAGTTCATCCTACCACCATCGCCCCACCGGAACTTTCCCCCCTTGGTGTCCATACGTTTGTTCTCTACATCTGTGTCTCAATTTCTGCCCTGCAAACCGGTTCATCTGTACCATTTTTCTAGGTTCCACATATATGCGTTAATATACGATATTTGTTTTTCCCTTTATGACTTCACTCTGTATGACAGTCTCTAGATCCACCCACATCTCAACAAATGACCCACTTTCGTTCCTTTTTATAGCTGAGTAATATTCCATTGTATATATGTACCACATCTTCTTTATCCATTTGTCTGTTGATGGGCATTTAGGTTGCTTCCATGACCTGGCTATTGTAAATAGTGCTGCAATGAACATTGGGGTGCATGTGTCGTTTTGAATTACAGTTTTCTCTCAGTATATGCCCAGTAGGGGAATTGCTGGGTCATATGGTAATTCTATTTTTAGTTTTTTAAGGAGCCTCCATACTGTTTCCCATAGTGGCTGTATCAATTTACATTCCCACCAACGGTGCAAGAAGATTCCCTTTTCTCTACACCCTCTCCAGCATTTGTTGTTTATAGATTTTCTGATGATGCCCATTCTAACTAGTGTGAGGTGATACCTCATTGTAGTTTTGATTTGCATTTCTCTAATAATTAGTGATGTTGAGCAGCTTTTCATGTGCTTCTTGGCCATCTGTGTGCCTTCTTTGAAGAAATGTCAATTTAGGTCTTCTGCCCATTTTTGGATTAGGTTGTTTGTTTTTTTGATATTGAGCTGCATGAGCTGTTTGTATATTTTGGAATTTAATCCTTTGTCCGTTTGTTCGTTTGCAAATATTTTCTCACATTCTCAGGGTTGTCTTTTCATCTTGTTTATGGTTTCCTTTGCTGTGCAAAAGCTTTGAAGTTTCATTAGGTCCCATTTGGGTTTTGTTTGTTTTAAACATCTTTATTGGAGTATAATTGCTTTACAATGGTGTGTTAGTTTCTGCTTTATAACAAAGTGAATCAGTTATGCATATGCATATGTCCCTCAGAATGTGAGAAAATATTTGCAAATGAGGCAACTGACAAAGGATTAATCCCCAAAGTTTACAAGCAGCTCGGGCAGCTCAATATCAAAAAAACAAACAACGCAATCCAAAAATGGGCAGAAGACCTAAATAGACATTTCTCCAAAGAAGATATACAGATTGCCAACAAACACAGGAAAGAATGCTCAACATCGTTAATCATTAGAGAAATGCAAATGAAAACTACAATGAGATATCATCTCACACCGGTAAGAATGGCCATCATCAAAAAATCTACAAAGAGTAAATGCTGGAGAGGGTGTGGAGAAAAGGGAACCCTCTTGCACCATTGATGGGAATGTAAATTGATACAGCCACTATGGAGAACAGTATGGAGGTTCCTTAAAAAACTAAAAATAGAACTAACATATGATGCAGCAATCCCACTACTGGGCATATACCCTGAAAAAATGGTAATTCAAATAGAGTCATGTACCAAAATGTTCATTGCAGCTCTGTTTAGAATAGCCAGGACATGGAAGCAATCCATTTGTTTATTTTTGTTTTTATTTCCATTACTCTAGGAAGTGGATCAAAAAAGATCTTGCTGTGATTTATGTCAAAGAGTGTTCTTCCTATGTTTTCCTCTAAGAGTTTTATAGTGTCTGGTCTTACATTTAGGTCTTTAATCCATTTTGAGTTTATTTTTGTGTATGGTGTTAGGGAGTGTTCTAATTTCATTCTTTTACATGCAGCTGTCCAGTTTTCCCAGCACCACTTACTGAAGAGACTGTCTTTTCTCCACTGTATATCCTTGCCTCCTTTGTCATAGATTATTTGACCATAGGTGGGTGGGTTTATCTCTGGGCTTTCTATCTTGTTCCACTGATCTATGTTTCTGTTTTTGTGCCAGTACCATATTGTTTTGATTACTGTAGCTTTGTAGTATAGTCTGAAGTCAGGGAGCCTGATTCCTCCAGCTCCGCTTTTTCCCTCAAGATTGCCTTGGCTATTTGGGGTCTTTTGTGTCTCCATACAAATTTTAAGATCTTTTGTTTTAGTTCTGTAAAAACTGCCATTGGTAAGTTGATAGGGATTGCATTGAACCTGTAGTTTGCTTTGGGTAGTATAGTCATTTTCACAGTACTGATTCTTCCAATCCAAGAACTTGGTATATCTCTCCATCTGTTGGTATCATCTTTAATTTGTTTCATCAGTGTCTTATAGTTTTCTGCATACAGGCCTTTTGTCTCCCTAGGTAGGTTTATTCCTAGGTATTTTATTCTTTTTGTTGTAGTGGTAAATGGGAGTGTTTCCTTAATTTCTCCTTCAGATTTTTCATCATTAGTATATAGAAATGTAAGAGATTTCTGTGTATTAAGTTTGTATCCTGCGACATTACCAAATTCATTGATTTGCTTTAGCAGTTTTCTGGTGGCTTCTTTAGGATTCTCTCTGTCTAGTATCACGTCATCTGCAAAGTGACACTTATACTTCTTGTTTTCCAATTTGTATTCCTTTTATTTCTTTTTCTTCTCTAATTGTCATGGCTAGGACTTCCAAAACTATGTTGAGTAATAGTGGTGAGAGTGGACATTCTTTTCTTGTTCCTGATCTTAGAGGAAATGTCTTCAGTTTTTCACCATTGAGAATGATGTTTGCTGTGGGTTTGTCATACATGGCCTTTATTATGTTGAGGTAGGTTCCCTGTATGCCCACTTTCTGGAGAGTTTTTGTCATAAATGGGTGTTGAATTTTGTCAAAAACTTTTTCTGCATCTACTGAGATGATCATGTGGTTTTTCTTCTTCAATTTGTTAATATGGTGTATCACATTGATTGATTTGCATATATTAAAGAATCCTTGCATCCCTGGGATAAATTAAAAGGTGTATTATCCCTTTAATGTGTTGTTGGATTCTGTTTGCCAGTATTTTGTTGAGGATTTTTGCATCTATATTCATCAGTGATATTGGTCTGTAATTTTCTTTTTTTGTAGTATCTTTGTCTGGTTTTGGTATCAGCGTGATGGTGGCCTCATAGAATGAGTTTGGGAGTGTTTCTTCTTCCACAATTTTTTGGAAGAGTTTGAGAAGGATGGGTGCTAGCTCTTCTCTAAATGTTTGATAGAATTCACCTGTGAAGCCACCTGGCCCTGGACTTTTGTTTGTTGGAAGATTTTTAATCACAGTTTCAATTTCATTATTTGTGATTGATCTGTTCATATGTTCTATTTCTTCCTGGTTCAGTCTTAGAAGGTTATACCTTTCTAAGAATTTGTGCATTTCTTCCAGGTTGTCCATTTTATTGTCATACAGTTGCTTGTAGTAGTCTCTTAGGATGCTTTGTATTTCTGCAGTGTCTGTTGTAACTTCTCCTTTTTCATTTCTAATTTTATTGATTTGAGTCCTCTACCTCTTTTCCTTGATAAGTTTGGCTAATGGCTTATCAATTTTGTTTATCTTCTCAAAGAACCACCTTTTAGTTTTATTGATCTTTGCTATTGTTTTCTTTGTTTCTATTACATTTATTTCTGCTCTGATCTTTATGATTTCTTTCCTTCTGCTAACTTTGGGTTTTGTTTGTTCTTCTACTCTAGTTCCTTTAGGTGTAAGGTGAGATTCAAATGTTTATTTGAGGTTTTTCTTATTTCTTGAGGTAGGATTGTACTGCTATAAACTTCCCTCTTAGAACTGCATTTTTGCATCCCATAAGTTTTGGATCATCGTGTTTTCATTGTCATTTGTCTCTAGGTAAGTTTTGATTTCCTCTTTGACCTCTTCAGTGATTTTTTGATTATTTAATAACGTATTGTTTAGCCTCCATCTGTTTGTGTTTTTTACGTTTTTCTCCCTGTAATTGATTTCTAATCCCATAGCATTGTAGTCAGAAAAGATGCTTGATACGATTTCAATTTTCTTAAATTTACTGAGGCTTGATTTGTGACCCAAGTTGTGATCTATCCTGGAGAATGTTCCATGTGCACTTGAGAAGAAAGTGTAATCTGCTGTTTTTGGATGGAATGTCCTATAAATATCACTTAAATCTATCTGGTCTATTGTGTCATTTAAACCTACTGTTTCCTTATTAATTTTCAGTTTGGATGATCTGTCCATTGGTGTAAGTGAGGTGTTAAAGTCCCCCACTATTATTGTGTTACTGTTGATTTCCTCTTCATAGTTGTTAGTATCTGCCTTATGTATTGAGGTCCTCCTATGTTGGGTGCATATATATTTATAATTGTTATATCTTCTTCTTGGATTGATCCCTTGATCACTATGTAGTGTCCTTGCTCATCTCTTGTAACATTCTTTATTTTAAAGTCTATTTTATCTGATATGAGTATTGCTACTCCAACTTTCTTTTGATTTCCATTTGCATGGAATATCTTTTTCCATCCCTTCACTTTCAGTCTGTATGTGTCCCTAGGTCCTAAGTGGGTCTCTTGTAGACAGCATATATATGGGTCTTGTTTTTGTATCCATTCAGCAAGCCTGTGTCTTTTGGTTGTAGCATTTAATCCATTCATGTTTAAGGTAATTATCAATATTTATGTTCCTATTACTATTTTCTTAATTGTTTTGGGTTTGTTTTTGTAGGTCCTTTTCTTCTCTTGTGTTTCCCACTTAGAGAAGTTACTTTAGCGTTTGTTGTAAAGCTGGTTTGGTGGTGCTGAATGCTCTTAGTTTTTGCTTGTCTGTAAAGCTTTTGATTTCTCCATCAAATCTGAATGAGGTCCTTGCTGGGTAGAGTAATCTTGGTTGTAGTTTCTTCCCTTTCGTCACTTTAAGTGTATCATGCCACTCCCTTCTGGCTTGTAGAGTTTCTGCTGAGAAGTCAGCTGTTAACATTATGGGAGTTCCCTTGTATGTTACTTGACATTTTTCCCTGGCTGCTTTCAATAATTTTTCTTTGTCTTTAATTTTTGCCAGTTTGATTACTATGTGTCTCGGCGTGTTTCTCCTTGGGTTTATCCTGTATGGGACTCTCTGCACTTCCTGGACTTGGGTAGCTATTTCCTTTCCCATGTTAGGGACATTTTCGACTATAATCTCTTCAAATATTTTCTCTGGTCCTTTCTCTCTCTTTCTCCTTCTGGGAGCCCTATAATGCGAATGTTGTTGCATTTAATGTTGTCCCTCTTAGGCTTTCTTTATTTCTTTTTATTCCTTTTTCTTTATTCTCTTCCACAGGAGTGAATTCCACCATTCTGTCTTCCAGGTCACTTATCCGTTCTTCTGCCTCAGTTATTCTGTTATTGATTCCTTCTAGTGTAGTTTTCATTTCAGTTATTGTATTGTTCATCTCTGTTTGTTTGTTCTTTAATTCTTCTAGGTCTTTGTTAAACATTTCTTGCATCTTCTTGATCTTTGCCTCCATTCGTTTTCCGAGGTCCTGGATCATCTTCCCTCTCATTATTCTGAATTATTTTTCTGGAAGGTTGCCTATCTCCACTTCATTTAGTTGTTTTTCTGGGGTTTTATCTTGTTCCTTCATCTGGTACATAGCTCTCTGCCTTTTCATCTTGTCTGTCTTTCTGTGAATGTGGTTTTTGTTCCACAGGCTGCAGGATTGTAGTTCTTCTTGCTTCTGCTGTGTGCCCTCTGGTGGATGAGGCTATCTAAGAGGCTTGTGCAAGTTTCCTGATGGGAGGGACTGGTGGTGGGTAGAACTGGCTGTTGCTCTGGTGGGCAGAGCTCAGTAAAACTTTAATCCGCTTGAATGTTGATGGGTGAGGCTGGGTTCCCTCCCTGTTGGTTGTTTGGCCTGAGGCGACCCAACACTGGAGCCTATCTGGGCTCTTTGGTGGTGCTAATGGCAGACTCTGGGAGGGCTCGCACCAAGGAGTACTTCCCAGAACTTCTGCTGCCAGTGTCGTTGTCCCCACGGTGAGCCACAGCAACCCCCCGCCTCTGCAGGAGACCCTCCAACACTAGCAGGTAGGTCTGGTTCAGTCTCCTCTGGGTTCACTGCTCCTTCCCCTGGGTCCCAGTGCGCACACTACTTTGTGTGTGCCCTCCAAGAGTGGAGTCTCTGTTTCCCCCAGTCCTGTCAGAGTCCTGCAATCAAATCCCACTAGCCTTCAAAGTCTGATTCTCTAGGAATTCCTTCTCCCCTTGCCCAACCCCCAGGTTCAGAAAGCTGATGTGGGGCTCAGAACCTTCACTCCAGTGGGTAGACTTCTGTGGTATAAGTGTTCTCCGGTTTGTGAGTCACCCACCCAGCAGTTATGGGCTTTGATTTTATTGTGAGGACACCCCTCCTACCATCTCATTGTGGCTTCTCCTTTGTCTTTGGATGTGGGTTATCTTTTTTGGTGAGTTCCAGTGTCTTCCTGTCGATGACTGTTCAGCAGTTAGTTGTGATTCTCATGTTCTCACAAGAGGGAGTGAGAGCACATCCTTCTACTCCGCCATCTTGTTTCCAGGAATTGTACAATGACTTACTTTCATTTTCTTTGTATCCAAATATCTGTCATGGCACTAGGTAGATAATGTTCAGATACTTTGCATTCTTTCATACGGAGATCTCCTTCTGGGAAAATTATCCAAACTCTTGACAGAGAAGAGAGCCATTAGGAAGGTATTTAAAGATACTGGATCAGCAGGAGTCATCTTTAAGACTGTCTCACTTGAAAGGTTTTCCTGCCTGGGAATGGAGTGATGGGAGCAGGGGTGAAAGAACCGAAGGTGATTTACTTGAGTCCCTGACTGTCCAACCAGAGAACTCAGTAAAGCAAATACAAAGAAGCTAGAATTAACTTGAGATAAATTATGCAATTTATAGATTAATTTAGCCCCTTCCACAGAGATTCTGATTTGAATGGTCTGCAGGAGGACTCTGCATTGATACTTTTTAAAAGCTCCCCTAGAGATTATATCAGAACTACCAAGTAGTCTCTTTTCTCTAAGTTTCCTGCTGCTTATATTTTGGTCATTTTATTCTTTGGGTAGGGCTGCTTTGAAGGACAATCTGGAAAAGGAAAAGACTTCTAAGGAATTAATATTATTTTTTATTAATAGCCCAACTCTTTCAAAAAAGATTAGAATTTACATTGTATGTCACTCTGGTAAATTTTAACAACTGATGGCTGAAACTAAGGGCTTCAATGAGTTGTTTTTCTTTTTTAATCCCTGCTGATTTCATTTTCTCCTGCAGTCATTTCCTGCTTTCCTCATTAGCATAGCTAATTGACGGTTAGTTGTACAAGAGACATCAGTGGTGTCTAATTTGAAGCATTGCTATTTAACCCTGATGCATGCATTAAACTTTGAGTTAGAGTATCTGCATCTTTTTACAAACTCAGAATGATATTTCTAGCTGGAGATATAAACAATGCTTTTCTTAATATCATCACCCGGTAGTTATTAAACATTCAAACATGGGAGACACCTCACAGACTATACAGTAGACCTTAGGATTCAAAGAGGTTTCCTTGGTTTGATGCTACACCAACTCCAGAGGGCAAAGAAAGTCGACTAGAAGAAATCAGACAATGTTTATCATAAGAAAATGCTGTAAGTGGAGTTAATGCTTTTTTAAAAATATACCTTTTATTATTTCTTTGGTAATCACATGAATAATACAGATCATTAGATAATAAAGATCAGAAAATTCAAAAGAAATATGTTCTCCCATAATTTCACCACCCAGAGATATCCAAGAATAATAAGATATTAGTGTATATCCTTCCAGTCTTTTTTTTATATGCACAAAAATTGGATTATACTGCTCTGTAACTTGCTTGTTTCACTTACTATTATGAACACCTCTCCATGTCATTGAATTTTCTTCAGTGACATCATTGTAAGGGTGGGATTGCCATAATGTATTTAACTAGTGTCCTCTTTTTGGACTTTTAAATTATCTCTAGGTTTTCAATATCATAGTGCTGTGAGAGCTAAATATTTGCACACTCTCATAATTATTTCTCTAAAATAAAATTCTAAATGCAGAAGTTCTGGACTGAACAATACATAGCATTTTAAGTCTTCAAAACACATTGTTAAAAAGACCTCCTCCATCTTAATTTTACCAATTTATTCTGCCATTAGCAGTGGAAAAGTGTATTCCCCCCCACATTAACAATAAAAGCAGAAATCTTTAAATGGGATTAATTTTTAAGTAGTAGTTAATAGTTATTTTATCGTGAATGTTTCAGGTAGTTTAGGATTTATTAAGAGGTGGGCTATGTGTTAAAGTCTGTCGTACTCAAATGGCTGATCAGAATCTCTATGCTGTCTCCCTGCGCCTCAACACATAGTTTCTGTCACAGTGTCTTGCAAACACTGGCTAGTATTTCTATATTGCACCAATAATACCACTTAGTTTTATTATGTTTCACTAAATTATGGAAGGAGACTTTGATAGCCTATAAAAAAGAGCAAAGCCAAAGCTACTGACGAGTTGCCATGGGGATAGGGCAGGATGGGGGCGTCGGCTGCTTCTTCTAGCTGCTAGGGAATCCAGTTGAACCTGGATCCACACAGGCTATCCATATCGACCAGGCCCGGAGGACAATGCCTGGCTGGAAGGACCGAGCAGAGCGCAGAAGGCCAGCCAACCTGTGCCTTAGGATTGGAGAATTTAATCCATTTACATGTAAGCTGTGTGGCTGACAAGGTCTTGGTGCTCCAGCCAGGTGTAAGGCCTGAGCCTCTGAGGTGGGAGAGCCAAGTTCAGGACACTGGACCACCAGAGACCTCCTTGCCCCATGTAATATCAATCGGCGAGTGCTCTCCCAGAGATCTCCATCTAAACGTTAAGGCCCAGCTCCACTCAACGACCAGCAAGCTCCAGTGCTGGACACTCCATACCAAACAATTAGCAAGACAGGAACACAACCCCACCCGTTAGCAGAGAGGCTCCCTAAAATCATACTAAGTTCACAGATACACCAAAACACACCACTGGACATAGTCCTGCCCACCAGAAAGACAAGATCCAGCCTCACCCACCAGAACACAAGCACCAGTCCCTTCCACCGGGAAGTCTACACAACCCACTGTACCTACCTTACCCACTGGGGGCAGACACCAAAAACAACAGGAACTACGAACCTGCAGCCTGTGAAAAGGAGACCCCAAACACAGTAAGTTAAGGAAAATGAGAAGACAGAGAAATACGCAGCAGATGAAGGAGCGAAGTAAAAACCCACCAGACAAACAAATGAAGAGGAAATAGGCAGTCTGCCTCAAAAAGTATTGAGAGTAATGATAAGATGATCCAAAATCTTGGAAATAGAATGGAGAAAATACAAGAAATATTTAACAAGGACCTAGAAGAACTAAAGAGCAAGCAAACAATGATGAACAACACAATAAATGCAATTAAAAATTCTCTAGAAAAAAAATTCTCTAGAAGGAATCAGTAGCAGAATAACTGAGGCAGAAGAACGGATAAGTGACCTGGAAGATAAAATAGTGGAAATAACTATCACAGAGCAGAATAAAAAAAAAAAAATGAAAAGAATTGAGGACAGTCTCAGAGACCTCTGGGACAACATTAAACACACCAACATTCGAATTATAGGGGTCCCAGAAGAAGAAGAGAAAAAGCAAGGGACTGAGAAAATATTTGAGGAGATTATAGTTGAAAACTTCCCTAATATGGGAAAGGAAATAGTAAATCAAGTCCAGGAAGCACAGAGAGTCCCATACAAGATAAATCCAAGGAGAAACATGCCAAAACACATATTAAACTGTGAAAAATAAAATACAAAGTAAAAAATATTAAAAGCAGCAAGGGAAAAACAGCAAATAACATACAAGGGAATCCCCATAAGGTTAACAGCTGATCTTTCAGCAGAAAGTCTGCAACCCAGAAGGGAGTGGCAGGACATATTTAAAGTGATGAAAGGGGAAAACCTACAAGCAAGATTACTCTACCCAGCAAGGATCTCATTTAGATTTGATGGAGAAATTAAAGCCTTCACAGACAAGCAAAAGCTAAGAGAATTCAGCACCACCAAAGCAGTTTTACAACAAATGCTAAAGGAACTTCTCTAGGCAGGAAACACAAGAGAAGGAAAAAACCTGCAATAACAAACCAAAAACAATTAACAAAATGGTAATAGGAACATACATATCAATAATTACCTTAAATGGAAATGGATTAAATGCTCCCAACAAAAGACATAGACTGGCTGAATAGATACAAGAATAAGACCCATATATAGGCTATCTACACGAGACCCACTTCAGACCTAGGGACACGTACAGACTAAAAGTGAGGGGATGGAAAAAGATATTCCATGCAAATGGAAATCAAAAGAAAGCTGGAGTAGCAATTCTCATATCAGACAAAATAGACTTTAAAATAAAGACTATTACAAGAGACAAAGAAGGGCAATACATAATAATCAAGGGATCAATCCAAGAAGAAGATTTAACAATTGTAAATATCTATGCACTCAACTTAGGAGCACCTCAATACATAAGGCAAATGCTAACAACCATAAAAGGGGAAATTGACAGTAACACAGTCATAGTAGGGGATTTTAACACCCCACTTTCACCACTGGACAGATCATACAAACTGAAAATAAATAAGGAAACACAAGCTATAAATGACACATTAAACAAGATGGACTTAATTGATATTTATAGGACATTCCATCCAAAAACAACAGAATACAGTTTCTTCTCAAGTTCTCATGGGCCATTCCCCAGGATGGATCATATCTTGGGCCACAAATCAAGCCTGGGTAAATTTAAGAAAATTGAAATCATATGAAGTATCTTTTCCAATCACAATGCTATGAAACTAGATATCAATTACACGAAAAAAACTGTAAAAAATACAAACACATGGAGGCTAAACAATACACTACTAAATAACCAAGAGATCATTGAAGAAATCAAAGAGGAAATCAAAAAATACCTAGAAACAAATGACAACGAAAGCACAATGACCCAAAACCTGCGGGATGCAGCAAAAGCAGTTCTAAGATGGAAGTTTATAGCAGTACAATCCTACCTCAAGAAACAAGAAACATCTCAAATAAACAACCTAACCTTACACCCAAAGCAATTAGAGAAAGAAGAACAAAAATATCCAAAGTTAGCAGAATGAAAGAAATCATAAAAATCAGATGAGAAATAAATGAAAAAGAAATGAAGGAAACAATAACAAAGATCAATAAAACTAAAAGCTGGTTCTTTGAGAAGATAAACAAAATTGATAAACCATTAGCCAGACTCATCAAGAAAAAAAGGGAGAGGACTCAAATCAATAGAATTGGAAATGAAAAAGGAGAAGTTACAACAGACACTGCAGAAATACAAAGCATCCTAAGAGACTACTACAAGCAACTCTATGCCAATAAAATGGACAACCTGGAAGAAATGACAAATTTTTAGAAAGGTATAACTTTCCAAGACTGAACCAGGAAGAAATAGAAAATATAAACAAATGAATCACAAGCACTGAAATTGAGACTATGATTAAAAATCTTCCAGCAAACAAAAGCCCAGGACCAGATGGCTTCACAGGCGAATTCTATCAAACATTTAGAGAAGAGCTAACACCTATCCTTCTCAAACTGTTCCAAAATATAGCAGAGGGAGGAACACTCCCAAACTCATTCTACGAGGCCACCATCGCCCTGATACCAAAACCAGACAAAGATGTCACAAAAAAAGAAAACTACAGGCCAATATCACTGATGAACACAGATGCAAAAATCCTCAACAAAAGACTAGCAAACAGAAGCCAGCAGCACATTAAAAGGATCATACACCATGATCAAGTGGGGTTTATCCCAGGAATGCAAGGATTCTTTAATAGACGTAAATCAATCAATGTGGTACACTATATTAACAAACTGAAGGATAAAAACCATATGACAAGCTCAATAGATGCAGAAAAAGCTGTCAACAAAATTCAACACCCATTTATGATAAAAACCCTCTAGAATGTAGGCATAGAGGGAACTTAATGTAATAAAGGCCATGTATGACAAACCCACAGCCAATGGTGAACAACTGAAACCATTTCCACTAAGATCAGGAAGAAGACAAGGTTTCCCACACTCAGCACTATTATTCAACATAGTTTTGGAAGTTCTAGCCACAGCAATCAGAGAAGAAAAAGAAATAAAAGGAATACAAATCAGAAAAGAAGTAAAACTGTCACTGTTTTCAGGTGGCATGATACTATATGTAGAGAATCCTAAAGATGCTACCAGAAAACTACTAGAGATAATCAATGAATTTGGTAAAGTAGCAGGATACAAAATTAATGCACAGAAATCTCTTGCATTCCTATACACTAATGATGAAAACTCTGAAACAAAATAAGGAAACTCCCATTTACCACTGCAACAAAATGAATAAAATACCTAGGAATAAACCTACCTAAGTAGACAGAAGACCTGTATGCAGAAAGCTATAAGACACTGATGAAGGAAATTAAAGAAAATACAGACAGATGGAGAGAGATACCATGTTCTTGGGTTAGAAGAATCAACATTGTGAAAATGACAATACTACCCAAAGCAATCTACAGATTCAATGTAATCCCTATCAAACTACCAATGGCATTTTTCACAGAACTAGAACAAAAAAATTCACAATTTGTATGGAAACACAAAAGACTCCGAATAGCCAAAGCAATCTTGAGAAAGAAAAACAGAGCTGGAGGAATCAGGCTCCCTGACTTCAGACTATACTACAAAGCTACAGTAATCAAGACACTATGGTACTGGCACAGAAACAGAAATATAGATCAATGGAACAGGATAGAAAGCCCAGAGATAAGCCCATATGGTCACCTTATCTTTGATAAAGGAGGCAAGAATATACAGTGGAGAAAAGACAGCCTCTTCAATAAGTGGTGCTGGGAAAACTGGACAGCTACATGTAAAAGAATGAAATTAGAACACTCCCTAACACCGTACACAAAAATAAACTCAACCTGGATTAAAGACCTAAATGTAAACCCAGACACTATCAAACTCTTAGAGGAAAACCTAGGCAGAACACTCTGACATAAATCACAGCAAGACCCTTTTTGACCCACCTCCTAGAGAAATGGAAATAAAAACCCAAATAAACAAATGGCACCTAATGAAATGTAAAAGCTTTTGCACAGCAAAGGAAACTGTAAACAAGACCAAAAGACAACTGTCAGAATGGGAGAAAATATTTGCAAACAAAGCAACTGACAAAGGATTAATCCAAAACAAAAAACCCAATCCAGAAATGAGCAGAAGACCTGAATAGACATTTCTCCAAAGGAGATATACAGATTGCCAAAAAACACGTGAAAGGATGCTCAACATCACTAGTCATTAGACAAATGCAAATCAAAACTACAGTGAGGTATCACCTCACACCGGTAAGAATGGCCATCATCAGAAAATCTACAAACAGTAAATGCTGGAGAGGGTGTGGAGAAAAGGGAACCCTCTTACACTGCTGGTGGGAATGTAAATTGATACAGCCACTGTGGAGAACAGTATGGAGGTTCCTTTAAAAACTAAAAATAGAACTACCATACGACCCAGCAATCCCACTACTGGGTATATACCCTGAGAAAACCATAATTCAAAAAGAGTCATGTACCACAATTTTCATTGCAGCTCTGTTTACTATAGCCAGGACATGGAAGCAACCTCTGTGTCCATAGACAGATGAATGGATAAAGAAGATGTGGCACATATATACAGGGGAATATTACTCAGCCATAAAAAGAAATGAAATTGAGTTATTTGTAGTGAGGTGGGTGGACCTAGAGTCTGTCATACAGAGTGAAGTAAGTCAGAAAGAAAAAAAAATACCGTATGCTAACACATATGTATGGAATCTAAAAAAAAAAAAAATGGTTCTGAAGAACCTCGGGGCAGGACAGGAATAAAGATGCAGACGTAGAAAATGGACTTGAGGACATGGGGAGGGGGAAGGGTAAGCTGGGACAAAGTGAGAGAGTGGCATTGAGATATATACACTACCAAATGTAAAACAGATAGCTAGTGAGAAGCAGCCGCATAGCACAGGGAGATCAGCTCTGTGCTTTGTGACCACCTAGAGGGTTGCGATAGGGAGAGTGGGAGGGAGACGCAAGAGGGAGGGGATATGGGGATATATGTATATGTATAGCTGATTCACTTTGTTATACAGCAGAAACTAACACAACACTGTAAAGCAATTATACTCCAATAAAGATGTTAAAAAAAAGAGCATTTGCCAACATTAATTCTATTCTGTATCATTAGTCTTGTTTTTTTTCGCGCAGGCTCAGTGGCCATGGCTCACGGGCCCAGCCGCTCCGCGGCATGTGGGATCTTCCCGGACCGGGTCACGAACCCGTGTCCCCTGCATCGGCAGGCGGACTCTCAACCACCAGGGAAGCCCTATCATTTGTCTTTATTGTTTCTCAGTTCTCTAAAGACAGAAGGTGGACGCATCAGGATGTGATGTTAAGCCTTTCTCACGAGTGGTCTGGGTTCATAGAGCTTTTTGAAATGGCCAATTTATTCCTAGCTTGTCCATAAGGAAAATTTGGCCTATTGAAAGCCCTTAGGGCCCTAGGAACCCACCTTCATTCAAGAAGTCAATCTGGTTCAATTTTCTAAGTGTTTGTTGCCTGCCCAGTGAATGCCAGGCACTGAGCAAGGTTGTGCAGGGCAGTCTGGGACAGTGGCTAGCAGCAGGTAATTGGTACCAAACTCAAAATAGACGACCTGAGGCTTGTGGCCCAGGAGCTAGGGTCTCAAGGAGGAGAAACCAGTAGAAGCATATGTAGCATATATGACTTACTCATTGGTGAAATCTCTGCAAAAACATTAATTCTTTTAACTTAGTAGCATATTAATCATTGATTATTTTTTGTCTACAAACAGCATGTAATATAAGTGAGGTTTCCAATAATGAATCACAAGATCCAAGTTAATTACATAAAATGATAAACCTTTCTGTAATGAGACAGTGGTCGTTGAAACTCTTCTTCTTTATGGGATAACTTAGAACTCATTTTCAGCTCTGCTGCTTGCTGCCAGGCATTTCTTACTCAACACTGCGTATGTCATGCTCTGTGTTCTACCTAGGGCTCCCTTCCAGGGTAACATTCTTTTTACTCTCTTCCAGCAAAGGTCTGCCTGGTATCTGCCTCAGAGCTGACCCAAAAGAAACTTGGCAATGGAGGTAAGTCCCATCTTTTCATCCAAACTGCGACTTCTCCATGGTGGTTTTTCTCAGTTATCTATTGCCAGGTAACAAATCACTCCAAAACTTAGAGAAGCAATCATTTACTTGCTTATAATTCTGCTGTTTGGCCTTGGGCCCAGCAAAAGAGGCTTACTGCTGCTCCTGGTGGCATCACCCTGATTGGGCCTGAAAGGTCCAACGAATGGCCTCCCTCACATGGCTGGTAGTTGGAACTGTCAGCCAGGAGCTCAGCTGGGAGTGCCTACAGATATCCCTCTGTTCTCCACGTGGCTCACTTGGGCTTCTCCTAGCATGGTACCTGGGCTCGAAGATGGAGCGTCCCAAGAGACAAATACAGCAGCTGCAGATCCTTTAAGGCCCAGCTTTATAAGTTATGTAGCATCATTATTGCCATATTCCATTTGTCAAAACAGGGTGAGAGCCCCGCCCAGACTCTGCATTTCAAAGGGAGGCATTGTAAAAAAAAAATTGCACCTGCCTTTAATCCTCTTTAATCTTTCTGACTTTGAAAAAATGCCTGTTCCTTTAAAAATAAATTCCTGCGTTTGTCTTGTGGATTCTCTTCCTTTCTCAATATGTGTATATTTTTGACATTCATTTTTAAGTCCCTTTCAGATGGCTTATTATCACTGCTGGTGAGTTTCCTTGTTGCTTTATAAGTTTTTCCCGTGAGCTCACCTTGATGGGAGTCCCATGCAAGCCCCCTATTTTGTGGAGGCAGTCTTTTACAGCCCAACGAGGAAGCATTTTTCTTATACTCATACACGGAAAGGACAACCCCTTTCTGGCTCCTGGGTTTTTGGTGTGAGGTGTTAGGATAAGAGGGAGGGCTTCCCACATCAGCTCAGTCCATTATCTTAGTCTGAAGTTCTTGTGATGATCTATTCCCAATGACAACAAAATCTCTCTTTTACAACCTGGCCTCTGCCAGTGGTTTGCAGTTCCTTTTCAGATTTAAAATCACACCTCAGAATGGTAGCAATTAATTTTAAAAGTTAACAGTGATTTCTTCTCTAGGATGAGAAAACCAGTAACACTCTTCAGTTAAATAAATAATGATGTAGCCAGTGTCTGTGACATAAGTGGCAAACATTTTTCCCAGTTTACCATTTATTTTTTGACTTTCCTCATGGACATGTTTGACACACAGATTTTTTTTTATGTTATTAAGAATTGGAGTTGTCAGATTTTTCTTTTATGTCTTTGGTTTGGTGAGAAAGGGAGGTTTTAATCATTCTAATTATTTTTATCAGTGTCTTTACTATTGGATCACCTTCCCATTTACCAACTGTACATAATTTTGCAATTTTATTACTTCTTGTAAGTAATGTGGTTATTTCTAGTACATGATGTATGGCTATTAGCATAACTGATGCCCTCTAGGGCCTGTACAGTTCCTTCCATCCTTTTGCTGACTTTACCCAGGACTGTTCTGTGCGATAAATCACTTCTCTATCATCAAAAGCTTTGTAGTTAATAGATATTGTTTAATAATCATTAGGACCAGGTGGCCGCTATGCTCAGCTAGTCCCTAATGATGAAGACCTCTGCTGTTGTATTCCTGGCACCTGCAAGACTATTTACCCATTCATAAATCTGGACTTCAGGAATGCTCTTCCTGTTTCCAAGCGGCATACCCCCATACCTTAGGTTAACTATAAGCTTGTCCCAATGATTCATCAAGAGAGTCAGCAATGGCTTCAGAGACCTTAATTGCTCCATACTTACTATAGTCACATAGTAGCCCCTATGGCTGATTTAGTCAGGATTCATTTTGTTGAAAGAAACAACCACAGTGAAACTAGCTTAGGTAAAAGAGGTTTATTGTAGGATATGTAAGACTATCACAGGGATGGCGCACAAGCAAGACCCATGTGTTTCATGGATATTGGAAGGTCGTCAGGCCCTTTCTGCCCTTTCTCCTCTGAGTTGCTTAGTTCTTGTCTGCTCTTGGCAACCTCTCTTGCATAATCTCTCTCCCCCTCCTCTCCCCTCTCCTCCCCCACCCCAAGTCTCTGAGCACAGCTGCTTCTCTTCTGAATGCATATGACCCTCCGGCCCACAAATGGTGGTCACAGCATCCATGTCTCTGTGACCTTCTCTTTCAGGAAGTGGAAAATTTTGTGAAGGACAGATAGTAAATATTTTAGACTTTCTGGACCCATAGATCTCTGTTGCAAGCATGGACAGTCATAGATAATATGTAAACTAGTGGGTGGTGCCAGATTGGGCTGGTGGGCAATAGTTTGCCAACCCCTGAACTAATTCTTCTTTACTTTTCCAAATTATTTGGAGAGAGAGAACCTGATGGGTTCCCTGTGGGTCAGATGTTCACTCCTGATTCAGTCATTTAGGGAAGAAGGTCTAGGTTTGCCCTTCTGGGATTATGGGCTGGGAAGACAGATCTTTCCAGCAGAGTAGCTCAACTTTGTTATCTGTGAATTGGGGTAGAGCGAGTTTGCAGGTCTCACTTCCAGACTTCAGTATGATTATGGATGAGGAAAATTTCCTAAATGCTGGGGCATCCTGGGTCCACAGTAAACTCCGTAGGAAAAATAAGCAGTTCCTATTCTAAAATGCCTGGATTCCCATGATAGTGGCCCAGACCCCTTCCTGGTTAGAGCTTCCACCTGTACAGCATAAGGAATGAAGTCTCTGTTGCAGGGAAACAGGGGCTTCTTTGTTTTTGATTGAGTTGTTACGTGTCACTCCTTCTGATGTAACCTAAAAACAAACCATTAGATGTTCTACTTTAATAAAATAGCTGTGCCCTGCTCCATCCTATGTCATCCTTAAGCCAGTGTTGGGATGGAATGAGCTGAGGCTCAGGAATGGAGATGGTGGTGGTGAAAAAGGAACACTTTTCCGTATACATCCACAGGTCCTTTTTGTGCACCGCTTCACTTTTTAAAAAATTCTTATTCAATTTTTATAGTAACCCTAACTGGAAGATAATCAGTACCCCTGATTTTCAGGTGAGGAAACTCCTCTGTGGATTTAGATCCAGCAGTTAGGTGGCATGGCTGGGGGTTGGGGGAAACCACCGATGTTGCTTTTCCACTCACCCCTCCTTCCCACTTGTAGGACCCAGGCTCTACCTATGTCCCTGCTCCCTATAGCCCCTCATTTCTTTACACCCTCTGTTCTGGACTCTGCACCACACTCACCTCATGCCATGACGGCCGCCTCCTCAGCAAGAAGAGCCAGCACAGTGGTTCCATCAGACAAGGACTGGCCACGCTGCATTCCCAGCTCCCAGAGCCCAGGACCTGGACTGTGCCGAGAGTAGGTGGCAGGGCTGTTAGGCACACGGAGCTGTCTCGATGCCCAGTTTACTCTGGACACCTTCCATACGTGGAAGAAAAGCCGAGTCACTTCTTCCAGACCCTGCAGACTAGCTAGCAGTGGTCCCTGTGCCAACGAAAAGTCAGGAGCCATGGCGCCCGGGATGCTCTACCAACATGGTGCTGCCCTTCCTGCTTTCTTTCCTGCTCACTCATGGCTGTGGGTCTGAAAAGTCAGGAGGAGAAACTACCTACATTGTGCTTTTTAATTTTTTTAAGAGACCATATACATTCACAGCCTTTTCTCCAGGTCTTTCTCCACTTATGAAACAATCTAGGCTGAACAGCTTTGACACCTCACCCTGCCCTCCCCGCCCCCCGACCCCCCGACCCGACCACCACAACCAAGCTGTCTGGACTTGATCACAAAAAGGGATGAGGCTGAACCTTGGGGGCTGGAGGTGGGGAAGAAATCGAAGGCTAGCTCCTCTGATTGCCGCCTGCATGCCTTAGATAGCCCAGCCACTTCCTTGACTTTTCCTGGGGAGGGAGTTGGGCGCTAATAATGCCCCTTCCCTGCAGGTAATTGGCATTAAAGCTACAATCAGTGCTTTTACCAGATTGGTTGCTCTGGGCTCCTGGGGCTCCTGATTGTAATGAAATAACCCCTTTTCTGGAGTGGGACCTTGCTTCCTCCACCTCTCCGCAGTGTGGTCTCGCTGCAGACGGAATACTGGAGGATCCAGCATTATTAGTTAATGCCAGGCAAGGAGGGGCTTTTTTTCTGGAAAAAGACAGGATGCCCTATTCGCGTCAGCATAGTGGGGCAAAACTTGGGGCTTACGCAGCCACGCACTTTCCCATCACTCACAAGCCTTCATCTCCTGCCTCCCAGAGCTCTGGACTGGAAATCAGGAGATGGGCTCTTCCCCTTGGTGAGGTAGCTTAGCGCTAAGGCGTAAGCGATTTTGGCGATACACTGGGTCACAAACTATGTGACCTTGGGTAAGTTACTCAACTTCTTTAAACCTTGAATTCCTTATCTGTAAATGGAGATGGTAATGCTATCTACTTCACCGGGTTGCTCTGAGGGTTAAATCAGGGATAATGTGTGTAAAATGCCTGGCGTGTTGCCAAATTCAATGTTTACAATTCTTATTATCATCTCTTCCATCTTTCTTGAGGAATTTCAGAAGGGCCCTGTTTTCTTTCTCAGTTTCTTCACCTGCAAATTGTGAATATCTGTGCATTTGGAAACATTTAACAAATGCCAGAAGCTTTTGAGTACCAAGACCATCATATTGGCATAGAGCATAGAGGGTAACAAGAAAACAGAGGCAGGGAGGCCAGTGGGAAGAGGAAGTTACTGTGGATAAGAGAGGGGGAAAAAAAGATGAAATGGAAAGAAATGAAACAGCAAACTCAAGCTAAAGGGATTAATGCCCCTCAATCAACCCCAGCAACTTGGAAAGATTCCCAAGGGGCTTAAGCTCTCTGGGGCGGCTCCAGGTTGGGCAGCTCTGGTAATGACGGACCAGGTGTGGTTTCCAAGGAGAGAGGAGACTCATAGGCTAGTGTTTGGCACACGGCAGATACTCCGTAAATATTTGTTAATGGTTAACGAAGAGATCACAGCCCAGTTTTTCAAGGTGGAAAAGAGAGATGGCAGTGGCACCAGGGAGAAGCTGAGAGAGAATTTCTGGATGTTTCCAGAACCCAATTTATGCAACCTCTGCTACTGGAAGATGAGTTTGCTTTCCTAGAGGGGCTGCAGGGGCAGCCCCTCCCCCAAAGAGCATCATCCGTCAGGCCAGGAAGTTCCGAGAGGCTGAATGAGAAGAGCAGGTTCCTCTAGTCTCCCAGCCCTCCTGGGAAAAAGAATAGAATGCTACAGTGATTGCAGGGGAGGAAAAACCTGTTTGCAGGGACTGGGTTTACAGTCCCAGGAGGTTTTAGAGGCTCTCTGAGGCTAACCCAATGAGTATTTATGAACTATAAATATGTTGTTAAATAAGCTCAACTACTTTAAGTTCTTTAAATTCATTTTGTTCAAAACTGTCACTGATTGGGTTCACTAGAAAGCCATCTCCGGGCTGGAGATTGGTGTGTAGGAGGGTTATTGAGAAGTGTTCTTGGGGTCGAAGGAAGGAAGGCACCAGGTTGGGGCAGAGGGAAAAACTGAGCTGTGACGCTGTCTCAATGAAGGCCTCAGCCCGCCCTGTGGAGGGTTCTGAAGATGGGGTCATTTTTTCACAGCTGTTGTGAGCTGGGGTGAGGGGCTGGGCCTTCATCAGCCACCGGATGAGCCACCAGGGAAGGAGTGTGACCTTGGGCAAGTTGGCTCTCTTCAGTAGAGGAAGGTCCCCCAAGGAGCAGACAGCCGAAGTGATAAATCTGTTATTCCTAAAATAAGGAGATCCGCGTGGTGCCTCCCAGGCCCCACCGCAATGGGGGAGCATAAATCAATAGAAAACAGTAGGGTAGGAAGAAAATACCTCCTCCCGTCACCGCCTTTTCCCCTGCCATACAGAGCACTTACCATGAGAAATTATGTCATTCATTAACTTACTTGTTTATTTTCTGTCCCCTCTTTTAGATTGTTAGCTCCATGAGTCGAAGCTCCATGAGCCAAAAAATGGGAACTCTGTTCTACCAGACAAGCACCCAGACCGTCTCCTATCGCGTGGTAAGCACTCAACAAATATTGAACAAATTAACGAGATGAGAAGCCATAACTGGTGGCAAGAAGCCGGTCACGTATTGCAGATGTTCTCAGGAGTCAGGGAAGGAGAGGAGAGAATATACTATGAAGCCAAATTCCATGGAACAAATGACCTGGGGAATCAATGAGACAGATTGGGTTGTGGAAATGCTCCGTCTGATGCTGTAATTGGGGATGGACGGTCCTTCCAGTCTCCAGGTGTTTTGCATGGTTCTTCATCCAAACTGGGCCTCCCTGGGAAAGGGAGTGAGACAGTAAGGTACATTTCATTCTTCCTTCTTAATCCACGATGAATCTTGTCGTACTTAGTAACACTGGCCCCAGCCTTGTTGTGTACCCTCAAGGGGGCCGCCTACGTGCTAGTGGTCACTCAGCCCTGCTCCCCATAGCCTGAACACTTGGAATTTCGAAAGCAAGATGCCGGCGTGAAATTTGCAAGAAACCCACATGGCACATGGTGTTCTTGCTGCTTTGCTTGTGTTTCAGTCGCTGTCACTGTGGCTCCTTGTGCATCATTGCTGGTAACTGGGAGGTGCCAGAGTCTTGGCTCCACTGACATCATCTTGCTCACCTCGGGGGGTCTTGCTTTCTTTGTCTTTCAGGATTGGCTGGAGGGCTAACTTCAGGACAGTAATCAATTTAATAAAATTGGATTCAGTGGAGGGGAAGTTTCTTCCTCTTGCCCTTTCCAGGAAGAATCAATCTCATTAACATGTTCATGCTCCCAGGACTTTTTTTTTTATCTCCTCCTCCCTTTTTCAATTGAACTCATTAATGACACAGAATTTTTTTTTGAAGCTATTCAGTGGTTGGAGTGGCTGGCAAAGCTTGTTCAGGACAAGCTGTCTGCACAGCAGTCCTCCCAGAATGGGCACTGCACAGCAGTCCTCCCAGAATGGGCACTCCTTTGGCAACAAGACTGAATTGATTGCTTTCCTACTTGAACAGGCTCAGTCCCCAAGGCCTCTCTGAGCCAGCCCCTTCTGGACCATAAGATTGCCCTCAGACCCAAGGGCACTAGGGGCACTCATTTCCAACCCTCTGCTCCTCTGCTTGGGCCTCTGAGGTCCCCAGAACCCACGAATCCAGGCACGCTGAGCCCCTTTCCCACCCACTAGCCCAGCAGGAGGAAGAGGAATATGGAGAAGGGTGGGAAGAGGCCAGGGTGCTGGGAACATACACCAAAGGCCTATTTCCACCCGAACATTCGTCTCTGTAAGCCTGGCCCGACCATCCTGCTCAGGTGTCTGCTAAGGGACCCTCAGTGTGCTCTCATAGGAAGCTACGGAAGCAGACCTTCTCCCAGAGTGCACCCCTCCAGCCAGGAGTCTTAGGGGGCCTCTGTATTAATCATGCCTTTTTATTTTCTGTAAATATGATGCACTGACATCTTGGGGCCTTGCTGACGCTGGAGAAACTGCCCCTCCCGGGGCTGGCCGATTCCTAGAGATAGTAAACAGCATCTGTGTGCCTTTCATTTGCAAATTAACCAATCCAGAACCCACACACTCACCACCTACCTCCCCACTCAGGGCCACTATTCCCCTGCCCTAATCACTCCAGGGCCAGGTACCAGCAAACTTGGGACGGCCACTGTACTCCAGAACCCACTGAAATTATTCAAACTAACCAATCCTAAACCTCCTTCCCCTGCCTTGCCTGTTCCTTCCCACAGAAACTATAAGCACCTTATATATTTTTTTAAAGCAATGACTTTATTTTTTTATTATTTTTTAACATCTTTATTGGGGTATAATTGCTTTACAATGGTGTGTTAGTTTTTGCTTTATAACAAAGTGAATCAGTTATACATATACATATGTTCCCGTATCTCTTCCCTCTTGCGTCTCCCTCCCTCCCACCCTCCTATCCCACCCCTCCAGGCGGTCACAAAGCACCGAGCTGATCTCCCTGTATAAGCACCTTATTTTATTCCACTTTGCACATGTGGTTTTGTGTTTTTTTGTTTTTTTTTTTTACAGATTGAAGGTTTATGGCATCTCTGCGTTGTCAGATGATACATTTTTAGATTAGCACTTTTTAGCAGTAGAGTGTTTTTTAATTATGGTATGTACCTTATTTTTTTAGATACAATACTATTGCACACTTAATAGACCACAGTATAGTTTAAACGTTACTTTTATGTGCACTGGGAAACTGAAAAATTCGTGTGGCTTGCTTTATTGTGACATTTTCTCGCTTTATTGCAGCGCTCTGGAGCCGAATACGCAATCTTCGAGGTATGCCTGTACCATATAGACTCTTGCCCATGTTCCCCCCCACCCCCCCGGCTCCCCAGAGGCGGAAGATGGGGTGTTGGGGGTGGATGAAATGGTGAAAGGCGTCAAAAGGTACAAACTTCCAATTATAAAATAAGTCATGGGAATATAATGTACGCCATGGTGACTGTAGTTAATAGTACCGTATTGCATATTTGAAAGTTGCTGCACACAGTGGGGTGCTGCTACAGAACCTGGCTTCAGACCATGTAAGATCCCCTGTGCAGTAAGCCATTGATGTCTCTGTCACAACAGGTGGAAGACATTACAAAAGGCCTATCCGAGTTGTCTAGTAACGCAAAAACAAACAGCGTTTGGGGCCTAGAAGAGCTGTATGCGCGACATACAAGACCCCCATGGACATTAATAGTGACCAAGGGATCCACTTTGTCGGCCATGAAGTTCAGGAATGGGCCGATAAGAATGGCACACAGCGGCATCTCCCCCCGCCTCACAACTTCACTGCTGCTGGGCGGTGAATGAGCTGCTTCAACAACAGCTGAGACAGGAAACCCGCTCCTTCAACGTGTGGACACATCCCAGGAGCTATCGGCCCAGTGCTGACGCCATGTTAACCCAGAGGCCGCTAGTCAACGCCATTCAGGTTCAACCGTTGACCACTGAAGGACCGTTGCCAACTGCTGGCCAGGATGATAACTCACTTTTGCCCTCGCCACAGGCTCTACCCCCAGGGGAACACATAACATGGCCCTGGGACTGGCAGGTAAGTGTGGTTTGGGTTTGCTGCCTCATGGAGAAAAGGATTAGAAAGAGACTTAAGAGGTTTCACCTGTCTCCTACCCAGCCCCACCTAAGAGGACTAACGTAATTAATCCGCGCCCCCTACTGGAGAAGGGCACCATTACACTAACCCTGCAGTTATGGCCTCTCCAGTATTCGGCACTGGCTGTGGGGACTGAGGGTAGACAGGCCGTGGGGTTCTGCAGGCCAGGACAGAAACCACGGGCAGGGGTGGTGGTATCTCAATGCTGTTACTGCTTGTATTTTGCTCAATGGTCATCATCTTCCCTGTATTGTGCCTGTTAAACACCTTACATTTCACCCCTAGTCTGAGCAGAGGGAATCTGTTCACAGACTGGGTGACAACAGTGGCCTCACTGTGAAACGAGTTTGATGGCTGGGTCTACAGGGAGACGCCGTCATGGTCCTCCTCTGGCCCCTCCATGACCCGATAAGCTCCTGACTCCATAAGTTTGCCCACCTCTTGGCCTCCTGATTCTCTTTTGCTGCTGTTGTCTGTATTGCATTTGTGGTAGCTGGTTGCAGTTCACCTCTGTATACCTGACCCCTCAGAAGAGGGACAACGAGGAAGAGGGATGGGCCAGGACTGTAAGGGTCGTGCAGGGTGTTTAGGGATGGAGTGTATGGTCAGGTCGCTCAAGATGGCTGTTGCTCCCTGCACATCCCCTGCTCCACCGACACCTGAGTCACCTCCGCCCTACTCACAGGAACGTGCTTTCCCCCTGCCCCTTAGGCCAGAATGGCTTCACCTGCTAGTTTATTAAAAGGAAACATCGGCCCTGGTGAGGGGCTGTGAGGGAGGTGCCCCGGCTGCCGGTTTCCCTGGTAACTGATGAGCCTAACTAACATTGGTCAATTTCCCCTATAAATGGTAGACCTCCCCCACCCCCACCCCCCCCACCGGCACTATAGGAAAGACTGCTGTTGTGTCCTGTTCGCTGGCTGCCTCACACGGTGGGGTGTTGCTCCAGGACCTGGCTTCAGATTTGTAAGCTCCCCTGACCAATAAGCCGTTATGTGTCTGTCGTTGTCTCCCGGGTCTTACTTAGGTCTTGAAGCTGGGCAACTGCAAGGCTTGCAGGCCTGCGGGGTGCAGCCCAACAAGGTATTACAGTGGACATTAATCACATCGATGTGTACAGTTACTAAAAATATTCTTAAGACAAATTTGATTTAAAAGTGAATGCTTTAGAGGTGAATGTGCTTTAGAGGTGAACGTGCTTTATCAGTTTATTAAATAACACGACCTAGCAGGATATCTCATAACTACCATAGTTCTGAGTTGTGATGAGTGTGAAGGATGTCTTGCAACGCCTGCAATGATTGTAAACTGGTAGGAAAATATCCCAAGTGTTGCTAATACAACCGTGGCTTGTTGCATATCCTCAAACTGAGGGAAATGCTAAATTGCAAACGAGGTTAAAGAAAATAAAGATGTAATTTTCACGATCCAAGTTCACAGATGCCTTGAATCCTACCTAGCCCTTGGCCTGCAGGTAATGACCTTGTTTAGAGTTTGGAAAATCAGTGGCAGGTGGACAAGCTGGTCTCCTCTTTGGACTGAGTCTGGCTTCAGCTCAGGGGCACTCTCCAGGAGCCCAGCAGTTCAGGCCAGCAAATCATATCTTTGTTAGCAAATGGTCCCCCCTGCCCTCTGGCCTGGAGTGGGGAAAAAGCCATGCTTTTCCTTTGCAATCTTGGGCGATGAGGGTGCCATCAAGGTATCTGGGATGGGATAGAGCAAGCTCGGCAACCTTTTGCAAAATCAGTTTCCGCTCTATAGAAATGTAAGGGCATGGTGCTTCTGACCCCTTATCTCCGTCAAGAGTTGGGTCTTGTGAGTCCTAGATCTCTACAGTTCTCACAAAGTTTGATTTTTGTCATTACTGGGCGTGCCTCATGGTCACTCTATACTCATGAATCACTAGTATTGGACACGATTCTTTCTTTTTTTTTTAATTAATTTTTTTAGAGTATAGTTGCTTTACAATGTTGTGTTAATTTCAGGTGTACAGCACAGTGAATCAGTTATATGTATACCTATATCCACTCTTGTTAAAATTCCCTTCCCATTTAGGTCACCACAGAGCATTGAGTAGAGTTCCCTGTGCTATACAGTAGGTTCTCATTAGTTATCTATTTTATACATAGTAGTGCATATATGTCAATCCCGATCTCTCAGTTCATCCCACCCCCCCTTCCCCCTTTGGTAAGCATAAGTTTATTCTCTACATCTGTGACTGTATTTCTGCTTTGCAGATAACTTTATCTGTATTGTTTAGATTCCACATATAAGTGATATATGATATTTGTTTTTCTCTTTCTGCCTTAACTTCATTCACTCTATGACAATCTCTAGGTCCATCCACATCTCTGCAAAGGGCACGATTTCGTTTCTTTTTATGGCCGAGTAATATTCCATTGTATATATGTACCATCTCTTCTTTATCCATTCCTCTGTCAGTGGACATTCAGGTTGCTTCCATGTCTTGACTATTGTAAATAGTGCCGCAATGAACACTGGGGTACATGTAATCTTTGTGAATTATGGTTTTCTTCAGATATATGCCCAGGAGTGGGATTGCTGGATCATAAGGTAGCTCTGTTTTTAGTTTTTTAAGGAACCTCCATACTGTTCTCCGTAGTGGCTGCACCAACTTACATTCCCACCAACAGTGTAGGAGGGTTCCCTTTTCTCCACACCCTCTCCAGCATTTATTGTTTGTTCATTTTTTGGTGATGGCCATTCTGACCTGTGTGAGGTGATACCTCACTATAGTTTTGATTTGCGTTTCTCTGATAATTTGTGACGTTGAGCATCTTTTCATGTGTCTGTTGGCCATCTGCATGTTTTCTTTGGAGAAATGTCTATTTAGATCTTCTGCCCATTTTTTTGATTGGGTTGTTTGTTTCTTTGATACTGAGCTGCATGGGCTGTTGGTATATTTTGGAGATTAATCCCTTGTCAGGTGCTTCATTTGCAAATATTTTTCCCATTCTGAGGGTTGTCTTTTCATTTTGTTTATGGTTTCCTTTGCTGTGCAAAAGCTTTTAAGTTTAATGAGTGGACACGATTATTTCTGATGCCCATGGATCATCCTACTGATGCTGAAGAGAGTGGGAAGCAAGAGATGAGGGGGACGTCATCACCAAGATGCGAATTGTAGCCTTGGAAGGGAATAAGGTTACCTGGTGGTGTGATCAAAGTGAGAAGGTGGTCCATGTGGAGCCGGCCTCAAAATAATTTGATTACTGAGAGAACAGGCTTCCAGGACTGGCCAGGCCACAATGTGAATGTGCCACTAAAGGGTCAGATGTCCCCTTGAACTCTTTTGATCTCATAAGTTGGAAACAGCCTGCCTTTACTCTCCCCTCTGAGGACCTGAGAGAAGACGGTGATCTCTTGACCCCTTGGATGGATGTAGGAACATCCCTAACATGAGCTGCCCCCTGTACCAACACCTCCCACTCTGCAGGCCCGGTTCCAGGGCTCCCTCCTCCATGATTACTGCCATGGGTAAGGACCCTGTTCTACGGAAGAATCCGTGTACAGCACACCTCTGAATTCTCTGCAGGGATTCAGTGTCTAGGAGGTCAAAGCACATCTTCCCAGCAGTGGTTTTTCTGCATCCAGCCAGGCTGCTCTGATCACATGAAAACCAACTTGGAGTGTCTGCCACTTTGGCAATATTTGTCTTTGAGATAATTCCTTCACACCTTAAGAAACAGGTTAAATGTAGGCTTTTATTGTCAAAAAAGACTTCATGATCACAGTATGGCAAGGAGGTGCAGCGTTGTGCCTAATCCCGAAGTAGTGGGTTGGGTATGGATGCATGAAACAGGCCCACAGTGTAAACGGTGCAAACAGTGTGACAGCCTCGTTCTGAGTTAAATCTAATGCAAGCTGAAATCAGAAAGTATGGATGTATCACGCTAGTTCTGTTATATTTGCCACCATTGAATGGCAGCATGGATATTACCCTTGGAGGGATACCTAGTGTGAGAAATCTCTAACGGGGGAGAGCATCTAATTCATAAATTTTTCCTTCACCAAAGAAGCTACAAATTCAAGGTGTGATTATGAAACAAGGTAAAAATCTGACCCTAGACTAAGAAATCTTGAGATGCAGTGTGTGGGTCTCACGTGCCTTGTTCTACATTTTGAACCTTGGCAATTTGGGGGATGGTGGCCAGCAGTGATCAACATTCCAAACCCCAGGCAGACGACCCTGGCTCCGGGCAGGTGCTGACTGATCCACAGAAGCCAAATTCATTGCTTTCCCATGTCTAGATGTGAGACAGACATCACATAGATCTTAATATACGTTAATTATGTTACCAGCAGATGAAACTGATGGCCCATGTTAGTGAATCAAGCTTCTCCTGTGTTCAGCTTTGTGTCACATGGGGTATGTGTGTAGCTATAGTTGCAGGGGGCTGGGAGGCTCCAGTAAAACAGCTCGCTGAGCAGTTTGCCCAGCCCCAGGCCTGTACTGTGAAGGAGAGGTGAGGGCCAGGCTGCTTCAAAGCATGGATTTTTAAATTTTATTAAAAAAACCTTTATAGTTTTTATTTTTTAAATTTTTATTATAGTTGACTTATAATGTTGTGTTAGTTTCAGGTGTACAGCAAAGTGAATCAGTTATACATATACATATATCCACTCTTTTTTAGATTCTTTTCCCATATAGGCCATTACAGCGTATTGAGTAGAATTTCCTGTGCTATACAGTAGGTCCTTATTAGTTATCTATTTTATATATAGTAGGTGTATATGTCAGTCCCAGTCTCCCAGTTTATCCCTTCCTCTCCCTTACCCCCTGGTAACCATAAGTCTGTTTTCTACATCTGTAACTGTTTTGTAGATAAGTTAACCTGTACCCCTTTTTTAGATTCCACATATAAGCAATATCATATGATATTTGTCTTGCTTTCTCTGACTTACTTCACTTAGTATGATAATCTCTAGGTCCATCCATGTTACTGCAAATGGCATTATTTCATTCTTTTTTATGGCCGAGTAATATTCCATTGTATATATGTACCATCTCTTCTTTATCCATTCTTCTGTCAGTGGACACTTAGGTTGCTTCGATGTCTTGGCTATTGTAAATAGTGCTGCGGTGAACACTGGGGTGCATGTATCTTTTTGAATTATGGTTTTCTCCAGATATATGCCCAGGAATGGGATTGCTGGATCATATGGTAGCTCTATTCTTAGTTTTTTAAGGAACCTCCATACTGGTCTCCACAGTGGCTACACCAATTTACATTCCCACCAACAGTGTAGGAAGCTTCCCTTTTCTCCACACCCTCTCCAGCATTTATTGTTTGTAGATTTTTTGATGATGGCCATTCTGACTGGTGCGAGGTGATACCTCATTGCAGTTTTGATTTGCATTTCTCTGATAATTTGTATGTTGAGCATCTTTTCATGTGTCTGTTGGCAATCTATATGTCTTCTTTGGAGAAATGTCTGTTTAGGTCTGCCCATTTTTTGATTGGGTTGTTTGGTTTTTTGATATTCAGCTGCATGAGCTGTTTGTATATTTTGGAGATTAATCCCTTGACAGTTGCTTCATTTGCAAATATTTTTTCCCATTCTGTGGGTTGTCTTTTCATTTTGTTTATGGTTTCCTTTGCTGTGCAAAAGCTTGTAAGTTTCAATAGGTCCAATTTGTTTGTTTTTATTTTCATTACTCTAGGAGGTGGACCAAAAAAGATCTTGCTGCGATTTATGTCACAGAGTGTTCTGCCGATGTTTTTCTCTGAGAGTTTTATAATATCCAGCATTACATTTAGGTCTTTAATCCACTTTGAGCTTATTTTTGTGTATGATGTTAAGGAGGCTAAGGGGTTGGGTTCTGGCCCGGTTCTGGTCTTCAGCAATTTGGCTAAGGGGTTGGGTTCTGGGCTAAATGAGAGTCGGGAATGCAGGTTTCTAGTTGACTGCATATCTTAGGAAGAGCAGGACTCCAAACACAGCAGTGACAACCCTTGAGGGTCTGAAACCTCTATTTCCTTAGCGCCTTATAGAGTGGACATGAGGGTCAGACAAATAATCTAGAGCATTCTACCAAGACCTCTCACTGGGCTCCTTCAACAATCTATAGAAGGTGTTGGTTAATGTTCTTGCTCTGAAGAAAAAAGAGGAACAGGCAGAGAATGAACTCCAAATGGTTTCTACAGCAGGGCCACACCTGGGCAGTGCTTTTAATCTAGCAAGTAAGAAATGCTAAATCTTGGGCTTCCCTGGTGGCGCAGTGGTTGGGAGTCCGCCTGCCGGTGCAGGGGACGCGGGTTCGTGCCCCCGTCTGGGAAGATCCCACATGCCGCGGAGCAGCTGGGCCCGTGAGCCATGGCTGCTGAGCCTGCGCGTCCGGAGCCTGTGCTCTGCAACGGGAGAGGCCACAACAGTGAGAGGCCCACGTACCACATTAAAAAAAAAAAAAAAATACTAAATCTTTTCATGGCCATCTCAATTTAGGATTTGCACACTAGGGGTTGAGGACAGGTGCAACATTTTTGAAAAATCAGGGCTGCCCTGCCTCCTTAGATTTTCTGTTGTAATTTTTCCATACATTTTCTTTCACAAAAAAGAAATGAGTCATTGCTTTCCCATCAAGTTTGCAATATTTCCTCTGGGAATACTATTTTGCAAATGGAGAGTGTTAAAGTGGATCCTGAACAGAAGCTGGATCACACGGGGAAACAAGCCAGCATGGGGCAGGATCAAACGCATGAGAACATCTTTTCTACCACAGGTGGAGACAGGTGGAGCTCCCCATCGTAAATAACCAGGTGTCGGTTATCCTCTTCCTGGATTTTCAGTGGCCATTTTTTAATTGCAGTTTGACTTCTTTCCAACACCTGACACATGCCTGCCCAATTGCTGGCCAATGGGCTCTGCAAAGTAGACCCAGACCAACCAATGTTAAACTAAGGAAAAATACATTTGGAAGATCAGCCTGCCCAATGTAACCATACAACGAAGCGTCCTCAAAACAAAGTGATTCCTGGCTTTTTCAGCCCCTGTTTGGTATAACTGAGATGAGGTGTGAATTACTGATAGGCTGATTCGTAGTTTAGGGCTTGCACACGGCACCGGTAGGAAAACCATGGTCTGTAACTTAGGTGAAGACTCCCAGACCCCTCCTAGCAGTAGTCTGGCCTCATCTCACAGTGCCTTGGTATTTTCTGAGCGACTCAGGCCCCCACTCCATCATCTGGCCCTGTCATTTGGCCTGAGTGGTCTCTCTTGGACACTCATAATATAACCTTTTGATGAATTTCATCCTTTGGCCAAAGGTGAGAGGAGGCCATGGAATTAGCAAGTTGCATTTATTTGGAATGTAATAGGATTTTGATTATCTGGGAACTGTGGTCATTGTGGATTTTTGGAAAACAAAGTTCATCACAAGCCAATGCTCACTAAAAGAGTCACTGGAGAAAGTCACAATTCCACTTGTAAAATCATTTTATTGGTATAAATATACATATGCATAAAATACCTTCAGCGTGTAATGTAAGTGAATATTTGTGAAATGTCTTAAAAAGTAGTAGTTTGATTTTTTTTACAGGTGTCAAAGTATTCTCAATCACACGTTAAAAGCTAATATGCAGACAGAAATTAAAGGCCTTCAAAAAACACGAATATTCATAAAACCTCATTCCAGTCAACTATATACATTAATCTGGGCACATGGTAGAATCAGCCACGGGCCTTTCACTCGGTTCTTAACTTGCTTGTTGATGGTATCACAGAGGTCACCAGACCAAGTTAAAATGTTCAGTTCCACATCGGGAAGGAAGAAGTTCCCCATGGGAGAATGCAAAAACCATACCCAAGATCTAATATATATAATTTATACAAATTATTAGTGTGCTCTGTTAATATAATTACGGTGTGCAATTACATACATCAAGAATAAATTGCTCTATCAAGTCAAGTGCAGATTTGACACAGGTACGTGCAGCAGTACCCCAGGGTCAGCTGGATGGTGTTACTTGTGAGTTTGTGTCCAGTTACTTTGTTTACCTCCCAAAACTCATCTTACAGGGCAAACTGTAGCTGCCTCAGAGAAATTCAAGTAGGGCCCATGGGATAATTGCTGGCATTCACTGAAGGCATATGAAGAAATGCATAGAAATCAAATGCTAAGGGTTGGGAGAAGATCAGACATGTGCTTTGATTACCGAGAGATGGATCTGTCTCAGTTTTGGTGAGGGGGGGTGGGGTGGGGAAGGACAAAGGAAAAAGCACCAAGAGAAGATGCTTAGGAAGTAGGAAGAGGTGTTGCCCTTGGTTCCTCTCTGATGGCCAGCAAACGCACCCCACACGGTAAGACTTCTACGTGGGTGACCGTTACACAAAAATAAACTCTTTTTCTGCTTCTTCCCCAGAGTCACTGGATTTGCTGCCTTGCTGGCCATCTTTACTGGAGGACCACTGCTTTTGTTCTTGACACTCCTGGGCCTGCTGGCCCCAGCTTCTCCTGGACACTGAAACAGAAAGGCAAGGAAGTCATTATAGTTGATGAACAAGAAGATGCCAGTGGCCTGAGCAGTAATGGGGTGAGATGCAGGGGCCCTGAAGAGTGGGAGGGTTCGGGATGAACTTGCTCAAAAGCAACTTGCCAAGTACATGTCAAGACTCTAGACAGAAATTAAAAACAAACCAACAAAACAAAACAAAAACCCCAGTCTATGAGAGGGTGAGCCTCTCATAGATGTGGTTGACCATCTGAGGGCAAGGACCCCAGGAGGTGAGGGTGTGGGTGGGAGCGAAGGGAGAGGCCAGGAAGGAGGAGCACTGAAGCCACTGTGCCCCAGGTGAGCTCCTCAGTCACAGCTGCCCCCTCATGCAGCACAGGAAGCAGAGCCCTGAGGTGGACCATTTAGGGTTGGCCAGCCCTGCTTCAGGGACGGGTTATAAGCAGAGGCCCTAGTAATCCTTGTCAGGGTTTTCTATGTCTTAGAAAATTCAGTTTCACTCGCTAGGAAATGAATAGTCTTGTAGAGATGAATTAATACTGCCTATATTCAATCCTCTAGGAACCAGCCTCCAGGTAAAAGAACTGCCATTTTTGTTGCCTGTTTTGATCACATATAAATATGAAGGGTCTGCTGGGTCTCTACAAAGCAATGAGAGAACAATCACCGGACTGAGCCTTTGTGATGTGTCCTGCCAGGCGCTCTGTTGTTCACAGCTACGGGGTAGGTTCCATAAAACTTGGAATCGGGATTTAACCCAAATCTTTCTCCAAAGCCCATGTTCTTTCCAACTAGATCATAGCTTCACTGCTACTATACCTTGGGAAAGGTTCAGATGCCACACTCCAGCATGACTGTTAAGGGTTATTAAATATTACTCACCAAGTCTATTGTAGAGACACCACTTAAGCTAAAAATACCAAACCCATGCACTTTGTGTGGCTTGAAAGAGTACAGATACCTCACTACTCAGAAGTTTAAATGATCCAACCAGGAACATAGTCCTGGAAAAAGCAAGAGGATTCATTTGATTCTTCTAATCATTTCGATGTTAGCATTATGCTAAAAAAACTCATCTTGGCTAATCAAATGTTTACTCTGCTAAAGAATGGTGTTTCAGGAAGTGAAAGCTCATGAAACCTAATAGTCAAAATGCAAACATAATAAAGTACTTCTCCTGCCACTCCTGCTGTGGGGGCCAGATTCTGACCTCTAGACAATAAAAATTTAAGTTTCGTTAATTACATTAAATTGAAATTACTCAATTCTGAAAAGGATAAACTTTCAAATCTCACCATACAAGTAAGTAATTTAAAAAATTTTTTTGACTTCTTTTTACCCAACAGCTTTGAGCAAATTCTCAGATGGAGGGGAAAAGCAATGAAAAAACGATATATATTGATTTTTATTTTTTAGCTTGCACTGGGTAAAAAAATTAAATGTGTTTGTTTGGTCCTTTGAAAGTTGTTAACAAGCCAGGTTTTGGAAAAGTAAATAATTTTCTATAAATAGTTTTCTATAAATAGTTTGCCCTTTATCACAAAGCCAATTTGATAGTATTCCATAAGACTCAAAGTATTTAAGTTCTCAACTTGTGTATTATGAACAGGAGTTAATAGAGAAAATTTATAATATTTTCATCTTGAAATATTGTGCAATAAATAATGTAACCTCATAGCAGAGCATTACTAGTGAAAACTGCTAGGAAATTTTATTCATTCATTTTAAAACTAAAATAAGTATTACTCAAAAATTTCCAACACTACAAGCTCTAAGGAAGAAATAAGTATGGTGATGCATTGCTCATTTGTCTTCAGAACAAACATAATAGCTTTTATTCTTAGATTAAAACTTTTCATCCTTCCCAATATTTTAGGCTTCCTCGAAATCCCAGGTCTAACTGATGTTACACGATATGACATCAGACTACTCTCTAAAAATGGAGAAATTCATGCAATCAAATATGTTTCTGTCACAGATAAGAACCAAGAACCCTGGACCCAGGGCTAAGCGAAACTGAGAGAAATCCAACACAGGAATCTTCCCTGCAAAAAGTAAGATTGTCCTTTAGCCTCCATCCAAGTGACACTAGTATTTGAGTCCTCCAGGGATGGGGGGTGGGCGGGGGGCAAGTTAACAGGCTGGTTTCTGAGTTGGTACCAGTCATGAAAGCAAAAATTTTAATTTGTCCGACATAGTCACTGAGAGGAATAATAACATGCTCTTTCTGGGGGGCTGTCAAAGCAGTTCACTAGGGGTGGTGCCATTATCTAAACATTTATTCTAAAAATATTCACTGTCATTGATTTAACTCCACCAATTGTGAATGTGACAGTAAGTCTAGTACCAGGCTGACATTTTCTTTGTATCATAGGTAGAGGCACCTTTCTTGGATAGGAAAACTGAGGCATGGTGAGATCAAGGAACTAGTTGCACAACTAACTTTGAGTTTGGAAGCCAAAGCACACAGTATGAGTCCAGATCACTAGTGCAAACAACTTTGTAGGGGGGATGTTCTTTGTCAAGCTTGTTTTCCAGCCTGTAGGCAGCATTATTTGATCGCATGTGATTAGGATGTTAATTACAATTATATTGAAGTAGGTTCAGTATTTCTGAATTCAGACTCTTAGGCAGCCTGCTTTAATGTGTGAATTCTTACATTGAAGTAGTGCAGTAAAACAATCTAATTTCTTTTATACTGTATAAAGTCAAGCATTAAAGTGCTGGAGCATCTCTATATATGTGTCTGTACACATATTTATTACTGTTCCAGGTACTACTAAAATTATAAAAGATACCTGAGTAAGTAAACAGGCAATGTGTTCAACACAGACACTCCATGTATATTCATATCCTGTCTACAGCAGCGATAACTGGCCTAGAGAGGCTCAAATGTGAAATCTGTCATTCTTGAAGATGCTCTGATTTTGCGTATATATATATGCAAATACATATATATGGTAATTTTAAAGCTTCTGAAATGTGCATATAAATTCAGAATTACAGATTCATATAAAAATTTGAGCTTTTCTTCATTTTAAGCTCCACTGACCTCCGTATTTCCCAGGAGAAAACATGATGATCTTAAAATAGTACTCAGTAGTCGCCCTGGTTTTTAAATACTTTCTGGCAAGGGCCCAAAGTGCCAACCAACCATTAAATTTCTTTTGAAGAATTCACGTAGGGGTAGTAGAACCCAGATCTGGTGAAAAATGGGGAACAGAGCACTGGCTTACAGACAATAAGCCACAGCCAAATATTTGTTGGCTATAGGTTGAATTATGGAAGAAGCAAGTGATATACATAAAAGGAATCTCATAATAAGATGGCCTGTACAAATAGAATACATTACAATGCATACAAAGCCAAAACCAACTATTTTCTTCAAGAAAACAGGACATACGCTAATGAAAACATCACAGCTTATGAGTAAACGTAGCGAGGAAATGATATGAAATGCATATCACTTGATGCAGTTACAAGTACTACCAGGAAAAGAAAGTAAGCATTTTACCTGTCACATCGATATTAAAATAGCCACACAATTAAAACATAATAATCATGATAAAAATAGGTAGCATGCTTTGAGAACAATAGCCTCTGTTTCACGCATACATGATTTAGGAAAATAAGAAAGCTATTTTAGCATAAACAAAGCTGTTCTTAAAGAAGAGTACACACCGTGGTTTAACAGAATTGCTCGGCTGAATGCTATTTGTTAACCAGGAAACTATTCAGAAAGACTGCTACGCAGTTCTCAGGGGTGAAGACAAGTGCTGGGAATCGGCACTAACAAAACAGGATTAAAATATTATACATAAAATTACTTTAATTGAAGCTCCCATAAAAATTACACTTTTGGTTTCCTGTCCATAGTTCAAGAAATCAAGGCAGCAAAGCAAATCAAGATGGTCCTATTTAATTCCATCAAAATTTGATGCAGCCCATCACAAAGAGGTCATGAAAAAATCAGAGAGACACAGAATTTCTTGCCTGTCTAGGATTTGGCTTATCTCTGGCTTCATCTTAGTTTAACTCAGAGCCTCGCTGGCTGATCCATGTGGTACTCGGCAGGCGGGCTCCTCGTCTGTGTGTTGTATAAAGTGCTCTAGTGGCCTCTTGAAGAAGGAACATTACTTTGTATCAAGGGTGCTTTGTTACTAACAAGTGATATGAGTCAACTGATGCAATAGTTCAAATGTAAATTTCCAAAATCTAGAAACATCTATGTAACCTTGGGTGTCCTTATCAAAAGAGGCACTATATAGAGACAGAACTTCTGATTTCATATACTCTAAGAATTAATTCTCTCCAGAAAATAAGTGTCTTAGGTGTTCATTTATGTAATTTTTCTGTGAGTTGAAGACAACGGATTTTCTTAGAAAATCTCTTGCAGGGAAAAGAGTTACTGTAACCGTGTGTCTATGAACACACCTACCACAAAGGAAGTACTTTAAAAGTGAAGGACCAAGCTGGTTGGTTTCCTCTAGGGCAAGTGCTACTCGGCCCAGACAGAATGGTCCATGCGTATCTACAGACTACGGACTTTGCTTTATGTGGTGGGCATGTCCTTAACTCCACCCTGTCATGTGGCTAGTGTGCCCCAGGCCACCAGGCAAGTCAGAGTACATGGCTCATCCAACAGTACTGGCCAAGAAGGCTGATTCCAAAGGCTGTTGCTCGTGGGGGGCTGGTAGATGTTTTCTTTGTTGTTTTTGTGTTTAAATCTGTTGAGGAAAGTCCTCAAAGACAATAGTTCCTACTTGAGAAATCATAACTCACTGGGCTACTAAGCTCTAAGGTGGGAAAGGTTTATCATCAATAATCAAGTGCTAAAGTTTGAGAATGGTTTAGCCTTTTAAAGTAAAGGGAAATTATCCCTATTATAAGGTCACTTCCAGTGCCCTTCCCTCTTGAGGGATGTGGGGTTATGGCCAGACTGTGTGGCTGTGGGCACTTTATCCTTGGAGCCAAGACACTCATATGTTAACCTCGATAAAGTTTTACAGAAAGAAATAAAAGCCTTCTTCTAAGGGAAAAAGTCCCTTAAGGAAATTTCACATACCAGAATTTTATATTCTTTTTCTTTTATGATTCTAAAATTTCCTTTAAAAGACTTTTCAAGTCATATTTATAAAAAGTTATTAACCAGGGAGATGATGAATAGTCATAGAAAAGCCATTTCCTCTCTGAATCAGCAGTGCTTATTCTAAAATTTCCCATTGGAGACGAAAGCTGATTTAAAATGTCTCCTTTTTCTCTCCTGGGACTGTCCTCACCTGAAAATAACTTTACAGAATTTACTACAGTGTCAAACGGCAGAGAGAAGTTATTGAGTAACTGCTGTAAAATAGTATAGATTGTTCCTAGAGGTTGAAAAGTTAATTGGTACTTTTCCTTTCTTACTAAAGGGTCATAAAATGTCTGCTAAAAGATCACGTGCATCCTTCCCTAAAAGAGTGTAAGGTAAGGTGTTAGACCAACATTCTCTAAAGGGTAAACTGTGCTACTCTAAGAATTTCTGACCCCATCCCAGTTGAAATCCAAGAGAAGAGTAAAGAGAGAAAGGGAGAGAATAGGAGACATGACCCTGAATATAAAAATAAACCTCCACGATCACAGAAATTTGAAAGGACAAGTCACCATACTCCAAAGTAACTTGATCCTCCTCACAAGAATTTCTAAATTTAGATTTTTTAAGTCAATACTTTTTGCCCCCAATGGAAGGACCATCCTGTTGCCATTTAGAAAAAAAAAAACAGTTTATGAATAATCCCTGACCCAGCCCCAGGATAGAAGTTACTCAATTAAAGTTTGTTTTTGTTAGTGCCAGTTCATAAGCTTTGGGACAGTGAGGGATGATAATTGAAGACTCTAACCATTTGTTGGCTGTGACCTCCTGTGCCCAATTGCATTCACTTCCTCTTCTGCAATGGTGGAGTACAGTTTTGAAGGTCTTTTCCCTCTACTGGAAGGCTTGCCACTGTCATGATCTGAATGCCTTTTGTAATAATCTCCTCTTTGCACTACTGAGGAAAAGGGATTCATTTTACCCTTTGTAGTAGCAAATAACATCATGTTGACATTAATATTAAAAAATATTAATATATAAAACTTAAATATCAGCTTACCCACCCCACTTAAGATTCAAGGAACCTCCAGTGTTGGTCCTGAACAGATATACCATTATCTACAGAATTCAACAGCCAACATTATGGAAATGTCGTGCAAAATGAGGTGAGCGCTGAGTCTGCCCCCAAAAGATACTAATAAAAAGGCCCCCGCATTACCATTTCGATCCCAAGATGGATTAACGAAAGTCACATTCACTATGGAATAATCCAGAAGAATCACAGCCATTTACCTGTTTCAGAAATGAGTTGGGCACGCTAGTCCAAAGGGAGGCACAGAACAAGGAAATGAAGTAACCAGCATGAATAATGTACAAGAAAATAGGAATGAGCACAGCAGGAACATTTTTCTAAAGAAAAAGAGAGGGCTCACAAGGGCTCTCCTTCCTGGGCCAGCTTAGTGGACAAGCTGAAAAATAAACTGAAGTCAAAATATTACCACCTCAGACATTTACAGACCGTGCTCAGACCTCACCTAGATTTTCAGTCCAATTGCAGTATCAAGCGACACCATCAGAATGATCTCGGTGACAAACTAACTTATCCTGGATGCCAGAGGGGAAAGCAACGGTCTCCCCGGCTCTACAGTCTTTAGCTGGAAAGATGGGGTCACGTATTTGCTGCTGGGGGGAGTGAGGAAGGGAATCAAACGTCTATCCCTGAAGCTATGAAATGTTTGAGAAGCAACTCATTCATTCCTGAGTTCCTGGGGAAAGAACACCTGAATTTTTCAAAGCAGCAACGGGCACACCAGTATTTCACCCACTTCGTTAACTAGAGGCTCCATGGTACGTGCTGTACTCATGAGGCTGGTGGGTGGCTCTAGGCCTTGTCTGATCATATAGCCAGGCGTCTTAGAAAACATCATTTTTCAAAAATGTTAAGCGATTATTTCTTGTTCAACCTTCTCCCCCTTTCTTTTTAATCCTTCCATATTTCCAATGGCTTTTTGATGAGGTGAGCATTCCTACTTACCCCTACCACCCCTCCATGCCTCCCCATTTCTCTCCAACAAAATTCTCTCAGGCATTTTCAAAGCTTCCTTATGAGTAAAGATGCAAAGTCAGCAGTTGCAAAAAGAAGGGCAAATGAGGGGTGGGGCTGTGTGGTGTGAGTGGTCCTATCAGGGACACTCGCTGGCTCCAGTCTCTCTGACCTGGCACCACCGAAGTTTCCTCTTCCTACACCAAGACTTCCAGAGACCGTGGCTGTAATACCAAGCCCTGTATTTATTGATTACCCCGTGTGAAATGACCATAGGTGTCAGCCATTGTTCACGGCTTTAGTTTCTCTGACAGAAGTGGTTTGTCAGCTTTGGTCAAAAACCCCACCTTTTTAAATTTATAGCCAATAGGTGAGTGAAGCTTGTACCCACCAAGTAAATCTGCAGAATGGAGATGAGAAAGCAGGCTGTGTTATTTTTCATTCGACTCCCAATTAACAAAGACAGTACTCACAAACACTTTCTATTAACTTCAACCCAAGTCCATCATGAATAAAAGAAAATGGCCCAAGGGAGGAAGATGTCAGAGCGGTCAAAGAATTCTAAAGCGTCAAAGAATTCTAAAGCATCAAACAATAAAATAAAACCAAGCAACTCCAAACCACACTGAGAGCTATCTGGACATGGGTGACGATGGCTCCAGAATTTCTTTATAGGTGGGGCTTAGAGATGGCAATTACATTACACTTTATGAAGGACAGAACCCTAAAGGCAACTGTGCATTGAACAGAATGGGAGGAGTGGGGGAAAGACCTGGTGGGGTGCGGAAGACACCCCGAACACACCTTGCCTCCACTGATACCGACATTTGATCTGATTCTGGGAGATGAGATTCAAGTCCCGGGACTACCGTGTTCTGCTCCCACCTCAGCAAATTAGAAGGAACACACCGGTGCCATGATGCGCTGAGAGCATCCATGCAGATGACACACTTCTGAGAATGAGGCTCATCTGACCTCACGACTGAGCGAGCTAACAAGCCACAGGGTCTCCCAGGCCTGTGTGAGCCGCTCCTGAACCATAGCAACGGTGATTGACAACCAGGGGGAGCTCTTTTGAGCAGCGATGGGACCTAGAAACCTACAGGTAGCAACCAAATGAGTCACAAAACAATGTGTGTGCACTTCTAATACACTGGGAGTCAGTTCCGGAGCATCTAGAGATTACTATTACAAAGAACTTTGGGCTGAGTGTCTCCGTTACGCTTTCATTCCCTGTATATGGTCCTCCTTTAAGACCCAGTGTCACCAACAATGTTGAATCAAGTTTCTGAACAAAGTACTGCACTGGTTCCAAAATTTAATCCAAGGGACGCTGAGCTGACCGACAAACTCTAGGATATAAGCTGAGTCAAAGATTAATTCCTTCCGCTTGAAATGACTCTCCTTGCAGAGAGCTCACTCAGAGAAAAAATGTCTTACCTTCCCGGGAAAACGTCCTGGGACTGGGCTGTGGGCTGCCCTGGCTATCTCTCTCCTTGTCCGAAGGAACCTTTTTCAGGACAGGCGGAAGAAGAGCGACTTTAGGGGAATCCGGGCTGGATGGAGAGTCTGGGATGTCCTCTACGGAGACACAAAGACATGAATCAACCCGTCTCAAACTGGATTCCTAAAGCTATAAACTGGGTTAATCTTTAAAAACAAATGACTAATAATCTTTTAAAAAGCAGCAGAGAATTTTTCTGGACAAAAACTAGCTTCATAGCTCAGTGAAGTAACAGACAATAGAGAGAAAAATAATGAAAACTTATGAAGAGTTAAAATCTGCAGATGTGAATCTATCTTGCAGATAGCATTTCAATTTCAGAATTTCAGTGAGCTGGTATTTGAAAATGAGACTGTAAGTGAACTAAATACTCCCTCTGCCTCAAACACAAAGGCTATTTGATTCTCTTAAAATACGTGACAGTTATAACCCATTGTCTTTACCTGTTGTCAAATCCAGTAAAGTGGTCACCATATGTACATAACATATATTTGCGCTTTCAGGAGTGGAGGTGCACGTACCTACCATACTGAGATCAGTAAGAATAACTTAGAATCATGGACTCTGAGAACCAGAAAGGACTGTGGTGAGCACTGTACAACTGGAGAGACTGAATGACCTGCTAAGCTAAAAAGATGGCAAAATGGGTAGGATTAGAACTCTCGGCTCTTAATTCTAAAGGCTGTCCTGTTTCAGTCTAATTGAAAGAATTAACTGCATTGCACTCCTTTCTCTGCTCTATCACCAGCAAAGTAATTCTCAGTTTGGTGTGTGTGTGGGCCAGGCTGTGATATACACAGACGGTGGGGCTGTGTGCCCATGACATGCTATTTACAAAAACAGCCCCATAGTTTGCCAAGCCCTGTTCTAAACCCTAAATATTTCACAGGCTATGGCTATGGGATTAAAAAAACAGCAACTTATGCGTTCCCTATCTGTAGCCCTCATCCTTAAACTGTGGCCTTCTGAAGGGTCGGAGCACCAGGACACAGCTTTCAGAAAGCTACACCAAGCTCTGTCAAGGGGTCAGCACCCCACGAGGCTGCTTTATCCATCCTGCCTCCGAGCTGTAGCCCTGAGCGCAAGGACAGTCCCTGAGTGGGTGACCTCAGCGCTGAATGAAGGCACCCTTCAGCCTTTGTCACTCTGGCAGGTTTCTCACGGCCCCTCCCACACACACGCCTCCTCCAGGTTCACCAGCCGCCCTGGAAACCAGCTGTGGAGGCCCGGTCGTGGTGTCACTTCCTGACCAGCAAAACCCTTACCAGGCCGCGAGGCGGTTCTCGGTTTCTGCGGGATGGTGGGCCGCACCGACAGGCTGGGTTTGGGGGACTGCAGGAGGGGCTTCGGGCTGGTGGGCCTGCTGGAAAAGCTCCGGGACCTGGAGCCTGCCTCCACCTTGAGCTCTGCTTTGGTGTTCTTTTCTGGTGTTCCCAAACCGAAGCGGTTCTCTGGATGTACTTTAGGCACTTTTAAAATGAAAATGAGTACAAAAAGCACTTTACTGTAAAAATCAAAGGTGAAAGAAACCAGTCCTTTGAAGGTAGAAGTCTGGTGCAAACTGCTGTAATGGTTTCTTGTCATTTCTCATCAGGTATTTTATTTAATTGAAGTATAGTTGACTTACAATATTATATTAGTTTCATGTGTACAACATAGTGACTCAATACTTTTATAGATTATACTCCATATAACATATTATAAAATATTGGCCATATTCCCTGTGCTGTACATTACAGCCCTGTATCTTATTTACCTTGCACCTAGCAGTCTATACCTCTTAATCCCTATCTTGCCCCTCCTCCCACCCCTCACCCCACTGGTAACCACTAGTTTCCTTTCTGTATCTGTCATCAAAGATATTTTAGAACAGGAACATGCTATTCTAGCATGTTTTTAGAATCAGAACACGCTGGTGGAAGACAAAAATTCTTGCTAGAAAAGTGGTGAATTTGGTGGTGCTCTTCCGATCACCCTCGACTATTCCAGAGATGACAAGCCTCATATTTAACAGGGTACATGTCCATACAAGTGTATAGGGGGGAGAGCAGGCCTCAATCCATTTGAAGCCATCAGATCTTCCTTAGATCTGGCACGAGGTACAGGTCCAACCAACCGCAGGTGCCTCCGTTCTGGAGCACAAACAGGCTGCAGGTCCCGGGAGAGGAGCGCTGTCCTGATGCCCAGAACCTCAAGTCTAGTGAGAGCCACTCCAGGAGCATCAGCTCATGCCCCGCCTCCATAGCTTTTGCTGCCATAATTATCCAGATAAGAGGCAAAAAAAAAGCCAGTTGAACATGAGTTTTAGTCCAGCTCTTACCTTATGAAGATGCTAAAGCCAAACACAAGAACGTCAAACAGTAAAATGAGGTAATTCCTGCACAATTTACAAGTTACTCGCCAGTGTGCATCTAAAGTATCTTACTCTCTTTCTGCACCTGAAAAGTCCGAGGGTCAAAGGAAATCGGATATTCAGGAATATTCAAGCTGAAAGAAAAGAGCATCCCCTCATGGCAGTTAAAGGGCCTCCTCCCATATACCATGTATGGCCTATTTTTAAATCATCAGTAAAACAGAAACAGATTCATAGATACAGGAAACAAGCAGGTGGATTCTAGAGAAGAAATGGGTGGAGGGATGAGTGAAATTAGGTGAGGGAGATTAAGAGGTCCAAACTTCCAGGGACAAAATAAATGAGTCACAAGGATGAAACGTACAGCATGGGGAATACAGTCAGTGATTTTGGTATAACTTTGTACAGTGACAGATGGTACTTGACTTATCATGGTGATCATTTTGTAATAGAAATATCAAATCACGGTGGTGTGCACCTGGAACTAACACAGTGTTGTAGGTCAATTATACTTCCATAATTAATTAATTTAATTTAATTAATTCATCAGCCACGATGAACAGAACAAGGAGATGAAGTAACCAGCATGAATAATGTACAAATGCCCACAGTTTAGGAGTTCTTCTCAATGAAGTCTCTTCCCTTTAGGAAACAGGGAAAGGTGCCCTGCCCAGGTGCCAGTCTACTATGGTGGGAGGTGTCGGGCAGGTGAAGGGCTGTGGTCTTTTAGGTGAGAGCTGAGAACATGTAACACAGAGGCCCATCCTTGCTCTCCATCTTTATTTGCCTTCTGTCAATCACATTTGATGCATGGAATCAGACCGTGTTTTTCTTAAGGGGGTGACGGCAATGGCCTGACTTACCTGCCCCACCTCCATCCAACCGTTCTGTGCTGCTCAAGGCCAGGCTGGAAGAATCCTGGGAGATGGCATCATTTCCAAGTTTCTAAAAAATTCAAGCGCCCCGCCCCAAAAGTGCGTAGTTTTGTAAAGTGTAAGAAAAAGAACAAAGCAGATAATAACTGGCAACAAATAATGGCTCCTTAACTCTACTGTCATAACACTGACTGTGTCCGACCTCCCCATCTCCCTGAGGCTCTGCTGCTGAGACAAAACCATGAGAGACATGCTCTGTTCTGTTTACAACCAGGGCTCTGGGGTCCAAGGTGCGGCCAGTTCCCTCAGGATGCTCCCCATGGACAGAGGGGCGGGGCCACAGGGAGCCAGTGGGCATGGTGCCGTCTCTTGTTTTTCTGATTGAACACCTAGGCGGGCTCTGCAGCCCCAGATGCTCCACTTGATGGGGGCACTGATACTCTAATTGTTTCCAGGACCCTCTCCAGATTGGGTTCCACTGATCTAAAAGCAGTGGAAACCCTCCCAACCTCAGTGTACAAAATAGGTAGGAAGGGGCCTGAAACGGGAGGGTCTTCCCTGCCACTGAGGCAGAAGCACTACACACACGTCTATAGTTTAGGAGGCAAGTATAAATAGGTCTGAATTAATTTTTTTTAAATCTGCAGGTGGGAGGAGTTTATGATGGCAAAGACAAGGAAGGTGAGATGGCGAGGGAGGAATCAGCCTCTGCTTTATGGGGCAGGAAGTCCACAAGAGCGTGAGGCATTTAGATACAAAAAAGATATGAAAAAAGCTAGCGTTTGCTCAGTGATACCTGAGAACCCTATTGGCAGAGATGACCCACATCTGCCTCCCGTCTAAAAAAACAAAAAAAGCGGGGCGGGTGGACCAGGAGGCATGAAGATTCCTAAGACAGTTCGAGCTTCAGCCTGCCGGTTCCTGCTCAACTCACGCTTCTGACAAACCTAAAAGTATCTGCTGCCAGTTCCGAGCTTTAAATTGTTTCCGATGATACAGGAGAGATGATCTCAAACACAGTTGAGATCTGCCTCGTTACAATCTGCCACAGCCGCGCATCCGCCGCCGGGAGTGCCAGCTGTGTCAGGAGGGAGCGGGGAGCGTGGCAGGAGTGCCGAGGAATTTCTCAGCGAGCCTGTGCAAGTTCCACTTTCACTAGTGGTGGTTACTGAGGTCTCAGAGGAAGTGTGTACACAAGTACCACAGCGAGAACGGCACGTTATTTGACATCATTATGGAAAAGTGACCCCAAGGAAGGGAAGCCCCGTGCCAGGGGCAGCACGTGGAGCCCTCTGAGCCCGGACACAGGTCCGCAGGGCCAGGGGCTAACCATGAACTGCCAGCCAAAACCAGCAGGGGGCGCTTTACCCCCCCAACCCCCAAGCCGTCTAGAGGCTGGGCCAAACCGGTCCTCAGATGCAGAGTGCCTGACCTAGCCTTTTATAGCTTCTTAGAAGGCAGGGGCGTGGGTATCCAAGCTCAGATAAAAATGATAAAGTGGAGTATTTAAACAGGGCCAGGAATGAAGAGAAGTTAAATTTGTGCCCTGAGCGCCTTGCTTAAGGAGAAACTGCCTTTTAGGCTCATGCAAGTGCAGGGCTGGCATCTGAGAGTAAGGGCCTCCTTAAATTTTATACCCTGGGTGCCTCATTTGCCTACATTTAAAATCTAATCCTAGGAGTTGTTTTCGCTTTTTCCTTCCAGGCTTTCTGAGGTAGTTATACATCCCCAAAATGCCTGTGCGGGATGAGGATGAAATAACCTGAAGTCAATTGTCTCTGAGTGCAGGCAGCTGACGAGGTGGCCCCAGGAGAAAAGATGTGGCAGCTGAGCTTTCAATACCTGTTACTCTCCTTTGTTAATAAATAATAAACACCACTTTCATTTTCACAGTTCTTTCTGTGAAAATATATGTATTTTTTAATAAATACATATATTAAAAGTAAGTAGTGTAGAGAGAATTACTCCAGACGAAAGTGAAGGCTATATATATATATACATTCACACACATATATATAATATATATATATTATATATATATATTTATCATAGTATATTCACTTCTGGTGCTTATGTTGCTAACTTTATAGGGAACACAGTCATGGAATTTTAGGGGAAAATATTCTAAAACTCATTTTCAAAACCCGTTCTCATTATTTTATAGTTCTGATAGAACACCCTTAACTGGTTCCAATTTTAAATACTAAGGATTTTTATTCTTGTTTTAATAGACACTAGATGGTGCTCAAAGATCATTAGTGTAAGTCTTGAACAAATTAAACCTTAAGAATTTTGTCACTTGGAGCCAGTTTATCGAATCCAAAGCACCTGGAAAAAAACCCTCCAACACTTCTCATCTTTCTACCAGAAGGCTGCTATTCATCAATGGAAACAGTGATAAAAATAAACCGCTCATTAGTGAGAACAGCACATCCCTTGTTGTAAGGAAAGTCTATGAAACAGATTAAAATGTAAACATTTCCTTGGGTGTGTGACTCACCAGTGATGTGGTCACAGTGTTCAGAATTCTGACCAGTGAGGCCACAACACGCCTCCCATGTTAACAGAGTGTAGTTTCAGCCCCTCAGCTCTTCTCTGCGGCCTAATGAGTGAGTGAGGAGGGATGTGTGACTAGAAAATTGCTAGATAACGACGGTGCTGGTGGAAGAACTACGGTGAACAGCTGTAAAATCATGTGGGGTGCAGGATTTAATGAAAAAATAATCAGTTGTTTAGAAGTAATATAAAACAGCCCTGCATGTCCTGGTAAACAGTTAACCATTTACTTTCTGAAAATCAAGGTTTCACTGGGATGAACTGTCTTATTCTGATTCAAATAAAAATCGATGTGCAATTTTCCCTTCATTGGAGAACCCAGTTTTACAAACATAAAAGAGCTCAGGATAGTACACAGAAACCAAAACCTGGGTTAAACACATTAATCTTCGTGACCACAATAAGGATACAGTCCTCAAGTAGCTGCAGGAAAAAACAGAGGTAAAGGGAGGAAAAAAAATTACGCAACTTATATTTTGAAAAGTTCAAAAGTAAGTAATGCGTTAAGTCAGATTTTGGGGGGACTCAGCAATTCTTAAATGATAAAGTGCTTCTTCATAATAGACAACATATCTCAGTGGTCAAGTATTCAATTAATTCTAACAGAATACTCTGACTTTTAAACTTGGAATTTAGCAAGGAACTTTCAGGTTTGGAAAAGGACACAAATTCTGAAATAACTGAAAAACAGATCTCCCTTGATATAACTAGAATCTGGTTTCAGTAATTTTATTTGCCTCTGTCAACTTTCCTATCTCCAGTCACCCTCAGGTCTCCGTTTGGATTCAACAGACAGTCTTTCCCCGGAGTGGGGCATGTCCCTGGCACAGCTGTCACATGTTTCTATGACACGCACAGGAGCCCCTGAGCAGGTGAGACAAGGCCCGTGGGACCTTCAGCCACTGCCTGACCTTCCCAGGCTGAGGCTCTCCGGGAGACCGTGACCCTCATGCCAGTGGGAAAACATGGGAAGACCAGGCCCTCTGGTCTGTGTTCCGGGTTCTTTAGGAAAAAGTCATGTTTTCGGATTTTTATTTAACCCACAGGTTATTTTTCTGTACCTGTCTTGCCCATAAAAACCGAGTGGAGACAAAAACGACAAAGGCAACCAAGTCAAAACAGACCCTCCTCCCTTACCTTCAGTGAGCAAGCAGCCTTGGCTTTCATCTCCTGCTTGGCCTTCATCTCCGCCAGCAGCCCACTGCCCATCATTTGGACCCTGTACCTTCGCCCTCCTTGGGGGCTGCCCTTGCTCTCACTCCGGTCCACCTTCCCCACGTCTTCCCCTTGACTTTCTTCTAGGGAGTCAGGTGTTTTGATCTCCTCTACCCGATCAGCACTGCCATTGTGCTCGGCTGGCTTCGTGTCCTTCCTGGGGGTGTCCACAGCTGGACTTCTGACTCCTGCCTTTGGACAGGAGAGTTCTTCTGTCATCAAGACCGTTGGTGACCGCTCAGGCTTGGTCCGGGGTTTGATTAAGTTGAGAAAGCCACTTTTCCGAAAGTCTCGCTTTTTCTTCTCGTCTCCTCCTTCACTAAGCTCATGGGACTCTGAGCCTCTTGCTGACCCTCTCCTGTGATTCAAAAGAACAAATCCTGTTGGGTTTACTGTAGTTAAAGCTCCAGCAAGAATCAGTCAAAATAGAAACAGGGAGATTGCTGCTTATACGGCAACCATTCTGAAGCATTTAAAAAAAAGTTGACTTTGGAAATAGGAATGTCGAATATCATCATATCCACACAAATCAACAACGGGAATCGACGTGACTGGGAGGACTGAGAGCAGAGTGGAGTTTATGTTTAAATGCTCCAGAGAGCTTCCAGAAAAGGTGGCTCCATCCAAGACATAGGTGGGCGATGGACTGCCTTATTTAATTTGGCGGGCCCTGGAAGGGCCAGATTTCCCCTTAATCCCCTAAAATCCTTCCCTGGTCATCAGATAACATCTGAAATCCCGCCCTAAGTGCTCAAACCAAGATCCGGATCCCTGCTTAAAATGTAATACCACTGAAAGAGGCAACAACATGAAAAAGCGGACAGTAAGCTTTGGTAGAGGTTTGTCAGGAAATGGATGGGGAGAAAGTGTAAATGATGTGGGTTGAGTGGGAGGTATCATCACTGCCTTTCACTTAAAGCTGGAAGGATGAATACCGGTTTAGCTCCTTGAGTCCCCGGGAAAATCCCAGTAAGGGATTGAAAAAAAAAAAAAGTTCGGAAGCCACAATAGTTAGGACTTAATCTGGGAAAGCTGACCTCGAAAGCACTAGTAGGGGAGGCCCTGAAGCAAATGGATTTCAGGTGAAGGGGAGCAGAATGTACCACCCCGAAGTATGCCTCTTCAGTACAGGATTATTTGAGGCTGATTATTTTTAAGGAACAGCAGACACAGGAGAAGCCCTGAAAACAGAGTAGTTACCTTTCTGTAAGAGAAATTTACATTTCTAAGGAAAATCTCCATTTGTAAGGGTGTATTCCTTTCAGTACCAGGAAAAATAGAATCACTAAATCCCCAGAAATGTATCATGGAGAAGGTAGGGACTTAAACCTGCATAACGACCTTACCCTTGTTTATGTGGTTCAGGATAACCTCCCCAAACTGTCCCCAACCTCATCTTTCTTCTGTCTTTAGCTGAAGATGGTACTTAAGGTGGTAGTGTGGGCCACTTCAGGGAATTATTGTTTCCCTTGGGATCTCCCATGTATTCAGGGGGTATACATGTTAATAAACTCCGTGAAACAAGAATAATAGAAAAATGTGACAGCATAAGTGGAAGACTCAAGGTTGGAAGATAAGACTGAGGAAATCGCACAGAAAGTTGATGGGGGAGACTAAGAAAAAGAATGAAGAAATAGAAGAGAAACAGTTAAAAAAAACAAAACTAGTGGGTTAATAGAGGATACAATAATGGGAGTTTAAGAAAAAGAATATAGAGCAAAAGCAAAGAAATTTATATATATATATATATATATATATATATATATATATATATATATATAGAATTTTTTTTTTTTTTGCGGTACATGGGCCTCTCACTGTTGTGGCCTCCCCTGTTGCAGAGCACAGGCTCCGGATACGCAGGCTCAGCAGCCATGGCTCACAGGCCCAGCCGCTCCGCGGCATGTGGGATCTACCCGGACTGGGGCACGAACCCTCGTCCCCTGCATCAGCGGGCAGACTCTCAACCACTGCGCCACCAGGGAAGCCCAAAAGCAAAGAAATTTAGAAGAAATAATTCACGAAAAACTCCAGAACCAAAGAATATAAATTCCCAGATTGAAATGGCTCATTAGTGCCTAGCAAATGGGTTTCAACAAAACAAAATCAAAAAACCCACACAGAGGATATCATCATAAAGTGTCAATACACCAGGAGCAGAAAGAAGATCCCAAATGCTTCCTGAGAAGAGGAAAAAAAGAACAAGCCACAAACAAAGGATCAGGACTCAAAATGACACTGGATTCTTAGAGCAACCAGAAGCTTGAGGATACTGGAACCAGGTTTTCAAAATTCTAAAGAAAAATGGGTTCCAATCTAGAGTTCTATACCTAGTCACACTATTTAGCAAAATGCAAGACATACGCATTTCAGAAACTCACTTCCCGTGCTTCCTTTCTCAGCAAGCAAACCGAGGAGGTGCTGCACCAAACAGAGAGTGAAGTAATAAGGAAGACGACGACCGGGCCAAAGGAAACAGGAAAGACACAGGAATGAGCGAGGGGAGGCCCCCAGCAGACAGCGAAGGGACATCCCAGGAGGACAGCAGGGGACGAGGCCTACAGGTCACCCTGGGGCGATCAGAGAGCAGTGAAGGATGTGCCCAGGAAGATGAAACTGAGAAGACTTGAGGAAATTTATACCTCTACTGGAGACTTAGGAGATATGTCAGAGATAGGAATACAGAAAACTAAGCAAATGCAAAAGGAGACAATTGTTAACTCCAGGGAGAATAAAAAGTTGTATAGCAGATGAACCTATTTGCAAAGCAGAAACAGAGACACAGACATAGAGAACAAACGTATGGACACCATGGAGGTTGGGGGGGATGAATTGGGAGACTGGGATTGACATATATATACACTACTATGTATAAAATAGGTAACTAATGAGAACCTATGTCTAGCACAGGGAACTCTGCTCAGTGCTCTGTGGTGACCTAAATGGGAAGGAAATCCAGAAAGGAGGGGATATATGTATACGTATAGCTGATTCACTCTGCTGTACACAACACTGTAGAGCAACTATACCCCAACAAAAATTTTAAGAGAAGAGTTGTATAGGAAAGGAAATGTAATCGTACCATACTGTATAACTCAGCTGTGAATACTTACATGCTTATAATGAAGTAAACATTAAACACTGATGTAACCAACAGTTACGACATAACTAAATAAGATGGCAGGAAGAGGAAGTGTGTGTGTGTGTCAGTTTGCCTGCGTGCATTTGGTGGACAGAAGGGTCGGACTGTGTAAGAGCTAAAGTATCATCCTCTATATAGTAAGAAGCCACGGTTACTATTTAAAACTGAAAAATAAGAAATAGCAACAACACCAAAAAAGAAATATGGAAGCAAAATCAAAAGTAAACGGCTAAAGGAACAGGAATTAATTGCCCTGGGGAGTAGGGAAAGAAACCGCCCCCCCGCCTTTATTTGTTAATAAAAAGCCTTGAAGAACACCTGACATTTTAAACTATGAAGAGCACGTGTGCAACTCTGACTTTCAAACTTCCTTCATACAACTTGATGGTCTGACCTGCGCCTAGACCTCTACGTAACAAACTGACAATGATCTGGTTTTATATAACAAAATAAAACAAATCACAACTTTTAGTAGATTCCATCATTATTTGACAAAAACTGATGTACGTAGTTCTGTGTGTGCACTTGGACATGAAGAGAATCCTCCTAGAGCAGTATCTTTGTAGAAAGTGGGTTTTATACCTTATAAAGTTTGCCCAACTTTCATTCAGAGCCTATTAAAGAAAGAGGCAGCTTTAAGGGCAGAGGACATCACACTGGCGGTGACACCACAGACGATCTAGATCTAACGCGCACAGATCTCTCCACTAACTCAATTTCCAAAGTTTGGGAAGAGGAGAGCCTACAATTTTATCTGTTTATACAGATACAGGCCAAAGACTGTCTTGATTCATTAAACCAATAGTGACTGAGGGCAGATGATACATTACGGGCTGTGTCAGACACTGAAGTTATAATGAACGATAAGACCCAGGCATTGTTTGTCCCAGGCATTGTTTGTGAAGAACAGCATCCTTTGGGAAGAAAAGACTTGAAAGCCAGTCATCAAGAAGGATTTTCCCGTTTGGCTCAGTTTATGCTGGTATTGCTTGAATCTTTTGTGCTGAGAATATGTCCATCTATCCCCCACGCTGTAAAAAAATTAAAAACCAAACAAACTCTGGAAGGATTCTGTTGCCCTAACAGATGTGTGCAGAGGATGGAAAAAAAAAGGGGGGGGGGGTTGACTCAGCACTAGAGAAAGAGCAATTAATTTGGGGGGTTGGGGGTGGAAGGTGGGGGAGGAATAGTCAAGGCTTTCCCCTGACTAGAATAAATGACATTTATTTTGAATAAATGACATTTACATTGGATCTTGAAGGAGAGGAGAATAGAATTTTCCCTAGTATGCCAAGCTTCAAGTGTCAAAAGAAGACAAATGATTGGATCCTAAAGCTTATAACATTAGGTAAGTTATACTGGTACGGACAAAAATTTAACTTATTCCCACCTCACCATCCTGCTAAGGCAAGATAAGGCACATCAATCTATAGAACGGACTAGCTTCTTCCTTCCCGGTGCCTGGCCTGTTCACCCTCAGCTTATCAGGATGGTTACATTCGTTCTTGAATTTGATATCTCAAGGTGAAGAATACTTCACAGACACAAATCCATATTCAGAGTGTACTTGGGGATGGATCTGCATATAGTTGGGGATTAAGTAACTTGGTACAAGTCATGCTTAAAGGCTGGAGCGTTTCAAGTTAAGCTCTTAATAAAAGTACTATTGAATTGTCTTCTAAGGAAACTCCATGTTGTTAATAAGAAAATACAGAGAAAACTTTTTAGAGGCTAACTCTGAAGGCTCTTCACTAATTCTGTTGTCATTCTGACACTGTCTGTTAAAGCTGTGCCATTTGGCAATGATACAGGGCCCCCAGATACATCAAATTATGAACGTGAGGAATTTTTAAATACAGCTGACCCCTGAACAACGAGGGGGTTAATTCACATATAACTTAGAGCAGGTCCTCAGTATCCCGAGTTTGTCCACATCCACAGATCAACCAACCACAGCCTGTGCAGTACTGTAGTATTTACTGTGGAAAAAAGTCCACAAATAAGTGGACCCGTGCCATTTAAACCTGCGCTGTTCAAGGGTCCACTGGAAGTAATTTCAGCCTGCCAGTGCCCACTGTCCTAGATATACCCAGGTGAACGTGATGATGCGCTAAAAAAAATACCTTGGGGAGGTACATTCTGTGGTCTGATTTAGAAGAGTACAATGGTCCTTCCACTTGAGCGTGCCTCAGTACACCCTGGAGGGCTTATTAAAACACTGGCTGCTGGGCCCCACCTCTAGCTTCTGATTCAGTAGGTCTGGGGTAGAGGTTTGAGAATCTGCATTTCTAATAAGTTCCCAGTTGATAGTGTTGTTGCTGACCTGAAGATCACATTTGCAAACCACCAGAACAGTAAATCCCCTGCAAAATGTGCTTATATGAAATGTACATGAAATACATTTCACACTTACATGAAATAAGAGCCTTAGTACATACTAAGTTTACTTGTAATTGTTAGTAATTTAAATATGAATTAAATCGTATGATTAGTGAAATGACTCTGAACTCACTTGGAATCCATTTTGGTCACCTTCTTGGTGAAAAATTCATCTACACCTTCATCCACTCTCCCCATAAGACCATTCTGTTCACCATCTTGGGAGACTAGGCTGGTAGCACAGCCCTGCAAACCAAACAGGTGTGATATTAATTTACATTCAACTTAATTCGGCAAACATGTATTGCTAGATTCAAGGCACTGTGATAAAGGCCATGGGAAGGACAAGACTGACTGACATAGGGCCCTTATATTCTACTGGAATAGAAGTCACATTACAACTGTAACAAGGGTAGAAAGAAACAAAAGTGAGAAATGCACTATAAACACAAAGCCCGCTGGAGGATCAAGTCTGACTGCTGTCTCAGAAGCAGCTTGGAACCTAGCAGGCTATGAAGAGTCATGTGTTCCTGAAGCAGAGGAAGGCATTGCGGGCACGTTGGTAAGGGAAGAGAGAATACGTGAGAAAATGATACATACGCTAAGTTTTGAAAACAGTAATAACTCCAGTGGCCGGGGCCTGAGGTTTGGGGATAGAGTTAACTGCTGAGTATTAACCCTAGCAGATACTAAAAATGGCCACTCCAAACACCCCCCCACCACCACCTGCTTTCTTGCTTGCTTGCTGGAAGAACCCTGATTTCAAGATGGAATACTTATCCGAACAAGTCAAATACATTAATCTCCTTGTCTGTGACTGGTAGGCATGGGCATGTGATACAGTTCTGGCCAGTGAGTTACAAGGGGGCTCATGGGCAGGTTTTCCTGCAGAGGAAGGGATGCATTTTTTTCTGCATGGTTGTGGGAGAGAGGATGTGATGTCTGAGCTGCAGCAGCCACCTGGAGTTCAAGAGGAAGCAAACCTGAGGACAAAATCCACCATGCTGAGGATGAAAGAGCAGAACAGTGGAAACCACCTGGGTGCTTATGCTGTGAATAAGCCAGTCCTGGATCCCGAGACTTGTGGATTTCTTGTTAAGTAAGAAAATAAGTATTTCTCATGATTTACGTCATTTTTAGTTCAGTATCTCTCATTATCTCTAATTGAATGAATACTTCCCAACTAATAATACAAGGACTGACAGTGAACAACCTTGAATCCTATGCTAAAAAGTGCGGAATTTACTTTGTAGGTGAGAGGGAGCCTCAAAGAAATGCCATGGCCCAAGCTGTATTTTGGTCAGATGATTCTGGGGCAGCATGAAGGATATACTGGAGAAGCCAGGGATTATAACTAGGGAAATCTGTTCAGGAACACAAACGAAAGACTTCTGTGATTGTTTGGTCTAATCTGGAGGAGATGAGGGACTAAGTACCAGGGAAATGAGAAGAGAAAGAAAGACGTTGCCTAAGATGAGGTTGAAGTTTCCAGCCTGAGTGAATGGGAGCATCATTCTGGAGAACGCAGTTCAAAGATTCAACTTTGGGAAGAAGATTATGAGTCCAATTTCAGGCAGTGTTATCTGAGGGGCTGTGGAAATCCAGGGGCAGGTGTCGAAAGCTTGAGTCTCAGGACAGAAGCTGGTGAGAAGGTATATGGAAATTATTCATCAATCTAGCACTTCTCTTTGAATGGACAACTCACAGTGAACTCAGTAACGTGCTTGGTTTGTGTCTGCAATAGCGTATTAATATTTCACACAGACAGGTTGTGGGCCATTGAGAAAGGACATGTATCTTGCCCATTCTGTTGGGCAGAGGACAAGTTCCCATGTGGTTGCGATATCTGAGCAGGTTGTCTTGCCATAGCGCGGTGGGAAAGTTCCTTCCTGTAATCTTGATTTGCAAGTCTCAAGTTGCCTCTGGGGGAACCTGGCTCTTGTCTGCACAAGCACTGTTTAAAGAAAAGACCCATCATTTGCTTTAAACAATCATTCACTGGCAACGTCTGTTATAAAAATGAGCTGTGTGTTTGAGTTCACATTTGTGAAATGCTGAAAAGTGAGCAGACAATAGGTAATAGACCAAGAACCCTGTGAAGTGTGAATAATGAAAACAATGAGACCTCTCATCTGAATGGCGCTTTACAGTGGAGCAAGGCTTTCTTGTGAATCACAAGAGAGCAGAGAATCAGCCAAGTTTGAGAATTCAGTTATGGAGAGAAAGCAGCTCACTGAACAACTGCTGTTTAAATTACAAAAGACAAAGTAGGGGGAAGGGTGAGCTGTGACAAAGCGAGAGAGAGGCATGGACATATATACACTACCAAACGTAAGGTAGATAGCTAGTGGGAAGCAGCCGCATAGCACAGGGAGATCAGCTCGGTGCTTTGTGACCACCTAGAGGGGTGGGATAGGGAGGGTGGGAGGGAGACGCAAGAGGGAAGAGATATGGGTACATATGTATATGTATAACTGATTCACTTTGTTATAAAGCAGAAACTAACACACCACTGTAAAGCAATTATACCCCAATAAAGATGTTAAAAAAAAAAAAGACAAAGTAGCACAGAACTTGCTTGGATTGTCATTTTTCCTTTTGTAAAAGAATGGAATCTCTACAGTAATAATAGCTCCCTAAGTGTGTACAGTGCTCGATAGTTTACTCTTTCATCTTCACACCTACCCCTTGAACTGCAAAGGAAAGATAGCGTTATCCTAGGTTTTGGTTAGTAGATCAAACCTTGGCTCAGAGGGTGAGGGGTGCCCACACAGGTCACCTGACTGATGGATGAGAAGGATGTGACCTCAGGACATGTGGTCCTAACATGGGGCTTCCTTCCAGGGCACCCTCGCTTGCCCTCAGAGGCTGCCTCTCAAATTCCTCTTCCCGTTTTGAGGGGGAAAAAAAAAGTTATACTAGTATAATTTCTCCTTTCAGCCCTTTTCTTTTTTGCCTGCTTTGAAACAATTCACAGCTAGCATAAAAGGTCTCTGGGGACATGAAGATCAATGGATTTCAGAGATGGAGGCACACAGGGCTCAACAAAGCCATCTGGTTTCCTGTCCTGTAGGACAGGCCAGTTTTTAGGGCTGGACAGGACCTTAGAGACCCCACCCACCACCCCAGGCCCAACCCTGTCATTTTAGAGATAAAGAGACTGGGAGTAGAGAGATTAAGAGAAGTCCAGGATCACTGGGAGACCTTGAGCGAGATGCAGCTTAAAAGCAAGAGGTGTCAGCACCCTGTAAGAAAAGCAGCAGAGAAGCTGAAGACTAAAATGACATGCGGTTTGTCAGAGTTCAAAGACAAACACACATGCTGTTTCAGGTCAATATCCAGCAAAAGGAAAGGAAAGGACATACAGACATCGGAAGTTCTCAAAATTCCATTTGATTTTGGTCTTTAATGTCAAGGAGAATAAATTTCAGACTAAAAAGGGGAGAGGAGCTATTGGAGAGGGAGAGCAGAAAGCTTAGCCCTGAGCTAGCTGGAACCAACTGCACCTGTGCTCAGAGGCAGGCTTTTGCAAATAAAATCAGAAATTGCTGTTGTTGGTATCTGAGAAATAAAGAAGGCAGATTTCACACCTCTGGTGTATAAGTAAATGCTAATAGGATAATTTGTGAATGCTCAGAAGATAAGCCAGTGATTATGACGACTAAAGACAATCAGACCACCCTCCGTTCTCCTCTTCCTGGATTATTAAGATGAATGCACCAGGGCAGCACTGTAGGGGGTGCACCAGGATTTTGACAAGGCAGCTGCCAAATCTCTCATGTCTCCACCGGCAGGGCGGGGGAGAGAGCTGGGCAGGAAGGACAATTAGGTGCATTAGGGACTCTGAGCAAAAGAAACCCCAAGAGTGCCAATTAGTGAGTTGAATAATCTTGAAATTTTACATGCATACATTAGACAGTAAGAAACATGGAAAATTAAGAGCCAAGCAATCAAGCCAGGAAAAAAGGAATCCAAGAGGAAGTAAAAGAAACAAAATATAATTTAAAAAAATAAGGCAAAAATTAATGAACTTGAGAGGACCAGTAAAGCTAATTCTTTGAAAAAGACTAGTAAACGAGACCTTGCAAAATTAGGAGAGAGGAATTAAGATATATTAGAAATGGAAAAATGGGACACAGCTATTGATACAGAAGCGATTAAAAATGCAAAAGAATTCTATAAACAAGTAAATGAACTATTAGACTAAGTGGCCAATATCCTAGAAAAACAAATTACCAACGTGGTCTCAAGGAGAATTAGGTAATCTGAATAGATCTGATGAAATAAAATTCATATTTTATGGCAAGATGAGAAAAATTTAAACAAAATTTTTCTCTGCCCGTTTGGACCTCCCTCCCCCCCCCCCCCCCTTTAGAGTGTATGGTGCATTCTGCCTTAACCAGACCTCCTTAGGCGATAACCTTCCTTTCTAATCTTGTAAGGGGTCAGGATGACCCACTTCTCACTTTGTTCAGGCAGGTCTGGATTGTGTAAACTGTCAGTACACCATATGACGTATAACCCTTTGTCTCAAAAACGTATATGACTGTGTTTCGACCTCTAACAGGCAGACTAGTCCTCAGAGCTTTCTGAAAAACTGTCTCCCGGGTTATAATCCTCAGGTTGGCTGAAATAAAATTTTCCATTTCTTTCTTAGATTGACTATTAATCTTTTTCATCAATAGATCTATAACAAAAGAAATAAAATCCCTAGTTTAAAAAAATCGACATATCAGCATGACATGCACACAGACAGCACATCAGGCCCAGGTGGCTTCGCGGGAGAGGAACAGAAAATCCATAATACTTGCAAACTGTTCCAGAGACTAAGAAAGGAGAGAGAGCATCCCGACTATGTTATGGAGATAGTTGTGATATAGTGATTTACAGTAAGAAATACGTATTTGGTCTTCATCCCCATTTCTGGCACAGAGCTCCTAAACGCTTAGAATTTCCTAACTAATGAGAGCCATAAAGGTGTTTTGGTTATGTTAATGAGGTGACTTTGGAACCCACCTAAAAATGGGGGCTGATAGCCAGGAGACCCAACCACGTGATTAGAGGGTTTGAATTTTCAGTCCCACCCCCTGCACTTTAGGGAGCTGATAGGGCCCAGAAGTTCAATCAGTCACCAATGGCCAGTGATTTACTCAATTATGACTGTGTAATGAAGTCTCCATAAAAAGCCCAAAGGACAAGGTTCGGAGAGCTTCTGGGTTGGTGAACATGTGGAGATGCAGGGAGTGGGATGTGCTGGGAGGGGGCATGGAAGCTCCGTGCCCCTTCTCGCATATCTTTCCCTAAGCATCTCCTCCATCTGGCTGTTCCTGAGTTATAACCTTTTATTATAAACTAGTAATCCAGTAAGTAATGTCTGGGTTCCGTGAGCTGCTATAACAAATACATCAAACCCAAGAAGGATTGTGGGAACCTTTGATTTATAGGCAGTTGGTCAGTATGGATAACAACTGCCAACTAAAGACTGTCGCTTGCCATGTCGCTCTACAAGAATTAAGCCATTAGCCACTGCAGTCGCTGACCTTCAAGACACCCAAAAGGAGTTCAGGGTGCAGATCAGGAATGAGGCCCTCTGTGCTCTGGGAAAATTGGCAGAACAGGCCTTCAGATAGTTAAATATTTTCAAGAGAAAATGTCATGAACCCAATTTCTTGCATCTTCCCATACTTAGAAAAGCACTACAATCATTAAGATATCTGTGCCCCATGACCAGCAGCAGCCTTCTACCAAGATATGTGCTTGACTGCACATATCCGTTCTCCAAAATCACACATATGCTGACCTGCCCCTCACCTCTTTGAACAGTTCCTCAGTCTCTGGAGAGGCTGTCTCCCAGGCTATAGTCCTCAGGAAGTCCCCAAATAAAACTGAAACTCACAGCTCTCACATTGCATGCTTTTATTTCAGTTGACAGTATCCTTTATAATAAACCAGTAAACAGTAAGTAAAGTGTCCTCTTGAGTATTCTGAACCATTCTAGCAAATTATCTAACCTAAGGAGGGGGGCATGGGAACCTCCCATGAAGTCCATCAGTCAGAAGTACAAGAGGCGACCTGAGACTGGTATCTGAAGTTAGGGTACCGCTGAGCCCTTCACCTGAGGGGTCAGAATTGAATTGAATTGTGGGACACCCAGTTGTTGTCCAGAGTTGAAGAATTAGCAGGTGTAGGGGGAAGAAAACCACACATTTGGTATTAGAAATGCTGAAAGTAAAAACAGCCTCCATACCTTGGCTTTGAGAGTTCTGACATCTAGAAAAGCTCATTAGGGGCATTAGGGGTCAAGGACAAGCTCTAGAAAAGCTAAGATCCATTTAGGGTGGACTAAGACTACTCAATCCACCAAAACAAAACCAAAACGATAATATTAAATGACTGCTGCTACTAAATACTGCAGCCTTCTCACCCTCCACTGGAAAACGCGGACAATGGGGCCGGCGTGGCAGCCTCACAGAGGTGTTCAATGTGAGAGCACTTTGAAAATCACAAGCTCTGTGAAACCATCAGGCAGCGTATTTTCACTGTGAAACCAAGGGAGAACAAGCTGTGCACGTTTCTCAGGCTACCAAGCCTCTGGGAAGATCTGTTTAGACCCAGGACCATAATCCATTAGCCTAGGACATACTCTTGTGCTACAGAGTCCATAGGATGGAGCAGCCTGGGGTTTGCCAACCCTGTTAAAATCAAGTAAGTTGGAAAAGAAAACAATTTACTAAAATTTTTTTCTTTTGTCTTTTTGAAACCATGTCAAGATATTCAGAATCAAATGAGAGAAATCAACCAAATACACCCAACCTGGCTCTGGAATGAGCAAATGACTGACCATGCAGGTAACTGGTTGTGACTTTTATCCATCTACGATTCCAGTCATCCACCTATCATCCAGTGAGTATCGAACACCTGCTACATTGTATTGAATAAATTCATACTAAGCGCTCAGTATACAACCATGGATAATAAACCATACACCTTCCTACACAGAGCTTAGATACAAGGAGGAAAGCGTGCTTAGAAAACACTGTACGGCGAGGGCTGTAGCAGGGTAAAAGCCAGGCACTGGGGGAGCAGGGCCTCCATGGAAGGTTGCTCAGGCTGTGCACTGTGCACAACTAGTGTGGGAGAACAACCTTCCCTGGAGCCGTGCACCCCCAGCCATGTGGGAGAACGGAGGTAGAGACAGGGAGGGCTTCCTGGGAGAAGTCTTGCCTCAGTGGAGGTCTGCAAAATGAGTAGTTATCCACCTAGGAGCTAAGGGTAGGGGGATGGAGGGGTGGGGGCGAGGGGGAGAGAGGAAGCAATGACAGAAAGGCTGCATCACTGGAGGCCTGAAACAGGATGAGAGTGAGGGATGCAGGGATGATGAGAAAGGAAGAAGGTGAAGAGCAAACAGGGACGGCAGTGGCGGCTGGTGTTGGGGATCATATCCAGGTTTCTAGCTTGTTGACTGGTGACGCTCCTTGTGGGGCAGGGCAGGTTTATAGAGAAAGATAGGCTCCCAGTTTTGAATTTGTTGAACCTGAGGTGCTCCGGGGCTTTAAAGTTCAGGAGGCAGGTGAGTATCTGAATATGGAGCTCAGCAGAGGAGGCAGGAGTCAACAACAAACTGAAACCACGGGTTTAGATGACATCACCGAGACAAATAATACACTCAAAGGCCAGGCAGAGGAAAACTGAAAAGGCATCGCTGGAGAGGTGAATAGGAAAGAAAAGAGTGATGACTCAGGGGCCCACAGAAGGATGGAGCTTTCTGGGTCAAGTAACTGCTGAGATGTCAAGTAGGCTGACAGCTGACAAGTGTCCACAGGATTAGGTTAGGAGTGACCTTGGCAGGGTAGTTTCAGAGGTGGGTAGGTACAGAATGAAGATTTTGGTGGGTTGCAGAGTGACAGGAAGGTGAGGGAGAAAGACCACAGGCAAAGACAAACTCTTTCAAGAAGTGTGACTGCAAAGGAGAGAAAAGACACTGACCAAAGAGACACATGGGGTCAATTGCATTAAGGCTCCTTAGCGCAAACAATTCAGTCCTCTCCTGAGCAGAGAGCAGGATGCTGAGAAGCATGCCGCCTGCGTGGTTCTCCCAGGTACGGCCTCTCCTCCACCACTCAGCTTGTGGGTTATCCAAAGCCAGGGCACCAGAGCAGGTCAGGACACGGAGGTGGGGGAGTATATGGGTGCAGTCCAAAATCAAATGCAAACAATTTTTAATCACAAATCAATTCTTTGATACTTATTCTCCATCTTTTCACACCCGGACACCACAAGATCCTATAGATGTAGCCTTTTTATCTCACCCACGTGACTGGTATTTTTCTAACAACTTCCAAGGGGCAACTCTGTTCTAAAGAGTTGAAAACCTTACAGTGTTGTCTTTTCCAAAATAGTTGAGCACCAAATGAGACATTTTATGTGAATATCACGCACACGTAGAGGTTCTATTCTCCTTAACTACAAGCTTTCAGGTATGCAACACGCTTTTATAAGACTCTCCAGGTTTCCCTGGAGGAGGACAGGGTGAGGGAGAGATGGGGCCCCTCCAGCCCACCTACCGCTGCGTGCGTGGACTGTTGCTTCTTAGTCCGTTTTGGTCTTAACTTGGTAAAGTGCTCCAGCTTCTTTCCTTCCTCGGACGGCAAGTCAGAGATGAACCCTGAGCTCTGCTTCTCTTGTCTGATGGATGGGAAAGGCGGGTCTTCAATGTGAATTGGCACTTCTTCCAGGGCTTTATCAAGGTCAAATTCCATTTCTAAAATAAAGCAAAGCCCCAGGTTGAAGCTTACTGCATAGAGATGGATTAAAAAGTTCTTAAAAGTAATTTTAGGTCTATCACTGAATAGCAAACACTCATTCACAAATCACTTAATTCTCTTTCCCAATATTTACTCACTTAGAGCATCCCTAAGAAATATCCCTGAAGTGGTCCGAGGTTCTTGCTGAGGGGTGTTTCACAGTTATAAGGAAATGACTGGCATTAGCAAAATACTCACTCACCAAATGCCCTGGAAACAGGCCGCAGCATTCGGCTATGGATAGTCTTCCTTTTGGATTTAGGAGTCATCTAGCAATAAAATAAAGAAAGTACTTAGACAGGTATTCCCAGAAAACTTAACTTTCAAAGTTTAGAAACATTGTTGAGGGGGCTAATATTTGGGATCAATTGTTTTACGCTCAGTATTTACTTTTTCAGAGGATGGTTAGTAACATCTGACAGCCAGACTGAAGGGGCTAAGCCAAGACATTTCTAAATGTTTACCACTTTCTCAAATGATATAGCCAACTTCTTTCCCCTAGCCCTATTCAGTTAAATTCTATTTTTATAGCTAAAAGGAACAATGAACGATATAGGATTTAACTCTAACCTGCACACGAGGATGTTAAAACAGATATAAGGAATAAGAATGAAAGACTGTAAAAATCAGCCGCTAAAAATTGAAAACACGATTACTCACTGTTCATTATCACAGCAACATCGATGTAAGCAACACCAAACTCTTTATCATCTTAATGATTTAAGCAGTTTAACTGTTTTGTTTCACATTTCTGCCACAAAAAGTTTGATCTTTACATTATGAGCAAATACCATAGACCAAAGACCAAAGAAAAAAGTTGCCATGATTTAGAAGTCTATCTGCTGTCCCTTCTCAGTAAGACATCTTTAATCCTTCTTTCCCTTTTAAAAAAGGAGACCAAAACCCAAACCATGGCCAAAACTTCTTAAAGCATTTTTCTAGCATTGGTGTCAACCGTTGATTATGTTAAGTCAAACATTAAGGAAGACATTAGCTTCTCCCTCAACATGGTAACTTGTGTCAAAGCTGGAGGGGAACTTTGTCATCACCTCCACAAATTGCAAGGAAGAAACTGAGTCATGGAGATGATAAGGACTACCCCTCAAGTCAAGAGGAGCAGGGCCAGGGATGGAGCCAGTTATTAAGGTCAGCCCAGCATCCCTCCTGCCTCACCACTTGTGATCAACGAATGGATGGATTTTAGGGGTGTTAACTGCTTTGATACTAGAAACTGGTATTCATGTAAACTAAGATATAACATAACTGAAAGAACTTAGTTTGTAGACTTTCATTTCACTTAATAGGTTGTCATCTAAAGCTTTCTCAAAAAAAAAAAAAAATCCACAGGTTGATAACAAGGTTCAAAGAATAAATCGTTTCATATTGACCTTTAAAGCAAACAGCTTTACAGTTTTGACAATCTTATGTCATTTTTAACAATAATATCCTTTTGCTATTATTTATTATTGAGAGAAAAAGGAGATTAAAAATGGTGAGCAATAGAATTTAAATCCAGACTGGTCTTCCTGAACATAATGAAACTTGCTGATTTGGTTCTTTCAAGGTTTTTTAAAGGCAGACAATCAGAGGAAAATCTTTTTATAAAGCATCGGGCTTTGCAGGTTCAATAAAAATACAACCAATCCAATGCAACTGGAAATGAATCAAGTTTCAAGATAGTTCTCCCCAAAACAGGCCTTACAGTTGGTTGAAGGTGGTATGACTGGTCTATTCACAAGTGAAACCTCTAAAAATAATTGTCAAGGAGACACAAACTATCAAAATATATGCTGTGTTTGGTCATAAAAACTCCTTCAGTATTGTATCCACCTTGCGTACAACCTTGATAGGTAAAAGGATTAAGAAACAGCTTTTGGGATATAATTTCCAGCTAATTCACTTAGATAGTCACAGATAAACAGGAAAGAAGTTTAAAAATGCATAGAATGAAGATGTCTTCCAAAATTCTTTCCTGTCACTCCTGATTAGATTTTATAAGAAAAAGTGTTTGTGGGCAAAAATAATATGGGTCAAGTTTCCCTATTTAGCCTTTATAACGAATACCAAATACATGTTAAAACATATGACAGTAATGACATTTCAACTATATTATAATTTTTAAATATATAAAAATACATATAGAATTACATATAAGAGAATATATAGAACATATATAAAAAGCAGACAGAAACTCATTTACAAACTGATGCTCCACTGTAAATGGATCGTTCTGCTCCATCTAATTTTATAGACACATTGAGAAACATACAAAATCATCAGGATTTTTGATGGCTGACAGTAATCAAAGGGAAACCAGTTTGCCTTTCTTGGTCTCGCTTTCTAATGCCTCAAAACCTAGGACACAAAATCTGAATATCAGAAAGATGCATTCTAATGCATTTTCATTGCTTTCTTTCACTTCATATGCTCTTTACATGAGCATATACCTTCCAGTTGCATTCTGCATAAAACTCTCTCTCTGTGTCTGACATATCTGTGAATTCTGAAGTTTTGCCACGTTTGGACAGGGCCAACGGCCTTTTGCTAAAATGGTCAGAGCTTGCAATCAGGCTGGTTTCTACAACTGGTGTTAAGAACGCGACCTGATTTTATACATTTCGTTCGATGGATGAACTGTTTTACAATCTCTTTCTTTCATGAGAAAGAATAAATATGGATTTAAGTATAACAATGGAGAAAAACAGTGAATTTTATTTCTTCACAGTTTTCTTTCTTTTCCTTTACAATTGTTTCTTTCCTAACAGTTTTACAGACAGTGTGGACTTGCTCGATCTTATTGGCTCATTCCTATGATTTGATTACATATAAATCTAAAGCAAGAGGAAATGTAAGAATGATACGATCATCCACCTATGTGTACATTTAGGAACACATACTGTATGTTTCTCTAGAAAGATGGTGTCTATGCACTCTCTTCCCCCTTCTCACACCTGTTGGTTAGATGAATTGAATCCTGGAAAAAAAAAAATCTGGCTTTACCATCCAGATTTACATTTACTCTCTTCCCTTTTTGAACCAAAATGAAAGGGTTAATTTTCTCACACTATGTCTTAGTCCTTGTTTACTCTTCCTGGACATTTGTCAATGCCTAAGTATTTTCTGATCAGAGAAATCACAAAGTGCCCAACAGATGAAGGGGGTCAGCAATGGAAGCAGAAGTGGTACACACGCCAAAGGGACCCTTCACAAATCGAGGTATGATTAACATTGCCAACTACTACTTCAGGCCTAGACAAAGTTACTTTGTCTTTAAAAGTGCATTTTATGAGAAGTAAGTAATTTTCAATATTCACATCCTCAGGAAATATGAGGATGTGTTCCTCATATTTTTAAATGTTTAAATGTTTAAAATACAACTTTAGAAGGAAAACTCTTTAGAAGGAAAACTCTAAACATAGACTTATTCTGATATCACAAACATCAGTAAATCCCCATCGTGGCAGACAGTGAATGAAATGCATGGCTCTATTCTCTAAGCATCCAAAAGCAGCACAATGTCTACATTGCTTGGAAATCTTACTCGTTTGATCCAATTTTTATAATGGATTTATAACTATTCTCCATGTAGCTCAAAAGTGATACATATCCACTTTTACCATAAGTTAAGGACTAATGTTAGAACCTTATAAACTACACAACATATTTTTCCTGTTAAACTCATTTTTAACACATAATTGCTAGACATACTAATTTTTTTTTTAATGAGAGTTAAATTGTTTCTATCACCAGAAAATTAGGATGGAGTAGTTTCCTCATTCATTTTACCAAGTTTGCGCAAAGAATAATAAAAACACCCTCACTCCAAAGCTCAAGAATCCTTAATTACTTTTCTTTTCCTTGAGGTTAAAAAAAAAAAAAACAAAAACAGTTGGAAAGCAGATTAGTAAAAATCTTCTAATACAAGAAGGTATTATGATGCCAGTTTTCTACAACTCTGGGAAACAAGTAATATGACAAGAATCAGAAATTAAAAACCTTGGAAGTTTAAGTAATCATGTCTTGTTTATTAAACGTGAATGGAAGAAGCACTTTTCTCCTCTTGAATGTTTATACCCTCTTCATCAACACTTTGCTTGCTTTCAGGCACATGGCTGGGAATATTTTAAATTCATCGCCTGTTTTGCTAAGCTGAACCATCTTGTAAAGTTCAATCTTGTCTCTAAATTGCTGCCTATTTTATTCAGGATCCAAGATGGATGACGACACTACAGTCTCCTGGGAGATCAGCCAGGCAGCACGGAAGCAAATGGAGCACAAGAATGTAAACTAGTACAGCCAGAATCTGCAGAGCCACCAAAAATACTTACACTTGTACAGCAGAGAGTCTCCATGCAGCAAAAAGAAAGGAAAAAAAAAAATTTGAATGGAAGAGAAAGCAACAGCATTACAAGAAATGGGGAGGGAGAGACACCATACACAAATAAACAGAAAAGCTACATAAAAAGCCTGCATAGCAAAGGAATGAGGCAAGAATGAGGCCAAACTATTATTAGCTTAAGGCATCCAACCTAGCTTTTCTTAAGCAGAAGCACAATTACAGCTTGAAAACTGCAGAAACTCTTAAGAGATATTACCTCTTCTGCTAAGTGCGTGCAAAATGCCATCTACCAAGCCCGAAAGGTATTAATCCCACTTGGGAGATGGAGATGTCATCAGCTCCAAAGGCACATAGTAGACAGAACACTGGATGGACATTAGCAAACTCCATGCAGGTGTTGGTTCTTGGGCCACAGGGCTAGTCTCAGCAACTAAGCGGGGACAACATGTCTTTGGGCACGTGTAAGCGTCCCTTCTGGGGGTCTTTACATCATTCTGTCCTCCCCACTGTAGCAGCAGCTTTGAGTTCTCTCTCCCCCTCAGCCATCAGAGCATTTCAAGCAAGGATCTGATACCAGGACCTAGCACAGTTACCTACCTATAGTGTCATTAACATTGATAGTACCTTACACCTTAGTGAGAATTTAGGTCACCTTACATTTCACATTAAATCTCTAATTAAAGAATTTTAAAAACCTCATTGGTCACCATTATTAACAGTTGTTAGGGCATTTTAATATTCTGAACATTTATAAAAGAATTTTTAAAAGCATAACAAACCCAAAAAAGTCCCATTGTAGAATGTCAGATCTTTGTGAAGATGGGGGGGCATCTTTTCCAAACTTCCTGGAAACACACTCTGAGGAAGGCCACCTACTCCATCTACCTGGGGCTGACTTTTTTCCTTCAAGTTCCTTATTTTGTGTGTGTCAATTCTTCTCAATATACAGCAGGATGAAAATACAGGGCTTCTCAGTTTGTGACTGTAAACCGGTGGGTGACACACAAGTAAAAGGCTTCCCATAACCATCACCACCATCATTATGATCATCCTCGGTATTACTTGCTTATCAGAAAGGTTTCCATCAGCAAGGTCCTGAAAAAGTCTCAATCCACAGACGTCTAATTTCTTATTTCATTAGGCAATTTTCTTCAAATACACCTCATTTTATGATACCTTAAATTAGACTGAAAACAGCCTTGCTGAATGAAAGGAGAAAAAGCACAAATGTATTTTCAAATATTCCTGAATGGCCCGAAATAAAGACTCTTGCCCCTGTCCTAACTATACATCCCCTCGAAGCTTCCTTAAAGGTGTGACTATGGATACATACATACGAGAGTTATAGCTGATGGTTAAGTCCCACAGATAATTTTAGACTTTCTCTTTGTGAAAGGTTAATTCAACATGACAAGTACTCTGTCCCAATTATCCACCTAAAGGTCATTAAATTTTAAAACATACAAAATAATACTGTTACGAATACATTATGTTTGGAACATACAAAATAAACAGGAAGCATCCAAAATTGTGACAGTGGTACTTCTGAGGAAAGGGGGAGAAGAGTGAGGCTGTCAGGAGAGGTCAAATGAGGCTACAATTTTATCAATAATGTTTCATATTATTTGAGATTCAACAAATGTTACTGAGCACCTACTGTGCACTGGGAACTCTTGGAGAAGGGGCATGGGTATAGCAGTGAAGAAGATTAACGAGGTCCCTGCATTCCTAGAGTTCATATTCTGGTATCAAAAAAACACACTGGCACGACAAAGATGCTAACGTGTTGTTTGTTCAGGTGGTGGGGACACAGGTGTTTGACATTTTTTTGGTGTGCTTTTTTTGTAATTTTGTAGGAACTCTCCAAAAAGCTTATTTAGGAACACTTAAAGGCATCACTCGGGTCACTTGGTGCTGACTGATTGCCTGGACTTACTCTGCAGCCACCCCAGTAGAAGCTCACCTGCAGGACCATATGCCACCACCACTGCGGCCACCTCTTGATGGGTAATGACAAGGGACAAATTTGATCATCAGGTGGAAACTGACTGTAATATATGTGAAGAAACTTTAAAGATTCTTAAAGCAATTCAGGGTTACATGTACCAGTAACTAGTTTTACAAGTGCAGTAAACCAGTCCACTAGTTTTACAAGTGTTATTATTGCCATGAAGCGTCAAGCATAACTGCCATCTCACTAACAGGCACATGAAAAGATGCTCAACATCACTAATTACTAGAGACATGCAAATAAAAGCCATGATGCGGCATCACCTCACGCCGGTCAGAATGGCCATCATCAAAACGTCTACAAAGAACAAATGTTGGAGAAGGTGTGGAGAAAAGGGAACCAACACTGTTGGTGGGAATATAAATTGGTGCAGCCTCTGTGGAAAACAGTATGGAGGTTCCTTAGAAAACTAAAAATAGAACTACCATATGATCCAGCAATTCCACTCTTGGGCATTTATCTGGAAAAAACCGAAAACACCAAAAAGACACATGTACCCCCAAGTTGACAGCAGCATTATTTACAATAGCCAAGACATGGAAGCAACCCAAGTGCCCATCAACAGATGAGTGGATTAAGTGATATGTATACACATGGAATATTACTCAGCCATAAAAAGGAATGAAATATTGCCATCTGCAGCAACACGAATGGACCTAGAGGACAGTATAATGAAATAAATCAGACAGAAAAAGACAAATACTATGTGATATCACTTAAACGTGGAATTTAAAAAATAATACAAGTGAATGTATATCCAAACTAAAACAGACTCACAGGCACAGAAAACAAACTTGTGGTTACTAAAGGGGAGAGGGAAGTGGGGGAGGGACAAATTAGGGGTATGTGATTATCAGATACAAACTACTATATATAAAATAGATACGCAACAAGGATCTACAGTATAGCCCAGGGAATTATACCCAGTATCTTGTAATGACCTACAATGGAATATAATCTGCAAAAATACTGAGTCACTATGCTGTACACCTGAAACTAACACGATACTGCAAATCAACTATACTTCAATTAAAAATCAATAATAATAATTAAAAAACTAGCTGCCACCTCAACATTTAGGAGCCCAAGAAGCCAAATTAAAACAAGAACTTGGTACCGCTTCTAACTTTTTCATTTTCTTTATCACAAAACTCAGATTTGAGGGAGTAAAAAAATTCATCATGAACCTGGATAGGATTCTCTCTAACAAAACAATGTAAATGTCTTGCCGGCCACTTTAGTAATTCATTTCAACAAGAACACGGAGATAGCGATTTGGTGTTCAAGAACTGGCCCAGACTGGGTGAGGAAGAAAAGCCGTTTTAAAAAAAAAAGCAAATGAGGGAGTTTACCACCAAGCACAGCAATTTAGGCAAATCTGCCCAAAGACTGCAGAGGTGCCTTTTGGCTCCCACCTCACCGGCACTCCCTCAGCTTCCGTGGGCAGAAACAGCATCACACCTATGAGGACTTCAACTATGGATAGCTGCCTAGTCAAGTATACTCACTTTTTAAAACTTTTGCAGAGATAAACTCTTTTTACAAGTTAATGGCCAAAGACATTTATTATGGGATCCTTTATCACACACCAAAAAAGTGATTTTTTCCAAGTTTTCTTTCTTTTTAATATATGGCAGAATTCTTTTTGAAACATGTTAAACAGTGTCTCAAAAATACAGAAGAGTGGGGGGCTTCCCTGGTGGCGCAGTGGTTGACAGTCCGCCTGCCGATACAGGGGACGCGGGTTCGTGCCCTGGTCTAGGAAGATCCCACATGCCGCAGAGCGGCTGAGCCCGTGAGCCATGGCCGCTGAGCCTGCGCGTCCGGAGCCTGTGCTTCGCAACGGGAGAGGCCACAACAGTGAGAGGCCCGCGTACCATTAAAAAAAAAAAAAAAAATACAGAAGAGTGAAATGGAATTAACTTGGCTGAAATAGGAAAACGCCTAGAGGTTAACTCAGGAGGTTTCCTTCAAGTGACTCCTCCTTACCCTTGTGGCCACAAGCATCCTTGGGGGAAACAAAGTGAAAGTCTTTGGGTGGAAAGGATAAGCCAGGATTCTGTCTTGCTCACTTCTACATCCCCGCAGCCTGGAGAAAGCCTGGCAAGTAGTGGGCATTCAATAACTGGTGAATGAATGAGTGAACTGACCCACTGTTTTAACCCAGTGCTCCCCCGCACTTGGAGTTTATAGACTCGTTTAAAAGAGAACATCTGTCACTACTACCACCATCACTTCCATAAAGGGAATTTAGGCACAAAGATAGAAGGGCGCAATCTATTATAAAGAACAGGCCTTTAAATTAGATACATTTACATTCATGTAAAGTTTTTCTCTGTTGTCCTTATTTTTCCCATTTCATGTTAGATTGATAAAAAACTTCCTAATGGACCCTAGTGGTTCAGGGATTGGTGTCCACTTCTTTAACTTCAAATACGTACACCTCTTTGCTCCCCAACTATCCTTAACATTTTCAAATTTACCATAAAAATAGTATAATAAATACAGGTATACTCTTCACGTGGATTCTCTAACATTTTGTCACATTATTTCCTCCATTTTCTCTTTTTATCACAAACACACAAATTTTTGGTTGAACCATTTAAAAGTTGTTGATATCATGACATTTCACCTTTAAATACTTCTGCGTGAATATCCTAAGAAGTATATTCTCCTACATAACCATACACCTAACAAAATTAATAGCAATTACATAGTATGTATGTACATACCATGGTCCACATTCAAATTGCCCCAATTGTCCCTCACATGTCTTACAACACTCCCCCTGCCCCTTTCAGATGCAGGATCTAATGGAGAATTCACCCATTATATATGGTTATGTTTCTCTCATCTTTTTTATCTAGCAAACCCTCCTTCCCCCACCCCCAATCCTGCCTTTCTTTTTCATGATACTGACTTTCTTGAAGAATTCAGGCCAATTGTTTCACAGACTCTCCCACATTCTATATTTGTCTGATTGTCCCCCATAATTAGATTCAGGTGAACTATTTTTAGCACAGATGCCAAACGGGTGATGCTGTAAACAACTGAATCACAGCAGGTGGCACCCAGATCAAGTTGTTCCATTCTTAGTGACGCTAAATTTGATCACTTCAATAGGGCAGGAACCTCCCAACTGCTTCACAGGAAAGGTACCTTGTCCCTTGGTAATTTGTAAAGGTACCTTGTTTCTTGATAATAATAATTTTGTGAGGTGATACTTTCAGTTTATGCAGAGGAGCCCATTTGTAAACAACCATGGACAATCCTTGCCTGAATAAATGAATATAAGAGAGCTACAAAATTTCTACTTCTATCATTATTCCCACATTTTATTAGGTGCCGTTCCTCTGTAAGGATCAAATTCCCTTTTTTAAATCTTCTGTACCATCCCCTCTCTTTTATTTTCTTAGTATTACTATGGACTTAAGGATTTTTTTTTTTTTTTTTTGGGGGTACGCGGGCCTCTCACTGTTGTGGCCTCTCCCGTTGCAGAGCACAGGCTCCGGACGCGCAGGCTCAGCGGCCATGGCTCACGGGCCCAGCCGCTCCGCGGCATGTGGGATCTTCCCGGACCGGGGCACGATCCCGTGTCCCCTGCATCGCCAGGCGGACTCTCAACCACTGTGCCACCAGGGAAGCCCAAACTTAAGGATTTTTAAAAATTAATTCAATGTATCCTAAACTATTACTGTCATTACTGTTTTGGTTGCAGGGAGTATCCCACTGGAAGCCATTTCAATCTGGATTTTGTATCCTTTGCAATGATCCCACTGGACTTAGAGCCAATCCTTGCTTTCTGATTCAAGATATCCTAGTGTCATCTTGTGCTTTCCTGTGAATGAATATGGGTAATCCCCGTTTAATGAACTAGACTGTAATAATTAAATATTTCCTACCAGATTGTCATCTGAGTCAATGCTCAAGGGGAACCCAAAGTTAGTCATTATTATTTTTACCCTCAAAATATCTAACCAAACAGTATCATCACATTTGTAGTTTAAAAAGTAATTTTTATGCATTTCTACTTGTTAAAGTTTGAGGCGGTATAAATCTTACTGAGAAAATGAGATACCTAATCCTTCCTATGATGACTGTTGGAGAGCAACAATCTTTGATATCTAGGAAGAGTAGTATATGGAAGCCGTAACTCTGAGAGAGCCACTATAAATCAATGGACAAAAGGAGGAATGATGTGTAGAGATTTAGTAAGGCACCGTATTTCCTACTGAATGCAACGTTAAACCCAGCTATTCACATCACACTCATTAACTTTTATATCCAGAATCTCATTTCATATAAAAGTTAAAATGGCATCATGATGTTAAAACAAAAACATTCCGGGAGCTGTGCTGATGAGACTGTTGGAAGATCACAGTAGAGTACTATTTTTAAACGAACATGGTTTGTTTCCTTATTTTCCAGATCCGCACAGTTTTTTTGATACAAGAAAATTAAATCTTTATCTTTGTCATGTTTTCTCCAGGAAACAGCCCACTTTTTATTCATTTTTACTAATCTTGCAACCAAGCTATAGTGGAAAGTTGGATAAACTGTCTATCAAACACACTTTTTATACGCCACCGTGATGTTGTATTACAACCAAAGAAGGATGGCTTTCAGAGCATATGTATGTAATCTCTGTTGTCCTGACTTAATATTAACTATAACAAACCCTATCTTGTCAATGACTGTCTTTCATTAACATTTTCCAACATTTAAGGCTTCAGCATCAAATAACAGGATACAGACGGTCAACGGATTCAGTTACCTGGGAAGTGGAGGCCACACATTGCACAACCAGAAGCCCTTTCTGAGGTTCTGCTACATTCGTGATAGAGGATGCTCTGAAATCTTTTTCAGGGAAGGGCCATTTTGGCCATGCTGAACTGGGGTATGGCATTTGGAGATTTCAACTGGGTACAGTTGACCCTTGAACAATACAGCTTTGAACTTGTGCAGGTCCACTTAAGTGGGGATTCTTTTTCAATAAATACATACTACAGTACTAGTCAATCCGAGGCTGGTTGAATCCGCAGAGACGGAACAACAGACATAGAGAGCGGGCTGTACAGAGTTATAGCCCAATTTTGGGGGAGGTGTCGGCGCCCCTAACCACCGCGTCGTTCAAAGGTCCAGTGCATTCGTGCAAGGGCTGAAGTGGAATGAAGGCTGCTCCCAGAGAATCCTGGCTTGACTTACAGGTACCCACCCTACTGTTCAGCTCTGGTTAGTTGATCTCCTGTCTGGGAGAGCAAAATGACCACATACCTCAATTTTGATAATCAAAGTCAGATCAGTTAGGTCTAAAGCTTGCAGCACTAGTTCCCAAGGTTAAGGCTCCACCTCACCCAGCAAGCAAAACAGAGCACCATGGAGTCATAGATAAGGACTGATCTTGAACTTTGCTGTATCATAACTTCATTCCCTCCTTAGCAAGCCTTTATTTTCAGAAGATATTTGGCTAACCCTCAAATTCTCCTAGGCAAGAAGGAAAACTGTCCAACTGAAAGTCAGGGCCAGTGGCATGGCCTAAGTAAGCAGGACTGAATTGGGGATGATCGTGTGTGTTCTCAGTAGGCAGCTTCCAGAGGCAGACAGCCCTCTCTTCTCAGTTTTTTTTTGCTGCTTGTTCCCTTCAGTTCAGACACCTACAACTCGAGCCATCACTTGCCCCATTATTTCAAAAGGTGGGATTTGCTACCACAGGTTAGAATCCCTCCCAGTTCACTAAGAGGAAGAGTAAAACCCTGGAGGGACAGAATTAGCCTGCAGTTAAGAGACACCACCCACCAAACTCTCAGTGCAAACCCTCCGTGAAAAGGCTCTTCCCCAACCCAACCTTCCCTTGACTTTTCTTCCAGTGACCTGGTCCAGCCTGAAGACCAGGGATGCAGCAGAGAGGGTACAGGCTTGGGAACTGGATCATTTGGAGTTGAGCCCTCCGCTCTGGCTACCCCTAAACCAGCCATGTGATATGGGGCAAGTATATTAACATCTCTGAGCTCTCATCTGAAAAACAGGTTAAAAGAGTTACCACATATGGCTGCCATGACAAAGCAGAGGGCACAGTGCATGTCTCACAGCAGGTACGTGGTTTTCTCCTTTTTTCCTATACAACTTGCTGAGAGCTTGCATCACTGAGGATATAACCTATAATATTCTCATTAATAGAACCTCATAGGTTTAGAGAGAGCATTTTCACGCCAAGAATCATTTTCTAGAGTCCCCAGAGAAATCTGTTACTGACATTTATTGCTGGCATTAGCTGTACAGAATTCAAAGACGTAACTCCCGTACCCTCAAGGAGCATAGAATCTAGCAGGAAAGTTGAGCTAAGCAAGGAACTGCAGTGCAAAGCCAAGGCATTAAACAAAATGTACTGAGCAATTATTACGTGCCAGGTACTGGGCACTAGATACTGGGGTTATGTTGTCCAAGTACAATCCCAGTCCCTGCCCTCTAGGAGCGTATGCTCCAGTGTGGGGAGATGGCAAAAAGTACCTACATGAGTAAACAACATCATTTCAAGTACTGATAAGTGCTGAGCAGATAAAACAGGATAATATGGTAGAGAGGCTGGAGTGTTTCTTCGGCTCGGAGAGTCAAGGAAAACTTTTGAGAGATCTGAGTTAAGACCTGAGTGGTGGGGAAAAGGTAGCTGAGGGAAGGTCTGGTAAAGCGTGTTCCAAGTTGAAGGAAGAAAAGGATAAGATGGGAACCAGGGCATGCTCTAGAGAAAAGCAATGAGGCTACAGTGGCCTGAGGGAAGGGAACAAAGGAGAGAGTAGAGCATGGAGAGATGGAGGCCAGATCACGGAGGACCTTGTGAACCCCGTGGGGAAGAGACTCCATTTATTCTGGGTGCAATGGGAAGTCATCAAAGGGTTTGACACCTCACACTTTGATCTGTTCTCTACTTTAGAAAGTTCCTGGGCTACTGAGAGGGGATTGATTGCAGAGAGGCCAGAGTGGAAGCGTAAGTATAAGCTACAAGTCTATTTCAGGAATACAGGCAAGGGTGGCTAGGGTGAGGGGCCGGAGTGGATACGGACAGGAAGGGAAAGGGTAAACTGAGACTGACTGTGGAGTTAGGAATAAACGGGTAGAATAGAAGGTGGTGTCCCACACTGAGAAAACGAATGCTCCAGTAGGGGAAGGGGAAATCAATGATTCTGTTTTGGACACATTAAGTTTGAGATACCCAGTAGACATCTAATTGAGATGTCGACTAGGCAGATGAATATACAAGTCTGCAGCTCAAGGTAAACTGAGATAAATGTCATGAATGTAGGAAAAGAAAAGTGCTTATAGAGTTGAAGGGACAGCGGTCAGGCGAGGGAAGGTGTCTGGTGAGTGCATTTGTACCATGGCTGTGCATGGATGACTTACCAATCCAGCCCTGGCTACTGAGCTCTGAGGCCGCCTCTACAACTCCCTACTGGACATCTCAAGCCAGGGTCTTGCAAACGCCTCACCTCAACATAACCAAAACGGGAATCACTAATGTCTGTTTCCGCCAAAATCTGCCCCTTCTCCCATATTCCTCACCTTCAGTGTTGCCTTCAAAATAAATAAACAACATAGAAACAAGTAAACCGTTAGCGAGCTCTACAAGGCTCTTTGTGATATGGCCTCCACCCTCATCACCTATCCTCTCTCCTACCCTTTATTCCCATTGTATCATAATCCCACAATAGTTCCTCAAATCGTGTTGCTCTCTCCTCACTCCAAGCCTCTCTATAAGTACTATTCTCTCTGCTAAATTTACTTACTCATTTTCCTCTCGGCCAACTTCTCCTTCAAATGCTAACTCTCATTGTACCAACAGTTACTAAGGGCCTTATTATGTACCAAGCGTGACGCTCAGAACTTTCCTCCAGGATGGCTTCCTTGACAACGGCCCTCCCCAGGCTGGGCTGGGCATCCCTTCTCTCCATAGCAACCTACACATCTCTATCAGAGCTCTTTCCCACCATATCGCGTATTTCAGTGTATTAATGCATAACCACCTCAGGCCAAAAGAAAACCGAGGCTCATGCAGAACATGAAGTTGCTTTTTGATTTGTTTTGTTTTTGTTTTTGTTTTTTTTTCATTTATTCCCCAGCCTCCCAGCCCCTGCCCTGGCAAACAGTTTTCTACTCAGTTCCTATGAGCGTGACTCCTTTCTTTCTTTCTTTTTTTTGAATTTTTTAAAATTTTTTTATACAGCAGACTCTTATTAGTCATCCATTTTATACACATCAGTGTATACATGTCAATCCCAATCGCCAAATTCAGCACACCACCATCCCCACTCCACCCCCACGGCTTTCCCCCTTTAGTGTCCATACGTTTGTTCTCTACATCTGTGTCTCAATTTCTGTCCTGCAAACCAGTTCATCTGTACCATTTTTCTAGGTTCCACATACATCTGTTAATATACGATATTTGTTTTTCTCTTTCTGACTTACTTCACTCTGTATGACAGTCTCTAGATCCAACCACGTCTGTACAAATGACCCAATTTCATTCCTTTCTATGGCTGAGTAATATTCCATTGTATATATGTACCACATCTTCTTTTTCCATTCATCTGTCGACGGGCATTTAGGTTGCTTTCATGACCCGGCTATTGTAAATAGTGCTGCAATGAACATTGGGGTGCATGTGTCTTTTTGAATTATGGTTTTCTCTGGGTATATGCCCTGTAGGGGGATTGCTGAGTCACACGGTAATTCTATTTTTATTTTTATAAGGAACCTCCATACTGTTCTCCATAGTGGCTGTATCAATTTACATTTCCATCAACAGCACAAGAGGGTTCCCTTTTCTCCACACCCTCTCCATCATTTGCTGTTTGTAGATTTTCTGATGATGCCCATTCTAACTGGTGTGAGGTGATACCTCACTGTAGTTTTGATTTGCATTTCTCTAATAATTAGTGATGATGGGCAGCTTTTCATGTGCTTCCTGGCCATCTGTATGCCTTCTTTGGAGAAATGTCTATTTAGGTCTTCTGACCATTTTGGGATTGGGCTTTTTTTAAATATTGAGCTGCATAAGCTGTTTATATATTTTGGAGATTAATCCTTTGTCCGTTGATTTGTTTGCAAATATTTTCTGCCATTCTGAGGGTTGTGTTTTCATCTTGCTTATGGTTTCCTTTGCTGTGCAAAAGCTTTTAAGTTTCATTAGGTCCCATTTGTTTATTTTTGTTTTTATTTCCATTACTCTAGGAGGTGGATCAAAAAAGATCCTGCTGTGATTTATGTCATAGATTGTTCTTCCTATGTTTTCCTCTAAGTTGTATAGTGTCTGGTCTTACATTTAGGTCTCTAATCCATCTTGAGTTTATTTTTGTGTATGGTGTTAGGGAGTGTTCTAATTTCATTCTTTTACATGCAGCTGTCCAGTTTTCCCAGCACCACTTACTAAAGAGACTGTCTTTTCTCCATTGTATATCCTTGCCTCCTTTGTCATAGATTAGTTTACCATAGGTGCATGGGTTTATCTTTGGGTTTTCTATCTTGTTCCATTGATCTATGTTTCTGTTTTTGTGCCAGTACCATACTGTCTTGATTACTGTAGCTTTGTAGTATAGTCTGAAGACAGGGAGTCTGATTCCTCCAGCTCCGTTTATTTCCCTCAAGACTGCTTTGGCTATTCGGGGTCTTTTGTGCCTCCATATAAATTTTAAGATTTTTTTGTTCCAGTTCCGTAAAAAATGCCATTGGCAATTTGATAGGGATTGCATTGAATCTGTAGATTGCTTTGGGTAGTACAGTCATTTTTACAATATTGATTCTTCCAGTCCAAGAACATGGTATATCTCTCCAGCTGTTGGTATCATCTTTAATTTCTTTCATCAGTGTCTTACACTTTTCTGCATACAGGTCTTCTGTCTCCCTAGGTAGGCTTATTCCTAGGTATTTTATTCATTTTGTTGCAGTAGTAAATGGGAGTGTTTCCTTAATTTCTCTTTCAGATTTTTCATCATTAGTGTATAGGAATGCAAGAGATTTCTGTGCATTAATTTTGTATCCTGCAACTTAAATTCACTGATTAGCTCTAGTAGTTTTCTGGTGGCATCTTTAGGATTCTCTATGTATAGTAGCATGTCGTCTGCAAACAGTGTCAGTTTTACTTCTTCTTTTCCAATTTGTATTCCTTTTACTTCTTTTTCTTCTCTGATTGCTGTGGCTAGGACTTCCAAAACTATGTTGAATAACAGCAGTGAGAGTGGACATCCTTGTCTTGTTCCTGATTTAGAGGAAATGCTTTCAGTTTTTCACCACTGAGAATGATATTTGCTGTGGGTTTGTCATATATGGCCTTTATTGAGGTAGGTCCCCTCTAGCCTTTAATGAGGTAGGTCCCCTCTGTGCCCATTTTCTGGAGTGCTCTTACTATGAATGGGTGTTGAATTGTCTCAAAAGCTTTTTCTGCATCTATTGAGATGATCATATGGTTTTTCTTCTTCAATTTGTTAATATGGTGTATCACGTTGATTGATTTGCTTATATTGAAGAATCCTTGCATCACTGGGATAAATCCCACTTGATCATGGTGTATGATCCTTTTAATGTGTTGTTGGATTCTGTTTGCTAGTATTCTGTTGAGGATTTTTGCATCTATATTCATCAGTGATATTGGTCTGTAATTTTTTTGTAGTGTCGTCATCTGGTTTTGGTATCAGGGTGATGGTGGTCTCATAGAATGAGTTTGGGAGTGTTCCTTCCTCTGCAATTTTTTGGAAGAGTTTGAGAAGGATGGGGGTTAGCTCTTCTCTAAATGTTTGATACAATTCACCTGTGAAGCCATATGGTCCTGGACTTTTGTTTGTTGGAAGATTTTTAATCACAGTTTCAATTTCATTACTTGTGATTGGTCTGGTCATATTTTCTATTTCTTCCTGGTTCAGTCTTGGGAGGTTATACCTTTCTAAGAATTTGTCCATTTCTTCCAGGTTGTACCTTTTACTGGCATAGAGCTACCTGTAGTAGTCTTAGGATGCTTTGTATTTCTGCGGTATCTGTTGTAACTTCTCCTTTTTCATTTCTAATTTTATTAATTTCAGTCCTCTCCCTTTCTCCTGATGAGTCTGGCTAATGGTTTATCAATTTTGTTTATCTTCTCAAAGAACCAGCTTTTAGTTTTATTGATCTTTGCTATTATTTTGTTTCTATTTCATTTATTTCTGCTCTGATCTTTATGATTTCTTTCCTTCTGCTAACTTTGGGTTTTGTTTGTTCTTCTTTCTCTAGTTCCTTTAGGTGTAAGGTTAGATTGTTTATTTGAAATTTTTATTCTTTCTTGAGGTAGGCTTGTATAGCTATAAACTTCCCTCTTAGAACTGCTTTTGCCACATCCCATAGGTTTTGGATCATCGTGTTTTCATTGTCATTTGTTTCTAGCTATTTTTTAATTTCCTCTTTGATTTCTTCAGTGATTGCTTGGTTATTTAGTCATGTATTGTTTAGCCTCCATCTGTTTTTTTTTACATTTTTTTCCCTGTAATTGATTTCTAATCTCGTAGCACTGTAGTCAGAAAAGATGCTTCATATGATTTCAATTTTCTTAAATTTACTGAGGCTTGATTTGTGACCCAAGATGTGATCTATCCTGGAGGATGTTCCATGTGCACTTGAAAAGAAAGTGTAATCTGCTGTTTTTTGGATGGAATGTCCGATAAATATCAATTAAATCTATCTGGTCCATTGTCTCATTTAAAGATTGTGTTTCCTTATTAATTTTCTGTCTGGATGATCTGTCCAATGGTGTAAGTGAGGTGTTAAAGTCCCCAGGTATTATTGTGTCACTGTCGATTTCCTCTTTTAGAGCTATTAGCAGTTGCCTCATGTATTGAGGTGCTCCTATGTTGGGTGCACATATATTTTTAATTGTTGTATCTTCTTCTTGGATTAATCCCTTGATCATTATGTAGTGTCCTTCCTTGTCTCTTGTAACATTCTTTATTTTAAGGTCTATTTTATCTGATATGAGTATTGCTACTCCAACTTTCTTTTGATTTCCATTTGCATGGAATATCTTTTTCCATCCCCTCACTTTCACAGTCTGTATGTGTCCCTAGGTCTGAAGTGGGTCTCTTGTAGACAGCATATATATGGGTCTTGTTTTTGTATCCATTCAGCAAGCCTGTGTCTTTTGGTTGTAGCATTTAATCCATTCATGTTTAAGGCAATTATCGATATGTACATTCCTATTACCATTTTCTTAATGGTTTGGGGTTTGTTTTTGTAGGTCCTTTTCTTCTCTTGTGTTTCCCACTTAGAGAAGTTCCTTTAGCACTTGTTGTAGAGCTGGTTTGATGGTGCTGAATTCTCTTTTCTTTGCTTGTCTGTACAGCTTTTGATTTCTCCATCAAATCTGAATGAGATCTTTGCTGGGTAGAGTAATCTTGGTTATAGGTTTTTCCCTTTCATCACGTTAAGTATATCATGCCACTTCCTTCTGGCTTGTAGAGTTTCGGCTGAGAAGTCAGCCTTTAACCTCATGGGAGTTCCCTTGTATGTTACTTGTTGTTTTTCCCTTGCTGCTTTCAATAATTTTTCTTTGTCTTTAATTTTTGCCAATTTGATTACTATGTGTCTCGGCATGTTTCTCCTGGAGTTTATCCTGTATGGGACCCTCTGCGATTCCTGCACTTGGGTGGCTATTTCCTTTCCCATGTTAGGGAAGTTTTCGACTATAATCTCTTCAAATATTTTCTCGGGTCCTTTCTCTTTCTCCTTCTGGGACCCCTATAATGTGAATATTGTTGCATTTAATGTTGTCCCAGAGGTCTCTTAGGCTGTCTTCATTTCTTTTCATTCTTTTTTCTTTATTCTGTTCCGCAGCAGTGAATTCCACCATTTTGTCTTCCAGGTCACTTATCCACCATTCTTCTGCCTCAGTTATTCTGCTATTGATTCCTTCTAGTGTATTGTTCATTTCAATTACTGTATTGTTCATCTCTGTTTGTCTTTAATTCTTCTAGGTCTTTGTTAAACATTTCTTGCGTCTTCTCGATCTTTGCCTCCATTCTTTTTCTGAGGTCCTGAATCATCTTCACTATCATTGTTCTGAATTCTTTTTCTGGAAGTTTGCCTATCTCCACTTCATTTAGTTGTTTTTCTGGGATTTTATCTTGTTCCTTCATCTGGTGCATAGCCCTCTGCCTTTTCAGCTTCTCTATTCTTTCTGTGAATGTGGTTTTTGTTCCACAGGCTGCAGGATTGTAGTTCTTCTTGCTTCTGTTGTCTGCCCTCTGGTGGATGAGGCTATCTTAGAGGCTTGTGCAAGTTTCCTGATGGGAGGGACTGGTGGTGGGAGCTGGCTGTTGCTCTGGTGGGCAGAACTCAGTAAAACTTTAATCCACTTGTCTGTCGATGGGTGGGGCTGGATTCCCTCCCTGTTGGTTGTTTGGCCTGAGGCGACCCAACACTGGAGCCTACCCGGACTCTTTGGTGGGGCTAATGGCAGACTCTGGGAGGGCCCACGCCAAGGAGTACTTCCCAGAACTTCTGCTGCCAGTGTCCTTGTCCTCACGATGAGACAGAGCCACCTCCCGCCTCTACAGGAGACCCTCCAACACTAGCAGGTAGGTCTGGTTCAGTCTCCTCTGGGTCACTGCTCCTTCCCCTAGGTCCTGATGCACACACTACTTTGTGTGTGCCCTCCAAGAGTGGAGTCTCTGCTTCCCCCAGTCCTGTTGAAGTCCTGCAATCAAATCCCACTAGCCTTCAAAGTCTGATTCTCTAGGAATTCCTCCTCCCATTGCTGGACCCCCAGGTTTGGAAGCCTGACGTGGGGCTCAGAACCTTCACTCCAGTGGGTGGACTTCTGTGGTGTAAGTGTTCTCCAGTTTGTGGGTCAACCATCCAGCAGTTATGCGATTTGATTTTACTGTGGTTGTGCCCCTCCTACCATCTCATTGTGGCTTCTCCTTTGTCTTTGGATGTGGGGTATCTTTTTTGGTGAGTTCCAGTGTCTTCCTGTCGATGACTGTTCAGCAGTTAGTTGTGATTCCAGTGTTCCTTGTTTTGTTTTTAATGAGTAAATTAGGATAAAAATGGGAAATAAGTGAAGCCAGAACTAAGACTGAATACAACAAACTATACTTCTTTAGGCCTGGAACTGCACCCACACCCCTAGTTTTTTGATGTGGACCATTTTTAAAGTCTCTATTGAATTTGTTACAGTATTGCTTCTGTTTTATGTTTTTGGTTTTTTGGCCACGAGGCATATGGGATCTTAGCTCCCCAACCAGGGATCAAACCCACACCCCCTGCATTGGAAGGCAAAGTCCTAACCACTGGACCACCAAGCAAGTCCCAGGCCCAGAACCCTTTTAATATGTCAAGTGCACATACAGCTCTGAGCCTCTCAACTTTACAGTACAAAAGGCAGGCATAAGTCATAGCACAATTCACTGTGTCTGAGACAGAGCAAACTAATGGCTCCAGGTTTCCACTCCTCTCGACAAAGAACTGCAATTTCTTCTGCATAGATTTGCAACAAAGGCATCTTGGGATGAAACTGAACAGTGCCCACAACAGTGGTACAGACAGTAGAAAGAGCACATATGGTAACAATTTTTATAGGGATATTAAAGCGGCCCTTAATGAAAGTCAATGACATGATGCAAAAGCACAACACAGTAAGAGTAATGCTGTGAGGCCCAAAACAATAGGAAAAAAAGGGGTCGAGTCTATTTAGCATTGACTCTCCAGGGCACCATACCCTCTGCTACCCCCGAATCTCTGTTCAAGGCCCTTCTGGACCTTGGTCTTGAAGGAATGAGATCTGGAATGTGCTTCTGGCACTTCCACAAAGGGCTGTCAAGAAAATTACTAGAAATTTTAAGGAACATACATTTTAGCTGAATTATACAGATGGTATCATAGTTCTGAAATTTAGAATTTGGAAATTAAGAGGTTTTCATATGTTGCTTTCTAGTGGTTAATAAGTTAAGCCTCCATTTTTCCAGAGTGATATCAATATGAAAATGACAGTACAGAATAAATAAAACTGTAAGAGGAAACAAACAGTTAGGACTTGAATCACCTTCTGTGTACAGTTAATATCAGTGTGACTAATTTTAAATGAGATATCGACTTAATAGTCTGTGCTTGGCAACACTGTTAATAGATTAGTTCAATTAATAACTGTTGGTACGTGAAAATGAGGTGATTTGTTTAAAAATAAAATATCATTTTGACCAAGACAAATGGATCTTCACTGAATTTTAATCTATATTTAAAAGCTTAAAAATTATATATGTAAATTTGAGGATGAATTTGTTAAGGGAAAATAATTGCTATTTGGTCATTGGAGCAAGGATTCACAAGATATATTCTGTAACAATTCAAGCCTTTTAAAATTGTTTTCCTAGGAAAGAGCAGTAAGCATACGACCTGTTCCCCTGCATAAATATATTTTGATTTAAAACTGGTATGACACTCATTAAAATAACTGCAAGAATTACACACAATTAGTGAGCTAGTTTTGCCTAAGGAGAAGATACTGACTCTTCACCACTTGGCACATTATTCGAAACCTCAAACGTATGCAATTTTTTAAAGGTAGTAGACTATACATAGTGACAAACTGAATATGTAGACATTACCAGTCAGTAGAAGGAGAACTGTATCCTTTAATACCCCAAGGGCCAATGACAAACCAAAGCTGAAAGATATGGTGGGAAATACTGATTTCCTAAGAGCACCTGATTGCAGGAAAAGAACAGATTGTCTCCGGACAATAAAGACTCTAAGTGAATACCTGTTTCAGCTCGACATACAAGGCATGTATGTTGAAATGACAAGAAGCATATTGGAAAGCTCATTAATCACTGTCAGCAACAAAATAACACATGGAGAGGCACAGAATGTCCCAGGGAGGCCAAAAGTAGACAGATTCATTTCTAACAACTGGATAACAATTAAGTGGATCAGATCCTTGATGCAGTTGTTTCCAATAATGTTTAAAAACTATGGGTTTACATTATGGTTAAATGGCACACATTTTTCATCTGTGTTCCTGTTCACATATTAATTTAGTATGGAAATAGTAAGCAGATATTTTGCATAAAACAATGCAGTCTGTTTACATCTAACTTGGAATTTAATTCTGATTGCAAGAAACGTACCAGATATGAAATCAGTATACAGATTATAGCAGACTGGTTAAACATGCAATGGTCTACAGACCATTGGGCACCTGCCTTTCGGTGACCTTAGATCACCTCGGCCAAGTTACTTAATATTTCCATGCCTCAGTTTCCTCATCTGTTAAATAGAAGGTATTAACAACACCTATTCTTCATAGGTTGTCGTGAGAATTAAATTGGTTGCAATTTAATAAAAAGCTTAGACTAGTGCCTAGCGTGTCATAGGTGCTATGTAAGTGTTAAATAAATGAATAAGAAGACTTTACAAGCCATCTGATTCCCACCCCTGGAGTTAAAGGGTTATCAGAATCTCTGGTGCTACGACAGTGGATACAGGTTGAAAAGCCCTGCAGGTTATCAGGCCCCATCAAATCATTCAATCACCCCTATTTCAGCCCTCAAAGTACAAGTTTAATAGGTGTTGATTAAGTGAAGAATTCCCTTCTAAGAAATCAATCACTGTTTCCATCTCCACGAAGGCAATCCTTAAGTTCAAACTAATATGTATTTCAACAACTAATCTACGGCTCTGAACCTTCCCTAGTGCTATCACAGCTACTGGTTCTTTAAAGAGATTTAAGCACTGAAATGGAATTGACTTTTGGACCACAGAGAAATGGAGGAAAACATAAAGATATCCAGGAACAGGGGAACGAAGAGATGCCCAGAATCTCCACTAAGTCTGTTAAAGAAATGTTCAACAATGGATTTAGTAGATACCATGAACATCACAAACAGAAAATGCCAGGATCTGTTAACAATCTTGAATCTGTAAGTAGAAGGTTGGTGATGAGTCAGAGTTACTTTGGAATGTCCTAGGGAAACTATTTCAGGGTTTTGGACTACAAACATTTTAGGGAATAAAGTTATAGCATCTCCCAGAGCAGTCACATTCAAGAGTGCTCTGGCTCCATGTGGCACAATTTCTACCTGCCAGGGATGTATAATTCCATGTGGGAAAGGTTGTATGCATGTACTTAAATGCTTCTAGAATTTTCTATGCAACAGTTTATCCTGGGTCCTTACTTCCTGGATCACTTAAGATCTAAATGCTGCCAAAGAATACATATAGGCTCATTTAGAAAATCATCACCAATTAAATGTCTCTCCCTTTGAAATATGTACTTCAAAAAATTTTTTAAATCACACCACATAAGGATAACAACTTGAAATATGTGGTAAGATGTCAATGAGAAACAAAAATGATTTGCTACTTTGATTATGAAAGGTGGCAGTGCAAGTAACTTAAAAAGCCAAATCTAATGCTCTTTCCAATTAGATGTGAGTTTGTACCACTGGCTTAGGGTAAGAAGTCCAGAGCTTAGAAAGTTGATTTTCTTTCAGAGTGGGATCTTTGCACCTGGGGTAACTGCCACCATGTAAGTGGGGCTATCTTTGGGTGGCTTAGAATCAATAGTTAGGCTGAGAGTATAGAGGAAATTATTACAGCACAAAATCCACTGACTTGCACTTTCTACACAAAAAATGTTCTTTTTCATTAAACTAACATCAAACTTGGCTCTGGTTTTCTGCTACTTAACAATTCATTAGCCTCTTAAACAATGATCAAAGACAAAATTTTTAGAACTGAAAATAATGCTATTTTTAATGGCTTAAAAATTCTGCCCAAGTATTTGTTTTCTTTATAGAGAGCTCTGTCTTGTCTCAACAAGACACTCGACACCAGAGGCCCTGCTTCTGGTCCTAGGATTCAGTAGGTGCTCACATCAGGAATGGCCCTAACTGCTTGCCTCCCAGCCGTCTGAACCAGTAAAAAACCACCCTTCTAACCTGGGTCATCCTTTGAGTGAAGTTCAGAGAGCTCTCCATCTAGTTCTGCCTCTTTCTGCATCATGGCAACAAGACAGTTTTTACAAAACGGAAGCCACACGGTGCTGGATGTGCCTGCAGCATGGTTTGCCCTTTGGTCCTCACAGCGGTTCTGTATCTGCATTTTTTTTTTTTAAAGTACAAACTTCCAGTTATAGTAAGTCCTGGCCATGTAAAGTACAGCATGGTGACTGTAGTTAACAATACTGTACTACGTATTTGAAGTTGCTAAGAGAGTACAGCATAAAAGTTCTCATCACAAGGAAAAAAATCGTAACTATGTGTGGTGATGATATTAAACTTGTTGCAATCACTCTGCAATATATACATACATTGAATCATTACGTTGTATACCTAAAACTAATACAATGTTATGTCAATTGTATCTTAATAAAAACTAAATTTTTAAAAAGGGTTCTTTTCCTCTATCCTCACCCCACCGACTTTAAGGAGAACAACTTTTATTTCTTTCACATAACAAAAGAAAATTAGTCAATCAAACAAAAACAAACCAAGCTTATACAATTTAAAACCACCCTTACATGAGCTAAGCCAATCTTTTTTAACCAACACTCCATCACCCAAAACCACATGACTTATAAACTCAGAAACTCATGTTTCCTGTACCCCCTTCCAATTCACACACAACCAGATAATTCTGGCAGAAAACATCATATGTAGAGTTAATTTTAAATTTTTAATTCAAATCTATTTCCTATTACTCCTTTTTTTTTTAGGGTTAGCCTAAGAGGTTCCTAGAATAATTACCCTATGATAACTTAGTGTCTATTGCCTCAAAGTGTAAACAAAATTTTAAATATTTATTAAACATACATTTTATAACATACTGGATAAGCAAGTTTTAAAAAACTTGATATTCCCTCTACATAGACCAAATATATTTATAGATTTATACAGTTATATATTAACAGGAAATTACTTATCTTTAGTTATACTAGAATGTTACTAGTTGAAGTATATACTAACATACTAATGTTGAAATCTAAGATACATTTTAGTCTTTCTTTGCTAGTCTCCTTGTATATGATAAGGTTTTATCTGGAGGGCATTTAACTATTTTATTCACAGATTTTAAAGATGATAGTAATGGTTTATAAATAAGGAACTACTTAAAGCATATTCTCTTCTGGGCTAGAAAAGTAGTATCAAGTCTCATCAGATCTTTGGTTTTGAAAGTTAAAAACAAGTACCATTTCTTTACAATGGCTGCATTGAAAAATTACTAAAATCAGAAGCTGATATAGAAATGTTTGGGCACATAAGTAGACCAAACCTAGTCTCACCAGCACCCTCTCAGATTATAAGAAATTACTAAAAATTAATGTTTTAGTAAAACATAAAAATACTAAATACAAAGGATGAAAACGTATTTAATACAGAGGTATATACAACTATATTAATGGTAAAATGAGAAATAACTATACTAATACCACAAATTTTAGAATAATAAAAACTGACATCAAATTGTCCCCAGAAAAATGAAGTATCAACAACCTGAATACTCTAGTTTTATGGTCAGATGGATGCACCACGTGGATGCACCATATTCCATCTTCTAAAGCAGATCAAGTCAAGTCAATGAAAGAGAATATGAACTAAACAGTAAATGCAAATCTTAGAGTGTACCCCAAAATTATGTAAAGAAAAAACAGGAAGAAGCAAGAGATTTTTAAAAAAAACCTATAGGGCCAACAAAGAGATAATCATCCTATGTATTTTTTTGGGGAAAAAGTCCTTCCCCACGTTTTTCTGAAGACTTATTTAAACGTATTTCCCATCACAAATGACCTTTAAAAGGTAAATAAATAATTTCTCCTAATTAATTTAGGAATTCCCACCCCCCACTATGGCTTTAGGGACAGATCCAAGTTTTATGTTCACTGCAATCTTCACAATTTTTCCTTTTTTTGGGGAGGTGAGTGGGGTGGGTGGAGGTACTCGTTAAGAAAAGTTTTACAAAATTACAGATAAAAAGTGAGTTATAGGGCCTTCGTGGGAACCAGAAGGTTAAGCTTCATCGGTGTCATTAACAGACTATATACAGCAACAAGTTTTTGAAAGAACTGTCTCTGCAGGGAAGTTTTATTTGGTCTGGTTTGTAAAGGTGAGATTTAAAAAAAAAAAACAATAGCAAATCCAGTGAATGGGATAATGCTGTCACCAAAAGACGTGTCTTACCATACAAGTATCCAGATCTTCCAAACGTTCTATCTCTGTGAGCTCCTCCACCATGATGATGGAGCGTTTAACGGGCTTCTCCTCAGGCAGCTCGATCTCCAAGGAATCTTGCTGAGGAAGGGCCTTGCCACGTCTGCTGAAATGGTCGGCCTACAGAGTCAAGACACACCCAAGGAGAAATGAAAGCCCAGAGGCACAGAAACAGCAGGTCAGCTGAATTCCAGAAGATACCTTCCACAAGGTGGCACAGTGAAGGATACTGTCTGCACTTGGTTAATGGCGACTCTTAATACGTTCACACTGGAGTAAGTTAACCTCTTTTATCATCTTTCTTTGGAAGGTAGAGTATTTTAAACAAGAAATTACAAAATCTCCTTTTAAACATCTTTTGAGACATTAGCTGAAAAGTAGGTAATTCATAAATCTTTGCCATATTCGTGTAAATATGCACGAAGTGGGCACGTATTTTCGTTTTCCAAAAGATGCGTTATGAACGTTTTCAGGAAGCTGATGGGATTTTTTTCAGCTTTCAGTCTTCAATACAATCACCTAAATGTCCGTCGACAGATGAACGGATAAAGAAGATGTGGCACATATATACAATGGAATATTACTCAGCCATAAAAAGAAACGAAATTGAGTTATTTGTAGTGAGGTGGATGGACCTAGACTCTGTCATACAGAGTGAAATAAGTCAGAAAGAGAAAAACAAATACCGCATGCTAACACATATATATGGAATCTAAAGAAAAAAAATGGTACTGATGAACATAGTTGCAGGGCAGGAATAAAGATGTAGACGTAGGGAATAGATCTGAGGACACGGCGGGGAAGGGGAAGCTGGGATGAAGTGAGAGAGTGGCATGGACATATATACACTACCGAGTGTAAAACAGATAGCTAGTGGGAAGCAGCTGCATAGCACAGGGAGGTCAGCTCAGTGCTTTGTGACCACCTAGAGGGGTGGGATAGGGAGGGAGGGAGGGAGGCTCAAGAGGGAGGAGATATGGGGACATATGTAAGCATGTGGCTGATTCACTTTGGTATAGAACAGAAACTAACACAATATTGTGAAGCAATTATACTCCAATAAAGATTTATTAAAAAAAAAAACACTAGAAAGGAAAGAAGTCAAAGGGGAAGGAAAGATGGAAGTCGCTGGATTAGACCCACAACCATAGCAACTCGGGGCTGGTCTGGACGCTGATTCCAACATCTTAACTGGAAGAAGACATCTCTGAGTCAACTGGGGAAATCTGAATATAAAATGGATTCTAACTGGTAATAAGGAATCTTTGATTTTGTTAGGTGTGACTGTTTCGGCAATCACGTAAATATCATGGTGCCAGTTAGAGACACCTTCTGAAGTATTTACAGCAAAATGGCATGGTATACGAGAGATGCTTTAAAATAGGCCAGAAAAAAGTGGGGGGGGGGGGCGGGGAGAAGAGAGAGGTAGGTAGAAAAAGCAAAGACAGATCAGCAAAATATTGGGATAATTGTTAAAACTGAATAGTGGGCAAAGGAGGGCTCATTGTCATACTTTCTCTGTTCTTGTCTGTGTTTGAAATTTTCCATAATAAAAATGTTTTCTCCCCCTTGGGGAAAAAAAAAGTAAGTGAAGCACGATGTCATTGCCACCAACATTACTGGTGGAAATATATAAGGGAAATTTAAACCAGAAAAATAACTGACACAGGGTAAATGAGGAGACCACTTAGTACAAAAGAAAATAAGAAGCGTTCTTTTTTGTTAATTTTATTTCGTATTTCCTCTGAAAGAATTTCTTTCTATATCTAGGGCTCAAAAGTATCTAATGAGGGGAAATAAAATGATTCCAACCTTCACTATTTTTAAAGGACTGAAAGGAAAGAAACTGCTAATAAAATTTTAATTATTGCTAGCTTTCATTGTTTTCATGTAATAATTATATTTTACATGACTTATTAATTACCAGTGTTGTACTTTAGATAAACCTAAAAAGTAAATGGTAAGAGATGAAATAAACTGGGCTGAAATTAATAAGCTCCAGTGCTGAGCTGATTCATCACCAGGAACTTTGAAACGTTGAGAACCAGTTGACAATTCTATGGAACCTTCGGGAATATTTCTAAACTTAAGTCGGAGAAAATATGAATGCTACTGGAACGTCTTTGAAAGCAGTATTTCATTTTGGAGGTACAATTTCTCTCACACAGCAGTTAAGCTCTCAACTTACAATCCAAATCAGCAGTAAGAAATTCAAAACGAAAGCACATTCACACAATTCTTTTTCGATTGTAAAAAGAAAATGTCAGTACTTAGAGTTACCATATTCTTCAAAGAAGGACAAATGCAAAAAAAGGGGAAAACATTCAGAGTGTCAGTGTAGTTCTCACATGCAGCCAGTGATACAACATCTAGTATTTGTGTCATCAAGTAGGCGCCTTGAGACAGTCCCTGGAGCTGTAGGTTATTGATAAACTATTTCTATAAAGGATGCCTTATTGATTTTGTTCCTGCTTATTAAAAAAAAGTTTGAATTTTGATCTCTTGACAAGGTTGTAGCTCTTTATTGTGCAACGAACTGCAAACCAGTGCTTCTTAAAATCTCTGTGGTGATGAACCAGTTTTTTGTATTTCCAATTTGCCACAAACCAGTATACTGATAAAATACAATACAAATTTAAAAAAATTTAAATAACGTGTGTTTGCATATTATTGCCATGTCAAATTGCTCTAGAAGTCTCTCCACGCTTCCTCTTAGTTTCTGAACTTGCCTTGTCACGGACTAGTAACCATTCATTAGTGGGCCAGCTCCAGTCCACAGGCAATACTTTGAGTAGCTAGAGATGTCCAGCTTATCTTTTAGATTTTAGAGAAGAGTCATACATTTTTCTCAAATGAATTTTTCAAAATACTCATTTTGTCTGCCTCCTCAGAAGAAGCTGTTGCTGTCCCTGTGACTTTGGTGTTCTCTCCCGTCACTCAACAATTCAATGCCATAAAACTGTAGGGTATCTACAGCCTACATAGTTAACCTGCAATTCTTCTCTGGAGAAAAAACACTGTCATAACTTGTTTGGGAGACTTCTACTGCATCATATCACAAATATTTTCGAGACACAAGATATAGCCACTTATAAAACCTTCGTCTGCACCTCAGAGGACTTCGTGAAGTTTCTGATTTATTTTTCATATGCACTGATATTGGAAATATTTCTACCTAGTTTCTACCTTGATGTAGAACCAGTCTCTAGATGAAGAAAATTTTAGCTTTTCACCTTGGTGATATCCAAAAGGCCTGGCTGGACACTCGGCAGCTATCAATCGCTGGAATATGTCCATTTTACTCTTGTACTCTCTTTGGACTCCAAACATTTCATTTCCGTCATGTTTTTAAGAATACTCTGTTATCAGATAATCATATCAGAGAACAACAAAAGGAGCACAGATAAATTAAATACAGGTGAGCCTTGGACTACGTGGGTTTGAGCTGTGCAGGCCCACTTACACGAGAATTTTTTTTAGTAGTAAATACTACAGTACTATACGATCCGCGTTGGTTGAATCCTCAGATGTGGAAAGCCAACTATAAGTTATACGTGGATCTTCAACTGCAGGGAGGGTACTGCCCCAAGCCCCCGGTGTTATTCAAGGGTCCACTATAATCTAAAATAAAATTCTCAATTTTAGACCTCAGTCCCAACATCATCTCCTATCAAAATTTTTGACCTGTACGCATTTTAAATGAACAACAACAATTCTGAATACCATCGCTTCTGCTTTGCCCTGCAATTCTCTCTGGAGAAATTCTAACATGCTCTAGAACAGCTGGAAGCAATGAAGAAGGAGGAAAACTAGGATTTCAACCCATAAAGCTGCAAAGGAATAAAATGTATAAAAGCAACCACAACCCCACGCTGGAGACTGCCCTGCGTTACCGCAGACCAAACCAGGGTTAGGATAAGGGTTCAAGACGTCCACAGCACTTACCAGTTTGTGATGGCAGTGTGAAAGTGCATCCAGAATTTCATCCACGATTCGGTCAGATAGGAAGGAGGCCACTGTCAACTTCACTTCACTGTGTGAAAACCAAAAGCACAGAGTGGCATTTTAATTTGTGCAAGAGGGAAAAAAAATCACCCACCCTTGATACTATGTTGATAAGGTCAACTGTGATTTTGTTTCTGTCTTTGAAAATGGCATACAAGAATGTGCAAACGGGGCTAAGAATTTCCAAAAATAAGCGTTAAACACTGCCATAAACACACAGGTAATAGACTTTCTTCACCAATTCCAACCTGCCTCTACAATTTCAAAACTCAACGTTTAGTGGTAGAAATGAAAAACATCTGGATAAAGACAAACTTAATGGGAACCATATGTACCACGTGGGAGGAACAATTCATCCATTGACATAAATGAAAACAAACTTGGGCTGGAGTAAATTAAGAAAATCTAGTCTGGTTGTGATGTCTTGGTTACTTCTTTCATATGCATATCCACCGCCTTTCAAAAAACTTTTTACCAGTCAAACGGTACCATATTGAACTGCTTCTGCTTTGACTTGCCATCAAGTCAAATTCAATGTTCTCTTGCCTTTTATGAACAGAAGTTATTAAAATGTTTAGTTTTAGTGCCTCTTACCTAACCTTATAAAGATGCCCAGACAACAAGAAGTAGCTTGTAGTTTTTACTAATAAATGACTCAGCCACTAAGGTTTCCATCAGAGGGCTGGTATTTTGGTTAGCATTTTAGCTACTTGGCATTCCCAAGAATTCAACTTCCATGTGTGTCTTCAGTCTAAATAACCCTACCTAAACGCACACATGCACAAATGTGCATAAATGCACAATACACTGAAAGGTAAATGTGCTGGAGAGATACATACCCACGTTCCAACATCGTCACATAATTTCAGCCTACTTCTGAAGTCAATAATTTTAAATATTTTCGAGCAGGGAAAGAAGTTATCAAAATAAGATTATTTACTCCTAAAGCTAAAGTTGAAAGTATATTTGTGTAATAGGGGAAAATCTTTCTAACTGAAATTTGCATTGCAATGCTTCTGCTCAGAAGATTTCTGATGGCAGGGCAGAGGGGAAGCACCAACTCTTTGATGACTACAGTAAAAATTTTCCTGGGCTACATATAGAGGAATGTTTCTTTAATTCCTGTCTCTGAAACAAGGTCTCACCAGCTATTTGGTTTATCTAATACTATATTATTCCCCAGAGGTGTCCACTGATAAGATTCACCCGGGTTGCTTATGAAAAATACAGATAACTAGGTCCCACCCCAAACATCCAGAGAGGCCTGGGAATCTAATGTTAACAAGTACTTCCTCTGATGCTTTTAGACATGTTTGGGAATTCTGCTTCCTTCTAAGGCTACAGAGTCAGTAGTTTGTTTCTCTTCCCCCCGCCCCACCTCTCTGAGGTCGGGAGGGAAAGTTTATTGCAAGTTATAACATCAAAAAAAGGTTCTTGGGCTTCCCTGGTGGCGCAGTGGTTGAGAGTCCACCTGCCGATGCAGGAGACGCGGGTTCGTGCCCCAGTCTGGGAAGATCCCACATGCCGCGGAGCGGCTGGGCCCGTGAGCCATGGCTGCTGAGCCTGCGTGTCCAGAGCCTGTGCTCCGCAAGGGGAGAGGCCACAGCAGTGAGAGGCCTGCGTACCGCAAAAAAAAAAAAAAAAAAAAAAAAATGAACCCAAAGGGAAACATGGTGAAGTCCTAGTGGGCCTCTTTGCCTATTTATAGGCTGTGCATTGGCTTGGAATATTCTGGTGGTAGAAAGCAAACTGACCTCAGTCTTCAAAAGTTAGTGATTTATAAAGGTGAAAGATAAGCTTCAGAAGCAGAACAAAAGAGGGGATTGCAAACATGTACCCCCCTCTTAAAAAAAATAAAACTCTTAAAAAGAGAGGTAACTGTTCCTCAGTAATGCAGGCATATCTGTGGTCATCTGATTTTGGAAATGTATTAAACCTACGCATTTATGCACAGCTATACCTGTATATAGTCGCTGCCTCACAGACATGTCTAAACACATTCTGTACGAATAAAGCCAATGATAACGCTCTTCACAGCTGCCTCAACTGCATTCACAGACACTGCAGCTCCTCGGTTTATTAACATTATAAACCTACCTAATTTTGTTAAGGATATCAATTCCAGACTGCTCCAACAGGACATTTTTAACAAAGGTACGTGGGATGGAAATCTTTTCAGTGCTGGCATGAATCAGGTCTTGCCGAATGTGGGCTTTTTTCATCACATTGGGACAAAGATTCTCGGCAGCATCAACCATGGACTCAAGCAACGCCTGCAACGCAACAAGTGGAGACAGAGAGATGATGACACAGCCCCGGAGGCGCCCCCCATAAAACTGAAAGGTGGTTATTTATGACGCCGAGCTCTCGGAGAACAGGGACACGGCAGAGTCCCAGGTGCGACTAAGGATTCGGAGCTGCCCTGGGATGGCTGCTGGGTGATCACTGGTCGCAGGTGATCATTTTAAACCAGACACCTGGCAGATCCACGCAGGCTTCACCCTGGCGTCTGAAGCATGACGGTGGGCTAGCTGTACTTAACACAGAGGCATTCGTGATAAGATTTACAAAGACACAAATACACCAATTTACCACACCAGACTGTCCTCCTGGGTATCAGCAAATAAATTTACACATGTCCCTAGAACATACATCAAGTTAGAACTCTTGTGCAATTTGACAAATCACACGAATCACAGAAACCTCAAATCAGGGTGAAGCATTCAATAGCTCCATCAGAAGAGCAGTCATAGCAAACCACTACGCAACAACTGCTAGCTTTCCCCTTTTAAAAGAAAAGCTTTAGTGTTCAGTAAAATTATAATTGTAATCGGAACAATAAAAAGCATGAATAACAGACAAAAATATTAACAGAGCACTTTATAAACAACATTAATAATAACAGTCAAAACCTACTTATATAGCACTTCAGAATTTTAAAAATGTCTCCATTCATTTTATCCTTCCAAGATCTGTGAAGATGGGTACAGAAGCTATTCGTGGGATCGCCATCTTATAGTTGAAGAATGTGAGCTAAGGGAAGTTAAACAATTTGCCTGAGATGGGTGGCACGGCTGGTAAGTGTGGAAAGGGCACCCAAGTTAGCATCAGACCTAAATTTGAATCCCAGATGAGTGACACTGGGCTAAATTACTGATCTCTTGATTTTACTTTCCTCATCTATAAAATGGCAAATAAAAAAGTTCTTGCCTAATAGGATTACTGAAGATTAAATGGTATTACATGTGTAAAGTGTCAGTATTGTGTCTAGCATACAATAAAAGTTCAGTATATCACAGATAATGTTATTAATTTGTTTTCAAAGATGCTAATCCTCATGATAAGATCCCAGCATATCATATACCCTGAGAAAACCGTAATTCAAAAAGAGTCATGTACCACAATGTTCATTGCAGCTCTATTTACAATAGCCAGGACATGGAAGCAACCTAAGTGTCCATCATCGGATGAATGGATAAAGAAGATGTGGCACATATATGCAATGGAATATTACTCAGCCATAAAAAGAAATGAAACTGAGTTATTTGTAGTGAGGTGGATGGACCTAGAGTCTGTCATACAGAGTGAAGTAAGTCAGAAAGAGAAAAACAAATACCGTATGCTAATATATATATATGGAATCTAAAAAAAAAGTTATGAAGAACCTAGGGGCAAGACGGGAATAAAGACACAGACCTACTAGAGAATGGACATGAGGATGTGGGGAGGGGGAAGGGTAAGCTGGGACAAAGTGAGAGAGTGGCATGGACATATATACACTACCAAACGTAAAACAGAAAGCTAGTGGGAAGCAGCCGCATAGCACTGGGAGATCAGCTCGGTGCTTTGTGACCACCTAGAGGGGTGGGACAGGGAGGGTGGGAGGGAGGGAGACGCAAGAGGGAAGAGATATGGGAACATACGTATATGTATAACTGATTCACTTTGTTATAAAGCAGAAACACACCATTGTAAAGCAATTATACTCCAATAAAGATGTTAAAAAAAGAAAAGAAGGCCAAGCTTGATACCATTACTATTCCAGTATGAAGGGGACTAGTGAAGCATTATTACGTGGGGACTAGTCTCTCGCTCATATATTCACATGCAAAGCACGATGCCGATGCCAACAGTACAGCCTCTCGTCACACTGTAGGATGAGCAGCAGAGCAGCAGGATGTTTATAAAGATCCTGTGAAAAGCAGGAGAGGAGTGCGGGAGGCAGCCACTTGAGAAGTTTCCGAAAACCACTCGTATTCTGACAGTGCTCTGTCCCCGTGAGAACTCTGAATAATCACTCATTTAGTACATTATTCCAAGAGAGCTACAAGCAATGCCAAATGAGTCAGTTTAAGACAAATCATTTTCCTCTTTGGCATTAAAATAAACATATTCTGTTCCAGATGGAGTAGCAGAGTCCAGCACTCCCGATAAGAACGACCTCAGGTATCAATACGCTGTTTGAATTCTGTCATGTTCATCAATATAGCGTGACTTTCTGAAAGGTCCCCTGCATGACAGTGTTAATTCAGCTGGAATGAACTCCAGACCTAAGGAGGGAAGCCTGGCTTCCGATGTAGATCCCGACGTGAAATTTCTGTGGAATGTTAAGTGCGCAGCGTTAAGTGAAGAACCTTTGCAGATCTCTGCTTTCTGACCTATAAAATTATTTCTAAGGTCTCTTTCTGCTCTACAAATTGACTACTGCATGATTTTTGACCCTAGAAAAAGGAATTTCATCCTGCCCTGGGCATCCAATTCGACAGATATTTTGCAGTTAATTCCCTACCACCATCTCTAGCCCGACAATTTCTACTCTACAAAGTGACTTCATCCATGATTTCCTTTTATCCACATAATAACCCTGTGAGGAGAGGTAGATTTTAGCAAACCCATTTTATAGATGAGAAAACGGAGACTCGGAGGAGATAAGTGACTTCCTCAAGGTCACGCAGCTGGTTACTGGAATAAGTGAGAAGGGGACTCAGGTGTTTCGTCTTCTACTCTTGTTTCCTACTCCAGCCACCCTTTTCCAATGCTCTGCCCATTGCCCAAAGGTGTGTCCCTTTCGGCTCTCTTCATTACCTACAATTTTCATCCCCTAATGCTGGTACCTAATGCCACCATGGTGGATGTTCTGGTGACAGGGTTGGTAAAAAGGGGAGAAAGGATCACAGGATAAATTTGTAATGCAGCCCCCGACCACTTCTTTGTGTCTAGCCCCCAGCTCAGGTCCTTAAACAGCATCTCCTTCCAAGTCCCATGGCCCTCTACACACCAAACCATATTCTCCAACATCCATCCTTCCCATGGCTTCAAATTACTACCTACATTCCAATGGTTCTCAACTAAATGTTTACCTATAGCCACCTACCCAAAACATCCAATGCATATATAATACAGCCTATTAGGAATTTCCACCTGGATATTCTACCATGGCAAGGTCAACTACAACACGCTTGGCCTCCCATTAACCCCACGTAAACAGTAACTGCAACAGCAAAATCAACCATTCTTGCCAAGTTTTTATTGTGAGGTATGGTACCAAACTAGGGCAGAAATTTGCAACTCTCCTTCCACTCCACCTACCTCAACTCCTTCCACCACAACTATCTCTGAAACATGTTAAATTTACTCCTAGACATTTTCTCAAAAGTGGAAATATGCCAAAAATATTACTCATTAGCACAGAATAGAAATTCCTGAAATATCTGGTAAATGCTCAATTTTCTAGCCTCATTTTTTGTCATATCTCTATATTCCCCTTATAACTATTCATATCCAGTTATAGGGCAGTTCCCCACACGATCCAGGCTCTGTCTCCATGCTTTCTACAACTGTTCTCTTAGCCTAGAATCCTGTTCCCCTCTGCAGCCAGAATAAATCACCTGTATGCCTCCCTACTCAGCTCAGCTCAAGCATCACCTCCTGGAGATGTTCCTGCTTGTTCCTTCCACGCCCTTCACACTCCAAACTGCATTTGATGATCTCATAGCATCCAGTGGGGACCTCAGTAATCAAGTGTGTTATAAAACGGTCAAGAAGGCAGTAACCTGGGGATCAAAGAACGCCTTTGAGAATCGATGCACACTCATCCAGAAAAATTGGTGTGAGATTTTACATATAACTTTGGAAGTTCATGGAGAGCCAGAGGCACCAGACTCCAGATACACAACTTGTACCTGATAGCAACTGTGAAGCCCTACCCTCTCTCCCCGGGGCCTAGCACACTTCTTGGAACAATCTCTAAGAAACATATAAAAAGTATTATAAGCTCAGGAACTTACTGAATGTGCGTTCTGAATAGTCCATCATTTTTCTATTGATCAATGATAACTCACTGAAGGTAGCATTATGAAAATTTGCATAGATGTATGGGTCCATTTCTGGGATCTCTCTGTAGCATTGGTCTGTCTGCCTCTGCATACTGTCCTAATTATGATAAGTCCTAATATGTGGTAGGGCAAGACTACCAACCTTCTTGTTCCTCCTCATAAGTGTCTGGGCTTATGAAGAAGCCATATGTTTCACTCTAAGTACTGGTTTAGCGGCATCTCACAGGTTCTGATTACTAACTACTTTATTGCTTAATTATAAATATCCTCTAATTCAAATTTTGCCCTCCCCTTTGACCCTTGGGTTACAAGTAATTTTTAAACTTATAAACATGTGGGGTTTTTCCTTTTAAAATTTTGTTATTAATTTCTAATTTATTTTAAATGAAACCAGAGAATACCACCTTTGAAAATTGTTGAGATGTTCTTATAGACCTCATGTCGAATATTTCACGTATCCTTGCAAAGAACTGATAGTCTCCTATTATTGGCGCACTGATCACATAGGTCCACTAGGTCACAACTGAGAATTCTATTGTTCAAATATTCTTTATCATTATAAAAAATTTTTTCAAATATTCTTTATCATTACTTTATTTACTTGATCTATTAGTTACTGGCAGTCATTTTGAAAGATCTCTACCATAAAAGTAAATGTTATCAATTTTTCTTTGTAATTTTGTCCACTTACTCATATATATAAAGCCATATAATTAAATACACACACAGTTGAAATTATCTCTGGCAAATTGGATCATTTGTCATTATTCACTGATCTATTTTATCTCCAGTAATGCCTTTTTTTTTTTTTGGCCACGCTGTGCAGCATGCGGGATCTTAGTTCCCTGACCAGGGATCGAACCCATGCCCCCTGCAGTGGAAGCGCGGAGCCTTAACCACTGGACCGCCAGGGAAGTCCTAGTGATTCCTTTTCTACTGCATCACTAGATTTTGAGTGAGAGCATTCCTTCTGGTGTGGAACTGAACCTTGTATTACAGGATGTTTAGGATCATTACCTGCCCATGCCAACCCAAAATAATCCCAAGCATTTCCTAATGCTCTTCTTGGTATGCAGTATGACCCCTGGTGCACCGCCTCTGTTTTGGTGGTTACACTAGAAACTTCAACCTGCATACTTTACTTCATGTCTAAAGCAGCACTGTCCAACAGAACTTTCTGAGATGATGGGAATACCTGTGCTGTGCAATATGGGAGCCACTAGCCACAGGTGGCTACTGAGCCCTTTAAATGTGGCTAGTGCAACTGAGAAACTGAATTTTAAATTTCACTGAAGTTTAATTAATTTGCATTTAAATGACCAGATGTGGCTAATGGACAAGACGATGGACAACCCAGATCTAATGTTGATCCCTTAAGTTTTTTCCAGAATAAAACTAGGATGTTAGACTTCTTTTACTCACTCCTAACTGACTTAGATGCTCACTTCTAGTATTTTACTTGCATTTATTCTTAACTTGACAGCAAAAATTAGACATCCCTGTTGTTGTCTCATATGATGTTTCACATTTGGCATTTTCCCTGCTCACTATTCTTTCCTGCAGCTCAGACCCTCTTTCTTTGATAACGTTTCCTTTGTCCTAAAGCATATCCTTTAGATGTTTATTTAGTGTGGTCTACTGGCAGTAAACTATCTTGGATTTTGTTTGGATGAAATGTTTTCATTTCATCCTCATTCTTAATAGTAGGTTTATTGAGTATATAATTCTTGATTTGTTCTCTCAGAAGCATGAAGATATTATTTCATTGTCTTTTTAGCTTCCTATCAAGAAATGAGCTGTTCTGTCCGTCTTAATTTTGATCTTTTTAAAGTAATATGGCTTTTCCTTCCCTCTGGCTCCTTTTAAGATCTTCTCTTTGTCTTCAGTGTTTTCCACTTTTCATTACCATGATTCGAGACATGGATTTGCTTCTATCTTTCCTGTCTGGGTTTCGCTGGACTTCCTGAATCTGAAGATTCTAGCCTTTCATCAATCCCTGAAATTCTCAGCCACCATCCCCTCAATTGTTACCTCTTCCTATTTATCTTCTCTTTCCTTCCGGAAATCTAATTTGGCTTATGTTAAATTTTCTCACTCTATCCATGTTTCTTAACTTTTCTTACATATTCTCCACTTTGTGAGTCTACGTGCACTACCTTGAGACAACTTAAATGAGCAGGCCCTGTGTTTGAAATGTGATAATCAGATTTCATTTTGCATGTATCTTCCAAATGATAGTTAGGAGAATCTATATTTCTTAACTGTAAAAATAACTAATGGTACTTAAACCTTGTACAATATTTGTAAAATAAATTGAGTTAATATCCTTAACATGGCAGCTATGCTCACATATTCTTGCAGTGAACAAATGACTAGCTGTAATTCATTACAAGTAAATACAACTTCCACACTGAAGTGCTCTGAAATTTCTCTTTCTTTTGCTTTGGAAAATATTATATAAAATGTAGGAAAATAAGAAAACTCAGAGAACTCTCCCAGCAAACTGAGTTAGTACTTGCCAAAATGCCACCTACACCCCTCAGGCCTCATTTCCTTGGTAAACCTGATATTTACCAGTGAAGCCCTGGTATTTCACAGTTGAAGCCCTGAGGGAAATGAAGCATTTTCAAGGCCAAAACAAGCATTCTAAAATTTAAGTCCAGAAGGGGAAAATGAAAGTTCCCTTATGTTAAAACATTCAAATCCCACTTATTCATCTACGATTACCCCAGGAATAAATGTTAGGATGAAAAACAAGGAAAACAGGAGGTGAGTTGTCGTTTAAAAACACCTAAAACAGGCCAGTCCAGAGAAAATATCACTTCGTTTCAAAGAAGGACTCTCTCCACACTTACTGCTTTCTTCTCCTCCAGGAAGTTTGCTAAGAAGGCTGGCTCTTCCGGCCATTTCTTTGGCTTTTCTGAACTAGTATTTTTTTGAAAGATGACTCAAAGAGCTATTTGAACTTATTCTTATCCAGAATTCAAAATGTGTACTGCTGGCCATGATACAGGATGAGTAAATATTAAGGATAAAATCTCCCTAATTATCTCGAGACCAAGACAATCCTGCACAAGGAGGCTGAGTCCCAACAAATTAGGTGACTTGCTTGGAGCAAACAGCTAGTAGCAAACCCAGGTCACAAATCCAGGCTTGCTAGTCCCATTATTTTTAATTCACTACAATAAAAACATATTTTTTACAAAAAAGTACATTCACTTTAGCTTTTGCTAGCGTAACATGTTAATCTTAGAGAATTTCAGAAATAGAGAAAGGACTCTTTTTTAACCAAACAAAATATACTACTACTAGTGAAATAAATAAGGACACAGTTGTTTAATTTAAGAAACTGAATATTGATTGTAGTAAAAATACATTCTTTTCCTACATAATTTTAAGGAAATCAAGGTGCCGGAAAGCTATATAAATAGATAAATGGGAATTTTTTTTTTTTAATCATAAAATGATGTCCACTTGTCAGGTCAACTGGAAGGAAAAAGAAAGGAAGTAACTGTCTATAGTCTGTTGAAAGTATCAAAAACTGTGAACTCAGTGAAAGGGAAATTAATAAGTAACATTTAATTAAGAAGTTGTGGTTGAGGATTTGCTTTGATTCATGCCAGAAGTCCCTGAAGGGAAGAGAACTTGCAACTCAAAAGGATTGAGAGTAAAGAAAACAAGGGAGTGGGGAAGAGAAATAATCAGGGCATTTGGGAGCCTGGGACCTCAGAGATAGAATGAGAAAAGCAGGTGATGACACTGGCAAATAAGGAAGCTGTAATGAACGGAGAACACTGGTGACACTGACAAGGGGCCAGAAAGGTCAGCCTCAAAAAATCTGGGGAATGTCTATTTACAGAAAAATATTTTTGGTCCTAAATATATTGTTATTATTTCAGGCTTTTAAAAACTCAAATGCCTTTTACTTTAGACCTCTGCCTTCTACTCCCTTCCAAGAATGACTGGCAAGAGTCAATTCCAACCATCTGGTGTGCTGGGGAGGAAATGGACCAAAATTTCAAGGGATAACTTGTGGTTTAGACCAGTTGAAACAAGTGCCCATAGGAAGCTGACAGGAAAGTTCCAATTGCAACGTTTCATGCTGATTTAAATGACAGTCCATTCTTAGTATATAGGGAATTCTTACAAAAACTTTAAAGGAAAAAGGCAATAGATACAAATATGTAATTTACAAAAGAAGAAATACAAATGGATAATAAAATTACTTGATGCATCACTGGCTATTAAAGAAATCCAAAAGACAAAATGAGATTTTTTTTAACCTGTTACACTGACAAATATTAAAATATAAAAATATTAAAACGTTAAAATGCTTAGTATTGGTGAGGGTGTGACAAAACAAGCAACTGGGTACACTACTGGAAAACAGTTTGTGAATACATACGAACATATAAAATGTGTGTACCATTTGACCTCGGAATGGATCAACTACAGGCATTGACTCTAATAGGATTAATCAGAAATTAGAAAATAAATTATGCTGGCTGTGAGATAATAGAAAATATATATTGGTCTCTGCCCCCAGTTCCTGGCATAGAGCTCCCGAAACCCTTGTAATTTCCTAAGTGATAAGAACACTAGGAGCATCTTTTGTTCTAATATTTGGTCCTTGATCCTGGTTCCTGACACAGGGCTCCTGAAACCCTTGTAATTTCCTGGGTGGTGGGGGTGTCTTTTGCTTTATTGGGTGGGCTCTTGGATGGCTCCTGGATGAGGGCTGGTCACTGGAAAGACCAAGCCATGATTAGAAGCTTGGAATTTTCAGCTCCACACCCCCCTCCTAAGGAGGGCTAAAAATGGAGTTAATGACTGGCCATGGCTACATGACGAAGCCTCCATCAAAACCCCAAAACTATGGGTTCAGAGGGTTGGTGAACACGTGGAGGTGCGGGAGAGCGGTGTGCTCCAAGACAGCATGGAAGCCCTGAAACGTTTCCCACATACCTTGACCTGTATATTTCTTCCATCTGGCTGTTCATCTATATCTTTTATCATATCCTTTAATAAACTGGTAAACATTAAGTGTTTCCCCGAGTTCTGGGAGCCACTCTGGCAAGTTAATTGAATTGGAGGAGGGGTTATAAGAACCTCCGGTTTACTGCCAATTGGTCGGGAGCTCAGGTACAAACTGGACTTCCAGTTGGTATCTGAAGTGGGGCGGGGGCAGTCTTTGTGGGACTGAGACCTTAAACTGTGGGATCTAATGCTATCTCCAGGTAGATAGTGTCTGAATTGAGTTAAATAGTAGGACACCCAGCTCGGGGGGGGGGGGGGGGGGGGGGGCGGGGGGGGAGCCCCTCACATCTGGTGACCAGAAGTGTCAAAAGTGAGGAGTTCTGTGTGAAAGTAAAGGAGAGACACAGAGGAGGACTGAGCTTCTCCAGTACACTGGGACATCTATACAATGAAATACCATGTAGCCACTAAAAGGATGATTGATGAGTACTCACTGATCTAGAATTGTATTCACGATATTGTACCAAATATAAAAAAAGTACATGTAGTATGATCACATACGTAAAATTGTGTGTGTAGACAGAGAATGTTTGGAAATTCACTAAAATATTAAAAATGATGCTGTCTCCGGGATTTCAAGTGATTTTTACTGTTCAAATGTTTCACAAAGAGTAGTTTCATTTTTTACAGTCAGAAGTAAATCAGCAACAAAGATGACTTTATTTTAAATGTGTAAGAAAGTATCCTTTTTACATATTTGATCCTTCATGGAGGATAAAACAAGTGCTGTTAGGTAACAACTGATCTAGCAGAACTCTCTATCAACCAACCAATCCTTTTCCTACCCCTTTGTCTTTGCTCAGAATGTATTCAAAATAACCACGGTTAAGTAAAATAAAAATGATACACAAGAGTCTCTCTGTATTGTACTACAGGAAGAAAGGGCTTAAACGCCTAAATAATCCACAACGTTCTCTCCCACGTTAATTAAATTTACAAACAGAATAATTAGCATGTTGCAAAGTTATGACTGAGCTGCTCATCAAATCCCTCTGAGCTATAGCAATTGTGTTCTCAGAAGAAAACGAACCAAATAAACACAGAAATTTAGACAAGGTCTTTTTAAGGCATCCTTGAACAGATTGAAAATGATGAAAACTTTCAGAAAGTGAAATGTCTTCTGCTGTAGCTGTTTTTTGAAGTTACCTTAGGAAAAAGCTGGTCTTAGGTTACTCTCGTCACTTAAATTTCAAAGACTTTTTTTTTTTTTTTCAACCTATGAGCCTATAGACAAGTCTCTGCTACTTTGGGTGCCTTGTAACTTCATTCTAAATCCCTCTTTAATCTTTCAACCAGCTCTTTACCTAGTGGCAAACTCTCCATATACGCAGCAGCTTGTGTGAGCACAGAGCTCCGTCATCTCTCCCATTCTCTAAATCGAATGTAGTAACAGGAGATATTTTTTCATGAAGCAGACTTCTCTTTCTAAGCAAAAATCAATCTTTCCCTTATCAGTGGCAACCTGTCATACGTTAAATACGGTTAGAGATTTACCATCAAAAACAAAATTAAATTTGATAGGTTTTACTCGACCTTATTATGCAAAAAGTTATTCCAAAAACTACAGATGAAGCTGGGAGAGGCACGGTATTCAATTTGTACTACATGTGCACACGTGCGCGCACACACGCGCCTATAAGATATAGGATAGCATGGTATGAAATGCTATCATACATAGTTAAGTCATAACGATTCCATTTTCCAAAATAACAGAAACCACAAACCTTGAGTTGTTCATCTACAACTCTCGTAACTTCTCCGGCCATTGATTCCAGGGTCTCCTGAATTGGACTGGATAACAAGCCACTGGCTCCCGCCCAAGATGCACCACCAACGTGGTATAAATTTGGTAACAACTGTAAGAAAAATAAAAGTAACCTCTCCATAATAAATATTTAAATAAGCACCAAAGTCACTGCAGAGTTCATAAAACAGGGTTGAGAAATACTAGAGATAAACAAAGATCGTCTTGATGAAAGGCCCTTTATACCAATTAAAAAACTGAGGTCCAGCTTTAAACCCAGAAGAACAGTACCTTACCTGTTTGTGCCTTAATGTCTTCATCTCGGGGGTGAGAGTATTTGACTAATCCACGAGGTTCCTCCTACTTATAAAATTTAATGACTGTGTGATTCTAATAGCAGAGCCTGGACCAGATCCCAGGTTTTCTGACTCCCAGTTAGTCCTTTCTCTATGAAGTCACACTTTGGGGACCACAGTCTAAGTTGAGAGAAGCTTCCTTTCAGAGGTGACAGAGGAGAATTTCGTGCTATCAGTTTGGCAGTAGAATCACGTGCAATGAGTTGCTACTCACTGAAACTACAACTACCTCCCAGTTACCTAGAACCTGATTATACCCTTTGTAAATCACACTGACCCTCTGCTTTTAATTCTATACAGCCGGCTGGCTGTATCCGAGGCTGCAGAACCCGCGGATAAGGAGGCCCACCTGTGCTACACCATTTTCTATATAAGGGATTTGAGCATCCACAGAGTTTGGTATCTGCAGGGGGTCCTGGAACCAATCCCCTCGCAGATTCTGAGGGACAACTGTATTTTGATTATTGGTAATTAGCACGGGTACAGAAAGGAGGCAAAGACTAACTCAGTTCACCTTGCCACTTGTTAGTAACCTTGAAATCGGGTAGAAAAGTAAATTTAGTTAGAACTAGTTTCTAAAACTAGTTTAAGAAGTTTAAAGTCTTTTTATTCCACAGGACTCGTAGCTGGAAGTGAAACTCACCGTTTTAGAGTTCTTCGCATCACGCATGAGCCTTTCTGCTGATTTTAGATCTTCCTGGACAGCATCTCCCCCACAGTTTCGTAAAGAGTTGAGATGATCTTGTACTTTCACACATATTCTGTCAATCATCTGCTCCACACGTAACAAGGAGAGCAAGCACCCAAGTCAGCACAGCCAATGTTCCGACAAAAGGAAACACTGAATGAGGATGAATACTTCTCCTAACTGGAATCTTCAAGAAGACAGCTTATAGCCAATTATTAATTTATCTATTTCTATAAGAAACCTTTAGCAACGTTAATTCCAAACAAACATGTAAGGGGTTTTGGTCCCCTCTCCTGCCTTAGGAAATGCAGCATGTAGAACAAAAGTGAATATTTCTCGATGATTCAGAATCTCATAGCTACTCAGTGACATTGTGCTTGATAGCAACTCTCCTTCATTAATTTTTATTGAGTACCCTCTATGTGTCAGACATAGTGCTGGGTACTGAGGAAACAGAAAAAGGAGATGTACAACTCTGAGGCAGCTGATGACAAAATGATGCCCACAGCCAGTTGGTCTCAATATTACGGAAATCAGAACATCCCTGGAAATTAATATTTTTTAATTAGTTCAATTATATCAGGTAATTTTCTACCAAAACAAGCATAAGCTGAGGTTTTATTATATTAACATAGGCAATAATAAAGTTAATAACATCTAGTTTCTATTCTATTAAGGTCCTTCTCCCATGTTAATTACATCTGAATCACGTTCAGATGTTTCATGGATTTAAACATAAAACCCACAGGGTACTGGCAGATCACTACTGTGGACAAAAACTAGTACAGAAGGGTAAGATTATGCTCTATTCTATTTGTATGTATAAAGAGAAACGTGAACAAAGCTATCTGAACAAAAAGACAACTACAGGGTGGTTTTAAAAGTTTCTCCAATATTTTTTTAGTAGATCTTTATTGGAGTATAATTGCTTCACAATACTGTGTTAGTTTCTGTTGTACAACAAAGCGAATCAGCCACACGCACACACATATCCCCATATCCCCTCCCTCTTGAGCCTCCCTCCCACCCTCCCTATCCCACCCCTCTAGGTCATCGCAAGGCTAATCTCCCTGTGCTGTGCGGCTGCTTCCCACTAGCCATCCATTTTACACTTGGTAGTGTATATATGTCAATGCTACTCTCTCACTTCATCCCAGCTTCCCACCCCTCCACCTCAGGTGTTCAAGTCTATTCTCCATGTCTACATCTTTATTCCTGCCCTGCCACTAGGTTCATCAGTACCATTTTTTTTTCTTTTTTAGATTCCATATATATGTGTTGATCTGAGCTGCAGGTTGTCTATTCTTTAAAAAAATACTATTTATTCCCCAGAGACCCTACATATCAAGTCGTATCCTTCCTGATAATTCATTCAGCAGAGGTGACGATCCAGCAACAACCTCTTTTATTTAAATTCACACTTCTCTGTTTAGTTTGAATTATTTGGTATAACAGCTATAGGAAGCCAAAATGAGCCCTCCTTCCCCCATAAATTCCACCATAATAGAAACTTTACTACACTGCTCAGCAAACTGAAGGTCTGATTATAGAGCCCGCGTCTACCTGCTGCAGCATCACCAGTTCTCCTGCCTTTCTCTTTTAAAAAATCAGGTTCGTAACGTCTACTCCATCTTCTTTTCTAGTGTATGATGAAGACAACCCAGTAAAATAACATCACTCAAAGCACTTAGTCTCTTGACAAAGGGTCAGTGATGCTAATGTTGATGTATGACCTCTAAAAATGGTTCGTTATTCACCTGACCCAGAAAACCCCACAAAATCATGCAAGTCGAGAGGTTCAAATCTTCACGTTCACTTTAAGAACACTTGTGAAACTGCCCAGGCCATTAAGGGTACACATATCCGAAAAGCCACCAAGTATCTGAAGGATGTCACTTTAAAGAAGCAATGTGTGCCATTCCGCCCTTACAGTGGTGGAGCTGGTAGGTGTGGCCAGGCCAAACAATGGGGCTGGACGCAGGGTTGGTGGCCCAAAAAAGAGTGCTGAATTTTTACTGCACATGCTCAAAAATGCAGAGAGTAATGCTGAACTTAAGGGCTTACATGTAAATTCTCTGGTCACTGAGCACATCCAGGTGAACAAAGCCCCCAGGATAGGGTGCAGGACTTACAGAGCTCATGGTCAGATCAACCCATACGTGAGCTCTCTCTGCCACACTGAGATGATCTTCACTGAAAAAGAACAGATTGTTCCTAAACCAGAAGAGGAGGTTGCACAGATGAAAAAGATATCCCAGAAGAAACTGAAGAAACAAAAACTTATGGCCTACTAATAAATGACACAAAAAATAAATGCAAATAAAAGTAAAAAAAAAAAAAAATGAACAGCTCCTATGACTGTAAAATGTACTGAGGCTACATAAGCGAGCTATGTGCAACTCTCGTAGGAAAAAGAAGTTACATGAATAATGCTTCTCATATAATAATCATCTCCCTAACCAAAATCTAAGCTTGTAGGCAGGGATCACATCTTAATTTTCTGCATTTACACAGAGTCCTGAAGAGAACTATGTTTTTTTTAATCTTAATTGACATAAATTCCAGCTCTTCCAACTATTGTATTGATCTGTGCTTTCTGAAACAAAAATGGTCATCAATAATTCATATCTCACCAAGAATGAACACCTAATTTCAAGAAACAAAATGAACCCCATACTAAGAAAGGAACTGATATACATCTGAGGCCACAAAAGACTAATTTGAGAGGCATGTGGATGTGGTACCATAAAACTGATCATCTTTAATAATCCTGAGAGGCCAGAGACCCTTGAAGCGTGTGCCATTAAGCATACACCAAGGAGAGAGGGTCCAAATGAACTCAGCAAAATGGTCTTTAAGTAGAACTTTTAAAATCACATCCAAAAGAAACATAAAAATTTCGTTCTTCGATTCAAATAAGACATTAAATCTCACAAGTCTCAAAGATTCTTCTGTACACACACTTGCTAAGGTTCAGCACAGCCCAACAGATCACATTCAGATGCTTTGCAACTAAAGACCTCAAGGCCCAGAAAAGTGCAACTACTTAAGATGACACAGAACAATTACACAGAGGACCAACTGGAGATTTTGAAAACAGGAAACCAAGGATTTTGACTCTCAGTTCATATTCAAGTCCCTAAGATACACAAATAAAAACAAAGGAAACTGCAGTCTGAAAGACTGTCACCTCTTTGGTAATGAAAGACCTCAGGGTAGATGACTGCATTTGGGCTCTTGATTTTCAACTCCCTACTTTACCCTAAGCCCTAGTGTTCCATTTTCTAAAGCACCCCAGGAAAGTTGTTAACTGCCATAGTTTGAGAAGCTCACTTTTTTCCAAGGAAATGTACTTGGACTTGGTCTTCTTTGAGCCCTCATCTGTCTTCCCATGTTCTTCTACAGGTCACATGTCTTCCCCCTTGAGAGCACTCTGAACAGTCACAAGCTCTCTTCCATGTGACAGTCTTGCCCATGTTTGAACACAACTATCTTTTCTTCTCTAATCTTTTCTTCTTCAGGATTGACATTCCCAGTTCCTTCTACCATTCTAATGTGACACCATTGTGTGGTCCCTGACTGCCACCCCCCCCGTCCACCCCAGGTCACTTCTCTGAATTCTTCCTCCATCTAAGACCATCACAAAACATGCCCCCCCCCTCAATAAAATAGATTGTAACACAGGAAGAGTGGATCAGTAAGCTGAACGGGGCTATCACCTTTCTTAACGTAGAAAATATACTTTCATTTATGTGGTATAAGTCAAATTGGCTTCTTTGGCAACTAAATCACACAGCAACTCAAATGTCACTTGGTGGTGACCACTTAGGCTTTTCCAAACATACTGGGCTATAGAACCCAAGTGCAGAACTTAGAACCATTAGCAATAAATGCTATCTTTGGTTGCTTGCAACTTGTTACAACCGTTCTCAGTCCCAGCAAATAGCTTACTCGTGGAAAATTTTATCTTCCTCCACATCTATTTCTTTATTCAATTCAAAAGAAATATACTCAACACCTTGCACTGAATGAGATACAGTCCTGAGTAAGATATACCCTTTGCCACCAAGCAACGTAAAAATCTAGAAGTGGAAAGACATATTAACAATAACACAAGATATAAAGTTTGCATAATGTAATATCCACAAAGACAGGTACATTTTGTTCACTGCCAAAGCTCCATCTCCTGTAACAGTGCCTGCCATATCACAGACCCTTATAAGTGTTTATTCGATGACTAAATAAATGACAGAAAGTTCTAAAGGATTTCAGTCAAGGGAGGGATCACATGTAGCTGATGTTGAAGGTAGCTTTTAGACTGGGTCCTGAAAGATTTCTACAAACTGAGAAAAGAGAAGGGAATTTTAAAAGCAAAGAATGAACATAAAAGCAATGGCATATCCAGCCACTCGTGATTCCTATTTCCTGATTAGGAACAGAGGTACCTTATTGTGGGAGATCAGATTGGAATGCTGAGTTGAGGCAAGACTGTGTAAGACTCAGGCACAGGCTAAGGAGTTCAAACACCGTGTACAAGGCATAGAACATCTATTCCTCCAGCTTCTCCCACAATTGTGAAGATCTAAAAATTTCTTACCCCATAACACTCACAGTGACTCTGCTTCCCTGATACAAAGGAAAAGGGCTGTAAAAAGCACAAGGAGAAAAGAAAATACACAGACTGCCAACAAACACACGAAAGAATGCTCAACATCATTAATCATTAGAGAAATGCAAATCAAAACTACAATGAGATATCATCTCACACCAGTCAGAATGGCCATCATCAAAAAATCTACGAACAATAAATGCTGGAGAGGGTGTGGAGAAAAGGGAACACTTGCAATGCTGGCGGGAATGTGAATTGGTTCAGCCACTATGGAGAACAGTATGGAGGTTCCTTAAAAAACTACAAATAGAACTACCATATGACCCAGCAATCCCACTACTGGGCGCAGACCCTGAGAAAACCATAATTCAAAAAGAGTCATCTACCAAAATGTTCATTGCAGCTCTAGTTACAATAGCCAGGAGGTGGAAACAACCTAAAGAAGATGTGGCACATATATACAATGGAATATTACTCAGCCATAAAAAGAAACAAAATTGAGCTATTTGTAGTGAGGTGGATGGACCTAGAGTCTGTCATACAGAGTGAAGTAAGGCAGAAAGAGAAAGACAAATACTGTATGCTAACACATATATATGGAATTTAAGGAAAAAAAATGTCATGAAGAACCTAGGGGTAAGACAGGAATAAAGACACAGACCTACAGGAGAATGGACTTGGGGATGTGGGGAGGGGGAAGGATAGGCTGTGACAAAGTGAGAGAGTGGCATGGACATGTGTACACTACCAAACGTGAAATGGATAGCTAGTGGGAGGCAGTCGCATAGCACAGGGAGATCAGCTTGGTGCTTTGTGACCACCTAGAGGGGTGGGATGGGGAGGGTGGGAGGGAGGGAGACGCAAGAGAGAAGAGATATGGGAACATATGTATATGTATATCTGATTCATTTTGTTGTAGAGCAGAGGCTGACACACCATTGTGGAGCAATTATACTCCAATAAAGATGTAAAAAAAAAAAAAAGCACAAGGAGACATAGAAGATGAATAAACTAGTTTTTGCAGTGCTTGTAAAAGAAGACATAGGAGGGAGTTAATAAAAAGCTTTAACAAGAGGAGAGGCAATAGAAACAGAAAGAAAAGAATGGCTGTAAAAGACACCTTGAAGGTAAATGGGCAGTGAATAGTGACCTTGGATGAAGAAAGCAAACGAGGCATCCAAGATGACTCCAGGAGCTCTATCCTCAGCGAATGATGATGTCACTGAGAGAAACGGCAAAATTGGTTGTTCCAAGGGATGAGTTTGGTCTTAGTGACCGTGCTATATCAGAGGGCCATCTGCATGAAGATGCTGAAGAAGCAGTTGGAAAAAAGGATTTTCTGGAAAGAAACAGGGACTGAGAGGACAGATCCAGGAGTCATCCACAGATGAGAGAGTTAAAAATGGCAGAAGCAGATCATATAGCACTAAGTACAAAACTCTGAAAAATGATTGCATTTGAAGGATAAAACGAGAAAGTTATGTAGGAAGGAGACAAAGAGCAGCAGAAAAATATTCAGAACAGCACACTGTTGGATGAACCAAGAAGTGCGTCTTAAGAAGGATGAAACAGTCTATAATAATGATAATAATCGTGATAATAAAAATATAGCTACAAACAATGTTTACCAGTGAGGAGCCAAGTACTTTGCACGCATCACCTCACTGAATTGTCACAGCACCTTCTGAGTCATTTTCCCCATATTTACAGATGAAATCAAGCCATAAAGAGGTTAGTAAATGACTAACAACAGTTCCCACCGAGAGGGAATAGCAGAGCCTGTACTTAAATCCAGGTCATCTGACTTGACAGCCCAAGTTCCTGACCACTACACATACGGACGGCCTCCTTTCATCAAAAGACGAAGAGGGAGAAAAGGCCTCTGACTCGGTGACCAGGTCCATTGAGAGCCATCTCGGCAGACAGATTGGGACAGAGGGCACATTCTGAAAGGTTGCAAAGTGAGTGGGTAGCAAAGAAGTCATGAAAGCAAGTATAAAAACCTGCACATGAAAGGAAGGAAAGAGAGTGTGCTAAGTAAATAGGCCTAGGCAATAAAATTGTTTTGTTTTTTCTTTTAAGGGTGAGAAGGCTTAGCATAGGTTATCAATTCTGGGCCTGTCTTTGTAAATAAAGTTTTATTGGAACAGCCACACTCATTCATGAAGATATTGTCTATGGCTGTTTTTGCTCTACAATAGCACAGCTGAGTAGTTGCAACAGAGACCATACAGGCTGTAAAGCCTATTTACTGTTTGGTTTTTTATAGAAGAAGTTTGCTAACTCTTGAGTAAGAGGGTTTATAAGATGGAAAAGAAGCGATCAAAAGCAGAGGTGGAAAAAAAAAAAAAGCAGAGGTGGAATGTTGAGTCATGTGAAGGTCAGAGGTGGAGTGTCGTCATGTGAAGGTCTTTCCTAAACAAAGACCAGAGACAAAATCAAATATGCGAACAATTATGAGACTTCAATGTTTCACTGAAACATATTTAATCCCTCAGTGTCACCGGGAATGATGACTGGCTATGCGGTTGGCAGAAGTAGTCACAGAGGGTCTATTCTTTCTGTGTTCCTATTTCTGGAAACTTCAATAAGAAGTTTCAATAAGAAGGAGATAAATCTCTCCCTAAGGTCACTGAAACAATTAAAGTCTGAAAACTGCTAATCATCATGTCCTAAGAAATCCCTAAAGCAAAAAGGTGGCAGTATACCTACTACATAATGACTCAAATAATTCAGAACGATTTATTCACCCATGCAGAATGAAACATCTGTATATGCCTCCTGTGTATAATTTCCTCTTGATTGAGAAGACGAAACCTACTTTTAAGAATTAGCATTAAAGGTTGTGGCAGTAATTTTTTTGGATGAGCAAAACCCCTGTAAATGAGTAAAAAAGTTTAAAGGATATTGTATTGAGAAAAGCCTGCATTATGGTAGCTCATAAAGGAACCCAAGGCAAAGGTTCTATGTAAGATTTTAGCACTCTCATTGCTTTTAATGTTAAACACTAAAACCAGGAAATAACAGTAAACCATAAAGTACTAAAGGCTAATATTGGTCCGCTGCAGGAAAAAAATTTAGATTTTTTAAGGCACTGGTAAGATCAAAATAATGTTTTCCTTCTCAAAACTCCCTGTTACTTCACTAATATTCATAATTACTGTTTATCTTTTTCTTAACCGTATCGCTTTACTTTTTCTTATATAAATAATACATGCTTACTGTAAAGCATTCAAACAATACTGTGAAGTATAAGAGAATAAAAATCACCTAATCACAGCACCTGAGAGAACCATCATTAACATTTTAGTGAACACTCTTTCACAAATCTCTATGTATATCTACGCAGTCATCCATATAATTTTACCTACTTAAATATTACACACAACTCATTTATTATGGACATCGTTACTTCATTCTCTTTTAAGAAAAAGGAACAACAAAAAATTAAAATGACACTCCATCCCAAAGCAGTAAAATACATATTCTTTCCAAGAGCACATGGAACGTGCTCCAGGACAGATCACATGCTGGGCCACAAAACAATTCTCAATATATTTAAGAAGATTGAAAGCATACCAAGCATCTTTTCTGATCAGTATAAGACTAGAAATCAACTACAAGAAAAAAAGTGCAAAACCACAAACATGTGGAGGCTAAACAATATGCAACTAAACAAGCAATGGATCACTGAAGAAGTCAAAGAGGAAATCAAAAAACACCTGTACACAAATGAAAATGGAAACACAATGATCCAAAATCTACGGGACGCAGCAAAAGCAGTTCTAAGAGGGATGTTTATAGCAATACAAGCCTATCCTGGGAAACAAGAACAATCTCAAATAAATAACGTAACTCTGCACCTAAAGGAACTCATAAAAGGAGAACAAACAAAACCAAAGTTAGTAGAAGGAAAGAAATCCTAAAGATCAGAGTGGAAATAAAAGAAATAGAGAAAAAAAAAAAAAAAAAAGAAAAGAAAAGATTAATGAAGCTAAGAGCTGGCTCTTTGAAAATATCAACAAAACTGATAAACCTTTAGCCAGACTAATCAAGAAAAAAGAGAGAGAGGGCTCAAATAAATAAATCAGAAATGAAAGAGAAGTTACAAGTGACATTACAGAAATACAAACAATAAGAGATTACTACAAATATACACCAATAAAATGAACAATCTAGAAGAAATAAATTCCTAGAAACATACAATCTCCCATGACTGAATCAGTAAGAAATAAAAAATATGAACAGATGAATTACCAGTAATGAAATGAAATCAGTAATAAAAAAAAAAAAACTCCCAACAAACAGAAGTCCAGGACCAGATGGCTTCACAGGTGAATTCTACCAAATACTGAGAGAAAACTTAACACTTATCCTTCTCAAAGTATACCAAAAAACCGAAGAGGAAGAAACACTTCCAAAGTCATTCTATGAGATGAGTGTTACCCTGATACCAAAACCAAAGAATTAAATTGACATCTGCCCAAGGTAAGAATTAATTAAAAAATTAAAATGACATCTGCCCAAGGTAAGAAAATAGAACAAACCATACAAAATGGTCTCAAATGACAAAACTTTCCCTACCAGTCAGTTCCTCTCAATCTGCTGAAATAAACATTTTTGAAAACCCTCTGTTTTAATTCTTTTAGTGGCTTCCATTTTAACTTTAAATAGTAGATTTACATCTGTATTTTTTATTTATGAATTATAGAATATAGACTATTCCATGAAACAAAAAGTAAAAACTTAGTATACTTATACTACCACTCACCTTTCTCCCACTTCAACTCCTAATTTTAATTAGTTTCATTACTTTTACATTAAAATTTCCAAAATGTAAATTTTTTTAGTGTAGCAATAATTAGGTGTTCCCTTCCTGTCTAAGTTGATATTAAAATTTTAAGTCCACTAAAATGCAGGTATAGAATTATGATCATGGAATTCACAGAGAAAGAAATGTAATCCTGTATCTTTTAATTCTGCAGCTCAAAGCAGATTTTCCCAAAGTGGCAACTTTTTAAAGCTTTCTTTCAGCTCTTACAACTTCTATGATTTCGTTTCTGGTTCAGTTTCTTATTTATACCTCGTATTGTATACTTTCTTGTTTTTCTTTGTTACGCTGGAGAATTTCCTCAAAAAGCCTTTTTTCATATGGAATACTGGGGGTAAAATTTCTGGGTCCACGTCTGAGTACAGTTTTAGTCTGCCCTTGCATCTGTTTGATAAAATGACTAGATATAGAATTCTTGGTCCAAAACAAATCCCCCTCTGAACCTCATTTGTTTCTAGTAATTGAGATTGATGCTAAGAATTGGTTCCAGTTCCCTTGTAAGATAGCCTGTTTATTCTGTCTGGAACTCTTTAAGATGTTTTTTCTTTATTTTCGGTGTTCTGATGAGGTGTGGGCCTTTACCCATTCATCCATATCAATTTCAGTAGGTCAACCCCAAGATTCATATGAAATGCTTTTCTATTATTTTCTCTTTTTTAACTTTTTCTGTTACGTCTCTTTTTAAATTTCGAGGTTCCTATTAGAAGGCTATTGGTCACTTTTAATCTCTTCATGACTCTGACTTACTTTTCTCTCATATATTTTATCTTTTTACTGCATGTTTTAAGATTTTCTCTTGTTTTCTACCAGAGAAACAGCTTAATTTGTGCCCTATTGGTTAATTTAATTCTATATTACAGTTTTCATATTTTCAACTGTTAAGCATTGTTTCTTATTCTGTGATTATTCTTTTTCATCGCAGCTCATTCCTATTTTATGGATATAATATTGTCTCAATTCCTTCTGAACTTATTACAATATTTTTTTAAAGTCCTCTGCTGTACTCTGAATTATCTGAGCTCAGTTCTTAGGTTTATCTTCTTCTCTCTTTGACATCCTATAGGTTTTCCTCAAATATCTTACGATCCTTGGTTTTGGTTAATATTTTTGGAGGAAAACATTCCATACTTTTTTTATTCTAAAGTTGGGTAGAGAGAAGAGGAATGAAGTAAAAAACAGTTTAGTTTCTCTTTAGCACTTGTGTTAATTAACAGTCAACAAATTCTTAATTATTCAGAAGAATAATTCTTAACAAATTCTTAATTATTCAGAAGAATCTGGGAATTTGTTTCCTACTCATAGAAGTGAGAGGGAGTAGAAGAAAAAGAATAGGATGTCTCCAAAGTAGCAAATTTGGTTACCCTCAGACTTTTATCATCTGTAATCCAGGGTTCCTAATAGCTGTATAGAAATCTAAGATACACCTTACTGACAATCTTAAAAGGCAGAAATCAACAATGAAAAATGCATATTTAGCATTTCTAAACTCTACTTAACATTTGTTGTCATTTTCAGAAACACATTCTTACTGCCCCATTGGGAATGACTCTAACGATAAAAATCCTTGGTCCCTGGCTCTTTAAAGGGTCAGTTCAGCATGTGTAAGAGGAGGAACTGTCACTGGGAGAAGACTGGCACCTTCTTACCTGCTGCGTGGTGCTGGTGACAATGCCCTGCTGTAGGCGGTAGGCCTGCTCTTGAAGGTATTTTCTAGTCTCGTGATTCCGGAGCAGATAGTTTTCTATCTGGAAATTAAGCACATGTCTCTCTCAAGAACACATTTCGACTCAGCAGAGAGTAAAACCATAAGTGCAACAGCCAGTTGCTAAACTGAAGACCCAAGCAACTAATTCACACATCCTGCCAGGGCCTTGACCCCACAAAACGTATGAGATGGGGAAACTGGCTATTGTCGTGATGCATTATGGGTGTTTTTAGTTCGAAATTTCACTCGCAGGTAACCAGGGTAATTTTTATGTGACTCAGTAGTTGACAAAGATGAGCAAGTGTTTAATTGCCTGCAGGGTTAGAGACCCCTTTTAGTGACTTCTCATCACTTTCCTGTACACGATCGCAATCTTTCTCTCTCACAGATTTTTAACCACTAAACAGTTCAGAAGCTAAATAAATACCCCTACAGTGTATGGATGGTCCTTTCTGAACCCCTTGGCCTTATCCACCAGCACTCAGAAAATTCTTTATTTTAAGGGAAAAAAGGAGAAAATAGGTACAAAATTGGAAGGTTACAGGCTGGTACAACTCAAAACCATATACCAATTTCCTTAATCCACCAGGTTTACATGTTTTCTCAAAAACAGGAATGCTTTTAGCAAAATTACCAAAAATAAGAAAATGGATTTCTACAGAAAATGAGAAATCTTGAAGTTGCTTGACAATCTATATTTTTATACATAGACAATGTTTTATGAAAAATTCAAACATACAAATGATAACTAGATTGAAATAAAGTATTGAAGAATAACAATATACAATGGATATATAATACACTGAAAAATGTAAACTATTGATTATAATGAATACCTATTAATGTGTTTTTTTAAAGAATGATTGAGATGATTAAGTATGCCATCTATTTTTTTTCAGTTGTTGTTTTTATTTGTTTTCATAATGCAACTTAACCATTTGGCTTCTAATTTGTCACTACAGTTCCCTGGTTAAGAATTTCTAGTAACTGTGAGGCTTCCAGGATTGTTACATTTTCATTTTCATTTTGCATATGCTAAAATGACTACTACTTAATACCGATTAGGAATAATTAAAATACAGGCTATAATTATCATCATCCTTGGAAATCATAAAGCAGAACAAAATGTACCATTCTACTAAACATAAATGAAGGCATTATAAAAAAAGATCCCTGAAATGAAGCATCATTAAAGTGACACATTAATACCATGACATTATATTACATTAATTTTCTCTTGCTGCTTCCCAAGAAGTCATCTCTTTCCAAGGTGACATTACCATCAAGGTAGAATGTCTTTGCTAAAAAAAGATTCTGCCTAAAATATGACAGGCACACACTGCCACCCAGCTTTGGGTGATTTTGTTTTATTCTTCTACATTTGGCCTCATTAAGCCATGGCCATGGGCCAGTTCTGAGAGCAGCTTGTTTATTCAAGAGGCTCAGCTCACACACAGGCAGTACACCCAAGGCTGGCCCATGCGCTTCCAGGCCTTCCCCAGGTGCACCAACAGTGCTTCACAGACTGAGCCTGGAGGGAATATTTTAGAAAAATAAAATAAAATTCATTGCTCATTTCTAAAAGCTAGTGCAAGGGTAAGGAAGAAAAACAATGCTTAAGTGTCTTTAATAACGGTGAAAGTTATTTGTTGAAAGTATTTGCATCTGGAAAGTTTACAAGGTAAACTTTCCTTCTGTGCACCATTAGAGACCAAGACAGAGAACCAGGACAGGACAGGGGCCTGACTCAGGTCAAAAGGAAAGAGGAAGAGCCAAAAGTGTCATTTATCACATTTGCCAGTACCCCTGGGCAGCAGTGACCTGGGAGACAGTCTACAGTCAGTCAGACATCTTCAGTCTCATTGCTGAAAATAGCAGCAGCACAGAAGGCAAAAAAATTCTGTTTTAATAACGGAAACTTATATTTAAAAAAAATAAAGACTGAGTATAGAATCACAATATTGTTTTATCAGTAGAGTAAAATTAAAGAGCCATAATTCTTCCAGAGGACAGTGCCGTTAAAATGAAAACTTGAATATATAAGAGCATAGTTAAATACTATAGGGGAAAAAAACAATAAACATGAGCTTTAAAGTCACCAATTTTCATTTTAAAAAGACACAACTTTTATAATTAATATATTTGCATACTCTGCATTTGCTCTTTGTTTCTTCTTTTAACCTCCCCTCTTTTTCTGCCTTCTCTGGTTTTAAGTATTGTATATGATTGAATTTTTCTCTCCTTTCTTAGAATATTAAGTATACTTCTTTATAAATATTTTAGTGGTTTCCCTAGTGTCTGCAATATACATTTACAATTCATCCAACTCCTCTTTCAAATAACACTGCAGTTGTCCCTTGAACAAACAGGTTTGAACTGCACAGGTCTGCTTATAAGTGGATATTTTTCAGTAGTGAATACTACAGCATACATGGTCCATGGTTGGTTGAATCCATGGATGAAGACAAGAAGGGCCAACTGTAAGGTATACTCAGATTAAGCCCCGTGCTGTCCATGGGTCAACTGTATACCATTTCACAAATAGTGCAGGTACATTACAAGGGAGTATCACCAATTTCTCCCTTTCACCCCTTGTAACACTGCTGTCTTAGAAAGTATTTCTTCTTTATTTTTGAAGGAAAATATTGCTAGATACAGAATTCTAGGCTGCTGGGGTTTTGGTTCAACACTTTAAATAAATATTTCACTCTACTTCTTGCTTGCATGCTTTGTGGCTCAAAGTCTGATGTAATTCCTACCCTTATTTCTCAATATGTAAGGTATATTTTTCCTCTGGCTTCCTTCAAGATTTTCTCTTTGTCTTTGGTTTTCTGCAGTTTGAACATGATATGCCTACACATCATTTTTTTTTTGCAGGGGAGGCAATATTTATCCTGCTTGGTGTTCTCTGAGATCCCTGGATCTGTGGTTTGGTGTCTGTCATTAATTTTGGAAAATTGTCAGTCATTATTACTTCAGACATTTCTTCTGTTCTTTTCTCTTTCTTCTCCTTCTGGTATTCCCATTACCAGGATGTTCAATGTTTTGTAATTGTCCCATAGTTCTGGGATCTTCTGTTCTTTTTCCCCCCTATTCTTTTTCTCCTCTTCGCGTTTCAGTCTGGGAAGTTTCTACTGACATATCTTCAAGGTCAATGATTCTTTCCTCAGCTGTGTCCAGTCTACTGATGAGCTCATAAAAGGCATTTTTTTTGCTCGTTACAGCATTTCTGATCTCTAGCATTTCCTTTTGACTTTTTCTTAGAGTTCCTGTCTGTTTTTATTACCTATCTGTTCTTGCAATTTTTTTTTTACTTTTTCCATTAGTGCCCTTAACATATTTGATCACAGTTATTTTAAATCACCTGTCTGATAATTCTAAAATCTGTATCATATCTGAGTCCAGTTCTGATGTTTGTCTCTTCATACTGTGTTTTTTCTTATCTTTTAGCTTGCCTTGTAATTTTTTGTTGAAAGCCACATATGATGTAGCTAGTAATAGGAACTGAGGTAATCATTCTTTTACTGTGAGGCTTTTATGTTCATCTGGCTAGAAGCTGAGTTGTGTTGAATGTCTGCTGTAACTGTATATGCCAGTTAATTTCTTCTATTGACCTTGTTTATGTCTCCCCTGCTGTTTTGGGTTTCCCTAGAAATGCCTCCTTAAATAAAGTGCCTTACAGCTTTGCTTAGTTGTAATTCAGTGTTATTATAATTGATTTGTGATGGAAGTATAATACGGAGGGGAAGCATTCTATAATCTTATGATTAAATTTAGGCTTTTTTTTTTTTTTTTTTTTTTTAAACCAGGCCTGAGTCCCTGGACTGTGACCTTCAGAAGTGTTTCTTGGCCTTTTTTTTCCCCCTCCCTTATGTGAAACAGGAAGGCTGGAAGGGGCTGCAGTGGTCTAACTGTCTTCTACTAGGTCAGATAAGGCTCTGGTAGAATAGTTTCTCTTGAGGGCAGGCCTTTGTCATGGAGAACAGCATGCTCTGAGTGTATTTCAAAATGGTTACTTTTTCCCTTCCACCTGCCAGAAACAGCAGTGAATTATCCTCCTCCAATCTTCACTGTGGTAACTTGGGCTCTTGTAGCTAAAACCCATGCAAAGGTCAGGGCCTCCCTAAGACTAAGCACCTAGGAGTATTTAGCTGCTTTTTTTTTTTTTTTTTAAGCTCTTAAACTAGTCCACTCTAAGCCTCCAGCAATTCATCAATTACTGTTTAAGCATTCCTCTGAGTTACCAGCTCCATTAGCTTCTGCCCCTGGTAAGCTTTGATTCTCTGTGATTCTCTGTATTACCATCTCTCCCGTTTCCAGGGTGACAGTTTGCCTTGTAACCTCAATTCTCTGGCAGACCTAAGAAAAGTCACTGATTTTCTGTTTGTTAAGCTTTTTTTTTTCTTGTGAGGATGGGAATGATGACTTCCAAACTCTTTACATGTCTAATCTGAAACCAGAAACCTTGTTTCTGTGGAATATGTCTTTTGTTATAAGCTGACTAATATCCTTCAGGAAAGTGTAAAGATATCGAACATTTGTATATCGCTTTACCATCTACAAACTGCTTTTCACATATACCACCTCATTTGATCCTCATGGACACCTTAGGTAAATTACTTAAATCACTCTGCCCTTCAGTTTTCTTATCTGTAAAATGAGCATATAATAGAACCTACCTCATGGGTTTATTTTAAAGATGACAGATGTTAATTTATGTAAATCATTTAAAATAGTGTCAGGCACCCAGTATAAACTATATGCTAAGTGTCAGCTAAATACAGTTATTGTGTAGCTTTATTTTTTACGTAGATGGAGAAACTAAAGTTCAGAAAAATTAAATACATACTGAACTTACAATGCTGGGAAGAGTTTGATTTAGTCAGATCTTCTGAATCCAAACCTTAGATGGTTTCTTCTGCTACACCACAGCTTCCTCTCCCCTCCACTCCCAACCTTACTCCCTTTAATTCACTGAATGTCTAAAGAACATCCAAGTATGCATGCCAGGTACTGCACTAGCTTCTGAGAATAAAACAAGATGAAAAATATAGGCTCTGCCTTCAAAGAGCTCACAGTCGCTGGGAGAAAAAAAAAAAAAATAGAGGCAGGTAACTTAAAACAATGTCACAAGGCCAGTGACAGAGAGAACCACAGGAAATTGTGAGAAGACCACCTACCTAGCAGGGAAAAGGGACTCCAAGAAGTCTTCCTGGATGAACTGACCCTTGATTTCAATCTCAACAGATATGCACAGTAGTGGGGAAAGCACAAGTATCATCTAGATTCGAGCAGTGATTCTCAAATGTTACAATCATCAGGACAACTAAGAAAAACACAGATGGCTAAGTCCCACCCCAGTTTCTGAGGCCCAAGAATTTGCATTTCTAACAAGTTCCCTGAGGTAGAGCAAAACAAAGACTAAGGGTTGGTAAGAGATGAAATCGGTGGGTGAATAGGAGGCAGATCCTGGGCAGAAATTCTTGATAAGTTAAGGAGATTAGGCTTTATCCTAAAAGCCACCAGGAGGAATGGATTGAACATTTTAGTCTGATCAACTTCACCATGAAGGAAGATGGCTATTTTTGACTGCAGCATGGAAAACAGACAAGAGGATGTAATCATCCTGGTGAGAGAGGATGAGGTTTGAATAAAGGCATCTGTTATAGGAATAGAGGGAAGGAGAGTTAATTAGGAGATTTATGCGCTAGAATCAGTAAACTTGGTGACTGATTGGCTACAGAAGATATAGAGGGAAAAAAGTCAAGCTTAGGAGATTGGACAGAGGGTGGTACCACCAGATGAAAGAACAAAGAGGGAAGAAAGATTTAGAAGATTTCCCAAATAACATCATAATAAAGGTGGAGCAGGCTTCCTCAGATGGGAAATATTTGAGCACATCTAAAAGTAGAGAGAAAGGTAGCCATAACCATAGAACGAGAAGGATGAAGATATGAAAGAGCGAGGGAATGACTCACAGGGCAAGTTTCCAGCACAGGGCAGAGATTTTGGGGTCAAAGGCACTGAAGATGGCTGGGCTTTGAAGGGGAAGGTACCCATCATCCTCTGGGGTTGCCAGAAAGGAGGTGGGCATGGGTGTGGATTCAGACACATTTATAGACAAAGGTGGTAAAGCGAGATCTCAGTAATGCCCTAAATTTCTCGATGAAGAAGGAAGGGAAGGCTCTAGCTGTTGAGGATGAAGGGGATGAAGGTTGTGCTAGCTGTCATTCACTTGTACACATTCTCCAATGGACGAAGAGGGAGGTATCCACGCCTAAGTCTGGCATGTTGATGCTGTAAGAATGTTATTTTACTCCACTTAAATTTCATGACAAGTTCTAGTCTTTATTTTATTCCTCCCCCAGTCATGCATTATGCCAGTCATGATCATAATACAAGCTAATGTGAAAAAAGCTTTGTAAAATACAAAGCACTGTTCATATGTTCAGAATGTATTATTCACACAATTCCACTAGAATGTGAATTTATTATAATTAAGTTACTGATCCTTCAATACCTTCTGCAGAGCCTCTTCTGTTTTTTCAGGGTTTGTTTTTAAGGCTTGAGAAGCATCATACATAGGAATTGGCATAAATCTCAACGTGTAGTTCCTAGAAAAAGGAGAAAATGGTATGTTTATTTGAAAATAACTTCCTATTATCTTAATTCAGCACTCTTTTAAAATCTGAAAAGAGTTGCCAGACTGCCTTAGAAAATTCTAAACTACCGGACCATCTTAGGCCCCTCGACTGCAGGTCAGCCTTCTCTCCTACCACCTTTGTGACACCACAAGTGACCTCGTCAATTCACGCTGTCTACAAAACCTACACAACTTGAAGGAATCTGGTTTTGTTGTTTTGCTTTCAGTTTTCAATTACAGTAAGGACAGGATTTTCAAATTGGAACTGGAGAGATGGTCTGAGAGAAAGGCTGGGAAAAAAGTCCAGCATCAACTTGCTACTTGGAATTTAGTCACCAACAGATCTGAAGGTAACTTGATTACCACAGTGACAACGTGACAGACAGACCCAGAACGGTAGAGGAAAACCCCAAAATAGAACCAAAACATTTGCTCGCCAAGCCAAGGATGTGAGCACCCACAGAAACAATCTGTTCAGGCTCTGGGCTCCTTTAAATAACCAAGTCCAAGACCAGTGACCGTCTTTAGAAAACCTTCCTGATGGCTCAACAACCTGACCTCTGCAGGGCCTGGCAGTTGGCACCCCAAATCAGCCCGAGTGCCCCAGGCTCTAGACACCAAGTAAAGCAACTGTGGAACTCTGGGTCTATGTAATACCTCACACGGCTGTTACCTGGCTGGTTAGACACAAGAATGCAAGGGTGAGTCATTTTTGCGTGAGAACTCTAAATCCGCACTCTGGCCTGTGTTCCTGAACTTGCTACAAAGTGCTATGTGTCTGGACGAACACTCACACCTGCTCCCCTACCACAAACTCTAGACCTGGAGATGCCACCTCTCTCCCAACCAAAATGCATCTGTTTCTACAACAAGACACTCAGGAAGGATGACCTTGTGGGCCACGTGTTGGCAACCGGTACCTAGGCATCCCACAGCTGGCTTGTTTCAGGTCTCTCAACAACAAGCAGGATTCATGGTATAACTCTTATGGATAGTCAGATGGCTTCTACTGGAAGAATAAATTAACAACTAATTCCTAAAATAGGTACTAATAATGAAGAAATAATAAAGAAAATAAACAGTCATCTTAATAAAAGCAGCCAATCTGGATGGTTACCTAATCGGGGGGAAAAAAAACACTGTTCTTCATCCAGTCCAACTGACAAGATGGCTTAAAGTAAAATAATCAGCAAAGACAAGGCTGTTGTTTCTATAACTTTAATTTTTACCTTAGCTTTGTTTGAGCAAAATTGCTTTTGTTTGACTTAAGAGGAACCAGCCAACTGAAATTAACAGATAATATGTCTCTTTTCGCAGCCTTGAAGATTTTCTTTTCCCTCATCCACTTTTCATCATGCTTCAGACCAGCGTGGTTTATTTAAACCAAATGTGATTTCACACCATTGGCATCTTGTAGCACAGAGTACATAACAGACTGTGATCAGGGAGTTCTACTCTCAATCTGGAAATGTGGAGTGTTGGGGCTGCATCCTCTTGGCTTCTCACAAAGACCTGCCTGGGCTGGCAGTCTGCAATATCATTAGAGTGGCAGCTGTGCTGTTAGCACCCAAATGCAGCAACCTGTAAATATATGTTTCCATTCAAAGGTTTTGTGTGCAATAGGTGTAATTACAGGAGGTTCTGCAGTCACAGAAGTCTCCTGGGAGAAGTGGCCATGATGACTGATGGTATAAGCCGCCTTATCCATGTTTAGTGATGGCCGGTGGTGGCAGCAACTTTGACTTCCTGGCTAAAGGAGAACCACGGGATTTAGAACTGAAGCCACTTAGAGATAATTTACTGTGATTTCTCACTTTATAAAAGAAAAATTCATCAATGAGGTGAAATGATCATAGGCTCAAGATCATAGGCTTATTGGTGACAGAGCTGGGGACTGAATGGAGGGCTCCTAATTCCAGGTCTAGGCTTTTATCCAGGTCACCATGTTGGGCATGACAGCTCCACCTGAGGGGCCGTGCATGGAGGAAAACACAAAATAATGAGCACCTCCTCCCCCTCCTAAAAGGCCCAACTTCTATGCTACTGGCCCCTAATTTCCCTCCTACATTTTGTAACCTCTCGTTTTTAATGCTATAAATCTGCTTTGATCATTTCTACCATTAGAATACAATAGGAGGATTGAAAAGCTCAGAAAGAACCAGATTTCTAGCATTTTTTTCAGCCACGTTTGTATTCTTCTTTCCTCATTTAGTTTATCGGGAAAGTAAATTTGACAATAAATAATAGTTGCAGACTTTAGTTACGAAGGTAATTTTAAAAAAGCCTTTTACAGGAATGAGACCAGTGAGCCCTGGCCTTGCCATTTCCTCAATTTCATTTTTATTTTCTGGACCTCAGCTTTCTTCTCACCACTGGATTCAGAGTTGTCATCCTGGGCCAAAAAAGTGAGATCCAGTGGAAGGAGATTTAAAACCACAAGGAGAAAGAAGCAAGGTGACCGCTGTGTAGCACCCTCCACCCCACCCCCCCTGCAACCATGATCTTGTGTGTTCTGTGGAATAAGCATCTCTGCTCTCATTTTATAGATGAAGAAACTCACACCAGAGGAAAGTCAACGTCTTCCCAGGTCCCATGGCTGGTTAGCAGGAAACTAATCAGACCCAGATCTTCTGATTCCCAATCTACTGCTACTTGTATTACCCCACAGAGACACAAACACCATTGGTTCTTTTCTATTTTTCTAGAAAGAAGTCCTAAGTAAAACTTACTTTTCCATAGCAACAGCTATATCTTGAAAGCCTTGGGCAGTAATGTTGTTCTTGTCCCATATAACAGTCCTGTTTGGAAACCAAATCACATAAATGATCAGATACTTAAGAATGGAGGAAAAGATTCTCTCTCCCATTGCAGATAAATCTCTTATAGGAAACACTGTCTAGGTATTTTAGTACATTGAGCAAGGAATAGTGTTCAGCTTTGTTTCAAACAAAGCAAGGATGAGCATTTCCCCCAACATTAGATTCCAAAGCCATTCTCTGCTCAAGTACTATGAAAAAAACCATACTTAAAAGCAACAGCACACACATTAACTTACCACTAAGTCACCCAATGCTTTGCTAGCCAGAAAGCCCTATTTCCCTGATATTCTCCCAACATATTCTCCAAACAGCATTCTAGTATTCAAGTCTGAGGCTGAAGTTATTTATACAAGAGGCTGAACAGTCTCATGTCCAACAGAAAGAATTCCAGATACTGAGACTTTTTTCTATTCTAAACAACTAGAGGGACAAAGTGGTCATATTTTCTGACGTTTCATCATTGCCCTGACGTGATATGATCAGCAATCCCAGCAACTGAGTTCACTCTGCTGATAAACCTCAGTTACTCTAGGAGGTGGTTTACTTTTTAAATACAAAATCTATTTTGGAAGAAAAGTATGACTTTCCTTTCAGAATGTGAATACTTCAGAAGTATTTTAGGATTCGTCAATTCACCTGACACATGAAATGGCTTTTATTTGTCTGAACGCTCCCAGGCTCACAACCTCTAATTGCTTTCTCTTCCTAACCTCAACGACCTTCTTCACGTACACACTGACCTTCAAAGAAACTGCGGCAGATTTTCGCTTTTGCCTTCAGTTTAGACAGAAGGTACGGGCTCTGCCTTGCACCGGGAAGCAAGGGAAACAGCCAGAAAAAGCCCTTGAGGAGCAGTGTGAATTATTAACTCTTCCTTCACCAGACTGCTGGGCTAGGGAGCAACTGGGTCTCTCTGAACGATGGATGGTAAACATGGTTACCAGATAACTAGTCCCTAAGAGAAGTGGTTACTGCATAGCTCATCCTTAAGAAAAGCCATGCTTGGGAAGCACTACGGATGAAAACCACCGAACAGAAGAGTTAGCATCCAGTACAAACTTGCCTTTGACACAGTGGACTTCATGGATCCCCTGGGTTTTAGGTCTTTATGTCGCAGGAGTGGGAAGGGAAGATAAGACGCTGGGCTCACAACCAAGTACAGGGAAGCCCCTCGTGTCATTCCTCCAGTCTTCCCAGCTCTGCCCCCAAACCCCTCTGCTGCCCCCTGCCTTTCCGGACACATCAGTCAGCTGCCAATGCTGCTGTGAAATGGGAAACTGCAATGGTTCTCAGCCGGGTTTACCTCATAGTGGAAATCTTTAAGACAGCAGTTTGAAGGAATGACTGTGTCTAAATTTGGGAACACCCTCCTCCATATTTTGAAAAAAGACTTGAAGCTGCCGCTTCTGCTCCCCAGCTGGTCGCCTGGGAAACTCAGGCCTCACACGAACACAGCCGGCCCCCCAGTGGTTGCTGGGTCAGACCCTCTTCCAGACCTTCCTTTGAACCAGCATCCACTCCTCGGGGCCGAGGGCCCGGCCTGCGTACCTGAGCTTGGTGTTGATCTGCAGCGCTTTGGCCAGCATCTTTGCCCCCATGTCCCCCATGCCATTCCCACTGATGTCCACTGTGGTCAGGGAGGTGTTGCTTCCCAGGGCATTGATGATGATGGTGACCTCGTTCTTGAGTTTCGAGTCAGCCAGGGACAAGGACTGCAGAGGCTGTGGAGGGAACACCAGGCAGCGCTCACACAGTGTTGTCAGAGCTGCTGCCGCTCGCTGGGACCCACTTCACGGAGAACCATCAGGGGAGGGACCCACCGCACAAACACAAAGTGCCTCATTTGGTAACTTCTGGCCAAAAGACACTGATGAATGCGACCTGAAGGTTCTGGACCCTTGGAGTCAAACATGAAGAGCTTGTGTCTTAATGCTGAATATCAGCCACCTCTCTTCTAAGGGAAGCTGTGGAAAGATACCCAGAGTGGCAGGTGCCAGCTCTTTTGAAGTGGAGGATGGGAGGAAAGAAATAAAAATACTACACAGAAACGTCTGCACTTCAGTATGGCAACACTATCCCTTGACCCATTTTATTTCTATGCAAGGTAAAAGGACATCTTAAAATACTAGTAGAGGAATACTAGTACTAAATTACTAGAAGTAGTAAATGCAAAATAAAACCCAGCCAAGATCAATAATAACTGACATTTATTGAACACTTAACCACTATTTAAGCTTTTTACATATATTTACTCATTTAATCCTCCCAGTAACCCAATACTTAGGTATTATTATATTAGGTATTGTTAGCCCTACTTTTCAAGTAAGAAACAAAAAGGTTAAGTGATTCAACCAAGGTCACACAGAAAGTAGCTGAACAGGAACCGGACAGACTGGTTACAGATTTTGTGTTTTCAACTCCTACACAACATTGCCCTTATTGGCTTATCCTAGATCTTTTTGATTCTCACTCTTAGCTTTGTCTTATAAGATCCAATCAAAAGACACACTTACAATTAAAAAAAAAAAAAAAGGCAAATGTGTGTGACCTTTGCATTACTGTAAGCTGTGTGGTGAACCCAAGCCAATCCACTCACTGTCTATTTAAACCAGAGACTGAAAGCCCGCTGCCTGGAGGCATGTTTTGTTTGGCCTACAGAGTATCTGACAAAGAAAGAAAATAAGAATGGGCTCCCTACTTACACCCAGCTCACACTTGTTTATGTCACTTTCCTAGCCCTGTGGGTGTTTAAATTGCAATCCCTGATTACAGCCATAACTGAATTAATGAGGTGGTGCGAATTCCAGGACTTAAGCCAAGGCTGCTCTAAAAGTCAGAACTAAGACTTCTCCGGGGGATTTGGATGTCTTCTGGGTTGCCTGCGGTGGTCTACACTGGCCCAGCCGTATTCAACAATTGTACATGCTAACTCCATGAGCAGTTCGGACATTACAGGAGATGGATGCTGGAACCAGCTTCTAGGATCATCTATGACCAGGTTCCACGGTGGCCCGTGGGACTGGGGTTCTTGAGATGTGCCTAGGTGGTCTGTAGGACCCCCACACAAATCGTGGGGTTTATTCGTGTCCACTTAACCACTGAACACGGACTTCTAATAGAACACCTGTTCCGGGCACATCTGCCAAAAGGCTCAGGAGGCAGAATGAGAGTGTTGACAGTTTCAAGACTCGTATGTCCACAAACTGGCATTATGCATTTGGTTCTACTTTTCCCGAGTGATTGGCCTTATTGTCCGAATTTGACCATGTTTTCTAAACGTAATACATCTATGGTAAAATCAAAAGGTAATATTATACAAATTAGAATCAAACGTCTTAAGGTTAAATGGCATAGTAAGTGCTAAGTCAATTAAAACCTCAGCCCAAAAGCCTGCATAACCTTAGACTCAGGCAGGTTTAGGGAGGGAGCTTCAATTTTCTTAAGAGTCTACGTTCCAGTAGATAGAAAAAAAACTAAACGAAAAATGCTTCAGACTCAGGAAACTTCATGTTTTAAATGAAAACATAAGCAATGCTGCTTTAATAAAAAGCTGTAATCGCATCTCCCATCATTTCAATAAGCTCTATTCAACGCCTACAAAAATGACACATTACAGCTTCTTCCTCATACTGGAAAACTGGCAAGTCTCCAAGCTGGAGAGCACCAATTCCAGTACTATATTCAAACCCTAATACACCCCAGCTAACACTTAAAAGTAACAGGCAGAGCCATTAATGCGAACAGAACAGCCGGAATTGCATGCATATTTATAAGGTCATCCCTTCCTGATTTACTGCACTTCCAGGTAACATTACTATTTGAAATCTTACTATTCCTGTTCATAGCTGAACACGCCTAATCTGACAATCTGTCTCCTTGCTACAGGGACTCCCAGGACAAACACATACTGTTGCATTGTTCACAACACAGGTTTGTATGTAATACTTCAGAACAAGAGTCCCTGTCATCTTGGCCCCTCAGTGTTACCGTCCCTCGAATCTGGGAGCAGCAGCCTGACAACCACCGTCTAGAGCTGAAGGTGACACGGGAGCCCGTGCGTCTAGGTTGTCCAAGTGAACATACTGTGCAACATCGGGAGAATAAAGTATTCCACACGCTGTCTAAGAATAAACTCTACAGACACAAGGTCAGAATGTAAAAAGCAAAGAGTTTACTTTTTATATGTAGAAACCTTTAAAAAAATAAAACCGAAAAATGAGCCCAATGGCGCCAGTTATGGGTGGAATTTTTAGTCACAAGACTGAACTCCTAATCATTTTAAATAGTTTTGCACATTACTGATTCAGAGGTAGAAAAAAAATAAAAAGAATGTAATTACTTATTGAAAAAGCCACCTACTTTTCTGTGACATGAACATAAAAGGCTTTTCACTGTACATTATTAGCGGCAACTTTTCAAATTTATAACAGAGTTCACATTTTTGTAGCAGACTTTACCATCTGCGAATATGTTTTTAGGTGTACTTTAAATATCAAGATTATCTTTGAGTAAGAGACTTTGAAAATTATAGGAACAGAGTTTGAAGACCCTCGTGTAATAAGCAAAACATGAAATTAAGAAATATATTTTTCATAACATATAAAATTTCCTGAAATATGTGCTAAGGAACAAATATTTGGGAATGATTATTAAATATGATTCTGCAGGGTTTCCCTGGTGGCGCAGTGGTTGAGAGTCCGCCTGCCGATGCAGGGGACGCGGGTTCATGCCCCGGTCTGGGAAGATCCCACATGCCGCGGAGCGGCTGGACCCGTGAGCCATGGCTGCTGAGCCTGCGTGTCCGGAGCCTGTGCTCCGCAACGGGAGAGGCCACAACAGTGAGAGGCCTGCGTACCGCAAAAAAAAAAAAAAATATATATATATATATATATATGATTCTGCAATACTGGCTTCCCCAACCTTTTAAAACTGGGCCAGTACTAGGAAATCAAAATCTCAAATACAGCAGGGTGGTATAAAGTCAAATTAAATATGTAAAACAAACTGCATGAATTCTGAAAAGTGTAAATTACATTCTAATTATGCCTCTAACTTTAATAACCCAGTATAAGAGTACAAAATATGGGGTTTATTAGCAAATGAGGACAAAGAGAAGTGTCTGAATTCATTAAATAATAATGAGTTTCATTTCTAGTCCACAGGTTGGAAATTATATCAACACAATGAAGAGGCAGGACAACAGAATTTTCTCCTGCCCTCCAGGTCAGAGCTCCACAAAGAGATGTGGGCAAGGGTAGGCAAGGAAAAGTACCAGTCTCCATCTCTCCTGACCGCATGGCTTCCTCCAAAAATTTAGCTTACAGTTTTAGTAGAATTTGCTATAACCCTGTGTGAATTCAAAATGGGAAATGATACTTCTTGCTTTTAAAGATTTTTTTTTTTTGATGTGGACCATTTTTAAAGTCTTTATTGAATATGTTACAATATTGCTTCTGTTTTATGTTTTGGTTTTTTGGCCGCGAGGCATGTGGGATCTTAGTTTCCCCCACCAGGGACTGAACCTGCACCCCCTGCACTGGAAGGCAATGTCTTAACCACTGGACCGCCAGGGAAGTCCCGAAATGGTACTTTTTTAAAATGTGACATATCTCACATGATTAATACAGGAAATCACTCTTATAACCTACAAAAGTAGCTATCACCAAACATGAATAATATGAATCTTCATTATACAAATTGATTTGGATTTTAGGAACCATAAAAGCTCTTTGGTGGCTGAATAGGACTAAGATAGGAAAAGGACAAAATCTTAAAGAGCGTCAGTAAAATAGAAGATGTGATGCACCAGGTTTCACTGAAAGGAATTAATGGTAGAATGCTTCTCACTTTGTCCATAAAATATCTTCCTTTATCCTAATGCATTTCTAAGGGCAGCCAAATAGGATATTATGTGAAATGAAATTTCTTTACCCTGAACCGAGTCTTAGCCAGGAACAACTAAAGGGAATTAAAATAGAAGAAGGATTATTAGAGCTCTAGACACAATTTAAGATGGGGGACAACTTTCTTAGTCTCTTGTAATTCTGCATAATTACTAGGTGAAATTCAAATTAGCGACATGATGTTTCTCAACATGATAGAAGGTTATAAAGTCAACTAGAGAGTAAAAATTCACACTTGCAGATTAGTGAATTAGCTGAAGCTAGGAAGTAGTAAGGCTTATTAAAAGATGGGCTTAGGAGTCAATGTGTACGTCTTTTCATCTATTAGTTACAATCTTCCTTTAATTAGTGATAAGCTGAATAAAGTGAAGAGTAGGTAAATTTTAAGTACACTCTAAAACTGTACTAAAGCATAAATATTTATTGCACTTAAAAACAATAACAATAGAAAACGTATACAGAGATAAAATTATCTGAAAGCATATCTGCATTAACCCAGCAGACGTAATTCGTAAGAACAGCAACAAACGGCAGATTTTAGGCAAGAGTGTTAAAAATAATACTCACTGATTCTTCATCTTGAATCATCTGTACTAAGTTGTCCAACACAGGTGTCAGATTTCTAAAGAGATTTTAAAGATGTGGACAGTGGAATCAAATCAAAAGCTTTCAGGAGGCTGGTTATTTTCATCATTGTCATATAAAAAAATGCAAAACTCTTACTTGGATTTCATATTATTAAAATTTTTGCCTAACGCCAGGTGTTGTATGGATCTGTTTTTACTGAGCCACACTATTAAGGTAGATAGGTCAGATTCTAAACCTGGAAAGAATGAGAGTAAATGGAGAATCAACACACATGTGGATAAAGAAATTCTCAGGTGCAGCACAGTTAAACAAAGGTGCAAGGCAGTGGATGACTTTCTGTACTGTCCTGAGAGTCCTGAGATGCTAATCCTTTTTCCCCCAACCCCCCACCAAAGGAACTCTTTGTCCTCTTATTTCACAGGGATAAACCCATTCTCCACAAAGACTTACCTAAATCTCTTACGCAATCAGTGGCTAAATAAAGTCAACAAGGAATGGGGAGGCATGACAGCAGAAAATTTCATCTCTCCCCATCCCTTTGTGAAAGAAGATTCTGACATACTGTTCACTGGGAGGTAACTGCAGTTAAAGTTGTCTATGCAAATTCATACTGCATTCTTGTCTATGCAAGTTCATACGCACATGTTAATGTAACCAGTAGAAATAAAGCTAATGAAACAAGTTTCTGAATAAATAAACAAGACCTCAATTTTATTACCACTAAGCATGCAAAAGGTTGGACTCAGATCTTTATCAATGTATTGATGACAAGTGTTTTTTTTTTTTGGTCTGAATTGTTTTACTGCATAGACTTTTCATTTTTGGCCATGGAAAAATCTTAGTAAGACTTTGGCACAGAATTATTCCATAAATAAACTCTGTTAAATTAAAAGGTCCTCTAGTCAAGAAGTGAAATAACAATTTTATTAAGGTGTCATCTAGATTGGGCTAGAAGATTATTCTCCCTTTACCAACTTGCTTCAAATAACATTTCTATGTCTTTTCTTCTCTGATTTCTGACTTACCATTATCGGAGATGTCTAGGCTAGTGATGTTGTGGATTTCGGCGATGCAGCCTTCTAATACCTGCGCACCTCCAGATCTCAGCTAGAGAAACACAAACCAAACAGGTAAAGTGGTCACTGGAGGGCTAAAGCCAAAAAAAAATGAAAAATAGGAGATACAGTCTCAAACTTAGCACCAAAGAAAAAGTGAAAACTTATCAACTCGAAAAGAGCTATCATCAATGTAAAAAGCTAATCACTAGTCATTATATGGTTTCCCATCTCACGTAAGTCTGAAAATCATTAGAAAAAGAATCAGAAGACAGAGGCCACTCCACATCACCATTGCCAAGATGGTCTCCGTCAACACACAAGAATTTCCTTCATTTCTGACTTTTGGAAAGCTAACAAATCCCTTTTATACATTAGAAACTGCTACTATTTTATTTGATTATTACAGATTTCAAGGTATAACTCTCCACCATGTAGCAGCAAAACAACCAAAGGAGACAGTAAAGACCTATAAAACCCTTTTCATCTTCTCCCATAAAACCAAAAGCATATTTTACAGAGGTCAGAGTATTTTTGTTTTCCGTTCAGCAACTATCTGAGTTCCTACTATGGGTAAAACACTGTGCAGGATGCAGTTTCCCAAGCTGTGGCCCTTTGTTCAGTAAACTTACGATCTAATAAGGGAAAAGAAATTCATTTATTGGGAACCTACTATGTGCCAAGGAACATGGTAGTTTCTCTACTGACTTAAGAAAATTTAAATTTATGTAAAAATTCTATACCAAATTGATAATACTTTCTACTTGTTCAAGTTTTGATGTAAAAATTTAAAGAATCCTTATTTCACTATTTTAGATGAAATATGTCTGCGGTACTCTGGACCAAACCCTGCCAATTTCCCTGGCTGCTTACACGTTAAGCAGAATTTTGCACAGATCTTTGGAATTGCTTTATTCAGGAGTATTTCAGCGGGAGTGTTTATATTCAGTCCTTTCTACTTTTTCAGGTAACAGCAGATCACGGTGAGGTGCCTGATGTGAACTCAACGGGGAGTGTCACACAGAGGCAGACCTCCCCAGGAGGCTGGTCTACACACTTCAGGGGAACCAAGGCCAACCAACTCCACAGCTGCAGGGCTACGAATCCAGTGTGTGGAGCTATGGCCATTTTTATTATATTTTTGCCAAAGTACTGGTTTACGATTGGCTGTAAATTTAAAAACAACAACCAGGTTCTTCACAAACAGATTTGAGAAACACTGTTCCAGGTCACAGTTTGTTAATATTTGAAGAAATGAATGTTATATGTAGACTATGTCAACATTAAAACAAGAAATAATTTAGGCAAACACTTCCAAGGAACATAATTTGATTTTCAGAACGTGAAAAAAATTATGCTTTTGAGAAGACAAACATAAGTTTTTACAATTTCATTATTTGCTGTCAGTGATTTCTCTATTGAGAAGTCAAATTTCTACAACAAAATCTCTACTTCTTATTATAATGTATAGTAAAAAATAGTCCATTTGCAAAAATGGAAAATAAAGGTGAGATTTCAGTGCTCCATTCTGTTTATTTTACAAATACTCCTGATACTTGTAGCATATACTAACATTTTCCAATACTAAAAAATGTCAACATATCCTAATTTATTGATTCATAAAGTACTTACACAATGGCCAAGCTAAGGAAAGCCCAAGGAGAAAAAACAAAAAATGTTAAGTAAGCGGAATAAGAACAGAGAAGTAGACGTCTATCAACACACGATGTAAAAAGGCAGAGTCAGAAAAAACACTTCAACTAAAATAAACTCCCAAAACCCAAAACAAAAATCCAAAACTTAAATAAGAAAATAACTGATCTTCAGTCACAAGAACATTCGATTGAACTCACAGGTTATTAGATGCCTAAAATTCCCCCAAAGCTTAAGGCTTTCCCAAAACAGTAAAAGCTTTTCCATTACTGTAAATGAAAATCCTTTTAAACAAATTTGCATAATTAGAGGCTGTGTCTGCATGTATGCATGTAAAACTGGTTTTAAATTACCCTCATTTGGACCCCACACACTAGCATTATTTAAAAAGAATGCAAGATCAAAGAGGAGTAAATGTGCCTGAATCACTCAATACTTTTTGAAATGTTAAAAATAAAATCACATTTCTTTCAAGAGAGAAGTGTGGTCTCGCTCAAGGAAGGTGGAATATTTCAGCTGTTACTCATAGTTCTATAAGTGAATAGTTCTATCTAATACAAAAACATCCATAATGGGTACAGAAACAAGGAAACTAAAATCTAGAGAACTTTTAATAATTCATTTTCCTTCCTCAAGAGCACTTGCCATTTAAAAAGAGGCGGCAAATATTACAGGTTTAAATATAAAATAACCTCCCTATTTATCACTTGTCCTCTATAGGGGTTCCATTTTTAATGAAAAAATAATTTCCATCCTGGGAAATTTTCTCACATGAAACTGAATACCATAAGATAATCCAAGAACAGAAAATGGTTTGACGTGATCCAGTTCCCAACATATCCTCGCTAGCAGGATTTGATGCCAAAAGGTAATTTAGAACCCAAGAAAGATATATAATACAATTGACCCTTGAACACCTCTGGGGTGAGGGGAGTTGGGGGGGCCAACCCTCCACACAATCAGAAATCCAAGTATAACTTTACAGTTGGCCCTCAGTATCCGTGGTTCCTTCCCCACGTGCAGATTCAACCAACCACGATGTAGTACTATAGGAGGTATTTAGTGAAAAGAAATCCACGTGTAAGTGGACCCATGCAGTTCAAACCCGTGTTATTCAAGGGTCAACTATATATATACTGTCATTTCCAAGAGAATGGAAATACTTGCATTTCCAAATAGTTGCATGAATTATATTGCTTATGTCCATCCTGTGGTGAAACATTTTCCATTTTGCATTCCACACTCAGCCTAATAGGAAAGTGATAGCAAGGGGTACAGCAACGATGATGCTCAACACACACAAGCAAACCCGCCTTCTCACCTCAAAGCTGGCTGAATGACTATCAAATCGAGTGGAATTGTCTGAAAAGTTACTAGTGACTTGCTGCAATGTCCTACTCGTTACAAATTTTAATATCTGATGCTCTTTTTTCTACTCATCATCAAAGCACATTGCAATGAATATGGCATAATGTGCAGGTAAATTTCTCCTTAAAAGAACCAGCTCCCACATCCAGACTGCAACAACTCCTCAGTTATGGCTAGCCTTTACGTCTTCTCTGAAGTATCAGAGATTTTCCTCTCTCACCCGGAAGGAGATTAAGCTTGAAGAATTCAGTCCCAGCACTGACTTATTCTTCCCCTGAAGTATGACTATGAAGTAATAAGATTTCTAAACACAAGCCAGGATGCAAACACCCACTGCCTCCTTTCAGGCAGAGGGGTACACGGGGAGAATGCATATGAATGTCAACATCACTATCACCATATATAAAAGAGTTTTGAAACTCTTGTTTTGGAACTAACCTTGAGGACAAGGGAACACACACATTTCTCTGAACATCTGCACAGATGCTAAGTCCTTACGCTTTGAGAGTGAGTTGGGATCAGCCACAGGCCATTCAGAGCCTGGCCGTAGAGGGTAATGCTGTTTTGTGTCCAAAACCAGGTGTGCCTATAAACTGATGAGACTAATTATTCCTGAGAGATTTAAAACAACTTTGAAGGTGATTTTTTTAAAATGGTTTCATAAAGGTAGTTACCCTAGGCTTGGCATTGTGCCAAATGCTATCTCAGCAAACTATTACAGTCAGCCCTCTGTGGAAGTTCAGTCCTAGGTTGGTTGAATAAGCAGATGCAAAACCTGCAGATATGGAAGCCAACTGTGTTTATTGTACTCCACTATATTACACGGGGGACTTGCGCATCTGTGCATTTTGATATCTGTCGGAGCTCCCTGAACCCATCCCCAGCAGATACTGAGGGATGACTGTATAATCCCCATTCCACAGGCGAAAAATGAGGGCTGAAAGAAGGGAACCTCTTGGATTCCAAAGTGCCCACCCTTTGTTTGCTATGATACTCTCTTTCCTTCCGTGACTACTTGGAGTCATTTTCTTATTCTTCTCAAAGAAAACTATTCTGATACCAAAAGACCAAGAAAATTAAATGATAACATATTTAATGTGAAACAGGTAAGTTTTTTCTCTAAGTAGAGAAGTTATCTGTAAATGAAAGGTTAATTTCAGCACTGACTAGCTGAGCCCTCACAGAGCAAAAGATTACAGCCCCAAATTTTGGATTGAAGTTTCTAGATATCAAGGATGTTTGTGTTGTAGGAAAGCAACATGTCACTGCATGACACTTTTTTCTTTAATAGCATGAAGTGTAAATCTCTCTCATTCAAACTGATGAATGTGAAATGCCTCTTTCAGGGCAGTACTGAAGGATAACGCACCAAGAAAGGTAAACGTGAAGAGTGAAGGAATCAGTAAATGGTAAAAACAAAATAATTTGCTTAAGGAAAGTTATTCTAAGTTTCCTGTCTAGACACTTTTAATTCCTGTTTCAAGGTTACAGTCTCTCTCCTCCAAATAAACTCAACCATGATTTTAGATGATGGTCGTTTACTTTCTATGACACCCATATAAACCTAATTTTAAAGTTAATCAGTGGAGAGCAGCTGTTTTATAATAAAATAAGTAATCTATTTATAAATATGAAAAAAATTTTCAACGTATTTCACATTTGTTCTTTGCTTCCATGGTTTGGGTAGACTATTGTACTTAGAGGTATCTGTAGGGGGCACTGAATTCATACAGTGCCCACATCTGAAACTCCCCAGTATTATACAACAGACATTTGACCTTTTAGGTCTGTCGGTCCCTCACCTTGAGTAAGCCACCCCTGTAGAAATGACTTCCCGAGATGATTATGGCATCAGGGTGAAGCTTCTTTCCCCCCAACCCACCACAGGTGGGGGCATTTATCTGATCATCAGTTTCTTTTTATTCATCATTAAGTGATGAATTCTTCCATGGTTTTGACTGGCATGATAATAAGAGTAAAGAAGGCTGTGTCTACTGTGGGTAAATAGAGAATGAACAGAAAAAATTCACATATGCATAATTTTAAACTTCCAAGTTAGTGAACGCTTTTTTCCAAGAGCACTACATAAATTCTGAAGCAATGAATGATTTAAGGAGGAGTTAATACTCTAAGTGCCAAGCATTCTAAACAGAAAATACTGTAACTTCTAGTACCTTTATAGGAAAGAGGTTTACTGTATCATGGAGATGAGCAAAGTGAAACCTAGTTAAACTTGGACATCTAGCTTTAAGAAGAAAAATGTCACAAGACACCTTAGTTTACAAAAATAATTTTGTGTTTCATTAATTTTTATGAGCAGCAATACAATGTGTGACTTAATAAACGTGGTCACCAGTACTGTGCTTCAAGCTGTAAGATGGTGGAACATGGCACTAAGGTAGTATTAACGGGTCCCCATCTCAGCAGTATCATTTTATCATATAATTCATAAATGAATGGCCAAAATGAAGTTGGAATTATCATCACAATAATGGTCAATCCTACCATCAGAATTTGATCTGGATTCCTGCTTTCTTAAGAAAAATTATAAAGGAAAAAGTCTACTAGCATTTGATGGATCCATATGAAACTGCCAATAGTCTGCCATTTTTTTCTTCCATCTGTGTAAAATATTTTTTTTAACATCTTTATTGGAGTATAATTGCTTTACAATGGTGTGTTAGTTTCTGCTTTATAACAAAGTGAATCAGCTATACATATACATATATCCCCATATCTCCTCCCTCTTGCGTCTCCCTCCCACCCTCCCTATCCCACCCCTCTAGGTGGTCACAAAGCACCGAGCTGATCTCCCTGTGCTCTGTGGCTGCTTCCCACTAGCTATCTATTTTACATTTGGTAGTGTATATATGTCCATGCCACTCTCTCATTTCGTCCTAGCTTACCCTTCCCCCTCCCCGTGTCCTCAAGTCCATTCTCTACGTCTGAATCTTTATTCCTGTCCTGCCCCTAGATTCTTCAGAACCTTTTTTTTTTTTAGATTCCATATATATGTGTTAGCATGTGGCATTTGTTTTTCTCTGACTTACTTCACTCTCTATGACAGACTCTAGGTCCACCCACCTCACTACAAATAACTCAATTTCGTTTATTTTTATGGCTGAGTAATATTCCATTGTATATGTCGACGGACACTCAGGTTGCTTCCATGTCCTGGCTATTGTAAATAGTGCCGCAGTGAACACTGTGGTACATGACTCTTTTTGAATTATGGGTTTCTCAGGGTATATGCCCAGTAGTGGGATTGCTGGGTCATATGGTAGTTCTATATTTAGTTTTTTAAGGAACCTCCATACTGTTCTCCATAGTTGCCTGCCATTTTTGACCCACAAAAATGTCAGTTTTATATGGTTCACCAAATATAACTGTCTCTGAAAGTTATTCTGAATAGGATCACAAAGGAGTTTAAAAAAGAAGCTCTGTGACAATCTAACACAGTGTTCTTTGGGCATATGGTACCTATCAACTTATTTGAGGAGAAAATGTCTAATTGTATGATATTCTAATAATTACTAGTATTAACAACAATTGGGAGAGCATACTTTGATTATGACTCTGCCATTAGTGAGCTGGATTATTTCAGCTTCTTTAGACCTCAGTTTCCTCATCAATAAGCATGAGAATCAGATGATCACTTATGTCCATTCCAGTTTTGATTACAGAATTAAATGAATGATGTTATATTGGTCACAATCATGATCCTTAATCAGGATAGTAAAACATATGGGTTATTGCTAATTCAGTATTTTGATCTAACAGCAATCAAGGTTATACCAACTTGCTTTTTTAATAGAATAACCCTTTCTATCCTCATTCGTCTTATGCCTTCCCTCATAAGGAATTTTTATTATTGGCATGCCCTTAATATTAAGTGCTGGTAAACAAATAATTAATTCATATTACCAGAGCTAGTTTCTGTTTTACGGTCTGTCTTTATAAATGAAAGAGCATTAATTTGTACATGAAAATTTCACAATGCCAGGTTAGGTTTTTAGGATTTTCCCTTCCCCCCACTCCCCCCAACAAACAAAAAGACTAGTAAATCACACACAGTTGGCGTTCACCCCAGCTCAAAATTAATTAAAAAATCCTGCACTAACAATTTATATGGCTGATTTCAGACTTGTCAGTTTCTAGAATTTTCAGAGAGGTAAAGCATTAATCTTCAATATTTAGTGTTGGCTTACTGCTCAGCATTTTGTTAGTGGCTAAAGGAAACACAAAGCAAAGTAAGACACAAATACTGCCTTCCATAAAGCCACAACCCAGCTGGGAAAGCATACAGGAGCCAATTTAATAATTGTGCAAGGCACCACACGTGGTTCAGTGTCCAAATGCATGTCACTGTCATTAAGTACTAGACAATTAGGAAAAAAATAAGACCACAAAGTGCTGAAGCAGTCAGGGAAGAAACGTACAGACAGATAAGCAACAATAGGGAACAACCTGTATAGGTACCGGACGATCTAAGCATCACATTTCAAAGAAGAGCTCTTTTAAACCTCATAACAACCTACTAGGAGAGGCACTAATGTTGTTTCCTTTTTGCAAATGCAGAAATTGAGATGTAACACTATCAAGTAATTCACCCAGGATTGCATAGCTAGTCATGGCCAAACTCAGATCAAACAGTAGGAATCTGATGCAGGTACAGAGGAGACAGCACCTGAACTAGATCCTCAAAGAGAGGGAGGCCTTGGGGAAAAAGAGGGACATGGCAGGAGTGGTCCAGAAAGAGAGAAGAGTGGGTATAAAGGCCCAAGAATAGGAATGAATAAACTCCCACCTCCAGCCCTGAGAAAAGGCACCAAGTTTGACATGGTGGGTAAAGTCAGGCTCTAAAGAGGCTGGATAGTTTGTACCCGGGTATTTTCTTACTAATCTCCACACCAACTAAAAGTTTCAAGATAGCGAAAAAGTTCAGGTACCCTCTAAAATGTAGAAGCTTTTAGTCTCAATTCTTCTGTGTGTACTTTGATAGAAACTGCTTGTAGTTACTATAATTTTGAGAAGCATCTTAATTTTCCTGCTTTAAAATGAAGATATAAAAAAGCAAAATTAATGACAAAGATCTTCCCTTTCACACTCTCCAAATCCAAGTTAGGCTGTACACATCTTGGCCCCTGCAAGGAAGGCTGTATGGTACAATTTTCCTGATGGTAAAGCTAGTTTAAGGCTTGATATCTCCAAGTTTCATCATAAAAGACTTAAGCAACTGGCAGGAAGAAGGGGAGAAAAAGAAAAGTCATTAAAAGCACATTTGACTGCTTTCTGAATGGTGTTCCGTGGCTGTCTGTAGATAAAACTCGCAATATACAGAACATCGCAATATACAGAACAATATACAGAAATTTCTATAAAGTGTGTTATTCTGCTCCTTGTATACCGTCTGGAATCACAGTATCACACTGTTTCCAGGAAAAAGACAAAGCAATTTTCAGGCTATTATCTATTCTAGTGCATCATCTAAAGGTGTTCTTACCTCACAGTTGCTGAGATCAAGAGAAACTCTCTTCAAGTTATGATTACAAGCCAGGCCCAATAACAGCGCTCTGAGGGGAGGAAACACACACACTTTAGATAAAAATTCCACTTGTTGCTCTAAAAATGTGTAAGCACACTGAACAAAACCCAGAGAAAGAAGAAGGCCTTTTCTGAATCATAGGTCAAGCACCAAGCAGCGTCTCACTTTTTAAAATGCCAACTGCATTTCCGCCCACCAAGAGTAGTGACAAAAATGACAGGGAAACACTCTTCTGTTTGACACAGAGCAGGTCCCTCATAAATGCGAAACCCGACAGGGTTGCTAATTCCTAAGGAAATAAACCAACAGTGCTCCTAATTGCACACTGAAATTAAATTGTGTTCATCACAAATAAACTGCCCCTTGCATCTGCTTGAGAACACCTTTAATAATGTTTAGAATATTATTAGGCAATTGTTATTAGAATAGCAAAGTAAAGCTAGTTTTCCCTAAGGGTTATGTTAATGGGGGAAGGCAGGCTCTAGAGTATTCCGGGATGTGAAATCATATCTAGATGAGTTTGTTAAAGGACTTGCAGAGGTGGGATGGGTAAGGGTGTACAGCATGGAAGATAAGGTACTAGTCTCGAGTTTGAGTGCAGGATCCTGCCTGTCTATCCAACTACTAGCTGGTCACAGGATAAACACCATCACCACTCTGCAAAGGATTTTTCTTATCTGCTTATGGAAGAGACTGGACTCATCATATGGATCTCACATGTAAGAGAATAAATTAACTCTACTTTTACAAGTCAGTCCTATAAAATCCACCACCACTGAACAGGCTTGAAACAAAAATTTCATACATGCACCCACATCCATTAATTACACCGAAAGGAAAAGAGACTCTCAACTAGGCCCTGTGAGAAGTACAAAGATGAGTATGAGAGGGTTGCCAATCTCAAGCAGAGGAAACAAATATGTGTGCAAATAACCATAATGCAAGGCAGACAGTTGTAAATACTAGAGAGTAGAACCAAGGCAACTGTCACCTGGGGGTGACTACCTGTTCTCAATGTTCCCAGGAAAGGCACCTCTACTAGCAGACTCCAAAAATACCCCAGGGGAAGGGGGAGGTGGGAAAGTAGGGAATTACTTCATGCCAAAGTCTCTGAGATTTTCCTCCATCCAGTGATTCTCTGGTCTCATCCACTGAGAGAGAATCCCCGAGGTGGGCAGAGCGCAGGAACTTGGCTGTTCCCAGCTGCGAAAACAGCTTACCCTGTGGGTAAGAAGGTCAAGGGGACTGCGTGTATCTTCGTTCCTTTAATCCAGTTCACTGTCCTCTCTTCTAAAACACTATCCTATGAAAAAGGTTGGGCATGTCTCATCTGTGTGTGTGCCTCTGTTCAAGTAATTATTCAAGAGTTTCTCTTTTCCTAAAAAGTGCCTTTTCGCCCTTTCTTTCTTGGGGGCAGTATTGAGCTACTGAAAGCTATTGGTACTAAGAACCAAAAGGCCTGTCCTCAAGTCCTGATTCTGTTACTGAGCATTGGGTAGCCTGAAGGACATCACTTTTCCTCTCTGTGTCTCAGGTTCTCATCAGCAAAATGGGAGAGTCAGGACATTACCAAAGAGGTCCCTACATTTCTAAGTTTTCAGTTTCTAGGACTTAGCCACATATTTTAACTCTGTATTTGTATAATGCTTAGATGGAGGGAAAACTCCTCCTACTATTCTGACGAGTAGGTTAAGGACAAGGAAATAAATGGTGTCCTTTAAGATACTTAACTACAGAAGGCCAATGATTAAGAGGTAACGACTCATGAGACAAATATAAATAACCCACAGAAACTGTCCCTAGTAAAACAAAACAGAACAACTACAACAAAGCATCGCAGGCTCTGGGGGAAAACTCCATCACAAGGTGTGTTGTTTATTTTAACCCAGAGTGAACTGCCTTCACATCGTCATCCTCTCGGTCCTCAATCATTAGCGTCAAACTGACTAACAGAAGAATTTTTTTGTTTGTTTGTTTCTGCTTTATAACAAAGTGAATCAGTTATACATGTACATATGTTCCCATATCTCATCCCTCTTGCGTCTCCCTCCCTCCCACCCTCCCTATCCCACCCCTCCAGGCGGTCACAAAGCACTGAGCTGATCTCCCTGTGCTATGCGGCTGCTTCCCACTAGCTATCTACCTTACTTTGGTAGTGTATATATGTCCATGCCTCTCTCTCGCTTTGTCACAGCTCACCCTTCCCCCTCCCCATGTCCTCAAGTCCATTCTCTAGTAGGTCTAACAGAAGAATTTGTATGTCATCTCCACGGCTCTGGCAGCGTCACCATGTTCTTAAAAAGCCCTGAAATACTTTAATGTGGACAGAAAAGAGCCTCCAAGGAAAAACACAATTATGAAATAAGCAATTCCATCAAGAGAAGTTGCATTTCTTTAGCTTTCTCTCTTACGGCTACTGATCTCCCTTTAAGAAATGAGGGCCTCCCTCTGCCCCTCTTGGTGCTTGGGGATACAACGTGGGTTTAGGAACAGGATTGAGCCAGTGTCCGCTGGCTGACAGCAGTGAACTCTGCAATGTACCTCCCAGAGCCCCCTCAGCTGTCGGTCCTCTTTGGGGTCTGCCTCAGCCCAAGACAAGTGCCTCGCCCAAGGTCACATCTGCTTCTGGGGCAGCCTGTATCCAAGGACTGATCAACACAGGGGTATACGGGCCCAGCCTCGTCGCCCAGCTCAGGGACATTCTAGCAACAAAGCTCCCATCGGGTTGGCTGAGGTCTTCACTGTGATAGTCTCAGTTCAACTTGCCCTCTGTCCCATCCTGCTTTCTTCCTGCTCCCCCTCCACAGGTGGGATTGCAAGAGCACTTCCTAACAAACATCCTACATGCTAATCTCCATCTCTAACTTGGCTTCCCAGAAAACCCAAGCTGCGATGGCAGTGAGTTTTCACAAATTACTTAGCTTCTGTGAGCTTCCATTTCCTCAGCTGTAAAATAGGGATAATGATACCTTCCCACGGCTGTTGTCAACACTGCACGTGACAGTTTGTGGGTAAGCAGCCAGTTGTGTGTCTAACTTAGGGCAGTGCTTGTCAAGTTCCTTTCCATCCTCACCCCCTCACAGGCAAACCCAAGCACCTCAGTTTTGTTATATCTTTTCAAATTATAGCATCACATTAAATGTACATCCAGAATTTTGTTTACAGAATCTTTGGCCATGAAGCCTTTTTCCTCATATTAAAATTTTTACTGAGCAAAACACAGACCTGAAGAGACTACGGGCATACCTCATCGTATTACATTTCACAGATATTGCGTGTTTTTACAAATTGAAGGTTTACGGCAATTCACACGAAGCAAGTCTATTGGTGCCACTTTTACAACAGCATTTGCTCACTTCGTGTCTCTGTGTCACATTTTGGCAATTCTCACAATATTTCAAACCCTCCACCAGCAAAAAGATTACGAGTCGCTGATGGTTCAGATGATGGTTAGCACTGTTGAGCAATAAAGTGTTTTTTATTTAAGATATGTACATTTTTTTGGACATAATGCTATTGCACGCTTAATAAACTACACTATGGTGTAAACATAACTTTTAAATGCACTGGGAAACCCCCAAATTCGTGTGACTCGCTTTATTGCAATATTCACTTTATTGCAGTGATCTGGAACCAAACCCACAACATCTCCGAGGTCTGCCAGTACTGATTTATCATTAAACATTAACATAAATAACAACAGGTCACGAGATTTAACACTGACCTATAATAAAGTACAGTAAATCCAGCGTTGTTGTGGTGAGGATTATTCTATAAAATCAATTGTACTAATCAATGAAGAACTACTCTATATTTTACAGGAACCAGCAACATTGAATTAGTATACCATGTGCCTATCACTAAAACTACTTTGAATATGCTAATCTCCCGCTGATATGATGTGATAAAAGCAAGTCTGGTTTTGCTTTCTACTCAGTGCCTTCCTGGCATCTAGTCTGTTATAAATGCTCAATAAATATCAGTTGAATGAATGTGGTTAAATTATAATGGATCCCCTTTAGAATATTGATGCTGATAGCTTTATTAACATCCATACAGACAGCCTAATCATGTTTTTACAATTTGCAGCTGTTATATTTAGAGATTTCTATTACAAAGATTCAATTCTTCCTCTTTTTTTTTAAAAACAGGCCGCTATAACATCAGGATTTTTTTTTTTGCACGGGTGGATCAACTCTTCTTAAAGGCATCCATTGTTTTAGTCATATGGTACTTTGTAGAAAACTAATCAAGAATTTCACACCTCTCAAAAAGAAAAGAAAAGGCAATTTACAAATTAGATGATTAATTTTCTAGTAGAATGAATAGCAGACATTGATTTTAACATTTCATACAAATTGCAAGGGAACAAATTGAATGCTGATTTACATGTCAGCTGAGGAAAGGAGAAATCTGTGCATACATGTGAACACACCTGACAACGCAGATATTCATAACCACTTGAAAATGTTCTTTTGACTCAGAATTAGATTCTATAGTCCTTTTGATTATTTCTGGCAATGGTGAAAAGAAATTCAAGGATAACAAATTATTCTAAAAAGTTCAACTTTACCATGACACCTACACTAAGGATATTAACCCATAAGTTTCCTGCCAAGTAAAAATACCAAACAGATACCTAGGTGATTCAGAAAACAAAGCACCTAAAAATTGTTTCTGTTGCACACATGTGTATAGCCTTTGCTTATTACTGTTAGTAGAAATATTGAGAAGAGATTTTAAAATGCACACAAGAATATACCTAAAATGGACTGAACAGAGGTCAAAAGAAAGGTGACGGTACCCAGAAACACAACTTTTATAGATCAGTGACTACTGCCAATGTCACAAACCAAAGGAAGATTTTTTTTTCATAGAAGATGCAATAATACCAACAGCGTACAATGTACTCAGAAAGAATTTGACTTCCTTTGTGACCCAAAGTAAAAAGGCATTTTTATCGGCCTTGTCTGTCTTAGACGTACGTCTAAGGATTGTACGTCTTTTTCCCTTCCCTCAAGCACATTCCTAATAACAAATTGAACTTTAAAAAGCTCTGGAGAAAATGAATTCACCACTCACTTTAAGGGCTCAGGAGACAGTTTTGTGCCTGAAAGGTTGATTTGCATCAGAGCCAGAGAACTACTAAAAAACTGCTTGAAAGATGGGGGTACTTCTTTTCCTTTCCTGAAAAACAAAACATGAGAGTCTTACACGCAGTTAAACTTCCATCTCTGCACCCCACTTCCAAACTGGCACAATTATTCATCGGTAAATTCAAACACTGTAAAATAATCCATGAACTGGCTGTGTTTCAGTAGAAAGTTAAAGGTAAAAAGAAACAAAATGTCTGGAAGTTAAATAAATTAATTCAGTGTACTTTTGAAAATTATGTAGGAGAGGTTAAGAAATGTCATTAAGTCTTGAAAACATTTGATTCCTAGTCTTTGTAGCCAAAGAACTCATTGTGTTCCACCCCCTAGTTCTTCAGGAAACTCCATATTTGAATTTTTAAGAAATAAGTCAAAGAAGATACGTATTTCTCACCAATTTAAAGAGCCTTCCCACTGGGTGGCATCAGACTGTTAAGGATCACTACCTGTGTTTGGCTATGTTTTCAGATGCAGCAGGTCTCAGACGCAACGGGATTGTGACCAGATGTCAAGTCTGGTTGGCAAGAAGCCTGCATGACAAATATCCTACTCGGCTCTTATATCCACACCACAGATCTAATTATTTCAGGCCAAATATTAGAATAAAGACAAAACTCCAAAAAGAAATGCTTATAACCTCCAAATACGTCCCCTTGCTATTCCAGTGGGAAGTATATGAATCAAATCATACAACTCAATAAGAAGACAGAGTCAACACTATGAGGATTTAAGAAAAGATTCCAGAGTCAAAATTGGAATATGAATGCTTTGTCTGTTTTGTTCTATCTGACAGAATTGTTGGAAGGTCTGAGTAAGTACAGCACTTAGCCTGATGCATTGTAAACACTTATTCAATGAGAGTTATTCATATTCTGTGGAGGGAATCATAGACTCTCAGGGCAGAGGCCGTCCTAGGGGTCGAATTCAACCACAGAACATTCAACAATATTTTACGTACAGAGGTCTAGGAAACCTGTCAATATTTGAAAAAGGTTTTAAAACAGGACAATTTCAGGCTGAGAAGAAATACCTAAGCGACCAGAATATCTATTTAAGAGGATGAAAAATACACTTAAGAGGAAAGAGAATTCTGGTAGAATACATATTAGACGTTTCAAAACAACTCTGGTCCCCGACAGACGCTTGTATATAGTGTTCATTTTCTTTTTCTTTTTTTTTAATTGAATAATTGAAGTAAAGGTGAATTACAATGTTGTGTTAATTACTGTTGTATAGCGAAGTGACTCAGTTATATATACATTCTTTTTCTGATGAGCAGACTTTGGCAGACTTCAGAAATGGGGTCTTGGTAACATGAATAAACTGAGGGTGGCTAGCAGCCAAAATCTCAGGAAAAACAAAAAAATTAACCTGCCTTGTATTCCCTGAAGTACAATGGGTTGTGAGTGGAAGTGATGTGTGTGATTTCCAGCGACAAGTTTTACCATGATCCTTTCTCCTCCACTATGTGACTGTCAACGTACTAGAAAGAGGCTGCTCTGCCTCCCAGAGTGATGTGGCTAACCCATAAGGCACATGTCACAAAACTGCTGTTGCTGAGAGCTGTGGAGAGGGTGGAGGGTTGGGGGGACCATTTGTTACTGGAACAACCTGACCTATCCTGACTGCTACACTTATGAAATTATCTGTGAACCAAAGTATGAACAGCCTGGCTAACAATCCACAACTCAGTGTAAATGCAGCAATTTCTACATAATTACTAAGGGCTTTCTATGGTTATATCTAGGTAAGGTAGTGGGTACTAAACAGTTTAATCACAGCCTCTCATTTGGAAGACAAGGAAATTTGTTAGCACAATTCCAGCTCTATAAGCTTAATAGCTCTACTTAGGACCAGTCATCACAGAATTCACAGTAGTATGAATTCAAAAGAGCTGATTAGATGAAAATCCTTATCACCTATGATATCATTTCTAACCCAGTTCCTCAGTCTATTATAGCTCCACCAAAGCATGGCTTCATAAGCTGACTTCAAATACGTGAGTGGTCTGGGTGGTCAAGTTAATACCCTCTAAGGCCTTTGAAATAAAGTATCTTAGAAAACTCTCAACTTCTCCCACCATTTTATCTCCTACATTTCACTCTCTCTGATCTTATCCTATTGAGGTATATGTGGCATATTTTTGTTATCACAGACATTTACATACTGTAGAAGTAACGGATCAAGAATACTTTAAAATATAGAATAACTCACTATGAGGCATAATTGTAGAATAAAGCATGCTGAATTGTGAATTTTCCGAACAAGTGACTGTTATCCCTTTGAATATGTAAAGTTTTCAAAAAGTTAACCAATAAAAAAGGAGGTATTTCTAATATTAAGCCATTCTCCATGTTATTAAAGAGCATATAATGACTAAAATATTGTTTACGACTTGTGGTAATAATTACAAATGGTAAGTGTTGAAATGTATTAATACACTAGATGGTTCCAGAATTCCACAGCTACATAACCCATGTACTTTTCATAATTTTTCTGCATTCTGCCATTCTAAGTCACTGCTGTGTGTGACTACTTCTGCTTCTAATCTACTGCCTGATTTTGCAAACAATTCTAAGTCGGGAAGGTAGAAGTGAGGTACTCAGGCGGGCCCTCCACTTCTACAAATCAGAATGCATGAGCTCTGGGGTGACGATTCTCTTTATCTCCCAGACACAGTTGATACTTCATTCAAAGTGTATTATTGAGAAACACCCACAGAAGTTTCTAAAAGGGTCTTTACCATATTAAGAGAGAATGCCTGTCCACATATGAGAAATAGTACATTATTACATCGTTCATATAGGCAGTCTGGAGTTATTGATAATAACATTGTCCTGCAGGGAAAAAAGATATAATAAAAACTTGAACTTTCAAGGTCTAATATTCATAGATAATGATTTAGGACCATCCCCTTTCGTGCACAACATTCACCCTTTATCACTCTGTTTTCATCTCACTACAACTTTCTCTGAGAGAAAGACACTCCTAGATGAGAATGATAGCAGGAATAAATCCATACCGGTGAGAAAAGACAGTTCTGGAGAGATTGAGCACAGCTAAATACTGAAGGCAGCCACGGAGAAGAGCTCCACAGACCTGGGAAAGAAACAAGGCTCTCTTATTTTCAAATATTTCTAGGACTCGGAGAATATTTTATTGGGACGAAAGCCCATTGTTTCCCATCTAAATATGGGACCCCCATATTTGAGACCCCCCCCGAGCAATATAAAAAAATATTACCATGTCCAGGGAACATTCTGTATTGGACAAATCCAGATGAGCAATGGCATTTGGCTGGGCCAAAAAACTGTACATGGACTTGAATAAAAAGCAAAAACCAAATATGTTAGGATCCAGAAACACACATGCATACACTCGCGCGTGCACACACGATGTTAAGTTAACATTTTAAAATCAAGTTGCCCAAATCCACTGAGGATCATCCTCTACTCTTCCCAAGAGAGTGGCAGAATTTTCTGTCATTCCATTACCTTCCCTGAGAGCAAAATCCCAAAGAATATTTTAAAGTATGTTTAAGTTGAAGAAAGGCCAAATGGAGTCCTGGCTACCAAACCCCCATTTTGTTACACATGGCTCCGTTTTCCTGATTAGCTCCATTTTTATGACACAATTTGGAACAGTGCTAATTCATTTTAACTGCTGAGATTGAAATACCACCTGAATTGCAGCCACCCTACCAAAATGCTAATCACTTTTGAAAGTGTTTAAGGAGCCACTAATTTGAATTTGAACCACAGGATGGTGGTCTCGGGCTATACTCTCTTCAGTTCAAGAAAATAATTTTTCTATCCTTAGTTACTTCCAAAATCTAACAAGAAAGGGCCTGACAGCACTATTAGGTTTTTTTTTTTTCTTAATCTCACTTATAACTAAGACCCTCCAGTTTCTAGAGTGTCACAATGCCTAAACTATACCCTCATCCCCATGCAAGGCTATCAAAACAATAAAATGAACAACTCTGTTATTCTCTAATAGCCCTGTGTGAGTAGGTGGTGCCAGCATCCACCAACAGCCACCAAATCCCAGCTCCTGCCGCCAGGCAAATAGCTGAATTCTGCTTTGCTTCACTGGATGCCACGAGATACTTGCAAAAACAAACAAGCTTACATTGAGAGGTCCTAGTCCTTGGCAAAGACTCGTAAGTGTAGCAGCTTAGCTATAGATGCTTGAGAAAACTCCTCTTGACCAAGGAATTCAGAATAGCAAAAGACTGGCCTGTAAATATTTTAGAATAACCAGACATACAATGTACTGTATTATGAAAAGTTCTGATTCAGAAAAATAATCTTGTTCTGACTTAATGAAGATCTGATTCTCTGTCTTTGCCTGGCACTGTGAGTTTACTCCTGGCCACCAGCTGGGGGAGCTCTAATCACCCTCAAGCGGTGACAAGACCCAACCTGGCCAACACTTCTCCAGCAGTCCCTGCTAGGCTGCTCTCCTGGAAAGCACAGGGCCAGGTAAGCCCCTCCCTGCACCTGCTGAATGGCTCTCAGAACCTCAGCCTGTCGGGGCTAGAAGCCCACTGTCACTCGGCTTCATCATTCCACTTGCCCTTCCCCAGAGGCAAGCTGGGACAGGACTCCTGGCTGGCTACTTTGCTGTCTTGGGTGACTGTCAATGCCCCTATGTTAGCAGCCTTCTTGTTTAATCTTCAAGCTCTTCTTTTACCTTTCTCTCTATTCTGCTAGTTTGTCACTGTAATGTTTTGGTGGTTTCACATCGGACTCCTTGTTTCATCTTGGGAGGAGCAGATTTATGAATCATCAGTGAAAGTGACAACCACAATTGGACAACACACTGAAAAAGTCATGGCACACCAGGAAGCAAGTACTAATATTATGTTAATGAGTTCAAGTGTAAGGGAGAGGAAAATAACTACGAAGAGGGCTGTGGCAACATTCCCTGTCTTACAGGGAAAGGAAAACAGAAGAGAAATGAGAATACATGTCACAGCGTTTTTCACTCCCATAAAGCAATGGAATGTAAATTAAGGTCCTTTGAAGAGGTCCATGTGCTGTGGGTCCCACCCCATTGGTAAGGGAGCATTTCTTCTAAATTCTATCCTGTGACTAGAGGGGACTATTCACCCCATCTGGCAATGAGATCATACCTAATTCACTGTATCAATAAGATCTGCCAAACATTTATATTACTGATTCAGCTGCATGAAAAATCTTGTTATAGTTGAGGGGAAACTTCTTGCCTTCACACTCAAACGTTCAGGAGTGGCCCCAGCTGACTCCTAACCCTCCCCCTCTCTACTGTGATCATGGAATATGGGACTGAAGTTCATCCCAATATCCCCTTTCCATCACAAACTATGTTTTTAAAAAGCCACCAGTCTTCTTAACAATTATTTAATGATGAAATAATTCATTTTATGTTTCCAATCTTTCTTATCAGGCAATTTTAACAGGTGCAATAATGTTTTGAAGTGGAGAAAAAAATTCCTTCAGAAAAAGTATTTCCAAAAAGAATTTAAACTTCAACAATCTTAAGTGAGGGGGGATAAAATCTCTAGAATAGGCTACATTTAGTAAAGGAAGGCTCTGGAACATTTCTCTAAAACTCTTCATAAGCTCATGACTAAATGATTTGAAGGTGTCATGATAAAGGGAGATGTGGGGAAATATGTTTCGAAATCATTCCAGGGTTAGTAAGTACAGCTTCTTTGAAGATGGCAGTAAGGAAAAGAAAACCTACCGAGAGGTCATCTCCGCGAAGGATGTTCCCTGAGAGGTCCAGATGGTTAAGAGTGGTGGCGGTCAACAGGTTGGCACTGAGTGACTGAGAAAGGCTATTCACCCCTGCAACATTGATGAGATCCAGGCTCAGTTTCCACTCCAGGAACCAAAAAATGAGGTTTGTGAGTTTCTTTAAACGGTCTAGCAGCCCCATCAACCTGCAGGACTGAGGTTAACCATAAGCCCTGTCCCCAAAAGGCAGCTCTAGGATGGTCATTTGACAGGAAGAACAGGTTAGTCACAGACACGACCAACTCACTGAGTAGGAGAAAGAAACAGAATCAACTTCATTTTGCTCTACTTCTAATGATGTGGAGGGAAAGGATTTTACTTTGAAGTCTTAAAATGATGCAAGCAGTCTAACTGGGCATTTTCGTCCTTCTCTCAATCCTGCCAGGTGGTTCTTGCCTTAATGTACAGTATTGAAAGCATGCAGATGCAAATTCAGATACTTTAGGCTACTGAAAGTACTTGGAAGTTAATACAGGAATGCACTGCTCTACTTAACATATTACACTCAAGGCAAAATTTAGATTGAAATGGACTTTACAAAGAGCTAATGACATGTACACACTATTTATATACATAACATAAATGGTTCAAGTTAAAGTCAACTGAAATAAACTGATAATACCACCTCAAAAAACAAAGAATGAACACATGAGGAGGGTAAGATTATTCCGTGCAGAGAGACGTACGGTCTAACTATCTGTGGGTAACAGGAATTGAAACAGGCCTGTTAGTCAGGAACTTGTGGTGGGTAGATTTTCACCAGGTCACTTCAAAATGGGAGCCCAGAAGAGGCTGGTCCCTCCCTGGGATTCAAAGAGGTCAATACACACAATTATCACTGATGATTATCCTTCAGATAACTGGGATATGGACACTGCAAAGCTCTTCATGTTTCTACTGAAAGTCCATGGTTCTAAATCGTATATTTTGGAAATACGGCTATTTCTAAGGTGGGTATACTTTCATAAATCATTGTTTTTCTTGTTTTCCAGTAAAATTCTTCGTGAAAATCCCAGCCTATCTTAACCACCCGAAAGGGAAACAGGGAACGGGGTTTTTGCCTGCACATGGACAGAGCCTTCCTCAGGATAAGGGGCGAGGGTCAGGCCAGAACTGGTCACGGCTGCAGGACCCAAGGAGGCACTCCAAGAAAAAAAAAAAAAGCTGAGGGTTACAAGTACTCTGCTCCACGTTTAGAATGTTTGGTGCATGGCACTCACGGAGGGATTACTACCTCATCCTTCAGCTTTGGAGAGTTACAGAGAACCAACTCCAGTGTGTGTCCAATAAAGGCTACTGAGCCATTTCTTGATGGTGAGTGTCCATTTGGGTTTGTAGAGAAGACTCAGAGGCAGAGAGGGGAAAATGTTTTACTTAAGTACATGGAAGAATTTCTTGGCCATCAACTCAACATTTATTAAGCGCTCATAACGTGCTTATCAAATGCTGGGGATTCGGGAGATACGTGTAAATAAGACCCATTCTTTGCCCTCAAAAAGTTCAAAGACCACCACGAAAGAAGCTAAATAAATTCCAGGATGAAAAGCCAGTGCTACACGAGGAGTATTTATTCAATACAACAAATCTTTATTTAAGGCCTACTGTATACCAGGCATGGGCTTCTGAGACCCAGGGGATACTCTTTCACCCTCTCAAAGCCAGTCCAGTGGGAGACCCAGACAGTTGAATAATCAAGCGACGTCAATACTATCAAAGAGGTAAGAGACAAGAGCTTTGCAGTGAAGGAGGCAGAGGTTTGATTAACTGTGTTAGATAAAAGGAACTTGCAATGGCCCATAGAAAAGGTTAATTTCTGGAGGCAACTTCTATGATTGCTTAAATGACCAGCTTCCTTCAGTTTGCCCTGTTATTGGTAACATCAATGTATTTTGAAATGGAATAATCGAGTCCAAAACCTGTGGAAAATATCAGACTCTCATCCAGAAAATCATTTTTAAAAATTATGTCCCTAGTGGGGTATAACAAAACTCAATAAATAAATTCCGAAATTAGAAGGTGAAATTAGCCTTGACAGCAAAACGCTCCTTGCCAAGTGTGGGCGCTTGGCAGTTGGCCAACATTTGAATAGAACTGGGAGAGAATCATGTTATCATGATCAGCTTCAAGCTACTGAAACAGAATGAAGGATTTCCTCCCCCACCTCTGGAGCCTACATCCACATGAGGCCTGTGTTAATAACACACTAATAGCAGGAAATCACAAAAATGTAGGATGGAAAAAATCAGGGCTCTTCCAACCCAAAGTATGCACAGATCTTCATGCTATCGTCGATTCTGGTTGTCTAGTGATTTTGACCATTCTTCATATTTATTATTGGAGTGTTTACAGCTGGAAAAAGGTGGTACCAGATGGCCCTGCATTGACATAATCTGGCAACCAGCAGGACATTTACTAGAAATCCAGAAAACTATCACTTAGCTAACATCTGAGGAAGAAAAAGGATATTTGGAGACAGTGTGGATGTCATGGGCAGATTTAAAAAAAAAATCTGTCTTGAATTATGAGCCATGAATATAAACGTTTTCATGGGACGAAAATATAAATGTGAGTCAAATTCAGCAAAAGCTTAAAACTACAATTTAATCTGAGTTATTCTGAACCTGCAAAACCTTTCAGATCCTTTGTGACAGTCTGCAAGAATACTGAAAACCTTTAAGAAATCGATTTTTTTTTAAAAAACAACATTTCAAGATATACATCTTAGGAAGGGCAACTTAAAATTCTTTGGGTCACATGTTATAAAACAATATTAATCCTCAAACACGTTTTATTGCAGAGAAGAGATAAAGGTGTTGATCTTTATTTGTGAAGGGTATAGGGCATGTGGGGCTGTCCCGATTCACAAGGAAGTTGAGGAACCCAGCTCTGCCTAGGGAATCTGCCCACTCTCATCACACTGGAAGGGACAGGGCATCAGTGAGTGGGTAGCACTCAGGTGCCTCAGAACCCAAACCTGCCCTCAGAAGGATCAATGATCATAGCATCCCTCTATCTGTCTTATAGTAATTAACAACTAAGTTAAATAAATATAATCAAGTTTAAAAACAAAAAACAAAAAAAACCTCTACCTAAAGAAAGAGTTAGACTTATGAAGCACATAATAAATGATTAACATTTTAATGTGTGGAGAATTCAAATGAATAAAGAAAAAAATTGATACTGTAAACAGAACAGTAACAGAGGAGGGGGACTAGCAATTTCCTCCAAAAGAAATACAAGTGACTAAGGAACAAGGCAGAAAAAGCTACTTAAGCAATAACTGAAGAAATTAAAATTAAAATAGCAGAATACTTTTGTTCATATGCTTGATAAACAATTAAAACAGAGAACAATATCTACTGATAGTGAGAGTGTAGAGAGGGTTATATGAAATACCTGGAGGACAACTCGACAATGAATATCAGAAAACGCTTTTAAAAATGTGTGCAAACACTTGGGCTTCCCTGGTGGCGCAGTGGCTGAGAGTCCGCCTGCCAATACAGGGCACACGGGTTCGTGCCCCAATCCGGGAAGATCCCACATGCCGCGGAGCGGCTGGGCCCGTGAGCCATGGCCACTGAGCCTGCGCGTCCGGAGCCTGTGCTCCGCAACGGGAGAGGCCACAACAGTGAGAGGCCCGCATACAGCAAAACAAACAAACAAAAAAAAAATGTTTGCAAACTCTGATCTAGCAATTCTACTTACAGGAATTTATCCTAAAGAAGAAATTAACACATGACCACATATAGAAGTCATTTTAGTGTTCTTTGCACTACTGAAGAATTTTAAATGATCTAAATGTACAACAGATCATTTAAATAAATTAGGGAACATTCTGCATATGCTGAACTATGGCATAGCCTTTGAAAGTGGACCAAGTATTTACTGACATAAATGATCACAATTTACTACAGGGGGCAGGGGAGGAAGCTTATGAGATAGTAAGCACAGTATAATTGCATATATGCATGTGAGTGTTTTTTGTAGGTATGTATATAAATAAACTATGTACAGGCAGAAAACAGTGTGGAAGGATGGGTACCAAGTTGTCAACAGTGACAGTCTTGTAATGGCTTGGTACTGGCATTACAAGTAATTTTTGCTTTCTCGTTTATACGTTTCAGTATCTTCTAAATCTTTACCATAAATATGTAATGCATCGATAATCATCAGAAAAAAAAGGTTTTTATGAAACTAATTTGCTGAGGTAGAAGAGTGATAACAAAAAGGGACTACACACACTTAGCTTTAAGATCTGTAGATGGCTTCAGGCATCAAGACAGAAAACACTGGCTCCTGGGGAAATGTTTCCCTTTGGAAAGTTGCTTTTATGCCTTCATCTTAAACATGTGGGTACAAATGTGTGCACATAAAATCATGGGACGTATGGAACCACCCCCAATTTCAAATCACTCAGTGAAACTGTATGGTCAGAATAAAGTATGACTAGATGGACAGAAAACCATTCTGGGACCACTTTGCTTCACCCACTCATCCACGACACATTTAGTGAGAACTTCCAGTGTGTTGGGTGCCAGGGACATGGCAATGAATGAGGCAAAGCCCTTACCATCCAGAACCTCCCAGGCTAGGACACAACCAAAATACAATGGGAGACGCACTAAAACTGAGGAATTTACAAATTCCTGTGCTATGGAACACAGCGAAGGGAACATCTGGTCCCACAGGGTGTGGTGAGAGGAGGCTGTCTGAGAGGCTTCAAAGAGAAAATGGGATAGAAACTGAATCTTCCAGGAGCAGCAGTCATTCACCAGATTTGTAGGTGCGACACTGCGGTTGTCCCAGGCGAAATAAAAGCATATAAAAACACACAACAGAGGGAAGGAAGGAAGGGAGGGAGGGAGGGAGGGAGAGAGGGGAGGAGGGAGGGAGGGAAGGTGGGAGGGAGGGAGGGAAGGGGGGAGGGAGGGAGGGAGGGAGGGGAGGAGGGAGGGTGGGAGGGAGGGGAGGAGGGAGGGTGGGAGGGAGGGAGGGAAGGAGGGAGGAGGGAGGGCGGGAGGGAGGGAGGGAAGGAGGGAGGGAAGGAGGGAGGCGGGAGGGAGGGAGGGAGGGAGGAAGGAGAGGAGGAGGAGAGGGAGAGGGAGGAGAGGGGAGACGGAAGAGGAAGAAGATGATGGCGGCATGGACAGCGCGGCCCTTTGTGCCAAAAACTGCACTGTATGCGTAGTAACCCATTTAATCCCAGCACCTCTGATGAAGCAGATGCTCGTAGTTCCATAGTACAAATGAGGCAGGTACAACCAAGAGATTGTAAAAGCAAATTTACAGTAAGCAAAAAGGTTAGGATTCGAACCTAGGCAATCTGCAAGAGAACGGGCCATTGCTACACATACTGCCCTCAAAACATAGTGATATAGTTAAGGAATGGGAAATTATTCAATTCAAGAAACTTTCACTGAACACCCACAATGGTCCAGGCACTATGCCAGGTGCTGGAGATACGGAGATGAGAGATACAGAGGCTGCAAGGAGAGCCCCCTTCAAGTAGGGAAGACACCACATTTATACAATAATGTTAGATATGATCTAGAAAGGAAAGAGAAATTGATTCTGTTGAAGCCTCAGGAATAAGACATCTCAGAAGAGATGATCACAGATGAGGGTTTTATAAAATAAACTGAAGCTCTCCAAGAATATTTGGAGATGTGTGAGATAAGAGAAAATATATATGGGTCTCTGCCTCCCATGCCCGTTCCTGGCACAGAGCTCCTCAAACCCTTGTAATTTCCTAGGTGATAAGAGCACTGGAAACATCCCTTGTTCTAATATTTGTCTTTGACCCTGACACTGACCCAGGTCTCCTTAAACTCCTGTAAATTCTTAAGTGGTAAGAGCGTTAGCAGCATCTTTTGCTCTAATGAGGTAACCCTGGTGGGCTCCTGGATGGGGGCTGGTCACCAGGAAGACCAAGCCATGCTGAGAACCCCCACCCCCACCCATCAACACTTCTGCAGAAAAGGCAGAGGGCCTGGAAATGCAGTTAATAACTGACCATGCCTACGTAATGCAGCCTCCATGAACATCCCAACGGTATGGGTTCTGGAGAGCTTCCAGGTTGATGGACACGTCCACACCAGGAGAGTGACACACCCCGACTCCACAGGAACAGAAGCTCCTGGGCTCAGGACCCCCCCAGACCTCGCCCTAAATACCTCTTCAGCTGGCTGTTCATCTGTATCCTTTATCATACCCTTTAATAAACTAGTAAACGTAAGTAAGCGTTTCCCTGAGTTCTGTGGACCACTCTAGCAAATTAATCAAACTCAAGGAGGGGGGTCTTTGGAACCTCTGATAACCTGGGCGTGTGAACTGGTATCTAAAGGCGGTCGGGGGGCATGGCAGTCTTGTGGGACTGAGCCCTTAACCTGCAGGATCTCGTGCCATCTCCAGGTAGATACTGAGCTGAATTGTAGGCTACCCAGGTGGCGTCACAGAGAATTGCCTGTTGTGAGGGAAAAACTTCCACACATCTGGTGACCAGAGGTGTCAGAAGTGAGATGTTTTGTGTGAGTAGTAAAGGAGATGCACAGGAAAGAGAAACACAGAAGGAAGGCAAGAATGGAGGTTTTCCCTATACAAGATGAAAGACAAGCTTTTCAAGCAGAATACGAAGCGTATACAAGGCCGTGTATGGAGGGAGATCTTAATTATTATTGTGACGGTGCTGATGTAGCAAAATAAGAACAAAATGGAAAAACTGAGAGGATGGTGAGTGGAGTCAGGAAAGAACCTGTGGAAGGAAAGGCAATTTCCAGGACAGGAAATAGAGCAGGTAGAGCTACAGTGGTGACTGGGACTGGTCAGTTAGGCCCAACTGTTTTCTGTGCAGCAGACAGTCCATCTGGAGGGGAAGGGGGAACGGGGAAGTGGGGATGGCTGATGTCTTTCCAAGGATGAACCAAGAAAAACACAACCAGTAGTGACCATTTTGTCATGTAGAGAAATATCGAATCGCTATCTCACGCGCTTGGACCTAACAGAGTGTTGTAGGTCAATTATACTTCAATAAAAACAAACAAAACGTTGCTAAAACAAAAACAAAAACAACAACAGCAAAACACAACCAGCTACCTCTAGGAATGTGAGGCAGGAAGCAGCCAGGTGAGCGTTCCCTGACTCAAAGTTTAAAAAGTTGGAGACCACAGGCATACCTGAAAATTATTCTCTACTCTGAAAGCATTTCACTTTAGAACACCAGAAATCAGATAACTTCTTTATCTTAAAACTTCCAGAGTACTATAATACACATACAGATGAACCCTGAACAACGTGGGGATTAATCTGCGTGTAACTAATCGTCAGCTCTCTGTATCCACGGTTCCTCCACTTCCACAGATTTAACCAACTGTGGACCGTGTACTACTGTAGTATTTACTGTTGAAAAACATATGCATGTAAGTGGACCCGGGAAGTTTAAAGCACATTGTTCAAGGGTCAACTACATTTTTAAATGCAGATACACAACAAGTATTAATTCTAACTATGTAAGGTACCATGGGGCAGCAGAAGTATTATAGACACAGTTAAGTAAATAAGATATACTGTACCTTTAGGTGACAATGAGGTTTTAGATAAATTTAAATGCTTTAATCCCTTTGGGAGTTTGGCAAACTGAATACTTAAAGACGACACACCTGAGAAAGAAAGGGAAAAGGGGGATTGTTAGAATTTTTTTTTTTTTTTTTTTTACTTTAATATTCTTTTTTTTTTTTTTTTTTAACATCTTTATTGGGGTATAATTGCTTTACAATGGTGTGTTAGTTTCTGATTTATAATAAAGTGAATCAGCTATACATATACATGTGCTCCCATGTGTCTTCTCTCTTGCGTCTCCCTCCCTCCCACTCTCCCCCTCCCACCCCTCCAGGCTGTCCCAAAGCCCCGAGCTAATATCCCTGTGCCTTGCGGCTGCTTCCCCCTAGCTATCTACCTTACTACGTTTGTTAGTGTGTATATGTCCATGACTCTCTCTCGCCCTGTCAAAACTCACCCTTCCCCCTCCCCATATCCTCAAGTCCGTTCTCCAGTAGGTCTGCGCCTCTATTCCTGTCTTATCCCTAGGTTCTTCATGACATTTTTTCCCCTTAAATTCCATATATATGTGTTAGCATACGGTATTTGTCTTTGTCTTTCTGACTTACTTCACTCTGTATGACAGACTCTAGGTCTATCCATCTCATTACAAATATCTCAATTTCATTTCTTTTTAAGGCTGAGTAATATTCCATTGTGTATATGTGCCACATCTTCTTTATCCATTCGTCCGATGATGGGCGCTTAGGTTCTTTCCATCTCCGGGCTATTGTAAATAGAGCTGCAATGAACATTTTGGTACATGACTCTTTTTGAATTTTGGTTTTCTCAGGGTATATGCCCAGTAGTGGGATTGCTGGGTCATATGGTAATTCTATTTGTAGTTTTTTAAGGAACCTCCATACTGTTCTCCATAGTGGCTGAACCAATTCACATTCCCACCATCAGTGCAAGAGTGTCCCCTTTTCTCCACACCCTCTCCAGCATTTATTGTTTCTAGATTTTTTGATGATGGCCATTCTGACTGGTGTGAGATGATATCTCATTGTAGTTTTGATTTGCATTTCTCTAATGATTAATGATGTTGAGCATTCTTTCATGTGTTTGTTGGCATTCTGTATATCTTCTTTGGAGAAATGTCTGTTTAGGTCTTCTGCCCATTTTTGGATGGGGTTGTTTGTTTTTTTGTTATTGAGCTGCATGAGCTGCTTGTAAATTTTGGAGATTAATCCTTTGTCAGTTGCTTCATTTGCAAATGTTTTCTCCCATTCTGAGGGTTGTCTTTTGGTCTTGATTATGGTTTCCTTTGCTGTGCAAAAGCTTTGAAGTTTCATTAGGTCCCATTTGTTTATTTTTGTTTTTATTTCCATTACTCTAGGAGGTGGGTCAGAAAGGATCTTGCTGTGATTTATGTCATAGAGTGTTCTTCCTATGTTTTCCTCTAAGAGTTTGATAGTTTCTGGCCTTACATTTAGGTCTTTAATCCATTTTGAGCTTATTTTTGTGTATGGTGTTAGGGAGTGATCTAATCTCATACTTTTACATGTACCTGTCCAGTTTTCCCAGCACCATTTATTGAAGAGGCTGTCCTTTCTCCACTGTACATTCCTGCCTCCTTTATCAAAGATAAGGTGTCCATATGTGCGTGGGTTTATCTCTGGGCTTTCTATCCTGTTCCACTGATCTATCTTTCTGTTTTTGTGCCAGTACCATACTGTCTTGATTACTGATGCTTTGTAGTATAGTCTGAAGTCAGGGAGCCTGATTCCTCCAGCTCCTTTTTTCGTTCTCAAGATTGCTTTGGCTATTCAGGGTCTTTTGTGTTTCCATACAAATTGCGAAATTTTTTGTTCTAGTTCTGTGAAAAATGCCAGTGGTAGTTTGATAGGGATTGCATTGAATCTGTAGATTGCTTTGGGTAGTAGAGTCATTTTCACAATGTTGATTCTTCCCATCCAAGAACATGGTATATCTCTCCATCTATTTGTATCATCTTTAATTTCTTTCATCAGTGTCTTATAATTTTCTGCATACAGGTCTTTCGTATCCTTAGGTAGGTTTATTCCTAGATATTTTATTCTTTTTGTTGCAATGGTAAATGGGAGTGTTTTCTTGATTTCACTTTCAGATTTTTCATCATTAGTATATAGGAATGCCAGAGATTTCTGTGCATTAATTTTGTATCCTGCTACTTTACCAAATTCATTGATTAGCTCTAGTAGTTTTCTGGTAGCATCTTTAGGATTCTCTATGTATAGTATCATGTCATCTGCAAACAGTGACAGCTTTACTACTTCTTTTCCGATGTGGATTCCTTTTATTTCCTTTTCTTCTCTGATTGCTGTGGCTAAAACTTCCAAAACTATGTTGAATAAGAGTGGTGAGAGTGGGCAACCTTGTCTTGTTCCTGATCTTAGTGGAAATGCTTTCAGTTTTTCACCATTGAGGATGATGTTTGCTGTGGGCTTGTCATATATGGCCTTTATTATGTTGAGGAAAGTTCCCTCTATGCCTACTTTCTGGAGGGTTTTTATCATAAATGGGTGTTGAATTTTGTCAAAAGCTTTCTCTGCATCTATTGAGATGATCATATGGTTTTTCTCCTTCAATTTGTTAATATGGTTTATCACATTGATAGATTTGCGTATATTGAAGAATCCTTGCATTCCTGGAATAAACCCCACTTGATCATGGTGTATGATCCTTTTAATGTGCTGTTGGATTCTGTTTGCTAGTATTTTGTTGAGGATTTTTGCATCTATGTTCATCAGTGATATTGGCCTGTAGTTTTCTTTCTTTGTGACATCCTTGTCTGGTTTTGGTATCAAGGTGATGGTGGCCTCGTAGAAGGAATTTGGGAGTGTTCCTCCCTCTGCTATATTTTGGAAGAGTTCGAGAAGGATAGGTGTTAGCTCTTCTCTAAACGTTTGATAGAATTCACCTGTGAAGCCATCTGGTCCTGGGCTTTTGTTTGTTGGAAGATTTTTAATCACAGTTTCAATTTCAGTGCTTGTGATTGGTCTGTTCATATTTTCTATTTCTTCCTGATTCAGTCTTGGCAGGTTGTGCATTTCTAAGAATTTGTCCATTTCTTCCAGATTGTCCATTTTATTGGCATAGAGTTGCTTGTAGTAATCTCTCATGATTTTTTTTATTTCTGCAGTGTCAGTTGTTATTTCTCCTTTCTCATTTCTAATTCTATTGATTTGAGTCTTCTCCCTTTTTTTCTTGATGAGTCTGGCTGGTGGTTTATCTATTTTGTTTATCTTCTCAAAGAACCAGCTTTTAGTTTTATTGATCTTTGCTATCGTTTCCTTCATTTCTTTTTCATTTATTTCTGATCTGATTTTTATGATTTCTTTCCTTCTGCTAGCTTTGGGGCTTTTTTGTTCTTCTTTCTCTAATTGCTTGAGGTGCAAGGTTAGGTTGTTTATTCGAGATGTTTCCTGCTTCTTAAGGTGGGCTTGTATTGCTATAAACTTCCCCCTTAGAACTGCTTTTGCTGCATCCCATAGGTTTTGGGTCGTTGTGTCTCCATTGTCATTTGTTTCTAGGTATTTTTTTATTTCCTCTTTGATTTCTTCAGTGATCACTTCATTATTAAGTAGTGTATTGTTTAGCCTCCATGTGTTTGTATATTTTACAGATCTTTTCCTGTAATTGATATCTAGTCTCATGGCGTTGTGGTCAGAAAAGATACTTGATACAATTTCAATTTTCTTAAATTTACCAAGGCTTGATTTGTGACCCAAGATATGATCTATCCTGGAGAATGTTCCATGAGCACTTGAGAAAAATGTGTATTCTGTTGTTTTTGGATGGAGTGTCCTATAAATATCAATTAAGTCCATCTTGTTTAATGTATCATTTAAAGCTTGTGCTTCCTTATTTATTTTCATTTTGGATGATCTGTCCATGGGTGAAAGTGGGGTGTTAAAGTCCCCTACTATGAATGTGTTACTGTCAATTTCCCCTTTTATGGCTGTTAGTATTTGCCTTACGTATTGAGGTGCTCCTATGTTGGGTGCATAAATATTTACAATTGTTATATCTTCTTCTTGGATCGATCCCTTGATCATTATGTAGTGTCCTTCTTTATCCCTTTTAATAGTCCTTATTTTAAAGTCTATTTTGTCTGATATGAGAATTGCTACTCCAGCTTTCTTTTGGTTTCCATTTGCATGGAATATCTTTTTCCATCCCCTTACTTTCAGTCTGTATGTGTCTCTAGGTCTGAGGTGGGTCTCTTGTAGACAGCATATATAAGGGTCTTGTTTTTGTATCCATTCAGCCAATCTGTGTCTTTTGGTGGGAGCATTTAGTCCATTTACATTTAAGGTAATTATCGATATGTATGTTCCTATTCCCATTTTCTATATTGTTTTGGGTTCGTTATTATAGGTCGTTTCCTTCTTTTGCATTTCTTATCTAGAGAAGTTCCTTTAGCATTTGTTGTAAAGCTGGTTTGGTGGTGCTGAACTCTCTCAGCTTTTGCTTGTCTGTAAAGGTTTTAATTTCTCCATCAAATTTGAATGAGATCCTTGCTGGGTAGAGTAGTCTTGGTTGCAGGTTTTTCTCCTTCATCACTTTCAGTATGTCCTGCCACTCCCTTCTGGCTTGTAGGGTTTCTGCTGAGAGATCAGCTGTTAACCTTATGGGGATTCCCTTGTGTGTTATTTGTTGTTTTTCCCTTGCTGCTTTTAATATGCTTTCTTTGTATTTAATTTTTGATAGTTTGATTAATATGTGTCTTGGCGTATTTCTCCTTGTATTTATCCTGTATGGGACTCTCTGTGCTTCCTGGACTTGATTAACTATTTCTTTTCCCATATTAGGGAAGTTTTCAACTATAATCTCTTCAAATATTTTCTCAGTTCCTTTTTTTCTTCTTCTTCTGGAACCCCTATAATTCGAATGTTGGTGCGTTTAATGTTGTCCCAGAGCTCTCTGAGACTGTCCTCAGTTCTTTTCATTCTTTTTTCTTTATTCTGCTCTGCAGTAGTTATTTCCACTACTTTATCTTCCAGGTCACTTATCCGTTCTTCTGCCTCAGTTATTCTGCTATTGATCCTATCTAGAGTAGTTTTAATTTCATTTATTGCATTGTTCATCATTGCTTGTTTCATCTTTAGTTCTTGTAGGTCCTTGTTAACTGTTTCTTGCATTTTGTCCATTCTACTTCCAAGATTTCGGATCATCCTTACTATCATTATTCTGAATTCTTTTTCAGGTAGATTGCCTATTTCCTCTTCATTTGTTAGGTCTGGTGGGTTTTTATCTTGCTCCTTCATCTGCTGTGTGTTTTTCTGTCTTCTCATTTTGCTTATCTTACTGTGTTTGGGGTCTCCTTTTTCAGGCTGCACGTTCGTAGTTCCCGTTGTTTTTGATGTCTGTCTCCAGTGGCTAAGGTTGTTTCAGCGGGTTGTGTAGGCTTCCTGGTGGAGGGGACTAGTGCCTGTGTTGTGCTGGATGAGGCTGGATCTTGTCTCTCTAGTGGGCAGGTTCACGTCTGGTGGTGTGTTTTGGGGTGTCTGTGGCCTTGTTATGATTTTAGGCAGCCTCTCTGCTAATGGGTGGGGTTGTGTTCCTGTTTTGCTAGTTGTTTGGCATAGGTTGTCCAGCACTGTGGCTTGCTGGTCGTTGAGTGAAGCTGGGTGCTGGTGTTAAGATGGAGGTCTCTGGGAGATTTCCACCGTTTAATATTATGTGGAGCTGGGAGGTCTCTTGTTGATCAGTGTCCTGAAGTTGGCTCTCCTACCTCAGAGGCAGAGCCCTGCCTCCTGGGCTGGAGCATCAAGAGCCTTTCATCCACACGGCTCTTCGGCCGGTGCAGGCTTTTCCCCGAACTCCCTCCCGGCTCTGTTAGAATTTTTAAGTTGTTAGGATTGCATTTGTTTTACAATGCCTGAAAGTTAACTTTGATTCCAATTAAAGTGATCGTTTTTTCTTTCTAATGTTAGACACTGTTTTCTAATCATCTACCATCATGCCTCCTTTACTTTCAGTCCTACCTATAGGGTAAGAGAAAAGCACATTATCGAAACTTTACCATTAGAGATGTTTTTCTTTGGATCAAGTATTATCCTCTCCGCATAGTGCTATTTCAAATGCAAATAGTCTTGGGAAGAGTGATATAATTTCTTCTCTTTTCTTTTTAACCTGTGTCTTAATGAGCTAATCACTCTTCTGGGTGAACGGATGCATGCTATTTAATTATTGTCAAGAAAAGCAATGTGATGTTAACTATTCAGATAACGGCTTCACTTTAAGCAGGTGACTTCCAATATTTAATTGGCTTATGGCTAACAACCTCAGACAAAGCAACAGAGCATGTTTTAAACCACCTTTAACCTACGTTTGGTAACACAAAATTAATCCCAAGGAGTTTACAGTAATAAAAATCCAGGGGTCTCTAAATTTAATGGCCAGAGTGGGCTACTGTGAAAACCAGCTCACTCACCCAAGGACTGTAATGAATGTAGACTCTTTTCTGGGAGGAAATAAGTTAATAGATGAACGTATGCTCTTCCAACAGGTCCTTCAACCAACCTCCTGCTGTATCTGAGTTATCACCTTCCCAGGGGGCATGTTTTGGGAAGAATCCTAAAACACTATTAACTGTATGGTCCCAAACTCCAGGCACCAATAAGGAACAACCGTGCTGGCTGCTGCCCTATCACATAACCCCAAATTACATATAAATTTTATCAATTAATACGTACTACTCTAGAAATAACCTAAACGTCATTCAGCTTGATGAAGCTTCTAGACGGGCATTTCCCCAAGGATGGTAGGGTACTGAGAGACCCTACCTATCGCCCACAGCATTTCCAAAATAAGTTTGACAATCACTGGATTAAATAATGTTAAACAGGTTTTTTAATTAAAAATATTTCTAGAGATTTGAAAATGTTAATCCATAATATTAATTGCAGAGAGGGAACAGGACTGATATTTAGTCAATACATTCTTGTAAAATGTATTGGGGTGGGAGGGGAGAGAGGAAAAAGATGGAGAAATTTTGAAAACTTTATTAATCCAAAAGTCAAAGAAAGAGGAAAAGGGAACAACAAAAAAAAGTGATAAAGAGAAAACAGATATACAGTAGATTGTCACACAAATAAATCAATAATTACATTAAATATAAATGTACTAAGTATTCAGACTAAAAGTCAAAGATGGATTAGCTAAACAATAATATCAGATGGTTTCGAGAGACACACTTAGAAATGCATGTATTCCAAAGTGAACCTAAAAGCATGGAAAAAGATACATGCTGCAAATCTAACCAAAAGAAAGCTAGTTTATCTGTAATAATATAAAACAAGTTAGATTTTAAGAAGTATTACTAGAGATAAATGAGATATTTCTTTAATGAAGATGTAATAATTTTAAATCTGCACAATCTGAACATCACAGTCTCAAAATATATAAAGTAAATCTAATGGCAAAAAAAGAAAATACATGTATTATTATACATATATATGTGTGTGTATACACACACACACACACACACACACACACACTCAATAGAGGGAGATTTTTAAACACATCTATGTCAGTAGCTGATAAATGGACAAAAAAAGCTATAAAATATACAAGATATCAAGAGCATACTGAAAAAAATCTATTTGATATATTTAAAACACTGTACTTAATAACTACAGAATATATTTCTTCAAAATACACAAGGAAAATTTACCAAAAGTGACCATCTACTGAGTCATAAAGCAAGTCTCAACAAACAGTATATTCCTTAACTTCTGTGAAATCATACAGAGTATATTTTCAAACTATCAGTATGTTCTCTAACTGCTACCATTACTATGGAATTAAGATAGGAATTATTTTAAAAATTACAGTTAGAAAAATCTCCCAATAATTAGAACTTAAGCAATATATTCCTACATAACAAATGAGTCCAAGAAAAAAAAATCACAATGGAAATCTTTTTAAAATTTTTATTTAAATTTTAAAAATTATGACATCAAATTTTGGGGATACAACTCAAGCCCTCCTTAGAGTGAAGTCTATATTCCTAAATACATATGTGAATAAAGAAGAAAAGCTGGAAACTAATTATCAAAGTATCCATCTCAAGATGTGTAAAAAAAAAAAAAAAAACAGCAAATTTATCTTCACTCCATCCCTATAAACAGAAGGAAAGAAATAACAGAGAGAAGACATCATTAAACAGAAAGCAGTCATAAAATAAGTAAATTTAACAAAGCTTGTTCTTCAAAAAAAAAACCAATAAAATTAATAAATCCCAGCAAGACTTTAAAAAAGAGAGAAAGAAAAGGATCAAATCAAATTATATGAATCAGAAATGAAAACAGAATGCCAGTAGCGATCCTGCAGACACTACAAATAGAACTGAAGGGTATAAAAACATCTACAGATCAAAAAATGTATCATTTTAGAAGAAATTCCACATGAAAAATACAACTTGGCAAAATTTACATAAGAAGAAATAATCTCCTCTATTTAAGAAAATAATAAATCTATTATTAAAAACCTCTCAACAAAGAAAAGCAAAAGAAGACAAATATAAAAGAGTATGTATTATATAATTCTATAGTGGTGAGGTTCCAGAATAAATAAAGCTAATCTATCATAACAGAAGTCAGAATAGTAGTTATCTTTTCCAGGTGGTGGAGGGGAAGGGTGGGGCAAAACAAAAGAGAAGCTTGTGTAGTGCTGGTAATGTCCTATTTCTTGATCTTTGTAGAGGTTGCATAAAAGCATCCTCTTTGTAAAAATTCATTACGGGATTTACAAACTTTTATCAATGTACATTATACTTCAATGAAAAAAGTTACTTCAGAAAACTAGGTACGGAAAATAACAGAGGAGAAAATCTAGATGTCTGTGGGTGGCAATGACTTTTTAGATACAACAGCAAAGGCACAGTCCATGAAAGAAATCATTGATAAGCTGGACTTCATTAAAATTAAAAAGTTCTATTGGTTACCAAGGAGGGGGGAAGGATAAATTGGGAGATTGGGATTGACATGTACACACTACTATATATAAAATAGATAATAAGAACCTACTGTATGTCACAGGAAACTACTCAACACTCTATAATGGCCTATATGGGAAAAGAATCTAAAAAAGAGTGGCTATACATATATGTATAACTGATTCACTTTGCTGTACAGCAGAAACTAACACAACATTGTAAATCAACTATATTCCAAAGAAATTAATTTTAAAAGATCAACAAGTTCTGCTCTACAAAGGACAATGTCAAGAGAATGAGAAGACAAGCCAGAGACTGAGAGGAAATCTTTGCAAAAGGCACATCTGATAAAGCACTGTCATTCAAAATATACAAGAACTCTTAAAACTCGACAGTAAGAAAATAAACAACCTAATCAAAAAATGAGCCGAAGACCTTAATAGATATCTCACCAAAGAAGATATACAGGTGGCAAATAAGCATATGAAAAGATGCTCTACATCATATGTCATCAGGGAAATGCAAATTAAAACAACAATGAGATACTACTACACACCTATTAGGATGGCCAAAATCTGGAACACTGACAACATCAAATGTTCCAGGATGTGGAGCAAGAGGAACGCTCACTCATTGCTGGTGGGAATGCAAAATGGGACAGCTGCTTTGGAAGACAGTTTGGTGATTCCTGATAAAACTAAACTTAATGTTACCATGTAATTCAGCAATCACACGCCTTGGTATTTACCCATAGTAGTTGAAAACTACACGAAATTCTGGAAAAGGCAAAACTCTGGAGACAGTAGAAAGACCAGTGATTGCCAGGGGTTGGGTATGGGGGTGCATGGGGAGGAAGGATAAACAGGTAGAACACAGAATTTTTCAGGCAGTGAAAATACTCTGCATGATACTATACTATAATGAGGGATGCATGTCATTATACATTTGTCCAAACCCATTAAACACCAAGAGTGAACCCTAATGAAAACTATGGACTTTGGGTGATTACGATGCATTAATGGAGGGTCATCAATCGTAACAAATGTCTTAACTCTGCTGATGGATGTTGATAACAAGGGAGGCTATGCCTATGTGGGCCCAGGGAATATACTAAATCTCTCTACATTTCTCTCAATTGTGCTGTGAACCTAAAACTACTCTAAAAAAGTTAAGTCTTTAAAAAAAATTAGGTATGGAAGAGGAAAGGACACCAGATTCTTATTTTAAATATTGACAAGAGTTATCATTGACTACTCATGACCAATTCTTTCACGTATTTTTTCACTCAGCAAAGTATATGCTATGACAATGTTTAAAAATGGATACATATATCCCCAAATCATGCTGAAAATATCTGTTAGGTCAAAGTTAAACTTCAAATTTGTTTCACTCAGGTTGACTTGAGTTGTTTTGCTTTGTTCTTTGAGAAAATGATAATTTCTAAACTTTCAATATTTTCTTTTGTGTCAGACACACCTGGAACACCACATAAAATTGTAAATGCCTACAACCAAATGCAAGGCCAGAATGGAACAATTATTTTACACTACTGGTGACACCCACCCATCTGTTCATTCCTTAATCATAAACTTCCTTTTAAAAAGGAAGGTAGACAAAAAAGAGTAAATAATCCAACAATACTTTTCTCTAGAAATAGAACTATCACACCCTAAAGTAATGAAAGTAATAAAACGTGAAGCCCCTAAGTTAGAATAAAGGTGAAGAAAGTCATGTTTGAGCATTTATTTTAAACAAAGAAAGCAGGATTCAAGGTAAAAAGGACTAAAGTCTCAGATACAAGACTGTTCAGTTAAAGTATTTTTTATCTAATCCCAGACTAAGTTACTAGCTTCTTTTTTTCTTGATGAAATGTTTTGTTTTAGTTTCCTAGGCATCCACAACTCATAAATATATTATATTTCTTCTTTAAAGAAACACCCTTGCTAAGTGCTAATGGAATGAAAGGCATAACTGGGGCCAGTACTGTTCAGTTTTTTGAAAATGAAAAAACTAAATTCACTTTTGATAAAAACGTAACAGATTATTACACAAAGGGTCCTCCACTCTGGCAGACTTCAGAAATGGGGTCTTGGCAACATGAATGGATTGAGGGTGCCTGGCAGCCAAAATCTCAGGAAACACAAAAAAATTAACCTGCCTTGTACTTCCTGAAGTCAGTTACTCAATAGTGCCATGGAAGAAACTGATCACCAAGAAAACATTTCCCCACAAAGAAAGGACAGAAGAGACGTTTTCAACCTCTGGCCAAAACTATTCAATTCTGCCCCCCAAATAAAGCAAAACTTAGCCTTCAGAGCTGTGAATTAAAATGAAATTTATCACCAAAAGCTTTCATCTGGAGACTTTACTGGATGAATAACCCTTCTTGTAATTTATTTTTGTTTTACTATGTGTCAAATTTAGAAGAAAAAAATGGTTGAATTTTTATTTCTCCTTTCAAAACAAAACTATTATCGAAATATTTATGACTAATAAAAAAGTAATTATAAAATGTTTAGAATTATAATTTGCCATCTGATGTAATTAACTTCCTAAGACAGGAAATTAAATTTGACATTGCAGTTTTAACCCATTAATCATGCATGTACTTAAAAGCCTATGACAATAACATATAAAACTCTAAAATTTTGATATTCTGGAATCAGTGTGATTCACATGGTTGGAAAAAACGGTTTAAGGTGGGTCCTGGTTGACCGGAAGCATAATATTAATAATTTAACAAAATCCTGCTATGGAGTTCTAGCAACATGATACAGGGAAACAAAGGACCTCTTTCTTGTCTGTTAGAAAGCATATAGATTTGACACTGTAGATGTCAGAACACAGGTGAGACTTAAAATCTTTAGATTTCTACTAATTCCAATGGCGTCCCTGGAGAGTTCAGAAACACTAAAAAAAAAAAAAACGAAGTAAATAAAGAAAACACGATGGAGTATTTCAAAAATAAGACTGAGAGAGAGAGATTCAAGAACTAGGAATATAGGAATAAAAGACTAGTGGGAAAAAACTGTCAACACACTTAATTTTTGAATGCCCTAAAATCCAAATCTATGCAGTTTTAAAAATACTGTTTTACCCTGTATAACCATAAAAATATCAATTAAATATGGCTGAAATCATGACTCTAAACAAAAGTACTTTCTGCTGAGTAGCTGTCGCACAGAAACCTGGCCTCTTTAAATATCAAAGTGATTAAGAAAATGCATTGACGTGCTATGGAAAAAGCCAATGTTTTCCAAATCGCGTACACAAAATTATTTCCTTACACTTCCAAGAGAAATCTAGACAGCCAAATCAGAAAATCCCAACCACAGTATAAAGGCTGATTGATTGATCACTAAGGCAATTCTGAACAAGAGTCTGTCAGTACTAGGTATGACTCTGCAAACTTTCCCAAATTATGTAAACATGGTTTCCTCATCTCTAAAGGGGAATAATAACATTTGTGCTATTTAACTTCACAAGACTATTTTATGAATCAAATATGGTAGTAAAAGTTAACACTTATTGAGAGTGCATAGTATGTGACAGGCGATTCTTATGGCTTTTATGTGTATTACCTCATTTAATCCTTAGAACACCATTGTGTAGGAGGTGCTATTATTATTTTAGAGATGGGGAATCTGAGGCATAGAGAAGTTAGGTAACTAGTCCAAGGAAACTCAGATGTAAAGCAGAGAAGCCCAGATTCGAACCTATGTATTTTGACTCCAGAATCCACTGGTATACACTGAGATATGAAAGATCTACAGCACCCCAAAATGTAAGGGACAATTCTAGAATCTATTTATCTTGTCTCATCCAGAAAATCAAATCAGAGCCACCACCAGATGGCTGGAGAAAAAATAAAATATTTGGGTGCTTCAGGTCAACATTTCCAAAAGAAAAACACTCCAAGACAGGATTCTAAATCATCTTTAAACAGAATAATCCAATTTAGAACAAAGTGAGGGGAGGAAATAAGGACAGACATTCCTGATGAGGCTAAGATCATAAAATCTAGGATAACTGGGACGGGTAACTAGGGAGAACAGAATACAGAGCTTGTGACATTTAGGGAAGGAAAGTGTGTGAAATGAGCAGAGAGAGAAGAGCTGCATTCCCCCAAAACACTCAACTTTGATCCAAAAAGTCATCAGACCCAAAGGATTAGTCACGAGGTGATGACTGAAACACCCTGGTTCAGATACTGGGTCAGCCCAGAGGACTCACCACAGAACTAGTTAATGAAGTTCAGCTAGAACAGGGAGTTTCAAGCCTTTTCAACCATGACCCACATAAAGAAAGAGATTTGTCATCATGATGCAGGAACCTCATACCAAAATAAACACATACACATGTAATAGAAAACTAAAACCCAAATTTTCCTGAACAATGCACTCTGATATTTTCTATTCTATTTCTTTTTTTGTTTTTTAATGCTTACCAGGTCTTGACCCACAATCTGAAAACACACTGGGCTAGAAGGCCAAGAGCAAGCTGGGGCGCAGGGCCGGCCCCACAAACAGGATAAGAGAAGCTCCTGCCTGTGTGTGGTCCGTTCACTGCCCTGTGGGGCTCTCGCAGAGCGGAAGCAGGGCATCCAGCATTGGAAACGTTGCCCATACACACTACACCCCTCCTACTAAATCATACTTCAACCTCCTCCACCCCAAGCCCCTTAACAACAGAAGGCTGCCTGTCCTCTGCACGTGAGCCTGACAGGGAAGCTGAGCTGTAAATATCAGGGCTTTGCTGCATCAACTTTCATATCACAAAGCAAGGAGCCAAACTTCCTCTCTAGAGTTTCCAAATAAGTCCCTGAAAGAATGGTTCAGGTACAAAATCAAATTCCACTTGGTGCTTAAATTCCTCAGAATTCGAGGCTGCCAAACTGCCTTGTGTTTCTTTGCAATTCCTTGTAAATAATCTTCCTGGGCTCAGTCTCTCTTTATAGACTAAACAATTCAATTGCAAACTCCTCCCCCATGCTTTTTTATTGTTTTCCATTGAAAAGCTCAGAAAAAAAGTCATGAAGATTTTTCCCTATTTTGAAGTTTCTATAAATATTTTACACTCAGTTGGATTTCTTGTGGACTTTCCATCCAGGAGCAGAAAAGCTACCAATCACTTTCAGATATTTAGCCTGGATGAAAAAAAAGCCTGTAAAGAATTGGTGTTCAGGAGGGTCAGCCCCAAGAGTGAAAAAAGGTGGGGGATACAGGTGTTGGCAATTGTCCCACGGCACCGGCAAACACAGCGACGAATGAATTAGAGGGGGCAGAAACGTGTCAGGAGCGTCAAAACTTGAATGTAAGTGAGCAGAAAACACCCCGAAGAGTCGGTATCTACGCACCAAGCTGTGGAAAACATCCTTGGAAGGATTCATGGTTCTAACACCTGGGAACAGACTGCAGGTAGGTGAAAAGATGCACAAAATCAGGTCACACAGGTAGGAAAGTGGAGCAAAGAGGCAGGGGAACGTCATCTCTGAATACATGCTCTGACTCTGTACAAAAGAAATCTCTATAAACTTCACCATGGTTTTCAACTGCAATTTAAAAACCACAAAAGGGAATTCGATTAAATGAAATCAAATTTAAAGAAAATATTTATTGATTACGTACAAGGTCTTAGGCTAGATGTAGTGTGTCTTCGAAGGTTAGGAAAGAATGACGGACAGAAGTAGGGAAGAGAACTAAGCTGGTGGAGAAACATCCACATCTAATTAGTGAGGCAGAATGAAGGAAGCACTGTTGCAGGAGTTTAAGCCAAAGGAGAGGGTCCAATAGACAAGGCTGTCCAGTAGGGCTGCACCTCAGGGCATATGACGCACATGACGAGAAAGATGAAGGGCCTCAGACTCATTCTGCCCCTCACTGCCTCCCAAACCCAAACAATAACAAGAGGTCTTTGGGGTCTGGATTCTTCAACTGAGCGTAACGTTTCTGGGGGTTCAACCGTGCCTTAGGCAGGATCACTGCCACGTTCTCTCATGCTACCGAGTAGCGCTCCACAGTACAGATACACCATATTTTGTTTATCCCCTCACCAGTAATGGGCATTTGGGTTTCCACTTAGGGGCGATCATGAATAACACTTCTATCAACATTCATTCACGAGTCTTCTTGTGGACATACGATTCATTTCTCTTGGTAACACCTAGAAGTGGAACCGCTGGGTCATCAAGCAAATTTGTGTTTAACTTTTTTTTTTTTTTCCGCGGTACGCGGGCCTCTCACTGCTGTGGCCTCTCCCGTTGCGGAGCACAGGCTCCGGACGCGCAGGCTCAGCGGCCATGGCTCACGGGCCCAGCCGCTCCGCGGCATGTGGGATCTTCCCGGACCGGGGCACGAACCCATGTTCCCTGCATCGGCAGGCGGACTTCCAACCACTGCGCCACCAGGGAAGCCCCTGTGTTTAACTTTTGAAGCAACTGGTTAACCAGTATCCAAAGAGGCTGCCCCATTTTACACTCCCGCCAGTAATGCATGAGTTCCCATTTCCCACATCCTCTCCAACACTTATGTTGATTATAGGCAAACTATTGGCTCTGAAGTGGTATCTCAATGTGGTTTGAATTTGTGTTTGCCTGATGACTAAGGAGTGTCCCTTACTGCACTCTGGATTTCACATCCTTAGCAACTGGCTTTTAACAACTACTGATTTTGTCCTGTCAGTAGAGAAAAATGTTCGAGTCCCTTCCATCTTAAAAACAAAAGCCAAACAGCCCTCATGTCTATAAAAGGTGATCTATAACGGTTTCCACTTTGTTATAGTCACCTCTTTGTGGCATTCGACTAATAGAACAGTTGTTTTTCTTAAAGAAAAGACTAAACCCCAGAGAAACTCCTGTTGCAGGGATATGTATCCATTATTTTCAGCTTTGCCCTATATATCTATGAGAGTGTCTTTCATGTGAACTAGTTTTCCAATTCAGTCTCAACCTTCCTTTAGGTTCACTACTTCAGAGGCTGTGAAGTTCCTCTCCGAATGTTTGTTTGGAAACCACATGGGTGTCTTTTTCAATGAAGAACAATGTCAATATCAGGAATAAAAAAGCAAAACTGAATGTCTATATCAGTATCTTCAGCTCAGTTTAATAATTAATCCTCATCGAATATATAACATCACAAGATGAAAGGCCCTTACTCAACAATGCTGGAAAACACCTGCAACAGATAATGAAAACGAAGTATTCCCTCTAGAGACAAAGCTACTTCATCTTAAACCTCATCCATCAATGTTCTCCCACTGTGAATTCAAACTCTCAAGTTTCACTTTCTAAACCTACTGACTCTTCCCTCTGCTCACACAAACACTTGTAATGAAAACTTCTTTTACCTCATCATGAAATCTAGTCCTTCAACTTCTCTCTATTCTTACATTCAAATCTTGTTAAAAATTTAAAAACATTTGTGATGGTCAGAATTGTAAGATGGTCCTCAAGATTCCTGCCCCCTGGTAAACACACCCGCTATAATTTCGTCAAGTGTGTGGGCAGACCAATGAATAAGCTGGGATATTATGAATGTGATTAGGTTACTAATCAGTCAACTCCGAGTTAATCAAAAGGGAGACTGGGGCTTCCCTGGTGGCGCAGTGGTTGGGAGTCTGCCTGCCAATGCAGGAGACATGGGTTCGTGCCCCGGACCGGGAAGATCCCACGTGCCGCGGAGCAGCTGGGCCCGTGAGCCATGGCCGCTGAGCCTGCGCGTCCGGAGCCTGTGCTCCGCAACGGGAGAGGCCACAACAGTGAGAGGCCCACATACCGCAAAGAAAAAAAAAAGGGGTCTTCCTTCCATCCGCCCAAAACCAAGCTGTACTCCAATAAAGTGTGATGCGAGAAGAATCTAGCGTGTGGTGATTCGTCATTCTGCTGGTCAGAAGCGGCTCGCCGCAAGTGGTGCCGAAACCCGGGAACCTGCGCGCCCTGCATGGAAAAAAAAAAAAAAAAAAAAAAAAAAAGGGCTTCCCTGGTGGCGCAGTGGTTGAGAGTCTGCCTGCCGATGCAGGCGACACGGGTTCGTGCCCCGGTCCGGGAAGATCCCACATGCCGTGGAGTGGCTGGGCCCCTGAGCCATGGCCATTGAGCCTGCGCGTCCGGAGCCTGTGCTCCGCAACGGGAGAGGCCACAACAGTGAGAGGCCCGCGTACCGCAAAAAAAAAAAAAAAAAAAAAAAGGGAGATTGTCTTGGGTGGGTCTGACTCAAACAGGTGAGCAGACTGAAAGAAAGAGCATCAGAGAGATGTGCTTCTGCTGGCCTGGAACGCGAGGCAGACCGGCATGAGAGGAGGGGACCACATGGCAAGGACCTAAACACAGCCTCCAGGTGCTGGGAGTGGTCCCTGGCAAGCAGCGAGCAAGAAAATAATGACCTAGTCATACAGCCTCAGGAAATTGATTCTGCCAACAACCAGAGAGCTTGAGGAAGACCCCAGGTCACAGGTAAGATCACAGCCCCAGCTAACAGCTTGATTTCTGCCTCATGACACTGAGAGCCCACCTAACCTCTACCCAGACTTCTGACCCCAAAACACTGTGTCGTAATAAATCTGTGTCACCTTAAGCTGCCAAGTTTCTGGTAATTTGTTACCCAGCAATAAAAAACCAATACAATAGTTTAAAAATAATATCCTCTTTCCGAGAAAGACAAATAACCATATCACTTATACGTAGAATCTAAAATATGACACAAATGAACATACCTACAAAACAAACAGACTCACAGACATAGAGAAGAGACATGTGGTTGCCAAGGGGGAGGGGAGGTCGGGGAGAGGGATGGACTGGGAGTCTGGGGTTAGTAGATGCAAACTATTTCATCTGGAATGGATAGACAACATGGTCCTACTGTATAGCACGGGGAACTATATTCAGTATCCTGGGATAAACCATAACGGAAAAGAATATAAAAGAGAATGTATATATGTGTATAACTGAATCACTTGGTTGTACAGCAGAAATTAACACAACACTGTAAATCAACTAGACTTCAATAAAAATAATAAATAAAAATAATATCCTCCTTTCCATATGGGTCACTTCAAGAATAGCTTATCAGCTGATAAAATTGTAGCACGAGTATTTTCACAAAAGGGTGGAAAGAATTAGAAGCCAATGAGAGCATCAGCAGCATTTATAACATAATTACAGCTAAGCTTGACACTATTCTTCAGGCATGGCTCAATTAAAACTCCCTAATCCTCTTACAGTTCTGGCATCAAAGGTCACGTAAATGTTACGGTACCTCGATCCTCCAGTGGGTTGCCAGCAAGGTTAATCGTATGGAGTCCTGAGTTGGGATTATGTGCTAGAGCACTGGCCAGTTTTTGTGCAAAATCTCTGCAAGTAAACAAAACAGTCAGATGAAATAACACAAAGTGTAAAACTGCTCAAATAAAAAATTTAAAGCTAGGGTGAAATCTAAAAAGAGAAAAGCATTCTTTACGATATTAACCTATATATTTGTTAAGAACCAATCTATTTACCCTAGTTCATATCCTCATTAGAGTCTGTAAAGCCATAGCTAGAATATGGTTCATCTTGATCAGTCAAAATCTCATTCAAAAGAGAAAAGAAAATATATAATTGCCCCTTTAAAGACACACTGCAGGATGCTACTAGTAGTACTATTTGGCTCCTTCATGACTTAAAAAACAAATCCTGAACTGAACCTGCTTTTCATGAAAAGTACAGTAGGCTATTCACTGTATCAGTTCTAATTTCATGCAATAATCATGAATGCAAAACTGACTGCCCTAATCACTGAATTTAAAGGCTACAGTTGCTAGCACTATATCGTAACAAAAGTCAAAATCACTATCTCAGGTGTGTTAAACGTAAAATAACGCACTAAATGCTATGATTATGAAACCGTCAACCCTCCTCACGTAGTAGCAGTAAAATCTTTACTCCAGCAGATTCAAACTCACCTGCCCCTGGTAAGGCTTGGGTATTGGTTACTGAACCACTAGATGAAGATTATTTAAGTGTGAATTTGAAAAGGGAGAGAAATGGCTAAAACAGCTCAAAACAAAGCAGTAACATCCTATGAAATGTGGATTACTATGACTGCCATTAATGATACTAGTAAAAGCTAACGCATAGCATCTATAATATGAAAGATACTTTTCTAAACACTTCCCATGTATTAATTCATTTATCCTTACTACCATATTCTATAAAGTAGGCATTATTATTATCTACACCCTAAAGATGAAGAGACTGAGGCACAGAGAACTGAAACAATTTGCCCAAAGCCATCAGGCATCTGGCTCAAGGGTCCATGCTCTTAACCACTATACTTACGTACCATCAAACATACCATGTGACACAACTGCAAAAGATGTCAGAAAATCCTTGACCTTCATGATAATGATGGGGATCACAGAGACTTTTTTTAAGAAAGGAATACACTATACTCTGTATGTGAGTAGCCTAACGTTTTTCTCAAAACTATATATTAATTTTAGAGGAAATGGCAAAATGTCTTAAAGCAACACATTCATGTATTCAGGAAATACTCACGTTCTAAGTCCAGCGTTTTCCAACACCAGTTCTTCCAGTCGATTGGACCTACTCACCACCCTCAAGATCTGTTCACAGACATCAGTGGACTATAAGAGAAAATATTCTTTGAGCATGTCATAAGTCTAAAAATAATCTCACGTCACTGTCATAAATCTATGCAGATGCGAAGTTTTTGTTAAATAAATCATTCATTCAACAAACTATGACTCAACATCTACTACTACACACCCTCACGATGAAGGTCCTGGGAATACAACGTAGAGGACAAGGTGTCTGCCTTCAAGAGTGTACCCTCCGGAAGGCAATCAGACAAGAAGGAAATACACAATTATGATAGAAAAACAGAAATATAGAAATAGAAAACTAGAAAGGCCATTTTTGGTAGTGCTATGGGCATACAGAGGCGTATCTCACCCAACCCTGGGAAAACCAAAAGGAATTCCCAAGAAAGGGATATCCAAAGTAACAAACTAAAGACTGAGTGGTTGCAACAATGGTGATGATGACAGTGATGAGGCTTTCCTTCCTGAGCTAAGCCCTTTACATGTATTTCATTACAAAACTGTTAATTAAGTATTATTATTCCCTTTTTGTAGATAAGAAAATTAGATTAAAGATGTCATGTACTTTAAAAGGGAGGCTGAATAACCACTTGATAATCGTTAGGTATTACGATGTTCCTACTAGTAATCTCTAAACTAGGGTAAGGTAATAAGAAAGACTTCAGTAATTAATGGTCTCATGTTAATAAACCTCATGTTTACAAAAATTATGTAGTTGTAAACTTACATCTGTCAAAATATTTTAAATTCTTATGATATAATGTTAAATGAAAATGCATAAGTAAAATAAAATGTTTAATAAAGATTACAACAATTGAAATAGGTAAGCTATGTAGCAAAAGTCTTGAGGGGACTATGAAAAATGAAGAGTTGTGCCCTGGTAGAATTGTGCATAATTTTTTCTTTTAAATTTTTATTTATTTATGTTTTATATTTACTTATATCCTGCCTTATTCCAAAAGTAATTTAAGGTGGCTCCTGACCTTAAAATTATTTGGACATGAAAAAGCGATATTTAAATGTCATTATAATCTAGGGTCTATTTAAATCCTTTATATTATTTTAAAAAGAGAGAGAGAGAAATCATTTTGTGTCATGCATACAAATGTCAAAGCAGTTTCTTTTCTTAAAATACCACATAAAAGTATTATAGTTCTTTGATTTATCAGATCATAAATACCCAAGTGGGTTAACCATTATGGGAACAGTATAAAATATAGCAAAAGTTCTCCAGTCAAGTAGCCTTTAGAAAAACTGACTTGGAAAAACCACCAAGTCACCCAGCATTTAAGGCTGTTATAATTCTTCTGTGCTGCTTGATCCCACTGGGTCTATATTGTTGCTTTCACACTATTCCTGGGCTTCTAATGTGTCCCACAGATTGATGAGGGGAGAGGAAAATTAATTCCAAGTGACCCAATGCCTGCAATTTATATTATGCTGACAGTGGTGATTTTCAAAATGGTGACCCCTTATCAGTATAATTCTTCGCCTTACAATATACAACCAGGGGAACTGATCTTATTCTGTGTCGTCATGATAAAAAGTGATTACTCAGACATGTTTTTGCAAAGATTATTCTAATTTCCAGAAACAATCCATGGTATCATTACCGTTCCAGGGCTAGCTCAGAGCATCCAGAAAAGTAATTTACCAAAGCCAGGATGTAAAGCAGGGCTTTCATTTACCCATTGGGCATAATTACTGTAATAAAAGTTTTTTTTAAAAATGTATGAAAAGTGTGTCCAACTTTTCTTTAAAGATGCCAGTAGGGGAGAGGAGTAATACGTCGTTCGTGATTACATTAATTTTGCTACTTTTTATTAAGTGCCAACTACATGAAAAGCATTATTTGCTACACCAAAGAATATAAAGTGATGGACATTTTAAAGAGATACACACACAAACCTAGATAACAAGTAAATGTTACCATTACGTAGTCTTCCCCAAATGTCTACTTCATGTTCAGCACTACGTTTACAGATTTAGAGGAAATTTTTTTTAACGAATTAATACAATGACTCTCTAAGAGCTTGTATTTATTTAAAAATCAAATGTAGGACTTCCCTGGTGGTGCAGTGGTTAAGAATCCGCTTGCCAATGCAGCAGACACAAGTTCAAGCCCTGGTCCAGGAAGATCCCACATGCTGCAAAGCAACTAAGCCCATGCACCGCAACTACTGAGCCTGCACTCTAGAGTCCACGAGCCACAACTACTGAGCCCGCGCACCACAACTACTGAAGCCCGCACACCTAGAACCCACGCTGTGCAATGAGAAGTCACTGCAATGAGAAGTCCGCGCACCGCAACGAAGAGCAGCCCCTGCTCGCCTCAACTAGAGAAAGCCCGCGCACAGCGATGAAGACCCAAACACAGCCAAAAAAATAAAAATAAAATAAATTTAAAAATTAAGAAAATCAACTTTAAAAAAATTTTTAAAATAAAAAGTACAGTATAAAAACTAGAAGAATCACTATAAAATAACAAATGAACTAATTCAATAAAACTAATATGAAAATTTGGAACTAAGAGGAACCACGTACATTATCCAGCCCAACCGTATCATTTTTAAATGATTGAAAAAGACCCAATGATGCTCAATGACTTGCCTAAATTCTAAAACTGAGAGCGTTGAGCAAGACCTCAATTCTACTGCTAATTTAATGAGTCCAGAATCTTGGTCCTAATTGCATATTCAGCATATCTTCAAAAAAAAAAAAAATCCCTCTATCCCTCCATTTAAATTCACGATACTGACTGCTAACTGGCTTCATAAGATCAGCATAAAGCATATGTCATATTTTTCCTGTGGTACCTTAAGCTCAGGAGACTTCTACTGAGCGAGCAGCAATCTTAACAACCCAGAGAATTCATATAACTTGAGAGGAGGTTACTTCTTTTTACACTTCGTGTTTCAAAAAATTCACAGAAGGTGTAATGCCTTCCGTTGCCTCAAACAGACCAGGTGTTAGAAAATGTTCTGAGACTGCATGCTGTAGAAGCCATCAAAAGGGAAAGTATCATTTTTTTTTCTTTTTTTTTTTAATTCCTCTTTTTGGCTGTGTTGGGTCTTAGTTGCTGCGTGCAGGCTTTCTCTAGTTGCGGCGAGCAGGGGCTACTCTTCGTTGGGGTGTGCAGGCTTCTTATTGCGATGGCTTATCTTGTTGTGGAGCACAGGCTCTAGGCGCACAGGCTTCAGCAGTTGCAGCACGCAGGCTCAATAGTTGTGGCTCACGGGCTCTAGAGCGCAGGCTCAGTAATTGTGGCACACGGGCTTAGTTACTCGGCGGCATGGGGGATCTTCCTGGACCAGGGCTCGAACCCGTGTCCCCTGCATGGGCAGGTAGATTCTTAACCACTGCGCCACCAGGGAAGCCCCATTCTTGGTTTTTTTTAACTTTGAGTAACAAACATGGAAGAATTGCTAGTATTCTTTTTGAAAACTTGCAGAGAGATAGCCCAAAGACCATTTTTCATTTTTAAATACCAAATATTAAAACTATGCACGTTTGCATTTTTATGTTTAAATCTCAGTTAATAGATAAGCAGTGAGGGCAATCCTCAAATCCTGTCACTCCACTTCCTGCCATCCCGGGACACCCAAGAAAGTATATGAACACTTACATGCTTTGTCTAGCCAAGACTGAAATAATTAGGTGCATGTTTTCTTCCCTAAACATCTAAGGCAGTTAAAAGGAGATGCTGCCTGGGAGGAATAATGACAGAATGGCAGCACCAGTGGCCTGGTACTAATGATTTGGGACATCTTCCAAAAGTGGGATTTCCACAACCTCCTCACAGCTCTCTTGTGCCCCATTTTGAAAATCAGGTGCTTAGGTGAATGTCTGACTGAACCAGGAAACCTGACTCGGTAGCAAAGCATTGTTCTCTCTGATCCCACAATCCCTGGGCTAATCTACTTCTCATTCCTCAAAATGGCTCCCCTCGTGCATCTGGAATCTCTGCTGGTTCAATCCTGCAAATGGTCCCCACCCCTGCAAACAGCAATGAGAGACTTCTGTTCCCAGGTCTCCCATCACGGCTGTTTGTTCCCTGGGAGGTCACCATCCATACCTCAAATCATCACTGACCTCAGACACCACCACCACCACCCCCACGCCGTGGAGCTGATACAGTTTCCATAATTCACGCTCCCCCATTTGTTCATTTCTCAGCCTCTTTGCTAATCTGATTGTGACACGCCTGTAATACGTTAGGCATTGTTAGAATTTCTATACACATTATTTACTCATCTCAATAACCTGCAAAATAGTTATATTTCTATGTCCATTCATTCATTCGACAAACTCATTTGACATCTATTTATTAAACCAAGTTTTACTGTATAGCTATTGAGCCACAGATTCTGATAAGACATGAGCTCCAACTAGCTCACAATAATAGGGATGCAGGAAACAGAGGCCCTGGAAGGTCAAGTAATGTATCTAAGGTCACACAGCCTTGTAATAAGAGTCAGAATCTGAAACCCAGATTTGTGGGTTTCCAAGCCCACACTCTTTTTGTCTGCTGCATTGGCTCTTAATAATCCCCAAATGAGTTCTGCCTATGCTCATACCTATAACACCTTAAGCCACTCACACGCCAGGCAAGTTCAGAGAACCAGCAGGCTGGCTGCCAGCAAATCTCAACCCTCCACTTTCAATAGATCCATGTCTCAATCCAAATCCTGTCTCTTCACTTTTAAAATCTTAAACCCCCAGTTTCTATGACCTCTGAAAGGTGGAGGCTTGAATGTAAGAGTCTCCAATAAAACAACATCTAAATTATCTTCTGTGCTAAAATGAAGCAGCAGAAACCTAACTTATGGATAAGCATATGGCTGCTTTGAATTTGCAAAAAAAAAAAAAAAAAAACCCAACAGAGCATCTTATTTCCAATAGTAAAACAGACCAAAACTTTGGCTCCCCTATGCCTTATGAAAACTAACAGATTTCACTTTGATTTCATTTTGCTTACATATAAATCTGCCCAAAAACTCATCTAGAAAATTAATGCTAACTATCATAATTAAACCAGACCAACTCTACCTTAGCAACGTTTTCCTAAATTCTCAGGAAGGGAAGCTTTGTGGAGATGGAACGCAAGATAGGAACATAAAACCTGCTATCCGCAGCTGTGCAAATGTAACTTTAATAGTCTTTTCCAACAGAATGAGTATGTACTGAAGGCTCCACTAAATGTGTCTTTCTGTTCATCCTCTAAAATTGCCTGAAGGAGCGGAAAACATGAGGAAGTACTTCTCTGAAGCATCTCACATTACAAACTTTATAAAATGGCCTGCAGATCATTTATAAAAAAATATCCCCCTAAGAAATAACATGTATGCAGCTCACCAGTGTGGTAGAAAAACAAATGTGTGTTGTGTTTTTATATAATTATCAGGTTTTTGAAATTCAGCAAAGCTAAGCAACATCTTCAATTACTTACCAGTTTTAGATCCTTAGAGGACAACTTAGTGAACCACTGATTGTATTCCAGAGCAGCAATGATAGGTATTAGGTCCCTAGAAGCAGAAATAACAAAATACATAAAAGTGCTCTTACAGTGGCCATATTGGCGCTTGACTTTTTAATCCATGACATCCCAGTTTACCTGTTAATTTCTATTATTTATAAGCACAACATTCAGCTATATCTATTTTGACCCCCAGACAACAATTAAATTCTCTAGGACAGATCTTCAGGATGATGTAAGCAGAATTCCTAAAAGTTGAAGGTAAATTACCTCTAGGGACTCTGATTCCTATTTCCAAAGAAAAAGAGGCTGGTAGCAGTGTTTGTTTGAAGAACCTCCTTACTCTAAGAGAAATCATACGTCTAATTCCATACTAACAGGTCCTATTTCTTTAGACCGCTCCTTCATAAATTCTTTCACCATCAAGTGTATCATATGCTCTCTAGCTAGAGGAGTTTATACGGCAAGCAAGGACAGTATCTAGCCTGATAATAAGTGACATCGGATGGGATCCCCAATGCTTATTGGCAAGCATCCCACAACCATTTGGTACCTTGCTTGCAGTTCTTAGTACGGATTATACACATGAGATAGCCCAGGTGTTTTTTTGTCTTATGCTTCATGTAAGTTCTTCAGTCATAGAGTGAAGCTATTTGTATCAGAGATCTGCCACCACACTATTTTTCCAGACCCTAACTCATGCTCAAGCCAAAAAGCAGACGATTCACTACTCACCAAACATATGCAATTTCACAGTCAGAGTTATCTTTTACGACGGGGGAAGAGGGGAAGAAGGGTGGGGGGAAGGAATAGTCAGGGCGCTTGGGACTGACATGTACACACTGCTATATTTAAAATGGATAACCAACAAGGGGCTACTGTACAGCCCAGGGAACTCTGCTCAGTATTACGCAACCTAAATGGGAAAATGTATAACTAAACCACTTTGCTGTGCACCTAAAACTATGGCAACATTGTTAATCAACTACACTCCAGTATAAAATTAAAAGTTACAAAAAAATTTTAAATCCATGCATCTTTCAATGCCTGTATCATAATCCTCTCCTCTATTAAGTTCTCCCAGGTCACCACAACCAGCACAATATTTACACCTCTACTTAGCCTTTATTTTATTCTGTCTTATAGTATAGTTTGATGCTTAAACATCTACTCCTCATCACCCCAGGTTGTAAGTTCTTTGAAAACAACATCCCTGTCTATTTCAGCTTTGTGGCTTCAGGGAGGCCTTATCAGTTTTACCCTCAGGGCATGACAAGCAGCAAATGAACACATTTTTACTGAAATAGAAATGAAAGGTAGAAGGTAGAAAGAGAACTGAAAATCACTATTATTTCAAGCTTCAAGGTACCAGGCCCCATGCTAGGCACTTTACATTTAAATCTCAAACAACAGCTCATTTAAATCTGAAAACAACGCTAGGAGGTATTATTATTTACATTTTACAGATGAAGAAATAGATGCTCAGAGAAATATAGTGAAACTAGGCCAAAGGGACAGAACTACAGTCGAAACCCAGCTTCTGAAGCAAGTGTGTGTAGTTTTATCAGATTTGCTTTAAAAAGTGAAACAAGCATCCACAGGTGTCAGAGAAAACGCCAGGGAATTAGTCTTAGTCATGTGGTTCCACGTGCCATCTTTTCCACCGAAAAGCCTCTTTATTAACTTTGCTAAGTTTTAGATTAAAAAAAGAAGTTTCAGATTAAAAAACAAAAACAACAACTCTTCCCATAGTTGTTTTAGGGTCTCCACTCTCTCATCTCTTTCCATCGACCAAGGGCTCAGAACAAGTCCCGACATTTCTCCATGACATCTAATGACAGTTGCAGCTTCTCTGGGAGTAAATTCCACCTTATAATACAGGGCACCCCAAGCCCACGGTATCTGAGAGTTCTCACCTGTACTTCCCCATTCAGGAACTATGGCAAATCATTCTCATCTCATCTCCTTTTGTGGATTTAATGTCAAGTAGTGACTACACTTCAGAACCTCTTTATTGTGTATTTTGTTCTGTCACTTGATGTGACTTGAAGTACAGCTGGCTTTTGTCTTATGAATTCATTTCCAGGAGTTGAAGGGCACATCAATAATAGAACCAGGTTTCACGTTAATGCGGTGGGTAGGACAGCATCATCTCTATATATGACATGCAAAAACCTTGAAAATAATATTCTGGTACACTAAAAGTCAAACCTAACACTTAATGACACCAGAAATGTTTGGAGTGCAATATTAAATTTTAAAAATATACAGCGTTACGGGTGCATACTTGTGTGATCAGAGCCAATGAGTGTAATTGGTAAAAACTACATATAAAATGATAGATATAAATGCTCACAAATATAGACACTGTGTTTTTTTTTTTTTAAGAAGAAAAGTATAGCAAAATGTTACGAGAATACCTTGCCTGGTGGTAGCATTAAAGATGATATGAATATTTTTCTAACAGAATTTTTGTACTGTATTTCTAAATTTATCTATAATGATTCATAATCTAAAAGAATCATAAAAGTAAATGTTCTATGGATGGTGTAAATAAAATTTTATTATAGAAAAAATGTCCATGAAGATGATGGAGACGCGTGCATGCTGGCATGGTCCGCCCACCGTGTTTCTCTAAATTATGTTAATGCCTAGGCTTTTTAATGTTAAAAATAAATTAGAAAAGGACAAACATATACCGTAATTCATTCAATAAACATTTATTTAGTACCTACTAAGTCCTAGGTAGGGATATTAGGGTCTGAGGATTAAGTGATGAGTAAGGGCAGCTCTCCAGTGGTGGAGAAAGACCCCTCCTCAGCTACCTGCAGCACCATGGGAGACACGCTGAAAAGGGAGCATGTTCAAAGTGCCCTAAGAACACAGAAGGACATAAGCACTTCATCCTGGAGCAAATGGGGAAGGGTCCACAAGGCTTGAGAGATAGGAAGGGGCCAACCAGGCAGGGAAAACAGAAGAGAGTATTTCAAGTAATTAGGAAGAGCATGTACAAAGGCATGGGAACTCGAAAATGACCAGCAACTCCATCCATTCACAGATCCAGCAAGTGCCACCCACAGTGCATGAACCACTGGGTTGAGGCAACAATGAACACAGCAAGACAGCCCCTCCCCTTGTGATACTAACCACCCAGCACAGCCTCGCAGAAGGCTCAGAAAATAAAAGCAACTCTAATAGAGTGAAATAATCCCTCTGGCATAGGGGGAATATGAAGTACTACTGTGCAAATAAGAGAGATGTTAAAAAAAAAAAAAAGCAGTCACAAAAGATTCTTATGGGAAGTTCGTGAGCCTTCTAGATGAGACACATCACCATCCCAGAAGAAATGGTCAACAGAGTAATGTATGGCTTAGTCAAAGAGTTTTTTTTTGTTTTTCTCTTTTTTCTTTTTTTGCTGTACGTGGGCCTCTCACTGTTGTGGCCTCTCCCGTTGCGGAGCACAGGCTCAGCGGCCATGGCTCACGGGCCCAGCCGCTCCGCGGCATGTGGGATCTTCCCGGACCGGGGCACGAACCTGCGTCCCCTGCATCGGCAGGCGGACTCTCAACCACGGTGCCACCAGGGAAGCCCAGTTTAAGAGTTTTTATATCTGACGCCAAAAGCAAAGAAAACAATGATACACTGGACTTTATCCAAGTCAAAAAGTCTTGCTCAGCAACAGATGCTGTTGAGAGACGGGTGAGACAACCATATTCTGGGAGACAATATTTGCAAGTCCCAGTTCTGACAAAGGACTTGGTATTCAAAATGTATAAAGAACTCTCAGAAGTCAGTAATAAGAAACAATTAACTCAATTTTTTTCAAATGAGCAGAAACATCTAAACAGACGCTTCATCAAAGAAAATATACTGAAGGCAAATAGGTACATGAAAGATTTTCAAAATTATTAGCCATTAGAGAAATACAATTTAAAGCCAAAATAAGATGTCACTACAAACCTACTGAATTGCTTAAACAAAAAAAAAGTGACAATATCAAGTGCTGACCAGGATGCAAAGCGACTGAAACCTCATACACTGCTGACGGGAATGCAAATGGCACACTCAAGGTGGACAACAGCATGACAGTGGCTTAGTAAGTTTTATGTACATTTACCACGATCCAGCAACCTCAATTCTGGGCATTCACCCAAGAGAAATAAAAACTTTTATTTACACAAAAGCTTACATATTGGGTTGGCCAAAAAGTTCCTTTGAGTTTTTCTATAAGATGTTACGGAAAAACCCAAACAAACGTTTTGGCCAACCCAGTAGTATTGTTGATAAACAGCTGTATTCGTAATTGTCAAAAATTGGAAACAACACAGAGGTAGATGTCGTCCAGTGATGCTGTGTGACACCAGGTTAGAAAAGGTAATAATATGGCTGCTGCTTAGCCCATTCTCCCTGTCTCCCTCTTCCTCTGATTTGGCCTCCCTTAAATAGAAAATACACAAGACACTACATAACTAATTTCATTTCTGAGAGTTCATTTTCCGGGACGGCTTTCTCAGAGCACAGTTATCAGTGAGCATATAAGCAAATCTTGGATAAATACTCAATTTGCATTCACACACGTCTCCCAACTGCTGTGCTGATGTCACCTCACTGCAGAGAACTCCCTGCACTTCCCTGACGGGGGTCTGTGTCACTCAGGAACAATTCTTGCCCATGTTTTCACTAAGTACTGCTTGTATCACATAATGATTATATTATACAATGTAGAAAGCTTTCCAAACACCCGTGCTAGTCATCTTGACTGATTTTCTCATGGTGGGAAGTGGGTAACAGCTTTTTGCCATCAGTTCATGGCATTTATTGTATATCCCACTATGGTTTTTTTCTTTTTTTCTTTTTTTCTTTTTTTTTTGCGGTACGCGGGCCTCTCACCGTTGTGGCCTCTCCTGTTGTGGAGCACAGCCTCCGGACGCGCAGGCTCAGCGGCCATGGCTCACGGGCCCAGCCGCTCCACGGCATGTGGGATCTTCCCGGACCGGGGCACGAACCCATGTTCCCTGCATCGGCAGGCGGACTCTCAACCACTGCGCCACCAGGGAAGCCCCCCACCATGTTTTGCTTTGACTTCCTAAATGACTCTTCATTACCACGTGACTTCTGATCTGAAGTTAGCCTTGAAGAGTTAGAGCCGTTGAGGGAAGCCTCTCCTGAGGCAACCTCACAACACAGTATTCTCATGTATGTTCTCATGTGACACTTCTACCATTTCCTTAAAATGGGAGTAAAAACCTTTCAAGACTCCAAACCCTGAAAAGGAAGAGCCAGTGTGAATAACCTGGGGGGCCACATGGCAGAGTTGTTTCTTATACTCTGCTGAACAGAGACAAGACAGTTCCTACCCGCTAACTTTTTACTGACGTAAACGTACTACATATAGAGTTGGTTCGTTGTTGTTGTTCGTCCAGCCTCTAGTTGGGGTTGGTAATAAAAGTTGGGATCCTTATTTCTCATTTCAGTTGACACCTTTGAATAATCCAAACATTCCCTTAAAACTCAAAAGAACCAAGTTTTTCGCTTTTATCTTTCTAGAAGAAAATACCAGCATAAAACTGACAAGACAGAAGCAACATAGAAAAGACCATAAACTACTCTCTGAAATATCTAAAATTTTCTGTAATGTAGGGATTTTGTAATTCTAATCCTTTTTCTTTCAATTAAGAAAACTGGTCACTTCATATAGTTGTTCATTTAAAAAGAGGGCAAATCTTGTAGGATATAAAAATAGCAAGTATTTATTTAAACATTTTTATGTACTAGCATCAAGTGGTTTTTTTTTTTTGCAGCACGCGGGCCTCTCACTGCTGCAGCCTCTCCCGTTGTGGAGCACAGGCTCCGGACGCGCAGGCTCAGCGGCCATGGCTCACGGGCCCAGCCACTCCGCGGCATGTGGGATCCTCCCGGACCGGGGCACGAACCCGCGTCCCCTGCATCAGCAGGCGGACTCCCAACCACTGCGCCACCAGGGAAGCCCCACGAAGTGTTTTAAATACATTAATCCATGTAGTCTTCACAGTAACTCCAGGAGGGAGGCACTGTCATTAACACCACTTTATAGATGGAGGCCCGCCCTCCTCTCCCAAGGCACAGAGAGGTTAGTGAGCTGCCCATGGTCACAAAGTTAGTCTGGACAGAGACAGGATTCAGACCCAGGCACTGTGACCTATGATCTGGTTGTCTTAACCACTGTGCCATCATCTCACTAATGGGTCAGATGCTTTCCACATTGTCAAGAATCTTCAACCTACTCTACAGGGGAATCCAGGGTGGCATATCCATGGGTTTTCAAATCAAAAATTTCAAACCCCTTTCATTACATTCAACCAACCACTTAGTTTCTAATTTGAAAGCCAACACTAAGATGTATTCTGAGGTGATTTCTTAAACAACGATTTTCCTCTTATTCCTTTGGACATCAAAAATAAGCTAATATTTGGGGGCTATTAAAAGAAGTTAAAATGCAAAAACAAAGAAGTTGGCAAGCAATCTGGAGTCTAAATCACTTGCCAAATTCTTTGCCACTCTAGAGTCTAGATAATCTATTGAATTAGAATTTCTCACCTGATCTTTGTGATCTAGATGACTTGTAAGAATTCAATTTTTCCAGTTATTATTTTTGGGCCAAATTTCCCTCCTTACTCCTTCGGCCCCGCCCGCCTCCTCCCTGAAACTGTAAAAACACTGTGACTTTCAAATAGTGTGAAATACTCCAGGACAGTGTTAACGAACAAAAATGACTGACAGATTGGAAGGATGTCTAGCAGGCCCCATAACCTACAATGCAAGAAAAGCACAAAGGCACAGAGTAATAATCCAGTGAACAATATTGTGATTATCTGAGTGTGCCCACACACCACAGGATTGAAGAGTTCCCCCCAATAAATCTTACAAACATTTAAAGGCTCGAAGGAAACGTTTCACGCAAGAATACAGAGTTTTGCCACTCTGCTGCTTTCTGTGTGCACACAATGAAATATGCTGTGTAGTGGAAAGGCTGGTAAAACTCAGAACCACAGCAGTCTGTTCCTGACATATTCATTTGATAGCCTTTCTGGGGATAATTTAGACTTTTCTCCTTTACATCTAGTTTGAAAATGGGAGTGGGAGAGCTTTCAAAGTTTTTAAATGTCATGGATACCAATCCTGCCTGATATGCTAATTTATATAGCTGTATGTTGATGTTCAGGGACATTAACATATAAATGCATACGTCTATATAAACGAGTTGGACCACTCACCAACTCTGACGATATGACAACCTGAAACACTTCCCAGATGAGGACATGCCAGAGGCCTAAAGGGGTATTCTCTAAATTTTTTGATTGTTCACTCCTAACTGAAACATATTTTGAGCACACATCTCCCCCAAATCTGTGTGTTAATCTATAAATTATATACATGTGCTACTATATTAATATATTAGGCTCAGTTAAAAAAAAAAAAGCATACTCACACACATAAAATGGATAAGAAAAAAATAAGCATAAAACAAGTTCTACTCTTTTCTCCACATTCCTCAATATCTCATCATTTACTGTGTTCACCATACAGTCCATCTGACCCGGGCTGGAGACCATTGTTTTACAGAATTATTTACAGAAATTTAGGAATGGAAATAGAAGCTAATGCTTCTGATTCCACACTCCAAACTGCACTTCCTCCTTTTTAAATGAGAGCGGGAATAAAGAGAAGGAGCTTAGATTGGGAAAGAAGTAGACCAGTGTCTTCAGGACAACCTTGACACACATTAATCCACACTCCAAACTCTTCCCTGAAAGCATCAGGCACATGAATGTCACCTTGATGAGTATGAAATATGACAACACAGAAACATGAGTCTGAAGGGGATGAACTGCTGGCTGGGCTCTCATGAGCCAAGTTTAAGCTCGATGATGCATGTCGCGGAGGCTTCAGAGGAGGGAGAAGATTAGCTCCTCTTAAAAATCTTCAGGGAACAAGAAAAATCGATGTAGTTAAAGCTATATATTCTCTTCTCCTCGGCACCACTACCTCTAACCTCATCGTTCCCTGCCACTCCAAATTACAGTGTAATTACATTTTTAACATGTCAGCTCACAGGCCACTGAGAGATCCCATGAGAAATGTATAACAAAGCCTTCTTCAATCTGTGCCATCTTTTCGGCCCACTGACACCTAAACTAGAATACATTTTAAGAATACACTTAAATAAAATTTTGGAAGCTATAAATAATAACTGAATGGGCATTTTCCCAAGTACTTCCTAATTCCTATTCTCCTCCAGAGACTAACTGGATGGATCCAGGATGACCGCTGTCACCCTCATACCTGAATGCTTATTCAGCAACAACAGGGTACCTGGCCCTACATTTAATTCTGATAGAGCCATAGTTCGTTAGTTAGAATCAATTAATTCATTAATCAGTTACAGCATTCAAGTTGCTTATCAATCTACCTTGAAGCTCCTGGGCAGACCCTAAGCGGTCTAGTGGGGTAGCAGAATATATAGGAACAGAGAGGCTGGTCTACGGTGAAGAGAGAATAGCATGCTGGATGACTCTAAGAAGCCTCAATACAATGTGTATGCTTCTCTGTTTCTCAGTACATGAGGCTCTATAGGTCACGTGATATAACATGTATCATATCACTGGGCACGTCTCTGAAGAAGAGCAGATCCCAGGCAAATCAGAGGGTGAGGACATGAGTAAGGTCTCTGTGATGAGAACAATGACAAGGGCACTGCCCTGTCCCTAGATCTGCACCTTCTTCTAAATCCGTCCCTACGTGTGATGATGGGGTCACACAGAGATTACTGTTTCTTCCATCCCTGCGCTCCAGATGATAAAGCTGCCCAAGCCATGTTTGGTCCTCCCTGTTACTAGACCTGCAACATTAACATCAGTACCACACACATGACCCGGATCTCCCACTTTGTATCTGAGCTGGTCCTAGAAAACGGTCGTTACAAACCCCTGGGTGCAAAAAGACAATGAACTGGGCGAGTGAACTGAAAGAAACAGATGGAATTGCATAGGAATCCGGACAGGATTCAGCCCTGGATTGGAGTAGGTAACGCAGAGCAAAACTGGGTGCCATTACAGCAATACTTGCCAACTTGAGTATGGGGAAGAAAGTAACTGAGTAAATCTGATAGACTCTTAACACATTATTGACCGGGGCATTTCTGCAGAAACCAACACCTCTGGCCGTAATATACCTCTGGTCAAAAATGTGTCAAAACTTAAGCCGCTCAGCCTCCCAGGATTCCGATCTGCTATCCTAGAGCAGTTCAGTTTCCCTTGAAAAACCTTCACTCTGAGCCACTGGTTTGACTGCAGAGTATCAGGTCATACAATGTGAACAAGACAGAGAGAGCCCAGTCCCCATGGAACTTCCATCCTGGGAGCACTAATGACTTCAAGGACCCTTAAGACATCTACCTCTGATGACTAAATACAATGGGGAGAAAAAATGGAATGAAAAATAAACCTTTGAATGATGGGCAATCGGGAGAGCTTTCAGACTGACTATATGAAATGTGTACAGCTTTCTAGAAGGAAGTCTGCTGAAATGATCAACTTCAGGGACATCAACATATAAATGCATGCAGAATCTCATTTTAATTGTAAACAAAACTGCTTATTTGTATCTGAATTATGATCAAATAGAGATACATGGGAGCCACCTGCCACAGTGGGAAAAGTCATCAGTACATATAAGAACTATTGCCCCTATTTTCTAACAAACTCCAGCTCAACACACGGCCCATTTCATCTCTCCTCTTGCACCTCTAATTCCTCCGTTCTCTTCTCCCTAACTCATACCCAAATGAGAAAAATACAAACACAGCGTGTTGTAAAACCTCTCAAATGACCCCCATAACACTCAAATTCTGCCATTCTGAATCATTCCAAACTTCTGTGCCATTTAAGTACAGACTGTTCCTTCACGGGTAGGCATGCTCATTTTAACACAGAGAAATGTTCAGCCAATATAATTTGTTGCAACTTGATTAGAAAAATACTATTAATACAGGCCATCTAACAGGACTGGGGGTAGCCTCTTTACACAGAAGCTGGCTTTAATTTTAACAGTAAGAACCATGGGAAAAAATTAACTCCTCAAGAAGAGGAGATAAACTTTAAAGATCTGGGTGATTAAGACAGACATCTGAAAAAAGCCAACTACTTAGGCATTAGCAGGAGAGATGACATCTAGAGCAGTGGTCCCCATTCTTATTAATCAAGCCCACTACAGTAAAAAAGTTTTCTAATTTTTTAGAAAAAAATACTCTAATTTTTAACATTCAGTTATTATATACAAAATATATCATTGTCATTATATATTATAAAACCAAGATAGAAATCTTAAAAGGAGTCAACAATAAAAATAAATAGAGGTTCTAATGTTTTTTGTAGCTCCTTTGGTTACATACATCCCACATAAGAAGCCACTGATCTACATCAAGAGTCAGCAAGCTACAGCCCACAACATATATATATATTTTTTTTAACCATTCTTTTTAAGGATTTTTTTTTTTTTTTTTTTTGGCTGCGCCGGGTCTCTTAGTAGTGGCACGTGGGATCTTTGTTGAAGCACTCAGGCTCTTTGTCACGGCACGCCGGCTTCCTCTCTAGTTGAGGCGCCTGCGGACTCAGTACTTGCGGTGCGCAGGCTTAGTTGCCCTGTGGCATGTGGGATCTTAGTTCCCTGACTAGGGATCGAACCCGTGTCCCCTGCATTTGAAGGCAGATTCTTTACCAGTGGACCACCACAGAAGTCCCCACAACATATATTTTTGTAGATAAAGTTTCACTGAAACACAAGTCACACTCATTCAGTTGCATACTGTCTAGAATTGCTTACAAGCTATAGCAGCAGTGATGAATGACTGTAACAGTGACTGTCTCACAAAGCCTGAGATATTTACTATCTGGCCCTTTACAGAAAATATTTCCAACTTCTGATCTAGAGTCTCAGGAATGGAAAAGTCCTTCTAGCCCTTAACGAAGTAAGAAAGGCAGATGATGATAATCCACCCCATTAATGTGGTGTTCACTGATGAAATAAAAATTCTCCAGCTAGGAAATTAGGAAAAACCTACTCATGGGAAAATTCTAAGTTTTGACAGAGTTTCTTGATTTTACATAGTACTCTACATAGTTCAAGTAACTGTGTTTAGGAGCTTCTCTAGATATAGTTTAATCACCAAATTAAGCACAAGGGATTAACTGGAAAGTTTAGCACTGATGCCACGCATAATCTATTAACAGTGTAAAAATCATGAAGAGTATACGAAGGAAAGCTGGAGAAACACCTCAGGCTGCCCTATATGTCTTCACTCCTACAGACCAGCTGTTCTCCAAGTATGGTCCATGGACCCCTGGGGGACCCTGAGACTCACTTCGAGGTTCACAAGTTCAAAACAATTTTTATACTAATACTAAAACAAATTTGTCCTTTCTATCATGTTGACATTACATGGATGGTGCAAAAGCCATGGTGGCAAAAACTGTTGGTGTCTTAGCACAAAACAAGGCAGTAGCATCAAACTGTGCTAGTCATCAGTGTATTCTACATCACCACACAAACAAACATCAATTTCATTTAAGAATGTCCTTGATGGGACTTCCCTGGTGGTCCAGTGGCTAAGACTCTGCGTTCCCAATGCAGGGGACCAGGTTCGATCCCTGGTCAGGGAACTAGATCCCGCATGCCGCAGTTAGGAGTTTGCATGCCACAACTAAAGATCCCACATGCCGCAACTGAAGATCCCACACACGGCAACTAAGATCCGGCGCTGCATGCATGCATAAATAAATAAATAAATTTTTTTTTTTAAAAAGAAAAGAAATCAAAGTGATCTGCCAGACTGGTGGAGCTTCAAGATGGCGGAAGAGTAAGACACGGAGATCTCCTTCCTCCCCACAAATACATCAGAAATACATCTACATGTGGAACAACTCCTACAGAACACGTACTGAACGCCGGCAGAACACCTCAGACCTCCCAAGAGTCAAGAAACTCTCCACGTACCTGGGTAGGGCAAAAGAAAAAACAGCGACAAACAATAGGGACGGGACTTGCCATCAGTGGGAGGGAGCCGTGAAGGAGGAAAGGTTTCCACACACTAGGAAGTCCCTTAGCGGGCAGAGACTGCGAGTGGCGGACGGGGAAGCTTCGGAGCCACGGAGGAGAGCGCAGCCACAGGGGTGAGGAGGTCAAAGCAGAGAGATTCCCGCACAGAGGATCAGTGCCGACCGGCACTCACCAGCCCGAGAGGCTTGTCTGCTCACCCACCGGGGTGGGCGGGGCTGGGAGCTGAGGCTCGGCTTCGGTGGTCGGAGCGCAGGGAGAGGACTGGGGTTGGCGGCGTGAAAAATGCCTGCAGGGGGTTAGTGCACCACAGCTAGCCGGGAGGGAGTCCAGGGAAAAGTCTGGAGCTGCCGAAGACACAAGAGACTTTTTCTTGCCTCTCTGTTTCCTGGTGCGCGAGGAGAGGGGATTAAGAGCGCTGCTTAAAAGAGCTCCAGAGACGGACACGAGCCGCAGTTAAAAGCGCGGACCCCAGAGACGGGCATGAGACGCTAAGGCGGCCGCCACCAAGAAGCCTGTGTGCGAGCACAGATTACTATCCACACCCCGCTTCCGGGAGCCTGTGCAGCCCGCCACTGCCAGGGTCCCGGGATCCAGGGACAACTTCCCGGGGAGAACGCACGGCGCACCTCAGGCTGGTGCAACGTCACGCCGGCCTCTGCAGCCGCAGGCTCGCCCCGAATCCGTACCCCTCCCTCCCCACGGCCTGAGTAAGCCAGAGCCCCCGAATCAGCGGCTCCTTTAACCCCGTCCTGTCTGAGCGAAAAACAGACGCCATCAGGTGACCTACACACATAGGCGGGGCAAAATCCAAAGCTGAACTCGAGGAGCTGTGCGAACAAAGAAGAGAAAGGGAAATGTCCCCCAGCAGCCTCAGGAGCAGGGGATTAAATCTCCACAATCAACTTGATGTACCCTGCATCTGTGGAATACCTGAATAGACAACGAATCATCCCAAATTGAGAAGGTGGACTTTGGGAGCAATGATATATATATATATTTCCCCCCCCCCCTTTTTCTCTTTCTGTGAGTGTGCATGTGTACGCTTCTGTGTGTGATTTTGTCTGTATAGCTTTGCTTTTACCATTTGTCCTAGGGTTCTGTCTGTCCGTTTTTGTTTTTTACTTAAAAATTTTTTTTCTTAATAATTATTTTTATATTAATAACTTTAATTTATTTTATTTTATTTTATCTTATTTCTTTCTTTTTTCCCTTTTATTCTCAGCCGTGTGGAGGACAGGCTCTTGGTGCTCCAGCCAGGCATCAGTGCTGTGCCTCTGAGGTGGAAGAGCCAACTTCAGGACACTGGTCCACAAGAGACCTCCCAGCTCCATGTAATATCAAACGGCAAAAATCTCCCAGAGATCTCCATCTCAACATCAAGACCCAGCTCCACTCAACGACCAGCAAGCTACAGTGCTGGACACCCTAAGCCGAACAACTAGCAAGACAGGAACACAAGCCCACCCATTAGCAGAGAGGCTGCCTAAAATCATAATAAGGCCACAGACACCCCAAAACACACCACCAGACGTGGACCTGCCAACCAGAAAGACAAGATCCAGCCTCACCCACCAGAACACAGGCACTAGTGCCCTCCACCAGGAAGCCTACACAACCCACTGAACCAACCTTAGCCACTGGAGACAGACACCAAAAACAAGAGAAACTACAAACCTACAGCCTGCGAAAAGGAGACTCCAAACACAGTAAGTTAAGCAAAATGAGAAGACAGAGAAACACACAGCAGATGAAGGAGCAAGATAAAAACCCACCAGACCTAACAAATGAAGAGGAAATAGGCAGTCTACCTGAAAAAGAATTCAGAATAATGATAGTAAAGATGATCCAAAATCTTGGAAATAGAACAGACAAAATGCAAGAAACATTTAACAAGGACCTAGAAGAACTAAAGATGAAACAAACAACGATGAACAACACAATAAATGAAATGAAAATACTCTAGACGGGATCAATAGCAGAATAACTGAGGCAAAAGAACGGATAAGTGACCTGGAAGATAAAATAGTGGAAATAACTACTGCAGAGCAGATTAAGAAAAAAGAATGGAAAGAATAGAGGACAGTCTCAGAGTCCTCTGGGACAACATTAAATGCACCAACATTCAAATAATAGGGGTCCCATAAGAAGAAGAGAAAAAGAAAGGGACTGAGAAAATATCTGAAGAGATCATAGTTGAAAACTTCCCTAAGTTAATCAAGTCCAGGAAGCACAGAGAGTCCCATATAAGAAAAATCCAAGGAGAAACACGCCAAAACACATATTATTCAAACTATCAAAAAATACAAAGAACAAATATTAAAAGCAGCAAGGGAAAAAGAACAAGTAACACATAAGGGAATCCCCATAAGGTTAACAGCTGACCTTCCAGCAGAAAGTCTGCAAGCCAGAAGTGAGTGGCAGGACATATTTAACGTGATGAAAGAGAAAAACCTATAACCAAGATTACTCTACCCAGAAAGGATCTCATTCAGATTTGACGGAGAAATTAAAAGCTTTACAGACAAGCAAAAGCTAAGAGAATTCAGCACCACCCAACCAGCTTTACAACAAATGCTAAAGGAACTTCTCTAGGCAGAAAGCACAAGAGAAGGAAAAGACCTACAATAATAAACCCAAAACAATTAAGAAAATGGTAATAGGAACATACATATCAATAATTACCTTAAATGGAAATGGATTAAATGCTCCAACCAAAACAAACAGACTGGCTGAATGGATACAAAAACAAGAGCTGTATATATGCTGTCTACAAGAGACACATTTCAGACCTAGGGACACATACAGATTGAAAGTGAGGGGATGGAAAAAGATATTCCATGCAAATGGAAATCAAAAGAAAGCTGGAGTAGCAATTCTCATATCAGACAAAATAGACTTTAAGACAAAGACTATTACAAGAGGCAAAGAAGGACACTACATAATGATCAAGGGATTGATCCAAGAAGAAGATATAACAATTGTAAATATTTATGCACCTAACATAGGAGCACATCAATACATAAGGCAAATACTAACAACCATAAAAGGGGAAATCGACAGTAACACAATCATAGTAGGGGACTTTAACACCCCACTTTCACCAATGGACAGATCTTGCAAAATGAAAATAAATAAGGAAACACAAGCTTTAAATGATACATTAAACAAGATGGACTTAATTGATATTTATAAGACATTCCATCCAAAAACAACAGAATACACATTCTTCACAAGTGCTCATGGAATATTCACCAGAATAGATCATACCTTGGGTCACAAATCAAGCCTTGGTAAATTTAAGAAAATTGAAATCGTATCAAGTATCTTTTCTGACCACAACGCTATGAGACTAGATATCAGTTACAGGAAAAAATCTGTAAGAAATACAAAAACATGGAGGATAAACAACACACTACTTAATAACCAAGAGATCACTGAAGAAATCAAAGAGGAAATCAAAAAATACCTAGAAACAAATGACAATGAAAACACAACTACCCAAAACCTATGGGATGCAGCAAAAGCAGTTCTAAGAGGGAAGTTTATAGCTATACAAGCCTACCTTAAGAAACAAGAAACAAACTTGAGGATACGGGGAGGAGGAAGGGTAAGCTGGGACAAAGTAAGAGAGTGGCACGGACATATATACACTACCAAAATAGCTAGCTAGTGGGAAGCAGCCGCATAGCACAGGGAGATCAGCTCGGTGCTTTGTGACCACCTAGAGGGGTGGGATAGGGAGGGTGGGAGGGAGGGAGATGCAAGAGGGAAGAGATATGGGGACATATGTATACGTATAACTGATTCACTTTGTTATAAAGCAGAAACTGACACACCATTTTAAAGCAATTATACTCTAATAAAGATGTTAAAAAAAGAAAAAACAAAGTGATCTGCCCAAAACGTAAACTAATGCCACTTTTCTTGCTGACTGATTTTTGTTTTGGAAAATAGTTATTTTTTATAAAAATGGTATATAGGGCTTCCCTGGTGGCGCAGTGGTTGACGGTCCACCTGCCGATGCAGGGGACACAGGTTCGTGCCCTGGTCCGGGAGGATCCCACATGCCGCAGAGCAGCTGGGCCCGTGAGCCATGGCCGCTGAGCCTGTGCGCTCCGCAACGGGAGAGGTCACAACAGTAAGAGGCCCACGTACCGCAAAAAAAAAAAAAAAAAAAGGTATCTATATTAGCCTGTAATAGGTTTACTAACATTATTTTTAACGGACTTAATAAACTTTTTTTGGTTTTAATTTCCAATATGATAAATACCAAAAGATAAAACCCACTTGAACAATGCAACCATTTTTAAGAATATAAAGAGATCCTGGGACCCAAAACATTGAGACTGGATACTGTAGGCCTACCTACTCCTATCTTATCCTACACACAATTTTCTGTTTTTATTGAAAAATATTTACAAAAAATAAAATATCTTCCCTTTATGTTTCTCAGTGCACTTTTTCATGATCTACACAGGAAACATCTTCCCTAAACGGGAGTATGACATTCCCTCAAATGTAGGAAGAGGGAGAACGTCTCTAAGCAAGAGAAAACTGCCTGTTCCACAAAAAGGAATCAAATCTGAGCTTGAGAACTGGGGGCTTTAGGCTTTAGCCACATCTACAGACATAGCTGAGCCTGCTTCACCATCCACCATAGACCCAGGCTGTGCACAAAGGCCATATCCATCCAGCACACTTTTTCTTTGCTCAATTCAGTTGGCCAGAACTCTTTGGGGACTCTGCTACAATTCTGGACTCCCTGCCAGGTAAGTGGAAAAATAATCTGAAATGGTATTTTGGGGGCAAGATGCTGGTGGTAAAAAGAGGCAACCATCCTCTCTACAATTCCAATCGTCCAAATGGCATGAAAGGTACACCTGGAATCTCAGGTTTCTCTCTCTGCATTCCAGAGAGAAAAGATTTCTCAAGCTGAGATTCATTGCGATGGAGCTATCATATCTCCCCACCTAAAATAAGTAGCAGCATCTCCAGGGTTGAGGAGATAGGCCGGGATAGATGACCAGAAAGACTTGCCAGGGGCAGGGGGGTGGGGTGAGATGGGGGTTGCAATGCTCAGCTTTGTCAGGTATCAGAATCACTTTGCTAGGTCTGCTCTTACAGAGAGAAGGGGAACGGAACGAAGTTTCTTCTCCGGGGCCTGATCACACAAGCCACAGCCCTACATATAGTAAAGTCGACATCTTAAAACCTACAAGTCTCTCAAATAACTTGTAACAGGCTTCAGTGTTTTATTATCACTATCATAAGGTAGATATTGGCAAACTGATTTCCACCAATATATGCATATAAACCCTAGCCATCCCCAATAAAGGAACTGTAAACTCAAAGTCATTTGTTAGGATTTTAGCATAAAGTTCCCTTATAGAAAAATGTTCTAAATGGCAATTAGGCAAAATAGTACTGTATTTTATATACAGGGTAGATTATATAGATTTGTGGGCTGGCATAAGAACTTAAGAATTAAATTGTTTCCACAGTTTGTAAGTGTAAATCCTGGACTTGAGGTACACTCATGCACCCCCATCCCAAACCAGTCGTAGTGATAAACACACTGGAAACTCTTACTTAAAAGGCAAAATCTAGAGATTCTTAGGCTCTCCTGATTCCCTTATAAAAAAAGGATTCTCTGGAGATAATGTACACTTATAAGTACCGACAGACAAGGGCAGCTCTGAAAGCAAAATCAGAAGTGAAAGAAAGGAAAGAAAGAAGCTTACCTGTGGTCAAGATGACTGAAGTCTTGTAAATTCAATTCCCTGGTGTCTTGTGTCAGATAAATTGTATCCACATCCTATTTGAAACATAATTCAGTCATATAAACAGTCCCCGTAGAGGATCAGGGAAGCAAGAGAGATGCAAAGAGAATCAGACAATGACACAGGCAGATTTTTATGTAATCTGAGGAAGGAAGATGTTAAGCAAGCAATGAATGGGGGGGGGGGGGGGGGGAGAGAGAGAGAGCGAAATAAGCCAGTCAAATACTGGAATATCCTCCAGGTGTGTGTGTGAGGAAGTGTGTTGTGTGCATGCGTACAGATACACTTACCCATTGTACTTCTTCCCTGTATGAAAATCCAAGCCAGTCACAAACACAGGCATACATCTGAGAAAATCCACCTGAATTATACAATAGAAGTGTGACAGGTTTTCGACTAAATGTTTTTTAAGTTAAAATTTAAAAGCTTAAATATGGCCGATGTTGACAATGCTGATTATTCTCTCCTTTTGGGAAAACAGCAAAGATTCTCCCCCCTGTTCTACAGTAAGTACATAGCAGGATGCAATATAGCTTAAATATAGGATGTTTGTCCACCAATCTAAAGTCTGTGCGGTGCTAATTACACCTTAAAAGTAATTGTACCTTTACGGTAGCACACTAGGAATAGACTTAGCTTCCTGGCAAAACGGCGGCCATCCAGCCATTTATTTTTTGGTTTTAAAATGCATGCTCACCACAGGGGCCCTGCTCGGCCACAGTCTGGCTGTCCCACAGAGCCTGGAGACTGGCCAGTCGCTCAGATGGCTCCATGCAGACTTTTTTCATGATTCTCCTGTAAGATCAACAAAAACAACGATACATTTCAAAAATCAAGTTTTCTGAAATGCACTCAGAAATTTATTTTGTGATACACCATTTTTTTTTTAAACAAACATGGGTTTCGGGACTTCCCTGGTGGTCCAGTGGTAAAGAATGCGTCTTCCAGTGCAGGGGATGCGGCTTCCATCCCTGGTCAGGGAACTAAGATCCCACGTGCCGCGGGGCAACTAAGCCTGCGTGCCGCAACTACTGAGCTCACACAACTCAACTAGAGAGCCCGCGAAACTACAGAGCCCATGTGCTCTAGAACCCGCACACCACAACTAGAGAGAAGCCCAGGCACTGCAACAAAAGATCCCGCATGCCTCAGCGAAGATCCCACGTGTCACAACTAAGACCCGACGCAGCCAAAAAAAAAAACAAAAAAAAAAAAGATGGGTATCACTTCAATTTTGGTAAATATAATGCCATTTTTTGAGTACTAGGAGATGGAGAGCTATAGGAACTTAATAATAAAGCCCTTTATTTAACGCCCATTTGTAAGCTAAAGGTATCTAACAACATAAATATTCTCCATGTTTAGTTCTTTCACAACATTAGATTTTATTAGAATAGTTAGAAAATGGTGTGTTCCACTCAATAAATTATCTAATTTATCTAATAATAATTTATTAGATTATATGTACACTAAATATAAATTACTAATTTTCAAGGAATTAAAGTACAAACCTCCTCTTCTGTCCTTCCATAGTACAAATAGTACAAATGTCCATCAAGAGACTGGGCATTTCATGTTGGAAGAGCTGTTCCTTTTACTATCTCTTCCCCTGGACTACAACTCCTAGGGAGCCTGTGCTTTCCAGAGACGGAACACAGTTCAAATCAGTTAGCAAATAACGTGTGATAGGGAGGGGATAACAGGAATCTAGGAGCTAAGTGGGAACCAGGTCACAGTGAGCCTCAGAGGTCAAAGGAAGGGGGTTGGGATTTTATTCTCAGGGCAATGAGGAGCCACAGAAAGGCTACACAGGGAGTATAAGATGATCAGATAGCACTGTGAACAAACTGCTACAGGGGTGGGGGATAAGCCTGGGGCAAACTTGGGAAATAAAGAGATAAAATAGCTTGAGAAATTAAAAAGAACTTCCCGGGACCGTTAAGAGCCCAGTGAGAGTGAACATCATGAATTGTTGGTGGCACCAAGCTGAACAGCTGTGTGATCTTCTCCTACAGCTCCCAGCAGCCCAAACGTGTGTGAAGAAAGGGCAGTTGGCTTGCTGCAGCGATGCAGGCTTTCCAGGCAGGCGAGCCAGAAAAACAGTGGGGACAGAAGGAGTGGGGGATACTGACAGGGCCCCACTGAAGTGATGGACACCATGGGGCTTGGCGGTCAGGAAAGGAAGGGAAGGCAGGAAGGAGATGGAAACAAGGGGAAAGCCAAGGGATCCATGGCCTGGAGGCCCCCCAGAAGTCCAAGTACGGGTACCACCAAGGGAGAGAAAGTGAAAGACTAGAGGCTGTGGTCCGAGAGAGATGACTAAATGATGATTTCACCCCAGGAGAAGCCGTTCCAGGAGATGACAAGGTGTAGGGTGTGGCCATCAAGGGTAAAGCGGGGTGGAGGGGTCAAGGGCTGTGAGGAAGGCTGCTGGCAGGTCGAAATCACCCAGGACCATGACAGGCCCTGGGTGCAAAGTGGTGAAATAAACATACTAAGTCACACTGAACATCGTTTTAATCTTTCTTTAATGATTTAAAGCACTGTGGCTATGTGTATAATGCTTATCCTTATGAATTTCAATCACCTTGTATTGTACTGGAAGAGAATGGTGCCAATTATTTCCACTTTCTGATTGGATGAATATTCCAGATAAAATGTGCCAGAGCCTGACAAGTTGCCTGGCTGGCCTGTTCTACTCCTAGAAAAAAACTTCAAATACATACCCAAGCATTTAAATACAAGCATTCCACTAGCATTGAAAAATACTCCTACTTCTTTATAATTTTTATGACTGAAGCATAAGCAGGTATTACCAATTGATGTCAAATAACAGTGATCCCTTCAAATTCTTGTGTAAATGCATGACATCTACAAATGCAACATGACTTTTCTCTATTTTACCTGAACACACATATGATTAACTCTCATTATTCTAAAAGTGCTTAATTTGGGGACAACTGTGGGTTAAAGAAGATGTTCATCATGAAAGTGATATTACAGAATCTCACAATTCGGAATGGTTCATCGCAGTTCAATACCATCGTTCTGGTATCGCAGTGGCATTATTTTCTGGCTACAAGACAGCGAAGCCAGATATTATGTAAAGAAGGAGCAGAGTGGTTGGAAGCAGATGCATTTCCACAGATTAATTAAGTAAACCTTGGACACACCAAGCTGGATTTATGTCTGACTTCATCCGAGATCACATTTCTCTGCTAAAATTCTTGCTTTATTTCAGCTGAACTGTAGGGCATGTTGTTTCAATAACACACAGGATGAAGTTGAGCTAGTCCAAAACAGACAGAAAATAAGGCAGGAAGCTGGTAGGATTAAGAATAGGAAGGTGGCTGTCTAGGATTATAGGGAGGAATAAACTAATCCTTATGGCAGGTGCAGAAACCAGAGCCTAATTTTACTCCAAAAACAGCACTGGACAGTCACACTCAGAAGTAGGAGGAAATCATCTGGAGAGGCCAGTGTAGACATCCACGTGAACAGGGCCCTGCTGTGAGGTGGTTACACCTGGCATTTTCCCTAAACTTCAAACCACCCTTCAAAAGTATCAGTCTGAGCTTCTCCAAGTAGCTCCCCTTCTGTAACAGTTTTCATCATTCTTTTTTCAGGAAGGAAAAAAAATTAGGTATCAGGAACTAAAGGCATATCGTGAAACAAGTGCATTTATTTACATAAGAGGTAAAGTCATAAGAACTCAACTTCCAGAAGGCAGCAACTGTTTCTTATGTTTTCTAACACTAGACAGAGACAATGAGGAAGAGAAAAATCTACCCCAGATGAGTTCTGCCTGTAGCTAAATAACAGCAAAGAGCCATCTGTGTATGCGCCACAGGGCACCTGCTCACACATACACACACAAAAAGAGCGCGTGTGTGTCAGACACAGACAGACAAAGGAGTCGCTGTCAGAATAAGTGCCCTAAGAGGTAAACCAAAATCCTAGCAAACAGATATGTACATCCTGCCACTCACTAACAGGCGGCACTATTACAGCTGAACCAACTACATTTACATTACGTGCATTTAATTTACACAAGACTCAGAAAATAGTTGTATGTGGTAAGAACAGTGAACTCGGTGACAAGCATGCCCGCTCTCTATGCAAATCTCATGCTTAAACTGTTGATGCGGGGAAAAAAATCTGCAAATTATTTTAATCCAGGTAAATTAATTGGTGTATCAAAAATTCGATTCCAGCGCTCATCCTATACCATATAGCAGTTGTCGCCAGAAGAGGACACGTTTTATTGACGTAAACCACACCACACAGGGCTACGTACTGCTTTAGAGAAATATAGAAAGTGCCACAGCCTGTAAAGCACCTTTCTGTTGTTTAACCATAAACTTCTATTTTCCCACTTCTCTTCACTTATAATAACCTCACCTTTTCATACTTAACCGGCTTTCGACTTGAAAAGGGATTTGCAATTCCATTTTTATCATCGTAGTAAAGACGTATTGTCCTAACATACCGACACTAATACCCAGCCAACTTTCAAATTGTCACATACGTGAAAGAATAATCCAATATGATGAAAGCCTAGAAGAAAATCATGTTAGAAGGTTACTGTTCTGTCACCTAAAAAGCTATTATGAGCCACATTTAACAACAAAGAATCAAATTAGAGAAATGCAACCAACTTACATAGAAACATATAATAATAATAAAAAATCATAAACATCAAATAAATTCCCTACGGATGTCACCCATTTCCTTTCCAACAGTGGAGGCTTTCATTCCAGGGCCTCTGGGTAAGAACAGCAACGGGCTATACAGCTTAAGACTTGTGGAGCACTTGTTAAGCAGTCAGCACAATTTAATCCTCACAAAACGGCATGAGTATCATTATTCCCATTTTACAGAGGAGGACACTGAGGCATTGAGAAGTGCATTAACTTGCCCAGAGTCTCGCCCCCTAAAGTAACCAGACAATCTGACACCTTCTAGTTCCACCTGGAGGCTCTCTTCCCCCAGGTTCATAAATCAGTGCCACAAGACTGACTCTCCCTTAAGTGTAGCTGTCATTTCATTCTAAAGTTCAAAAGCCTTCACTAGCTCCCTACTGCCTATCCCAGAGGCTTTTATTCAGGGCCTCTCCAGGTGTGCCTTACCTTTGTCTCACAGTGATATCTGCAGGCTCCCAATTCTAACTACTTTAGGCTGGCTGCTGTCCTCCTAAGGCAAGTTAAGTTACAGCTGCACCTGCCCTCGCCTCTGCCTCCAGCCTCCAACCTCTGCCATTTCCCCCACAGAACTCTCCCTGGAGCTCACCCCCAACAAAAGCCCACCTCTCAAAACAAAGAGGAAAACAGACACAAATCAAACATTATTTTCTTGACATCCCAAGTTACATGGAACTTTCCCTTCTCTGAAATCGGAGGATATTTCACTCTCTTCATGATATTATCTGTGGAACTTTCTTACACTACCTTTAGACAAGAAACTCTTAGATGGCAGGAAACATTTCACTCATCTGTGTTCTCTAGTAAACATTTTCTAAATTAGTTCTAACTCGCCCTAATGATTTAATTTAATATGAAAAAAAAAAATCTAGCTTGGTTTTGGAGAACAGCCAGGGTTCTTGGCATTAGAAAAGCTAAAGGCCGTAACACAATACAGCTTCCTGAAGGGAACTGCCATTACAGGCATCTCTGTGAAACAGATTAAACAACACTTAGGCTACAAATATTTCCCTAGTTTCCTCCCAATATCACTGCCTTAGAGATGAGGCCTCCAGCGATAGTGACTATCACACAGCAAAGATGAGAACGTTGACAAAACAATGCTAATGGTGATCTGATTTTTAAATTTAAATTTTCTTCTTGAACCTTTACATTTTCTCTATATTTTAAAATAAACTTCCCTTATTTAATGGGGGGGGGGGGGGGGCGTGGCAGGGAAATGGCACTCTGTGAGGGAAGAGAGGGAGAGAGAAACGTCCTAACACATACCTGCAGCAGGGAGGTGAAGATTCTAGGTGTAAAAACTTAATTTTAATTAAAATTCTTCATTTTTTTTCCCTACCAGCATTCTCTTGACTATAGTCAAGGGGATTGGTTATATTTTATAGAGATATATACTATTTTTATATATTTGATTTTGATCATGGATGTTACTTCAAAATTATATTTAAAACCAGAAATTCAGGTCCTGGCATTTCATTTATAATATATACAGACAACCTTAGGTTATTCAAGAACGTATTATGTTAACTGAGGCCCTGGCTGTGTTTGTCCTCCTGATTCACCCAGTTTCTGGTACCTGCTCATCAGACTTTTCCCCGACGATCAGGCTCTACCTGAGTAAGGAAGGAGGTGAGGGCTAAGGACCCAAGGGCCCCACGACGGGCTCAGGTAATACATTTGATGGGACAAATGACTCAAACAAGGCTTGAGAATTCCAAATACAGTATCATATTCTCCAACTTACTATGAGCAGGTCATATGACATTACCGGGGACCTGTTTTCTTTTGCGTGTTCTATATTGTTTACGTAAAGGATCTATTTCCCTTCCTGACAGCGTTGACTACTAGGAACGTAGAAGAAAGGGTATGTTTACCTCCTCCTTCCACTCTCTCTAGTCACAATAACCAACACCAATAGAATTATACATTTTCCCGGCCAACTTCATGTAATACAATCTAAGGAACTTCACGAGTAAAGGCAGAACACGCAAGTCACAAAATATTAAGGGTTTATTTGGACAAGCTAACTGTGCATGTTGGGTAAGAAAGCAAAATGAAAGTCAAATATGTTTATTTAAATTCTCTGCCCAGTCATTTTCTAAATTATAATCTATACCGTCTTCCATGTTGGTATATTCATTTGGACTGCCTCTCCTTTCCCTACCCTTTCCTGTAAATTCTCTCCATCCTTTCCAGGTAGATCTCCTCTGCACAGCCAGCCTCCACTCACTCACCGCCCACTTACACCCAATCACTTTCAGCTCAAGAGTCCATGGTTTGAGGGCAGAGCTACCATCTTGTAAGTTCTATACACTCCCAGGGCACCTCTCCCAACAACGTACTAGGCACAGAGGAAGCACAAAATGTATGTGCTCATCCAAAACCTCGGTGACTATCTACTATGTGCCAAGGGCTAGGGACTTAAGATTAAGGGAAAAAATTGGCCTTTGCTCAAGCAGCGCCCAGGGTAGAAGGAAGGTCAGGTGTGTCTTATACCCCTCTTACCTTCCCAAGGATATTGCTGGTTTATTACCAATGTCTCCAGCAACAATCTCTTTCTACTAGGTCATTCCCCTTGTTACAGTCATATACTTTAATATCTCCCATTCTGAGTACCAAACAGAAGTTCCCTGAAATTCCTCATACCCGTCATAGCTAAACTTCTCTACTTAGTTTTCTACACATACCACATCCACATTCTCACATCTGAGTTCATCCTACAGCCAGGGCAGTCTGCCTCTCCCAATCAGAAAACGTGAACTGCTCTGGTCAAGGTCGTCTGTGCCCTTCACGGTGCCAGTCCACTGGAAACCTCTCTGCCCTTGGCTTATTCAATGCCCAGTAGCATTCTGCAATCACCCACTCCTTCCTCCAGAAAATTCTCCCAGGCTCTGCTTTCCCACTGGAATCCACCAAAAAATCTGGTTTCCTACTAGAGTAATAACCCAGCTCCCTTTGTGGTTCTTCCTCTTTTGCTTGACCTCTAAGTGTTGGGACATTTTCTCTTCTAGGTCCACATCTCTCTCCAGGTGATCTTATCAACAGTCATGAATTCAAGACCCTCTTTACACTAATGACTCTCACATTTGCTACATCTCCAGACTTGGACCTCTCTTCCAAGCATATCTAACTGCCTATCTGATTTCCCCACCTAGATGCCCCAGATTTCAAATTTTGCATGCGTAAAACAAAATGGTTGGCACTTTTTCTGCCCCAAAAACTTGCCCCACCCTACTCTAGGCCCTCTTCACCTCACTGAAAAGTAGTGTCAGTCACTAAGTTATTAAATCAGAAACCTAAGAGCCATCCTTGGTTCTTCCCTTTCCTCACTGCTGTCACCTACCTACCTAATCCATCATCATGTCTTATATCCAAAATAAATCTTAATACATCTACTGTCGCTCTCATCTTTATCTCTAATAGTATTACCTTTAGCTATCAGCTTTCAAATTAGCTTTGATAATTTCCAAATTAGCTTTCTACGTCTACTCGTTCCCCTTCGCAACCCACTCTATCTAGAAGCAAAAATAATTTCCATAAAATATACAAGGAACCGTGTCTTTCCTTACTTACAATCTTACACTGACTTCCTAGTGGAATTCTACTAAATTCCAAACTCTTTACCAGGAGTCTCTATATAAACTGACCAGGGCCTATGTTTCCAGCCTGATCTTACACCGTTTCTCATTTTTCTTTTTTAGGGGGTTTCTTTCCCGGTGTAAGTAATGCAACTTCCCAATGTAAGTTCCAAGTGGTCAGGGACCATATTCACTGTTGGGCCCCAACACTTAGCACTCTGCCTAGCATACAGTAGAAAGTCAATAAATACTCACTGAATGTATAAATGTATAAACAAACAATTATAACACGATGTGATATGTGGTAGTATAGGCAGTAATCACAAAGTTCTATGGAAACATAAACTCTTGACTGATGAGGAACTCTTCACATATTTGGGCTATGTCTTTTGGAGTGGGAGTCTGTCAGGATTAGAAGCCTATATAAAAGGCATGAAAATATAAAAGAGGCTGATGTGTTCAACAACAGGCTGGACTATGGGGCAAGACGGCAGTGGTTTTCTATGCCAGGCTACACATTTTGGATTTTATCAGGAAGGACAGCCATTAAAGAACTTAGGCAAGGGGCTTCCCTGGTGGCGCAGTGGTTGAGAGTCCGCCTGCCGATGCAGGGGACACGGGTTCGTGCCCCGGTCCGGGAGGATCCCACATGCCGCGGAGCGGCTGGGCCCGTGAGCCATGGCCGCTGAGCCTGTGCGTCCGGGGCCTGTGCTTCGCAACGGGAGAGGCCACAACAGTGAGAGGCCCGCGTACCGCAAAAAAAAAAAAGAACTTAGGCAAGGAATAGAGACTATGTGAATTATGGAAAGATAATTCTGGTGACAGTACGGAAGATCAGTTGGAAGGGCAAGAACTAGAGACAGAGAAACTAGCTAGAAAGATGCTGCACTGGGCAAATGAGAAGAAAGACAAAGGACCAAAGAGCTATTAAGACAGAAGCAAAAGAGCTTGGCAACTAATTAGATGGGCAAGTAAGGAACAAGAAATCAAAGCAGCTCAGCTTTTCACTCGGGAGACTATGTAAATGAAGAAGCCACTCACTGAGATAGAATATCCAATATGGGGAGGTTTTAGGGGAAACAGTAAGAAGTTCCGTTTGGGACATACGAAGTGTGAGGTGCGTGGGGACATCCTTGTGGAGATGCCTGATAAGCAGCTCGGGGACAGAAATGAAAATCAGGGTGAGGTGGAGGGTCATGGATTTAGAAACCTCTCTAGAGGGAACTGCCTCTCTAGAAATGGAGCTGCTTATTTAAGACTTGTGGTTTAATATTTGCTGCCTAAACATTTTAACAAGAAGTTAAATGGAAGATAAAAGAGAAAGCACTTTTCGTACACAACTTTCTCCAGGAAAAAAAAATGGGAGAATCCAAACTAAAAATAAAACCAATAATCTCCCCCGCCACGACAAATCCCTAGAGTATTAAACAAAGTTGCCTTTTAAAGAAAACAGAGATTCTATCACTCTGAGGGTCTTATAAGCCCTTGCTGAATAAGGCTGTACTTAATAATTTTCTTATTCCATCGGTGTTGATTTGGAATGAAAGGAAGGACACTCTGGAAGGAACCCTGTGTCCAAAGTCACATTACTCAAGTGCGGTTTCAGGAAAATGGGTTCTATAATTACTGCTAACTCATGATTACCCCGGACAGTTCTCTGGAGGCTCTAAGGATGATATGGAAAGCATTCCTGAGACTGTTTTGCTCTGGGTACTTTCCCATTGCCATGCCTCACCTCATCCCAACACCCATCCCGGCCCTCGCGTCCCCTCCACACACACGAGACCAGAGACAGCCGGCCTTTCAGACACCTCAGAATGGAGATGGAGCCCCGGCTCCCCCCTCCACTCCGCTGGGACGGGGCTGGGACCACTTAGCTCCCCTGCAACCAGCTACCTGGATCCTCAGCACAAGGTGACTTCAGCTGCAGGAAGGAGGAAGCCCTTTCTGAACAGCCAGAAAGCACGGGGCCAGCCCCTCCACTGTGGTGTGTGAAGGGAGGGAAGAGCTGTGAGCAGGACCAAGCAGGTCTCCTGAAGCCGAAGAGACTGAAGGGAAGCTCCTATCCCCCAGGAGCCACTTTCCGCTCACCAAAAAGCTTTGAAAGACACGAAGGCCGGGTTTTCCTGCTGCTTTGCCTCCTAATTTACAGGCAGCAGCAGTGTAGGGTGTCGTTCCATGAAGGACAACAGTCTCCGAATTCCCCTCCGGCCCCCACCAACCAAGGCACACAGCTACCCATCTCTGTGCTCTATGGGAGGTTTCATGGCCTCCTCAGCAGGGATTTCCTGCTGATCTGTGTATCAACTCCTTCCATCAGGAAGGTATTCTGAATATGCGCTATTATTTTAGGGAGCTTTCTGACATAAGGATCTCTCTGCCTTTCCACCTCAGCCAATTTAACTCCCCCTTTCCAACAAGCTACACATTCCCTATGTTCAAACTCTGTTACCCAAGCACAGAATCCTGGTTTAAAATGCTTGACAAAAAAAAAAATATGAGGACATGTACAGACAAAATGTATTCATATCCTTAATGTGTATTCCAGAAACGTGAGAGGAAAATGAAAGAGGCTAATTTTGATGTTCAGTTTTGGCTTTTTAAGGTTCCTCTTACTGAACAGAAAAAAATAAGGAAAATGAAGCACTCTTACTCTTCATTAGTACTCAGTGCCTTCATTTCAAAGCATGCAGCTCCTGGCATTCTGCTAATAGCTGTGAGTAAAATTCACACTAGGGTAAATCTCAGGTTACAGTAAAAAGGCTTCTGTTTTAGTCTTAAGAGTGGAGGTCAGAGGATTGCCAAATCCCTTCATCACTCCAGCTCTTTAAAGAGCAGCCATATAACATAGGCAGAACACTCTATGACATAGATCACAGCAAGATCCTTTTTGACCCACCTCCTAGAGAAATGGAAATAAAAACAAAAATAAACAAATGGGACCTAATGAAACTTAAAAGCTTTTGCACAGCAAAGGAAACCATAAACAAGACCAAAAGACAACCCTCAGAATGGGAGAAAATATTTGCAAATGAAGCAACTGACAAAGGATTAATCTCCAAAATGTACAAGCAGCTCATGCAGCTCAATAACAAAAAAACAAAAAACCCAATCCAAAAATGGGCAGAAGACCTAGATAGACATTTCTCCAAAGAAGATATACAGACTGCCAACAAACACATGAAAGAATGCTCAACATCACTAATCATCAGAGAAATGCAAATCAAAACTACAATGAGATATCATCTCACACCAGTCAGAATGGCCATCATCAAAAAATCTAGAAACAATAAATGCTGGAGAGGGTGTGGAGAAAAGCAAACACTCTTGCACTGCTGGTGGGAATGTGAATTGGTACAGCCACTATGGAGAACAGTATGGAGGTTCCTTAAAAAACTACAAATAGAACTACCATATGACCCAGCAGTCCCACTACTGGGCATATACCCTGAGAAAACCATAATTCAAAAAGAGTCATGTACCACAATGTTCAGCACAGCTCTATTTACAATAGCCAGGACATGGAAGCAACCTAAGTGTCCATCAACAGATGAATAGATAAAGAAGATGTGGCACATATATACAATGGAATATTACTCAGCCATAAAATGAAACGAAATTGAGTTATTTGTAGTGAGGTGGATGGACCTAGAGTCTGTCATACAGAGTGAAGTAAGTCAGAAAGAGAAAGACAAATACCGTATGCTAACACATATACATGGAATCTAAGAGAAAAAAAAAATGTTATGAAGAACCTAGGGGTAAGACGGGAATAAAGACACAGACCTACTTGAGAATGGACATGAGGATGTGGGGAGGGGGAAGGGTAAGCTGTGACAAAGTGAGAGAGTGGCACAGACATATATACACTACCAAACGTAAAATAGAAAGCTAGTGGGAAGCAGCCGCATAGCACAGGGAGATCAGCTCGGTGCTTTGTGACCACCTAGAGGGGTGGGATAGGGAGGGAAGAGATATGGGAACATATGTATATGTATAACTGATTCACTTTGTTATAAAGCAGAAACTAACATACCATTGTAAAGCAATTATACTCCAATAAAGATGTTTTTAAAAATTGAATCAAAAAATAAAAAAAATAAAAAGCAGCCATATAGAAAATCTCAGACATAAAACACAAAGGTTTGAGAGAGGGTTGTAACATGTAATGTTTAAGAGAAGAAGAAAGTATGAGAGAGGAACCAAGTGAAGGGGCAAGAGGAAGGCTGTTTTCATTTTGAGGGAGAGACCAGGTCTCTGCTCTCCTCACCCTCCCGCGGGAGAACTCACAATGGGGAGAAGCCAGGGAAGATCTTCCGCAGGCTGGTGCCGATGTGCGCCAGCACCTCACTCACATCCTCAGGTGATGCCATCTTCAGGGAGATGCTGCACTTCTCAGTTTCCACAACCATCTGCAACAACCAGGTTGGACACTGCTTAATAATGAATCCAATCCCTTTGGTTTTTTTATTTTAAATAATGTAAACTATATACGGCATTCCCCCCTTAGCCGTGGGGAAACATTCTAAGACCCCCAATGGAAGCCTGAAACCTCGGATAGCACCGAACCCTATATATGCTGTTTTTCCCTAGACATACATGCCTGTGATCGTTTAATTTATAAATTAGGCATACTAAGAGATTAACAACAATTAACTAATAATAAAATAGAACAATTATAACAATACACTATAATAAAATTTATGTGAATGTGGTCTCTCTCAAAACATCTTACTGTATAAATTTAATGCCTTTTCCATTTTTTGTAATTGAAGTATTGATGTACATATTATATAAGTAACAGGTATACAAAATAGTGATTCACAATTTTTAAAGTTTATACTCCATTTATACTTATTATACAAATATTGGCTATATCCCTTCCTGTGTTGTACAATATATTCTTGTAGCTTATTTTCTACCTAATAGTTGTACCTCTTAATTCCCTGCTCATATATTGCCCCTTCCCCTTCCCTCTCCCCACTGGTAACCACTAGTTTGTTCTCTGTATCTGTGAGTCTTTCTTTTTTGTTATATTTGCTAGTTTGTTGTATTTTTGAGATTGTACATATAAGTGATATCACACAGTATTTGTCCTTCTCTGTCTGATTTATTTCACTTAGCATGATGCCCTCCAAGTCCAACCATGCTGCCGCAAAAGGCAAAATTTCATTCT